>NC_045709.1:63090815-64290815 GCF_009834535.1 Camelus ferus
GGAAGGAGGAAGGAAGGAAGGAGGAAGGAAGGAAGGAGAAAGAGAGAGGGAGAAAGAGTTAGGCCAGGTTTGTATTACTAACATCTACATTCTTTCTCTCATGGCACCTCTGAGCAGAAATAATTTTAAGAAACTGAAATTCAACCTTCCTGGAAATCAGGATGTGATGTCCCTAAAGAGCATCAACTGTTTCCAGTGTGTTGTGGACAGGCCAACAGAAATCAATGTCTCTAATACAATATAAAAACCATGTCAGAGTTGCAAAATAACCAAGAAATTATTCTTGTAAGAGAGTGTTGATGTCATGCAAATAGTATCCCCAGCCCTGCTTCTTTACTTCCACATCTTGAACTAAGACTACTGAGATACTCAGTTGCTGAACTGTCCCTTTCTGTGACAACATTCAGTCTAAAGTGGGCACTGCTTCTCTGGTCTTGCATTATAATCTCTCAATAGAAGCCCAAAGCCATTGAGAAAACTCCCTCTACTCAATTTTTCTGAAATGCAGCATGCTTCCTCTGGTATATATTTTCCCTGTTGCAAGCAAGCTAATAAACCTAATTCTGTTTGAGCACAAGTATACTCCTGGTGGATCTGGCCAGTTGACTTTTGTTACTGGAACTTCATTATAATTTGCCTGTGACCCTTGCTGACACAGATTAAGTCTCTCTACACAAATTCAGAGTGAGATCCCTTGAGTCTTCACTTGCTCAAAGCCACCTAGCTTTTAATAGTGAGACAGCTTCTACATTACTCTCAACTGGCTTTGTTGAGCCTTTTGGTTTAGTTTATTTTATTTGTCATAGGAATAAAGTCTACAATGATTTTTCTTTCTTTCTTTCTTTTTTTTTTTTTTTTTGGACAAGCTCACCAGATTTTTGCTTACTTTCTATTGTGATGGTTTGGCAAACCATGAATTTGCCTCCAACTATTCTGTCTGCCTAGTTTCTATTTGTACTACTGT
Source organism: Camelus ferus (assembly GCF_009834535.1). Classification (NCBI taxonomy): domain Eukaryota; kingdom Metazoa; phylum Chordata; class Mammalia; order Artiodactyla; family Camelidae; genus Camelus; species Camelus ferus. The sequence goes on from NC_045709.1 coordinate 63,091,780, forward strand.
TTATATGTTAGAGATAAGTTAATGGAGAGTAGGACATAGATGGGGGTTTTGTTAATCTGTATTATGTACCAATACCAAGGACTAATTAGTTCAGAAGTTCTTATCAAACCAACAGCCTTTGATTTTCATTTCAAATCAAGAGGGATTTATTTAGTTCTGGATTTGTGAAATTTGTTTTGAAAGCAATCTCCTCTCCACTCATTAGCTTGCCAGGAGATAGTTTTCTGACCCAAAATAAGCATTTTGGTAAATTTGCTTTTAACTGACTAATGGAAATTTTTCATGAGTTTGTCTAATAAACTAATAAAACTATGCTACCTTCTAGAAAAAATCTTTGTCTTCTATATTATCACTTTTATTGTGTTTATATTTTTAAATGGCCAACTTGAACAAATTCAAATTGCTGTGTCTAATTTTGGAAATTGCTGACCACAATAAGATTATTTATTTGAGAACTATCTTAGAACAAAAAAAGAAACAAAGAGAAATTCTATATCTTATATATGTGAAAATTAGATACTTTTAACTTAGGACCCACTCCTCTTTCATTTCCATATTTAGGCAATAATAAGATCCAAAATTTTAATAGTATACTCTTGAAGAAATTGTCAAAGACCAGGCTCTTAATTATGTCTGTCTTTTGAAATTTTGAAGAGATATAAATATAAAAGCTTTCTTCCCTCTTTGCTAAGGAAAGATAATTAGCTTTTTACAATAGTAATTACATGTGTATTTGTATTTGTGAATAAGCTTCCTGTAATTTCTCCTTTTTTCCTCTCTTTTTATCTCACTCTTTTTCTGGGAAACTTTAATAATTAAATGAAAAAAAGTCCCAAAACTTGATTTCAAAGTCAAATGTTTTAAAGTGCTCAAGAATCTCAATATTGACTCATCCTAAAATTTGTTCAAGATAATTCATGGAATACAAAAATATATAGCTGTGATTAATCTGCCTGATAGTCTATGAATATCTTACATCTGATTATTAAGTTTGCACATACTACTTTTTATAATATGTGTAATTTCCCTTGAGGTGATTATAAAATTGATAGTCAAGAGAAAGAATGACTAGCATATCACAAATTAATTGCAAAGTCATATGATTATTTTCCAACTTAGCTAGCCTTAGATGCATTATCTTCAGCAGAATCATGATAACAGTTTTAATAATATCCAGATCTTAGCATGGCTTCTGAGTGGCCATCAGAATAAGAATTAAATTCATGACAGAAAAGTTTATCAGTTACAACTCACAAATAGAGAAACATTTTCTTACATTGGAAAAATGCTTGTCATCAGGATGGTCTGTGATAACACTCAGACTACGTTAGAGCAATAAATTACCCTCTTAGGTAAGAAGATTTTTAAATAACTTAATCTGAAAAACAAACAAAAAACCTGAAACTCAATTATAGGCACCCTTTTTATAAAGGAAGTATGGCACATAAAAACAATCAAATCACCAAAAAATCACCGAAGATCAAAGGTCCTGCTACATAGTAAGTATTTGACAAATGAAATTCTAATGTTCCAAAAACATCATCAGGGAAGGTTCTGAAATTTAAACTCACATTTTATAAGCGAGAAACCAGTTTCAGACCCTAAATCTGGTGCTTATAAATGCAATTGCGTATGTAATATAATGTAAAGATCGTTTCTTTACATTTTGATTTTGTAACTAATACATAGTGTGCCTATAATTTAAATTCTAGTGACATATTACTTTTTACCTGAATCAGTAAGGAAAGAGTGTATTCTAGTGTAAGTAGGTATATTTGTGTGCATGTATGTATTTATCTACCCTTTATTTACAATCACTTTCCTTCTGAAATAAATGTATAGATATATGCATAAATGAAAGTTGATACTTAGTGTTTATTTGGATTCAACATAGATAAATATATATGAGGCATACATTTTAAAATACACCAAATAGTAGCAGATTATAATACAGACAATGAAGTCTTGATTCAGTGTTGTAATATGTCTTCTCAAGGAATCATAGAAGTTTCAAAATTGATAAGGTCTCATCTAGTTTTCAATAGTTTGGATGCAAGTTTTCATTGAATTCAACTTTTTTAATATGTGCTTCAAAAGAGGTAGAGAAGACATCATGAGAAAAATTATGAATATTAACAGTTACAGGCAAGAAGAAAATAAAAAAAAAAGGAGGTTGGGAATAAAACAAATCAAATTTGTAAAAGACACTTCTAACCTTATTGAGTCTAAGATCCTGGTCTAGATTGAAAAATATCTTCATTCTTATAGATTATACTTTATTGAATAAAAATTTCTTTTCTTCAAATTTTGCTCTCAAGATCTTATTAAAAATCAATATTTTAAAAGAATCTCTGTCTTCTCTTTCTTCCCTTGCCTCCAAACATTGTCCAATATTCTGTTTGAGCAGGAAGATAGCTAGATATGAGCAGATAAAGGACACAGACCAAATGACAGGAATTGGGCAAAAAGGAGAGATGCAGGACAAATGCAGAAAACCATACATCATGTAAGCACCAGGAATCCCTGCACAGAGAGAGAAAAGCAGGAACCTCTGGGCTGATAAGTGGTCATACCTTTTGGGGTGATGAGCAGCCCAGGCCAACAAAGAAAGTTGGGAAAATACGGCAATCTTCAGTGTCCAAATGTAACCTCTTGCTAGTTATGCCCTCATTTCAATAAAGTTAGCCTTGCAGATAAGAAGTATCCATCATGCACTGATGCCATGACACTTCCAATCCAGACTAAATAAGGACAAAAATCACACCTCTCTTTGGGAAGGTGGAGTTTGGATGAAAATCAGAGAATATGACCACAAATCCTTCTTTCACTAATGAATATTCCACTCATTCATTTTTACACTCTATGTAACCAAATTGTCAAAGAAACTCAGGGCAACTATTCCCCTGAGGCTGCTTGCTCTCCCCTTGAAAGTGTACTATCTATCAATTAATAAGTACTCACTTAATTTTCTTAACCTCCGCATCTTGTCTCTGAATTCTTTCTGGGATGGGACAAGAACCTGGACACTGGTTACATACACTAGAAACTATTTCTGTGTAGTTTCCATAGTTTATGTAAAAGATAATTTAAATAATTATTTTTATCTTCTACCACCTTCCCTCACCAATAATAGGAAACTCACAATCCACTCCAAGCTCCAAATTATTCATTAAGTACACACACAGAGTGCAGTGCTAATTACTAAAGTGAGTATTGAGAATTGAGATAGGATTTTCTTCAAGTTGTAATTTATTTTACTAACAATAAGTATTTAACTTTGCCTATGACCTACCTATTAATATTAAATGAATAAATAATATACTGAAATGTGTTTTTGTACTTGATATGTCTCAAAAAAGATAGTCTCCAAACCAATATCAGTGCACTTCTGTTAGTATCAACATTGTTCTTAATTATGTTTCTCAATGAATTCTGTATACAGAATATACTTAGTCAGCCCCTAGGAAGTGCAAGGGATTGGTTCCAGAAGCCCCTACAGATACTAAAATCTGTGGATGCCTAAGTCCTTATGTAAAATGGCTTAGTACAGTCAGCTGTCTTTATCCCTGGATGCAGATCCCACAAATACAAAAGGTAGACTGTATATTATAGGTTGAGGTAGAAATCCAATAATAATTAGGTGTACATAGTATTCAGTAGCACTGGTTATCCATTTACACTCTGTTATATTCTGCTTTTATAGAAATTTATATCATATATTTCATAGAGATGATACATTTTAGTTATTATCATTTATATTTTTTAATATTTTCCCTCGATGAAATAATTTTCCCACTTTTATGTGTTTGACAAAACAAAAAATTATTGATTATTACTGGCTTTTTGTTTATTGACATTGTTAAAGCATTTGTTGTTTAAAATAATTTATTATTTTTATTAAGATACTTCAGGTAATATTCATAAAGTTAACTACAAGAAAGGTCAGGTGACTGCTGACTTCTCCAGATTTTATTTCTGTAATTAAGAATTTATTTTAATTACACCATTTCAAGTGGAATACCATTGTACTTCTCGTTGATGTAAATTAGTATCAACAAAGAAATTAAAATAACAATTTAAAGGTTTTTTTGGTTTTTTAGTTTTCTGTATTCATATCATTCTGCACTGATTACTTACTCCCTCAGTGTACCACCAGATAACTCTACTGCTTGGAGAGGTGGATAATATAGACCTACAACTCTGCACTACCCAAAAACATGTTTTCCCAAAGGTTAACAATGATTAGTTGTTCTCTGATAACCTATAGCAGTAACTTTTAAGACTTTCTGATAGCTTAAAGCCTTAGTTACTCACACACACACATTTCTGTCTTCACGAAGGAGTTCTTTTGAGTTCAACAGCTGTACAATTTTTCTGAGAAAATGCAATTGATTGCTAACAGCTGCTTAAAATATTAATCTCAAATTTCTGTCTCTATTTTCTCTATACTTAGAAAGGCAGAGTTGGAAGTATACTGTAAAATTTAACAAGTTTTAAAGTTTATACAAATAATGTGTTTGCTATCAATATGTCTAATTCAAAAGTTAAATCTGTAGCCATAATAAATTGAAGTTTAAATACATTGTAGAATGTATGTCTGGAAATACAAAGAGATATGTATACTTGTGTTCCACAATTAACAAAGGAAAGAAAAAAACATGTTGCATTAACTACTTACAATTTTATTGTAAATAATTTTTGATAATTTACACTATGTAAACATCCCTTATATTATAAATCCTTTTCTGTGAACAGCCTGGTTTCTATTCCAACTTCTGCTTGCCTATTAAGGTCAGCATGTCAATCTCTCTGTGTCTCTGTAACTTGCGTTGTAAAACTTCGTGATTGACCTAGATAATGACTCTGCAACCTTCAACTCTGACATTCTATTATTTTTAATAAGGTTATATATTCTATAAATTTACATTTTTGTGTAAAGTCCAACAACTTTATTATTTCCATGCTGTTTTTTTCTCATATTTTTCATGAGTGTATGTGTTTTGTATTCAAAAATGAATAATAAATTTATTCAACAGATATTAGATGAGATTAATTTAGACAATGTCCATTTGTCTATCTATCCATCTATATATTATCTCTCAGAGTTAAATAATCTATTACGTCTTTGCTTACAGCTTATACTTAAGGATAAAAACATTTCTTGAAATGGAAAATATACTATGTAAGTTCTTGGTTGATTTTTTAATTTTATTTCATTTAATTCTTAGTCATTCTATTGCTGCTTTTTCTCCATAAACATTATTGTTTTATATGTCTATTTTGAGCATATGTTTGAAATAACTCCTTTCTGATGGCTTAGCAGAATAATTGTGAATTTCTTAAAAATAACCACTAAAAATGAGACCTTCTAAGTAATAACGTAGTGGAGATTTTTGTTGATAAAGTTGAAACTGTTATGATAACTTTAAAAGAAAATTCACAGAGCCTATACAACAGTCATTTAACCATCCTTTTAGTGAGTGTATTTTATGGTTGAATTACTTTATTATAAGCATCTTATACATCCTTAAAGTAATGGCCAAATTGCTTTTACTTAACTTAAAATGTCTCTGAGGCAAAACACAATAGAATTCCTCAACAGAAAAACATAAAATTGATTTAAAAAAAATGATACTTGATAGAGGCATGAATAAATTATTTTTACTTTTAAAATATTGTATGGTTATTGCTCATGTAATTAAAACATAGCACATTTATAAATAAATGAATATCTATTACCTTAAATATCCCTTTAAATAGACTTACTTGTCATGATTAGCATTAAATAATTAGATTCTAAAGGCATGGGAATCAAAGTTTTGTAAATTATTGAAATAGGTTTTTTTGGGGTGCTAATTTAAAGCAAAATGTAAAATATTTTCCTGTTATCTACAACATTAAATCTAAATTTTCATTTGATTTCCAGGAATCTCACAATCAGTTTACTTTTTGTCTGTATACCAAACTCTGCTTCAGTACTGCAACTTAGATGAAACTTATGCCACAATTCCTTAAAACTGATATGTTAATTTTTATATTTTTATGCTTGATAACTATATGTAGACAAGGTTCCTCCTATTATGGAGCTTATGTTCTAATAGGGATTTTCAGTCAATATACTGTGGATAAAAAATATTGCTTCCTATATTAGTAAGCAATGGATGTTGTGGCTACCAAGCCAGAAGTCACTGCAGCCAAATCTAACTGTGCACCCTGAGCAGATTCAGGATGGAGAAAAGCAGAATAATGGCCCTAGATAGTTAAGGAGCATATAAAAGGGATAATTTTAATAAGCCCAGAATCTTCCATCTTCCCATACATAGAAAAGTACACTAAATTTACTAACTTGAGATGTCCGGTTTTTTTTAATTAACTTCTTTTTATTTTAATGTTCTGATTACCTGTTTTTTTTATTGCAAAACTCCTATATATCCTGGTTCCTCCCTTATCTCTTCAGAGGAGTCCTTCAGAGTGATCTGAAAGGCTGTATTCCAGGCTTAAGTCCTCAGAAAATCCACTGAATAAAATTTAATTCTCAACTTTTAGGTTGTGCATTTTTTTAGTCAACAATACCAACATTTAAACATATAGGCAGGATGATTTCAGATAATGACAATTTCTGTAAAGAAAATTAGTTTGGAGAGGTAATAACAAATTAGATGTGGGGGAGGAATGGTGAGGGCTATATTTTTTAACATTTTTTTTAATTGAGTTATATCATTTTTCAATGTTGTGTCAAATTCCAGTGTAGAGCACAATTTTTCAGTTATACATGAACATACATATATTCATTGCCATTTTTGTTTTTTGCTGTGAGCTACCACAAGATCTTGTATATATTTCCCTGTGCTACATACAGTATAATCTTTTTTATCTATACTACATATGCCTGTCAGTAGCTACAAATTTTGAACTCCCTGTCTATCCCTTCCCACCCTCCCACTTGGCAACCACAAGTTTGTATTCTATGTCTATGAGTCTGTTTCTGTTTTGTATTTATGTTTTTTTTTTGTTTGTTTTTTTGGTTTTTTTTTAGATTCCACATATGAGTGATCTTATATGGTATTTTTCTATCTCTTGCTGGCTTACTTCACTAGAGTGACATTCTTCAGGAGCATCCATATTGCTGCAAATGGCGTTATGTTGTTGGTTTTTATGGCTGAATAGTATTCCATTGTATAAATATACCACCACTTCTTTATCTAGTCACCTGTTGATGGACACTTAGGCTGTTTCCATGTCTTGGCTATTGTAAATAGTGCTGCTTGAACATTGGGGTGCAAGTGTCTTTTTAAAGTAGGGTTCCTTCTGGATATATGCCCAGGGGTGGGACTACTGGGTCACATGATAAGTCTATTCTTAGTCTTTTGAGGAATCTCCAGACTGTTTTCCACAATGGCTGCACCAAACTGCATTCCCACCAGCGGTGTAGGAGGGTTCCCTTTTCTCCACAGCCTCTCCAGCATTTGTCATTAGTGGACTTTTGAATGATGGCCATTTTGACTGGTGTGAGGTAATACCTCACTGTACTTTTGATTTGCATTACTCTGATAGTTGGTGATACTGAGCATTTTTTCATATGCCTATTGATCATTTGTATTTCTTCTTTGGAGAATTGCTTCTTTAGGTCTTCTGCCCATTTTTGGATTGGGTTGTTTGTTTTTTTCTTATTAAATTGTATGAGCTGATTTTATATTCAGGAGATTAAACCTTTGCTGGTTTCATCCGCAAAAATTTTCTCCCATTCTGTAGGTTGTCTTTGTGTTTTACTTATGGTTTCCTGCTGTGCAGAAGCTATTGTAAGTTTAGGCCCCATGTGTTTATTCTTGCTTTTATTTCAATTGCTTGGGTACACTGCCCTAGGAGAACATTTTTGAGATATATGTCAGATAATGTTTTGCCTGTATTTTCTTCTAGGAGGTTTATTGCATCTTTTCTTATGTTTAAGTCTTTAATCCATTTTGAGTTTATTTTTTTGTATGGTGTAAGGAAGTTTTCTAGCTTCATTGCTTTACATGCTGCTGTCCAGTTTTCCCAACACCATTTGCTGAAGAGACTGTCTTTATTCCATTGTATATTCTTGCCTCCTTTGTTGAAGATTAGATGACCAAAAGTTTGTGGGTTCATTTCCGGGCTCTCTATTCTGTTCCATTGGTCCACATGTCTGTTTTTGTATTAATACCATGCTGTTCTGATGACTGTGGCTCTATAGTATTGTCTGAAGCCTGGAAGAGTTATTCCTCCAGCCTCTTTCTTTTTCTTCAGGACTGCTTTGTCAATTCTAGGTCTTTTGTGGTTCCATATAAATTTTGTTATGATTAGTTCTAGTTCTGTGAAATCTGTCCTGGGTAATTTGATAGGGATTGCATTAAATCTGTAGATTGCCTTAGGCAATATGACAATTTTAATAACATTGATACTTCCAATCCAGGAGCATAGGATATATTTCCTTTTTTTTCAGTCTTCTTTAATTTCCTTGAACAGCGTTTTATAGTTTTCCATGTATAAGTCTTTAGATTTATTCCTACTTATTTTATTACTTTGGGTGCTATTTTAAATGGGATTGTTTATTTACTTTCTTTTCCTGTTGATTCATCGTTAGTGTAAAGAAATGCAACTGATTTTTATACATTAATCTTGTAACCTGCTACTTTGCTGAATTCTTTGATTAGTTCTGGTAGTTTTTGTGTGGACCTTTTAGAGTTTTCTATATATAGTATCATGTCATCTGCATATAGTGACACTTTTATCTCCTCTTTTCCAATTTGGATCCCTTTTATTTCTCTCTCTTGCCTGATTGCTGTGGCTAGGACTTCCAAGACTGTGTAGAATAGGAGTGGTGATAGTGGGCAACCTTTTCTTGTCCCAGATTTTAATGGGAAGTTTTTGAGTTTTTCACCATTGAGTACTTTGCTGGTGGTAGGTTTGTCATATATAGGTTTTATTATGTTGTGGTATGTTCTGAGGACAATTTTTTTTTATTATTATTGTCTGGAACATCCTTTCAGAAGAGATTTTGAAATCTGAGTGATTTCAAGAAAGCATTTATGTGAAGATCTGAAAGAAAAGCTTCAAGAGTGAAGGACAAGCTTAAGTCTTACATTAAATTCAAACTTGATTTCCTATGTAGAAAATAGAAATCTAGTGTAGTTAAGCATAACAGATCAGAGGAGTTCTTCTTGGAAAAAAGTCAGAAATGCATGTAGAGGCTGGTTCATGTAGATTAGTATAAGCACTGTGAGGTAAGGTTTTACTTCAACAATAAAGAAAAGTCCTGAAAAATTTTAAGAAATAGGGTGACCTAGTCTGATTTAAAGTTTGATAAAGATTATTTCATCAGCAAACAAAGGAAAGAGATAGGAAGAGAAAGAGGGAGAGAGAGAGAGAAAGAGAGAGAGATAGGATTTTAGCAAGGCATAAATACAAGTAGAAAGAATAGTTAAAATATGTTACATTTTTCCTAGTGAGAAATAACAATGGCTTGAATTAGGATGACAGTAGTGAGTGAACGGATTATTGGATGTAGAGTCAAAAGAAATTGCTTTGGGACTGCAGATGATGGGATAGTTAAAAGGAGAAAGTCAAGATTTTTAGCTTGAAATATTGGATCAGTGGTTGTGCAATTCACTCACATCCACTAACATGAGTGTTAAAGGTTAATGATGGGGTTTAACCAGACGCTGGAGGTTCATTCAGGCTGTCATTTTTGAAAATAATATTTGAAAAATCACATAGCATTTATAGCCATAGTACTTTACTGATTAACTTAGGAAAAGACTGATGTTAAAGAACAGAAACCCAAAGATCAAACTGTTGAGGCCCTTTAGCATTATGTGGTTTTGTTGGAAAGGAGGAGCCAGTAGACAGTGAGTTAGGAGGGAAGCCAAAGAATCATGCAAACTATCAAAACTTTTTGTTTAAAAGGAATGAAGTCACAACTGTATCAAATACTACTGTGAGAGACAGTATGCTGAAGATTAACTGAAGCTGTGCATCCTCAGAGAGAATAGCAACAAGATTTTAGACTATTATTCTGGAAAAAGAGAAAAGACTTTTGAAAATCTCTTTTGTCACTGAGAAAAAACAACATGATTTGTTTTCCTATTCCAATTGAAAACAATGTTCAAAGTTATAGATTATCTTTATAGTTAATCCTCTAAATTGCTTAATTACTAATGAGGATTCCCATGAATTTTGAAAAGTCACACCATAATGAGGGTTTGGATACATTCATAGTATAAGCATTGAAAATATAAACAGCTATTTTAAACTCTATTGTTTTTAGTCTAGTATAAATGCCAAAGTCAGATATCATTGATAGTTAAGAATAAACTATAATATTGCAGCTAGAGCCCTGAAGCTGGTCTTAACATTTTTCCTAGATGATAAATAACATAGCTCAATAATATAAAGAAGCACTATCTCTTTTTTCTAAATACTGTGGATTAAATGAAGGAAGTAATTGACTATAGAAAAAAGGAGAACCTGATAGTGTCTAAATATACAATTGATGCTCATAGACCTCCTTGCTCCCATTGTTTCAAAGTTGGTTCTACTTATGGAGGTCGGTCAGCTCCTTATAATCCCAAAGTGAGCCAAAGCATTTTTTTTTTTTGGACAGATTATTCTGCTTTACAAAGATACATTTTTTTTCTTTCCTATACTTTTAGGAAGGTCATTTATATGAAAAGTTATGTATACTTTATGGGGCTGTCTAATTAAGTCACTTGCTTTCATAGTCAATCAACTATATAAAATAGAAGATTTCAAACACAGTGTATTCAGTCTATAAAGTTATAATGCTCATCAGAGAGAAGATTAAATAATCTTATATTAGCAAGAGATCAACTTTTAAAATGCCTTTAAATACATGTATCAAAAGCACCTTTAATATACCCTACACAGAGGGTAACAATATTTTGTTTCCAAGGAACAGTAAAGATGATTGAATTAATAGGCACTAAATATTTCTATGTTGAAATTTTTGATTCTCCAAATATACAAAGATTAAAATTATTCACCTTTTACCTATGTGAAATGCTTAAATGGAATCAATTCAGATAGAAGCAATGAACCTTCCCATTTACCAAAGTCCATGGGATTTCCTGATATTCTTTCTGACTCATCAAGCATTTCCAACTGCTCCTCAAACCATCTCCTAAATCCATCATGATATTGGAAGTGTAAATAGCTTATTTTTACACTTTTCTTTTCTAATACGGTATTTGTTTTATTGAAGTGTAGTCAGTTTACAATGTGTCAATTTCTGGTATAGTGTTTCAGTCATATATATATATATACACAAACACATACACACACACACACACATATATTCATTTTCATATTCTCTTCCATTACAGGTTACTACAAGATATTGTATATAGAACCCTGTGCTATACAGTATACACTTGTTGTTTGTCTTTTTTATATATAGGAATTAGTATCTACAAATCTCAAACTCCCAATTTATCCCTCCCCACCCCCTCCTCCCTTGGTTTTCTGTTATGGTAAATTTTTTTAAAGTTCATAAATGCATTTTAGCAGAAGCACCTCTATCTCAAACCTTTAGAAATATTTCCCTCAGAAACCTGACATCTCATCCATGTTTCAGTGATGCTTGAACCCTCAGAGTTTTGGAGATTTTTTTTTTCCTTCCTGTCTAAAACAGTAGAGTTTTAAGCTTCCTCTGACCTGTTTACAAATAACAAGACTGGGGCCCAGCAGTCTGCTCTCTTTTTCTTTATCAACATTTAATGGAAAGAAAGGGAGCAAAAGGAGAATGCATGCTGTTAGCTATTGTCTTTACAAATGACTTGTTAGCCCTTTATTTGTCTGCTCATTCTTCAGACACTCAAAGGATATTTTCAGTATCTCAGTAGATGAAGGTTCAAACTTGAAAGGACTTGACAGGCTGTCTTCCATAAGAGATTTTTACATGATATTAAGCCATAGTTTCAAGCCAATTCTTGAATGGGAAGCCCTGAGGGAAATCTTTCTGAGCTGGAACACAGCACTTACATCAGGAGGTAGGTGTCTGCACCAGTGGAGCAAACAGCAATATGATATATGTATATAGTATCAAAAATAGAAGCAAAATTACTGATTATTTTCCACTGGGGACAGTGGAAGAAGTTGAATGAGTAAAAAAAAAAAAAGAAAATCATCTTTGGGGGCCCCTGAAACTGTTAATTTTCTGACCATTTGAAATATACTTTTATACAGCAGGTGAACAGAGAACCAGGTGCTGCTCTTAATATTGTCTTTGATTTATGTGTTACCTTTTCAGTGATAGAATGTAAAGGAGCTGTACTGGCCATGTGTAGAGAAAACAAAGAGCTTTTAATTAACAATAGACACTTTAACAAAGCAAATTTCTGTTAACAGTCATACTGTGAGTAAATTCAATTACTAATAACAATTATGTAAAGGAAGCATTTCAGTAGTAAGAGATTCAAGGCTAAGATTACACGTCACATATAATAAAAGTAAAACTTCAATAGTTTAAAGAAAAAATCTTTAATTTTATCAATATTGTATGTAATGTGGTGAAAAATGTTTCAATAGTCACATCAAAAACAGCTGCATTAAATAAATGCACATTTATTTTAACACACATTTTAACACACATTTAAGATTAATTATTTTTTAAAGTCCAAGTGCTAGGGATGGAGGAAAGGAGGTTAAAGGGAAACAGAGAGAGAGATAGAGAGATGATAGGAAAAATAATGTTTAAATGATTCCGACACTGACTCTTCTGGAAGTGTTTTATAATCAGTACCCAAGAGAAAGCTAGGAGTTTTATGGCCAAGGTCAAATAGTAGATCAACAAGCATTGGGTAAATGGAAATGTATTAGATCTGAAGCTTCTGTCTAAAATAAGGTCCTGGATCTCTGAAAAATTGCACTTCAGAAAATTATATTAAAGAAAATATAACACCAATAACAAAGAGAGACAAAAAATAAAACTTTTCTGTCTTTCATAGGGATTTGTTTAAACAAAAATAAATATTTCTGTGAATATACACATATAGACAGAAATATATAAACACACAAACATACACCCAGATACACAAGGCTGAGATTGACACAAGTTTGTAATTTAGAAATATTATTTAATTTTAAAAATTAATAAGTAGGCATATTAGCATTTTAATGGAAGCAACCATAGTATTGGATATTGAATTTATAGGTATAGTTAGTCCATAAAGTGGAAGGATATAATATAATAGATTTTAAAATATTGAGCTAATCTAAACTAAAACAGAAAAGGCGTGAGTCATTGTAAAAATAAGGTAACTAAAATATTAAAATTAAATTACAAGAAAATAAAAAGTTAAGCATATTGGTATAACAGTATAGGAAATTTATGTAAACATGCTAAAAAGAAAAATGTTAAACATTCTAAAAGAAAACATATACTAGGGTCTATAATTTGGCCATTTGTTAGGCTATAAGCACTTTTTAAATACAAGAAATTCTTTATTTTTTGTTTCCCCCAAACTAAGGAAAATTGCTGACAGTGATTCATATTAAGGTATAATTACCTAAAACTAGAACATAAAACAATAAACAGGATATAATGCAAAAGGAAGGTGACCTAAATGAAAAAATCTAATATAAGCATTGACCTCTCAAGCCTAAAGTTTAATCTGATATAAAGTGGAGGGATGTGGGCCTCAAGTTTCCAACTTAAATTATGGATGTTTGATTGAGAATAAAATGGACTCAGGTCAGCAGTAGCCCTTGGTAACTAGCAGAAGCCAATGGAAGTTCACTCTGGAAAAAAAAATTTCTCCAATTGAAGCTTTCCAAATACTGAAAGATTATCTTATCAAAATATGTTATTTCTATTAATTGCTACAAAACACACAAATAAATAAGCTCCATGAGTTGGAATCAACAAAATAAAGAACAACAAAAAACATTTAGACTCTTGAATAATTCCGATATTGGAAATAGAAATCTAGAAAACAATTGTTTGCAAAGTTTAAAAAAATAGAGTGTGGACAAAAATGGGAAAGGAAATAAAGCTTTACCAAAATTTTTAAGCTGGCTTGGAAAATTCTCTAACTAGAGATCTAAAAAGTGAAAAGTAAATATGTTGAAATCATATTCAATAGACAGCCTCAACAGTAAACTAAATGCTGCTAAAGGATATTAATAAAGTGGAAAATCAATTTGAGGAAATTATTCTCTAAGACAATTTGATATAAAGGTCAAAAATATTAAGTTGACAACAAGAACATATAGCATAGTTCTAGTAAGTCTTCCAGGCTTAGAACTAAAGAAAATGTAGAAAAGACAATGTTTGCAGAAAAATGACTGAAAATTTCTCATAATTGATAAAAGACATACATTCTTAAATATAGAAGGCACAATATATCAAACATGAAATATAAATAAATGTGCAAAAATATAGTTACAGTAAAGCTTGAATTCATTATAAACAAGAGTTATTACCAGAAGTCAAAGATGTTTTAAAGATCTATAAAACATAACAATTTAATCTATAAGCAGAATTTGCCAAAGTAAATATAAAAGTTAAAAAAGAGAAAGATATCTCCATCATACTACTGAAAGGAAACAAGCTTGTCCAGAACCCAGAATTTCCTATTTATCTAGAAAGTATAAACTTTGTGTGTGAAATTAATTTATTTATGTGCAGAGTGAAATAAATGATCATTAAGAAACATTTAGTAAAAAAATGTGAAAACTGTGTTTCATTAAAGATAAAAAACCTAGAAATATTTTTGATATAATAAAGGAATGAATATAAACAAGGAAATGGATAAACAAGAAATTCTAAGTGGTCTGTCTCCAAAAAATAAATAAATTATCAATTTGTTATATTAAAAAAGAAACATATAAATTGAACAAAAACAATATGCAAATTAACATGTAAATTGAAGGAATGCAGTTTCTTAACAGTGTGTTTTATTTTGAAGTAAATTTTATTCTTTATTAAAAGCATTTTACTAACACATTTCTTCTTATTTCAATAAGTCTAAAAGTATACATGTAAATTAGGTTGCAGTTCTTACAATTCTTCCTTCTTATATTTTCAGGAAAGCATTAAAATATTAACTGATTTCACACTTTGTTAAATATACAAAGTAAAAATAAAAAATATATTACTGGAAATAAAATTCAAGAATAATTGGAAATCATTCAAGACACAGTGGAACACAAAAAATTTCAGTTGCTTTCTCAAACCCTAGAACCATCTAGACCCCTCTCTTTCTCTTATACCCCACATCCAATCCATCATTTAACCATGTTGACGCTGCCTTCTAAATGTAGGCAGGCTCTGACAAGCCTCAGTAATATCACCTCAGTTCAAACCACGATAAACTCTTGCCCAGATCATTGTGGCAATATCCTAAATGATTTTCCTGGTTCCACTTTTGTTCCCCACAGTCTCTTTATACACAAGCTACAAGAGAACCTTTTTTAAAGAGAAGTCATATTTTTAATAGAGTAGCCCAAACTCTCCAATAACTTCTCATCATGATTTGATCTCTTCTTTACTCCATTCCCTATATCCATTCTGGCTCCCTGGCTCTTCATGTGAAGCATATTTGATTCTATATCAATTTTTGCATTTGCAGTTCTATTTGTCTTGTATACTATTCACCACATATGTTCAGAGTAAAGAAGTTCTATTTAAGCTTTTGGTTAGAATTAATTTTTTTTAAGTAGACTTCAAGTGGTTTAAGAGTATGTGGGATTTTATGCTCCTGAATATAATTATTATTTTTAAAAGTATACATTGCCATTAAGGTATCCTAAGCAAGAGACTTTTGGTTGTGAAATTTGTGTTTTGGGAAACATGGACTGTGATGATGAAGGGGAATTTATTAGAGGGGAATATTGCAATGATCCACTAAAAAAGCTAATATGGTATCTGTGAATTGATTATGAGAAGAAGAAATATGAAATTTTAAAAGGAGACAATTAACAAGGCAAATCTCCAAGGCACAATGAAAATTTGCAACATGAACTTTATTAAAAGGAAGAAATAGAATAACTTTTAGATGTTTAACTTAATCGACAAGTCAGTAGAAGAATTCTTAAATGTAGAAAAAAATGAGACTTACTGGGTTCTAAAATCTGCAAATTATTTCTGGAAATGGACAAAAAAATCAAAGAAGATAAAAAGTTTATATGTAGAGAATCATTATCAAAAAATCATGGAAATTTGAGGATGAATTTGATGGCCATATTTTGTCTTCAGTAGTTGGATAAAACCCATATAATTTTTCCCATGATTAGATATAGGAAAAAGAAACATTGTAAAGTAGATATTGGCAGAAACACTTCTTGGTAACTCTTTCTTAGGTCTATCTCTGTTACTAAAGCAAATCAGGGAAACATAGCTATAGAAAAATCTCAGGGAGTTATGCAAAATTAAAAATACTTTGTATATTTCAATTAGGAACCTTAGAATTCTACTAGCATTCTTGTTGTCATCCATTTGTATTAGCCTCTGTAATGTTTAATAAAAATTTTGTTGTGAGTATGTGTGTTAAAAAAAAAGAGACAACAGCCCCAACATTGATTACTTTTGCTAAGCCCCACTTCAGCAAACCAAGACTTAATACCTAATCAAATTGCAGTTTCAGAATAACTGCATCTCCCCCACAAAAAAGCAATACTTCTCATGCATTTTGTGGTGAGGGGTGAAATGCAGCTGGGCCATAGCCACTGTCTCCACATACCTGTGACATTATCGCTGTCATGATTTCCTGAGAAAGGAGGCAAGGCTGAGCCATAGCCACCATATTTGCTGCTCAGCTCCCAGGCAGAGGTGAGGTTGAAACCTGAATACATACAAAGGGGCTCAGCAAATACACAGGAGGGACTGATATTTGCTTACAGACCTAGGCAGAGGAGATTAATTTGCTCCATGGGTGCCTTTGTGGACCTGTGCCTCTGACAGAAACTAGCAGGGCCTGAAGCTCTGTAGGGTGTGCAGGTGAAGAGTATTCAGCCGACCTGTTCATTGTATGTGGGATGCAGCACTAGATATGACACTTACCTAGTAGCATGACTGCACAATTTCTACAGGTCTGGGGCCTCTGTAAGCTCAGACCTCTAAGACAGAGTTGGCACACTAGGGTATGAATGCAGGTGTAGCATTTTTAGTTGACCTGTGTACATACTTGGATATGGTTTTGGGTATGGCTGACCCAGTAGCATGCCACAATCCAGGTGTGTGACCCAGATGTCTGAGGATGTGCACTGGTAGCTCTGAGGGCATAGAAACTGGGAAATACCAGAGCAGAGTACTGACAATTTCTCAGCTAAAGTGGGGACAAGGGCAGTATCAAGAAAATTATACTAGAAGCCATCCAACTACACCTACCATGCACCTCAGCTCAGAAACAAATCTGGAAGCCTCAATAGCAACAAAAGGGGAACAGACCCAGGCCCTGTCAGGATTGTGACAATGACAGAACTAAAAGGAGGCCCGGCTCAACAATGAAGGCAAACTCTGATTACCACAATAACAGCCACATTCACAATCAAAGAGATAAGAACCAACACAGAAAAGAAAGACTTGGCAACCATCCATACTAAAACACACCTCACAAGAAAATTATTAGAGGTCATGGTCTACACAGGAACTCATCTTCTTAAAGAAAAAAAAAAGCTCTTCAACACTACAGTAGATATCTGATACTCCATAATTCACAGTGCCAGGGATATATAAATCAAATGAAGAAGCAGAGGAACTACTTTCAATTTAAAGAACAAGAAGTCCCCTGAAAGTATGAACAATGACAGCCTATTAGATAATGACTTCAAAAAGAGGATGATAAAAGTACTGAAGGAAATAAGAGAGATTATATACAAACATGCAGAATACTATAAAAAGGAATTAGAGACTATAAACTGGAGCCAATTAAAAACAGAAGACTCAATGGCTGATACAAAATCCAAACTGCAGACTATATAATGCAGAGGAATGGATAAGTGACTTAGAAGACAGGACAACAGAAGTCACCCAATCAGAACAACAGAAAGAAAAGCAAGTGAAAATGAATGAAAGCAGTGTAAGATTACTATGGGATAATATAAAGCTTTCCAACCTACACATAATAGGGATCCTAGAAGGAGAAGAAAGACAAAAAACGATTGAAAGTTATTTGAAAAAATCATGACTGAAATGTTCCCAAGCCTGAAGGAATCAGATATCCAAGTACAGGAAGTAGAGAGAGTCCCCAACAAGAACACAAATAGATCTATGCCAAGACATACTAGATGGGCAAAATTAAATATAAAGAAATGATTCTAAAGCAATAAGAAAAAAAAAAAAGTTAGTTACAAGGAAACCCTCATAAGGATTTCAGCAGATTTATCAGCAAAAACACTGCAGGCCAGAAGGGAGTGGCAAGATATATTGAAAATCCTGAATGAGAAAAAGCTGCAACCTAGGATACTCTACCCAGCAAGACTATCCTTTAGAATAGAAGGAGAGATAAAGAATTTCTAGAACAAGCAAAGACTAAAAGAATTCAGCAATGTTAAATTTATGCTAAAAGAAATTCTGAAAGGTCTACTCTAAATAGAAAAGAAGCAGGATGCTATTAAAAGAAAAAAAATGGAAATGAAATATCTACAATGAATTGTGATAGAACAAACATGAAGATGTAAAAGAGCACATCAAAATCATTAAAGGTAGGAGAGGGCAGCACGAAACTACAAATTTTTTTCTTTCTTTTTATTCTTTTAATGATATGTTTGAGCTTATACAACTTCAGTTTAAAGCAAATTGATATAGTAATGGGTTAGTATACTTGAAAAACAAGGTAACCACAAATAAAAAGCATACAATGGAGTCAGAAAAACCAGAAAGAAATCAAGCTAATACAAAAGAAAATTATCAAACCACAAAAAAAGAAACAAAGAGGAGATAACAAATCAACTGGAAAACTAAGTTTGAAATGGCAGTAAACACACATTCAATCAATAATTACCATAAATGTCAATGGACTAAATGCTACAATCAAAAGATGTAAAATGGCAAATTGGATAATAAAACAAGAAGCTACAATATATTGCATACAAGAGACCAACTTTAAGGTGAAGGATGCACATAGATTGAAAGTAAGAGTATGGAAAAAATATTTCATGCAAACAGAAACAATAAGAAAGCAGGAGTAGCAATACTGATTTTAGAAAAAAAATAAGCTTTAAAACAAAGACCATAAAGAAAGATTAAAAAAAAAAGGAAACTATAAAATGATTAAAGGAGCAATGCAAGATGAGGATATTACATATTAACATATATACACCCAATATAAGAGCACCTAAATATATTAAACAAATGCTAAAAGATATAAAGGGAGTAACTGAGAGGAACAGAATCATAGTAGGAAATTTTAACACCCCACTAACATAATTGGACACTTCTACCAGACAGAAAATCAATAAGACAATGGAGATGCTAAATGACACAATCAAACAATATGACTTGGTTGATATTTTTAGGACATTATATCCCCCACCTCCAAAACAGAATATACAATCCTTTCAAGTACTCATGGAATTTTCTCTAGGAGAGACCACATACTCAGGTGCAAAAGAATTCTCAACAAATGTAAGAGGCTATAAATTATTTCAAGCATTTTTCCTATAATGCCATGAAAGTAGAAATCAACCACAGGAAAACATAGGAGGAAAAAATGGCAACATGGAGACTAAACAACATGCTACTAAAAACAACAACAACAACAACAACAACAAAACACTGGTCAATGATGAAATCAAAGAAAAATTAAAGGATACTTTGAGACAAACAACAATGAAAACATAATCACACAAAATCTATGGGATGCAGCAAAAGTAGTCCAAAGAAGGAAGTTCATAGTAATACAGCCCTTTTCAAAAAACAGTAACAATCTCTAGTAAACAACTTAACATATCACCTAAAGGAATTAGAAAAAGAAAAGCAAACAAAACCTAAGGTCAGCAGAAGGAAAGAAATAGTAAAGATCAGGGAGGAAATAAATAAAATAGAGATTAAAAAATATATTTAAAAAACCAATCAAACCAAGGGCTGTTTTTTTTTGAAAAAGTAAATAAAATTGACACACCTCTGGCCAGGCTTACAAAGAAGAAAAGAGAGATAATACAAATAAATGAAATAAGAATTGAAAATGGAGAAACTATAATGAATACCACAGGAATAAAAAAAATATAAGAGAATACTATGAACAAATATATTGACACCAATTGGACAACCTAGAAGAAATAAGCATGTTTCTGGAAATATACAGACACCAAGACTGAATCAAGAAAAGTAGATCAAATCAATACAAGTGAATTAGAATCAGCAATAAAAATCTTCTCTACAAACAAAAGTCCAAGACGAAATGGCTTCACTGGGGAATTCTACCAAACATAGAAAGAAGACCTCATACTGAACCTTCTCAATCTCTTCCAAAAGATTGAAAAGGAAGGAGTACACCCGGACTCATTCTATGAAGCTACCATCACCCTGATACCAAAACTAAAGACACTACCTAAAAAGAAATTATAGGCCAGTATCATTGATGAATATACATTAAAAAATCCACAACAAAATGTTAGCAAACAGAACTCAACAGCACATGAAAAAGATCATACACCATGGTCAAGTTGTATTCATCCCAGGAACACAAGGATGTTTCAACACATACAAATTAATCAATGTGATACACCACATCAGTGAAAGAAAGGACAAAAATCACATGATCATCTCAATAGATGCAGAAAAAGTATTTGATAAAATTCAATAGCCATTTATGATAAAAACTCTTACTATAATGAGTTTATAGGGAACATATCTCAACATAATAAAAGCCATTTATGACAAGCCTACAGTCAACATAGTATTCAATGGTGAAAAATTGAAAGCCTTCCCATATCTGGAACAAGACAAGGATGCCCACTCTAACCACTTCTATTCAACAGAATCTTGGAAGTCCTAACCACAGCAATCAGGCAAGAAATAGAAAGAAAAAGGGATCCAAATTGGAAGAGAAGTGGTAAAATTTCCACTATATGCAGATGGTATGATACTATATATAGAAAACTCTAAAAGATCCCCACAAAAACTACTAGAGCTGATAAAAGATTTCAGCAAGGTAGCAAGATAAAAGATTCACATACAGAAAACAGTTGCATTTCTTTAACAATGAAATAGCAGGAAAAGAAAAAAAAAAATCTCTTTTAAAATTGCATCCAAAACAATAAAATACTTAGGAATAAACCTGATCAGGGAGGTAAAAGACATATATATAGAGAACTGCAATACATTGATTAAATACGTTAAAGATGGCTTAGAGAAATGAAGATATCCCATGCTTTTGTATTGGAGCAATCAATATTGTTAAAATGACCATACTTCCCAAAGGAATCTACAGATTTAATGAGATCCCTATCAAATTACCCAGGACATTTTTCACAGAACTAGAAAAAACCTAAAATTTATATGAAATCACAAAAGACCCAGAATTGCCAAATCAATATTGAAGTAAAAGAACAAAGCTAGAGGAATAATCCTCTGAGACTTCAGACAATCCTATAGAGCTACAGTAATCCAAACAGCATGGTATTGTCACAAAAACAGTCATATGACTCAATGGAACAGAATAGATACCCTAGAAATGAAACTGCAGACCTACGGTCAATTAATCTGTGACAAAGGAGGCAAGAATATACAATGGAGAAGAGACAATCTCTTCAGCAAGTGCTGTTAGGAAAACTCGAAAGCAGAATGTAAACCAATGAAATTAGAACACTCCCTTACACCATACAACAAAAATAAACTTAAAATGACTTAAAGACTTAAATATAAGACAAGACATGATAAGCCTCAAAGAAAAAACACAGGCAAAACATTCTGCGACATAAATCTTAGCAACATTCTCTTAGGGCAGTCGACCTAAGCAATAGAAATAAATGGAAAAATAAACAAATGGGACCTAAGTAAACTTATAAGTTTTAGCACAGCAAAGGAAATCATAAGTAAAACAAAATGACAACCTATGGAATGGGGGAAGATATTTCCAGATGATGCAACTGACAAAGGTTTAATTTCCAGAATATATACACAGCACATACAACTTAGTAACAAAACAAACAAAAAATCCAATCCAAAAATGCAGCAGACCTAAACAAGCAGTTCTTCAATGAAGACATACAAATGGCCAATAGGCATGTGAAAAAATGCTCACTATTGCTAATTATTAGAGAAATGCAAATCAAAACTACAGTGAATTACCACCTCACACCAGTCAGAATGACCATCACTAAAAAGTCCATGAACTATTAATGCTTGTGAGGATGTGAGGAAAATGGAACCCTACACTGTTGGTGGGAATGTAGTTTGGTGCAGCCATTAAGGAAATCAGTGTAGAGATTCCTCAAAAAACTTAAAAATAGATTTATCACATGATCCAGCAATCCCACTGTTGGCCATATATGCAGAGGGAACTCTAATTCAAAAAGATACATGCATCTCAATGTTCATAGCAGCACTATATACAGTAGTTAAGACTTGGAAGCAATCTAAATGTCCCTGATAGATGACTGGGTAAAGAATCTGTTGTATATTTATACAATGGAATATGACTCAGTGATGAAAATGAATACAATAATTTGCCAATTGGCAATAATTTGCCAAAACAATTTCAAATTGTTGCCATTTGAAACAACATGGATGTACCTGGAGACTGTCATTTTAAGTGATGTAAGCCAGAAAAAGAAAGAAAAACACAGTATGATAACACTCACATCACCCATATGTAGACTCTAAAAAAAGAATAAAAGAGGGCACTAATGAACTCATCAACAAAACAGAAACTTACTCAAAGACATATAAACAGTCTTATGGTTATGGGCGAATGCAAAAAGTGGGAAGGGGTAAAATTGGGAGTTTGAGATTTGCAAATGATAGCAACTATAAATAAAATTAGATTAAAAAGACAAATTTATTTTATATAGCACAAGGAACTATATTCAGTATCTTATAATAACCTTTGATAAAAAAATATGAAAATGGAAAAAAAAACATTGTTATTGTGTATTAACATCCATAGCAGTATTCATCTCTTTTCCTCTTAAAGTAAAAAATCTTATTTTAAAATATTGGTTTGCTATGAGAGAAAATATTCTATGCCTTCTCCAAACATTTTTTAAATTTCCTTGTCAAGTATTGTTCTAGAAATATTCTTAGAGTTATAAGAGAATATAGAGTACAAACTGAAATAAGCTCTATGTGTGTGGTTTTCTTTCTTTTGCATGAAAATTGTTCCAGATATATTTTCTGGCAATGAGTTTTTATGTTGTAATTTTAGACATCTTTCCCCACTCATTCTTAAAATGAATTGAATTACAGTTCCTCTAAAGACCACTAAATAAATAGACATTTTATATTTTTCAGAAACCTCTCAGAGTTCCAAATATATTTTGTCATTTGTTTCATCTAAACTTTTTAATTCTACTTGAAACAAATAGAAACAGAAGAGAATGCTTTGCTAAATAGTTCTCACCATTTGAAAATTATTTTGTGAATTAGAACAGCTTTTTAAGTAAGTGTGCATTTAGAGATAATTAATAAATAGTATAATATTTGAAGAAATAAAGATGGAGGGAATTATCAAAAAATTGTATGTACCAAAAACTGCACATTATTACCATAAATAGAATCATGTAACATTTTCAAATAATGGGATCCTTTGGTATAATCTGAACACTATGCCTTTAAATTTTCCAACAAATCCAGAGCAAGAGATAGATATTAATTATATTTCATTTATTTAGATATAATGGGCCATTTGAAATTTTATGTATTTAAGATATACAACTTGATGTTTTTCTATATGTGTTCATTATAAAGTATTCATCACAATCAAACTAACTAGCATATCAATACCTCATGTAGTTACCATTTTTGTGTGTGTGTGGGTAGGGAGAAAACTTAAGATCTACGCTTTTAGTAAATTTCAAATATACAATATAATATTATTAACTATAGCCACATGGTTGTACATCAGATATCCAGAATTTATTTATCTTGCATAACATTCATATAAAAATATAATTTAAGATTACTATTTTTAATAAGGTTATATCAGGTCATAAGTACTACAATATTTTAAATATCTGAAATGGAGCCATGAAATGTGGGCCTATTATCAAGATTCTGGTCTTCTCATAGTTTCTTGAACATGCCAAACCTGGTATAAATTCAGGGGATTTACACTGGCTCTTTTCTACACTAAAACCTGGAATTTTTTCCCACAAATATTTTTCAATCTCTTTTTTTCCCCAGTTCTCTGCCCAAATATTCCTTTCTTATGAAAATCTTCCCTAAGCAGTCTAGTAAAACAACAACAACAACA
The DNA here is from genome assembly GCF_009834535.1 of Camelus ferus. Classification (NCBI taxonomy): domain Eukaryota; kingdom Metazoa; phylum Chordata; class Mammalia; order Artiodactyla; family Camelidae; genus Camelus; species Camelus ferus. The sequence goes on from NC_045709.1 coordinate 63,116,172, forward strand.
ACAAAACCCTGTGCCTCACTCCTTTCTTATTTTACATTAGTTCCATCTTGAAATTATATTACATATGCATTTATTTTTAATTTCTTATTTTTCCTTTTCTCCTTATTAGAATATAATCTTCATGGAAGAAGGGATTTTGTTTGTCTTATTCATATTTGAGTTCTAACTTTCTAAAATTTATATACAGATTCTGAATAATTGCTTGTTGAGTAAATGAATAAATGAATTCTCTCAGAAAGCTGTATTTTATCCTAATCTATTTTATCAGGCTACTTTAAACTATGTACTTATTTGTACAGCTCATTATACTACATAATTCTATAAAATGGATTCCTGTTTCATAAAAAGATAAATAAAAAGTAATCACATTTAATTCTAAGAGGTAGAAATTTAAGGATGAATTTGATGGCCGGGTTTTGTCTTCAGTAGATGGATGAAACCCATATAATTTTTCCAGTGATTAGATATAAGAAAAATAAACTCTGCAAAGTAGTATTGGCAGAAACACTTCTTGGAAACTCTTTCTTAGATCTATCTCTCAGTTTCTAAAACAAATCAGGGAAACATAGCTATAGAAAAATCTCAGGGAGTTATGCAAAATTAAAAATACCTTCTGTATTTCAACTGGGAACCTTAAAATTCTAGTAACATTCTTGTTGGCATCCATTTGTATTAGCCTCTGTAATGTTTAATACAAATAAAAATTTTGTTGTGATTATGTATGTTTAAAAAAGAGACAACAGCTCCAACATTGATTACTTTTGCTAAGCCCCACTTCAGCAAACCAAGACTTAATACCTAATCAAATTGCTGTTTCAGCCTGCCCCAGAAAGTGAAACTCAATTAATAAATCTGGAATTACCTGGTCAGCACTAATGAGCTAATCCACCCAATAAACCCCTTCTGTCCCCAGAGAAAGGTACAGAAACTTGACTTTGCTTAAAATAATCTACTTTTTGCTAGAAACTTCCCCTCCCACCTTTTTATGCCTATAAAAGTCTTTTATTTCGTATAGCTCCTCTGAGTTCTTTTCTACTTGCTAGATGGAGCACTGCTTGATTCATGAATCATTGAATAAGCTCAATTTGATTTCTAAATTTACTCAGTTGAATTTTAGCCTTTAACAGATTTTATGGTAGTGGAAGGGCCAAAGGAGACTTCTAATGACTTCAGAGACAATGAGAAAGAAAGGCTGGATACACTAATTGAGTTCTCTTTCTCTTATTTTTCAAGTTCCATAAGTAAGTTCCTCTTGGTTCTGAGCTTTGGTACCCATTTCTCAAGTCTAATTGACTTTCCACAGTCCCCCATTTGGTTGGAAACTTTCAGCTCTTTTTTCCTCTCCACATTCTGTGTTGGGAACTGCTGGTGGTTCAGTTGGCAGTTTCCCATTTTTATAAAACCTCAGTATGTAGTCCACATTCTTTGAAGTCTGCTGGTTCTGTCCTTACCCCATTTCCTAGATTCCATGTTGGATACTGCTGGTGGTTACCATGGTTATCAACCAGAGTCAGACTGTGCCTGAGATAAAAATGAATCTGAGTCTGGGTTTAGACTGAGTATGACTTAATTTGGAATGAGTCCAGTATGTTTTTTGTAGGTAAAATCTATTGCTAATGGGAATCTAGGAAGCCAAAAAGCCACCAAAGTTGGTGAGCATGGGGCTAGCACTTAAAAACTGTTAGAGCACTCACCATGAAACTCTAAGATGTTTTAGGATAAGTTATTCATGGAACAAATTAGAGTGATGGAGTCACTGGCCAATCTCAAGAAAATTTCCCTGCAGCAAGGTACATTGTAAAACATCTCACAATCCTCAACCCAGCAGCACATCTTTCTTAGGTACTAGTTTGGCTCTGAGAAATATAAAGGCTTAGTTAAAAAATGGAATCCTTAAATTCCAAAAAGTTAAGTGTGCCAACTTCCAGCCCAATTGCTTATTGTATGCCTAACAACTATGGTCCTGAAAGCTATGAATATTTACAAAATTGGTAAAATCTTACCAAAAACAACCTAGAATTACAATGGCTATTGTGCGGAATATTTTAATTAGATAAGATCATTTATTTAAGAAGCACTCTTAACAGCAAGATTTCCTAAATTTAACAAATGCAATGAGGTAGTTATTTTAATTGGCATGCAGTAGTTTGCAGAAAACTTCAAGATTACAAAATTGCTTTATTAAAAGATTTATTGCAAAAGGCTAGTAAAAAAAGACACAAAACATACCTAAGACAAAAGACAGTAAGGCTGATATGACTAATACTGTCCCATTCTATCCTGCTTTACCCACTACTGACATTTTAGTAATGCTATGGACATATTGCCTTTCTACTGAGGAGACTATTTAACAGTCTTTTAAAATAAAACCCCCTGAGATTTCAGGCATTCTCCTCAGGTAACTTTTACTCCATGGCCAAAGGCTGAAATAAGGAAGGGCCATAGTTTAGAAATTTCCTAAACCCAGAGAGTATCTGCCAAAGTTTTTTTACTTTAGAGTTATTATCAGGTTCTATAATCCCAGGCTGGTACATCTTTATCAGCTTGTGCACATATTGGTAGGGCTTCATGACACCAAAAAAATGGATGTGTAAAGCAGAACAGCATAACCCTCAGGATGATATCTTGGGATTCTTGATATTCAACATGGTCCCCTCATGCACCAGAAAAAGCTTAAAAAATAGCAATCCATAATTTAAAAGCCATTACTATAGCCTTCTCTGCATGCCACAATTGGTCTATTATTCAAACATGTAAACAAAAGGAAAAATGATGCTGGTGAAGACTTTAAAGTAATCTGAGAGCTCTCTTCCTATGCTATTCTGGGTTCCATACAACAAATGAGGTCACTCAGCCTGCCCTAGCTGCCCTATTTGTAAATGGATTACAGTTACAACAGCTCCAAGTCCAGAGACCTAAATCAACTTCTGGAACTCCTACATTATACCCTCCTAGGGGTACATTATCATAACACTGGACTAGGGGTTAGTGTCTCAGTTGTAATTAACTAGGACACTGGAAAAGAGATTGTTCTCAAAGGCCCTATGTAAAATTTTCAACATCAACCCTAATACTGTCATATCTACTCCCAAAGGAAGGTCCTCCCATTGACCCTCTCAGAACTGATAGGAATCCAATGGGCCATTTTATAAACTGGTACCAGTAATACCCATAAGGAGCCAAGAAAAAATTAAAATTAAAATAAATGGAAAACTTTGCCAAATTCTGTTAGATAACCAGAGCTACACTTTTTACTTTCTACTTAGCCTCATAGGACCGAAAAAGAAAATCCCTCAGAGTGAAAAAGAAATTTCCATAGTAGGCATGTCTAAGAAAAGTCAGGGATATCTCTATTTCAACCAGTATTAATGACTCTGGAAACTTTTACTGAAAAATATTAAACATTACTTTTTGCCATGTGATACAATCCCAGTCAGTCAATTAGGTTGAAATGTCCTTTCTAAATAAAAAATATCTAATACATTTTTCCTCCAATGAAGAACCCATCTTAGAATTTCCTGGCCAATCCAAACCTTTTCTTTACAATCTGTTCTTGACATAGAAGAGGAAAAAAATACAACAAAATCCCCTATTTTAATTGAGGTGCCCCAAAATCTATGGGCTATTTCCAATAATGACATTGGGAGAACAAAAAGTGCAGAATCTATAAAAGCTCAGATGGACATAACTAAACCCCTTCCTAAGTTGCTTTAATATCCATTAAAGTGTGATGTCATACAAGGCTTCACACATATACTAGAAGATCTAATTGCCCATGGGCTAATTATTCCCTTTCTTAGCCCCTATAACACAGATCTTGCCAGTCTGGGAACCTAATGGGTAAGGATGGCAATGTGTTCATAACTTGAAATCTATTAACAAGATAGTTGTTCTCCATTTCCCAGTTGTTTCAAACACAAACATCTTTTCTCACAAGTTACCTCAGATGCACGATGGTTCACTGTTGTGGACCTCTGTTTAGTCTTCTTATGCATCCCTGTAGACCCCAATGCCAATATCTATTTGCGTTTGCTTGGAACAATCAACAATGTTCCTGAATAGATATCCCTTAAGGGTTCATTCAGGTCCCTTCTTATATCTCCCAAGCACTCCACCAAGATTTAAACATTCTCCAGTTCCTTGAGAAATCTACTATTTTACAATATGTAGATAACCTCTTACTGTGTTTTGGTTATAAAGACACATCCACAAAACATTTTGTTTATATGCTGCAACAATTTAGCTGAAAATAGACAGAAAATCTCTAAGGTAAATTAACAATTATCTCTAGACACTGTTCATTACCTACATCATAACCTAAATGTTGAAGAAATTCAGCTACCTCTAAAAAGAATTAAAGTAATTCAGGAGATTCCTAGACCCACAACTAAGCAACATCTTCATGGATCCCTGGGGGTGACTGGTTATTGCAGAGTATAGGTTCCAAATTTTTTTCCTCATGGCATCCCCACTCCATGAAATTACTAAGATTTCAGTCCTTGAGTCCCTTCCTTGGAAAAATAATCATGAATAGCCCTATTATAGGAATTATAGGACTAAAACAAGAACTGCAAGAATCACTTGCACTACAGCTACCTAACTATTCAAAACCTTTTGTCTTATTTATGCATGAGACAGAAAGACAAGCCCTGGAAATGCTTATGGAAAAACATTGTAATAAACTTTGGCCTATTACCTATTAGCATCCAACTTGATTCAGTTGCTCATGACTATTCTATCTGCCTTAAGGCTATAACTGCAACTGCAAAGTTAGTAGAAGCCTTAGCAGATTTAGCATAAGGAAATGACACTTAATTACAAACTTCACACACAGTCCAAAGTCTTTTTAATTTTGATTTGACTCAACATTTCTCTATAAGTAAAGTAACCTCCTATGAGACACTTCTCCTTTCAGTAGCTAATCTGCATCTTAAATGTTGCAACATTCTTAATCCTGCTTTGTTACTATCCCTGCCTGATCAAGGTGAGCGCAATGACTGTAAGGTAATAAAGTCCCATTTTGTGACACCATATTCTAATTTACAAGACCTCATTTAACTAATTTTGTTGGGTCATACTGTAAAGACAAAAAAGGAAATTCCCAAGCTGGCTGTTCTGTTACTACCCAATATGAACTACTTAAGTAGGACAATATCCCACAAGATAAATTAGCCCAACAAGCTTCACGTCTTACCCAGAGCATGCCAGTTAACAAAAGGTTAAATTGTTAATTATTTATATAGATAGGTAGTATAACTTTAGGTCATCAATGACTTTGAGATGCTATAGAAACAAATGAGTTTTTCTTATATTCAGTGTGACCCAAATCAAAAATGGACAACAAATAAATAATCTTCCTACTGCTATACTCTTACCTTCTGAAAAGGGCCCAGGAAAGCTTATTCCTAGCTCAGGCAAGCATTCTTTGTTAGGCCTTTCAATGTGCTGATTCTTTTTCTTTTGATTAAGCCCTGTTGATAATTTAAATTCTCTGAATCACCTGTCTTACTAGTCCATTATGATCCAGGAATTATGTTTTCCCTTTTTTGCTTCTTCCCATATCTAGATTTGCAGTATTATAATTTTTCTATGTAGAGTTGTATACATGATCAACTACTTCAAGATATTTTTTGCTACCATAAATTTTGTCAGAGGTATGGTTACACACTGGGTAATGTTAGAGACAACAATCTTATAAAATTGATAGTATATGAGCAATAGAGCTAGTGACATTAATAAGTCATAGTAGAGCAGAGAAAGGCACAAGTCATAAATAATTTAAAAACAACCAGAGACAATAAAGTAAAATAATGATTAGTATAACTAGTTGTAATGTGGTTACAGCAAACCATCAATTCCACAGGGGAGCCAGCTGGGGAAGCCAAATTCTGGAAGGATCAGGTAGAGATAAAAAGATAAAAATTTTATCTTTGTTTACCAGGTATGCTTTATCAACATGTTGTACGTCATAGTGTAAAGGAAAGTTTTCTTTTTTCTGAGAAAAAGAATATAAGCCAGTATATTTCAGAAAAAAAAGCCATAAAATAATTATAAATCATTTTTATCAGTTCATTTGATTCCAGATATGGATAAATTCATCAGATTTTTCACTGTTGATATGGATAAATTCATCAGATTTTTCACTAGAGTTTGGAAATTTCTTACCCAGTTCAAGGGCATGATCTAAAAGCTATAAGAAACTTGTATGTATCAAAAAGTACTGTTTATTAATTTTCCTGGAGGTCTTCATTTAATAAAAGCACCAGAGTAAAACAATGATTGTGTATAAATACAAAAAATTTAAAAATGATATGGTTAAATATCTGATTTCAAAGCAATTGACAAAAAACTTGGATATTCCTGTGACAGGTAATATTTTCAGATAATGGCTAGAATTATGACTGGTAATATTACACCAGAGCATATTAGAATTTTAGAAATTCCATGTAGAGTTTAAAAGATCTACATTAATGACATTGACACATACAATCTAAGTTAAGATGGTTTACCTTCAATCATGTGGCAATACTTCTCAAATAATTAAACATACCAAATAAGTCTAATTAGTTTAAAATTTCTCAGATGCTTCAGGATTTCTTTGAAGCATTCCAGAGTTAGCTGGAGGTCAAAAGAACTTCAGTTAGAATTTGATGTTTGAGAACTTTGTCAAAAATATCAAAAATGTTTTCAAAACACTTGGTCAAATAGAATCATAAATTATTGCAAAGCAATACTTATTCATTTAACCAAAGTGACAAAAAATTTCAAAAACAGATACAGACCACTTACAGGTAAAGAAACTCACACAACCTGTAACCAAAGCAGTATTTAAATAAAACGTTCTGTTAACAGAGAGAGGAAACAAATCCAGTCTTTCATGAGCCTACTTTTAAAAACAAAATTGATTTACCTGAATTTAATCTAATCCCAGTCTGATCATGTACAAAGATTTTCTGGGTTCCCTTTTTACAAACCTGTTACAAATTTCTGTATTTATATTAGTTTGTCACTTATTTTCCAATCCAGAAACAGCCAGCTCTAGGACAAAATCATTCTCTTCCCTTAACAAAATGTGTTTCCATTCCTCATATCTTTTTTGCTGAAAACACACATCCTACACTCCTTGCATACTGTAATGTCTCCCTTATCACCTTTATTTATTTTTATTTATTTGTTTATTTATTTTTCATGCAGGCAGTGTTTTCTTTTTTTTTTAACATTTTTTATTGATTTATAATCATTTTACAATATTGTGTCAATTTCCAGTGTTCAGCACAATTTTTCAGTCATTCATGGACATATACACAATGTCACATTTTTTTTTCTCTGTGAGTTATCATAACATTTTGTGTATATTTCCCTGTGCTATACAGTGTAATCTTGTTTATCTATTCTACAATTTTGAAATCCCAGTCTATCCCTTCCCACCCTCCACCCCCCTGGCAACCACAAGTCTGTATTCTCTGTCTATGAGTCTATTTCTGACCTGTATTTACACTTTGTTTTTGTTTGTTTGTTTGTTTGTTTGTTTTTGATTTGTTTTTTAGATTCCACATATGAGTGATCTCATATGGTATTTTTCTTTCTCTTTCTGGCTTACTTCACTTAGAATGACATTCTCCAGGAGCATCCATGTTGCTGCAAATGGCATTATGTTGTTGGTTTTTATGCCTGAGTAGTATTCCATTGTATAAATATACCACCTCTTCTTTATCCAGTCACCTGTTGATGGACATTTAGGCTGTTTCCATGTTTTGGCTATTGTAAATAGTGCTGCTATAAACATTGGGGTGCAGGTGTCATCCTGAAGTAGGGTTCCTTCTGGATACAAGCCCAGGAGTGGGATTTCTGGGTCATATGGTAAGTCTATTCCTAGTCTTTTGAGGAATCTCCATACTGTTTTCCGTAGTAGCTGCACCAAACTGCATTCCCACCAGCAGTGTAGGAGGGTTCCCCCTTCTCCACAGCCTCTCCAGCATTTGTCGTTTGTGGTTTTTTGAATGACGGCCATTCTGACTGGTGTGAGGTGATACCTCGTAACTTTGATTTGCATTTCTCTGATAATTAGTGATATTGAGCATTTTTTCATGTGCCTATTGATCATTTGTATGTCTTCCTTGGAGAATTGCTTGTTTAGGTCTTCTGCCCATTTTTGGATTGGGTTGTTTATTTTTTTCTTATTGAGTCATATGAGCTGCTTATATATTCTGGAGATCAAGCCTTTGTCAGTTTCATTTGCAAAAATTTTCTCCCTTACTTCTGGTTTCCTTTGCTGTGCAGAAGCTTGTAAGTTTCATTAGGTCCCATTTGTTTATTCTTGCTTTTATTTCTTCTAGGACCTTATTAACTTTAGTGGCTTTAATTACACAGTACAATTTTAAGCATTAAAAATCCTAATCTGTAGTGAAAACTGACAAGGAGATTTTAAATGTAAACTGTTTATTATACCAGCAATTTCTGATTGGAATATCCTAGAAACTTTAGAAACATACATTGTCTCACAGAATAATTTCTTTCCTAAATACAGTATAAGAAATGTGTTATATAAACCCAAACATCTTTAGTTTTCTTCTAATTAGGAGACAAAAGTAGGTGATTTTAGACCTGTTTGTAATGTTCCAGTATTTTATCTTATTTGAAATGGCCTGGATAGTCAATGAATTCCCATAATTTAACTTAATAGCTTGTAAGTAACAAGTGGGATATGTTAAATTTGCTTACTTAGATGAATGAGTAAGATTATTTGCAGAAAAGACTCTTAAAATTTGTATTTGTCTTTTGTAAACCCTGAAATAAGCTGTGAATTAAATTTTGGATGAGGAAGCCTTTCCAGTGATTTGAGTTTTAAAAGGCCTTTTTCCCCTTTCTCATTCTTTATGTTTTCAGGTTTCATCTAATTGAGTTAATTAGGCTCAGTCTCAATTCTTGGCTGTATTTACATTTCTGATTGTAGATATTTCCAAGAAAAGGACAGTTGCTTTTAATTCTCCAAAGAACTGGTCTTCTGACTAAATGATATTAAGATTGGTTTGTCCATCTATATTTTCTTAAATTTACTTTTTTTTTTTTTTTTAATATCACTGAGGTTTCCAACTCAACTGAAATTCAAGAGTTTTATGTTCTAGAATTTTAGGGCTCAATTTATATGTCTTCAAAACCTTGAATAAGGCATTCAACAAAGGCCTTCTTTCTGAGTGTATAGTTAAGACCAGAGCAAAATCTCTATTATTGTTTTTATTTGCCCCTGAGTGTTGCTCCCAGATTTTACTTTATATTATATAGATTCAGGTAACCCTATTCATTTCCTTTAATGTGTTTAATTAATATTTCCTGAGGGGCAGTTTCATACACCCTATTTTATAATATCAAGTATGGGAGACATTCCCTAGTGAAACATGTCTATTTCACAATGTGAGCAAAATATACTGCTAGCTATATCAATAAACAAAGAATGCTGAAGCCATCAAGTCATCAGCTGTTGCCACCAGGCCACAGTGAACACAAGACTGCAGCCCAGCCTCTGCAGCCACTCAGAATGGTGCACTCTGAGGGGACTCAGAATAAGAAAGGACGTGATACTGGCCTTAGATAGCTAGATGCTTATCAAAGGAATGAATTCAATGAGCCCAAACATTTGCTCCCTCCCATACATAGGAAATCATTAAATTCTTTTAACTTGAGATATCTGGTTTTCTTCAGTTTAACAAGTAATCTTTTTAACATTCCAACTACCTAGTCTTTGTTGCAAAAATCCTATATATCCTAGCTCCTCCCCTGCCTCTTTGGAGCAGTCCCTTAGAGTGATCTGAGAGGCTGTCATCCTGGCTGGATTCCTCCCGCCAAATAAAATATAACTCTGAACTTTTAGGCTGTGCATTTATTTCAGTCAAAAGTTTTGGAGACCACTATAAAGGGACCCAGAGCAGACTTCTCTCCTTTGCCTGAACTCTATGAGGAACCAGAGCCTTGGTACCAGCAGAGGCCCTTTGTGCCCATCCATCTCCTCAGAGAGTCCAGATGAATTTGGGTAAGTCTCTCCTGGTCCTCATATCTCCCATATTGGTTGACAATCCAGTTTTATTTGGCAGTGTATCCAGGTACCTGACTCTCCAGTTGAAAGCTACTGGGGGAAATACCCACCCAGTGGAGACATCCCAGGTGGGGCCTGGTTGAAATATACCAGGATCTGGACTGAGTGGTTAGGTAAGAGGCTAGTCTAATGCTTTCCTCAATTTGGCTACCTCTATTGAATTTGTCAGGATAAAAGTAAAATCTTAAGAGAAACTGTTTGACTCCAATGATGGGACCCTCCTCCTGGCTGGCAGTGGCTTTCTCAGGGAACTGAGAAACTTGCAGGAGTAGTGGAAGCAAAAACCACATGCCATGTAGCTGTCCCTGGGGCAAAACCCACTAGTGATTTTATTCTGAAAACCTGACTTTAGAATGGGGAATAGAGCTTTCAAAACAAAAGAAAAAAGAAATGACAGATTTCCAGCCTCCAACTAATATCCCAGCCAGGTTTATGTACATATAAAACTTACAACTTTATTTAGGAATTAAACAAAATCTCACCCTGAAAATAACTAAGCCAGGGGTCTTTCACTGTGTATGAAGCTAAATTAAAGAAAAAAAAAAAAAAAAAGCCAGCCTGATAAAATTGTTTTTGGTATTCTGAACTTATAAAAACAAAAGCCCTTTTAAGGGTAATTTGGATTTCTTTTCCTGTGTCCTTGAAATGTAAATGTTTTATCCTTCTCTGGGCACTTTGTGTGTATATATGTTTTTTGTTTGTTTGTTTTTAAGAAAACTTGGACTCTGCCATCAAAAAGATATAAGTATGATCTACATATGACAGCCAAGCAAATAAATTGGTATTCTGAACAATCCTTTGATTGTACCAATCTTCAGTCATTTTGCCATCTTAACCTTTGTTGCATCACCCTAGACCACAAAGGCCTTTATTTTGGGGAGAGTAAACTTTTTAATTTTATTTAGGTGACATCCCCCCACTCTCTTGTGGGAAAGCCTCCTCATCTTATTTGTTTTAAATCACTCCATATATATATATAGTTGATGGCCAGGTGATGGATCTTTAAATTTGAGAATCTTCTAAATTAAAAGTTCAGAGAGCTCTCATTATAAACAGCTATTTTATTGGTACATATAAAAATCAATCAAGTTGAAAGGTGGAAAAATATATATCTATGGTTAACCTAAGAAATTAGTTTAAAAAAAATTGAAAAGCTATAATTGTGTTTTCTCTGTCCCCTCAATGGGTTTTAGAGATGTTATAAAAACATTAGAATAATTAATGTTAATTAGGTTGAGTAACTGGAAAAAGAAATGTAGAAAATGTCTAGAGTTTTTTTTTCCTAACAAGGAAAAATTAAGGGACTTGTATCAAATGGATAAATATTTTTCAGATAAATATTTAAAATTGGATAAAAAATGGATATTTATGGATTAACATACAAGGTTTTGATACTACACTACATAAAGTTAAAAAGGTCAAAGGGATAACCTACTGGTCCTCAATGTTAAAGTTCAAATAAGTCCACTCTATTTACCCCAGTTTAAAATATATATAGTTATAGGGCTGGGGTAAAAAAATATGCACTGAGATACTTGGTCAATGTTTAGGGCAACAGTTAGACCAATTAATCAAATTTGAAAATTGACAAGGGTCTAAGTCCTTTGGCTCAAACTTGGGGAACCCAGAGAATGATATAAAATTAGATAAAGTGGACAAGAAATGAAAGAAAAAGGCATCTAGCACTCCTTCTAAAAAAGAAGACATTTATTAAACCTAATAAATATTAAAATTAAAGGTAAAAGAGTTGATAAAATTGAGATAAAAGTTTATAAAATTGGTATATTTTAAAGGGCTTTATATAAACCTCTTTTGTTTAATTACATTGTGGGGTAGATATGTTTCAATGGGGGATGCTTCCTCCTCTTGGTATTATAAGACTGAGCACATAAATCTGTCCCTCAGGAAATATTAATTAAACATACTAAAGGAAGCCAATAGAGTTATCTGAGTTGTGCAATATAAAGTAAAACTAAAAACTAATATTCAGTGGCTAATAAAAATAATAGAGATTTACTCTGGGTTTAATTTATAACTCAAGAAAGAGAGCCCTTGTTAAATGCCTTAGGCAAGCATTTGAAGACATGATAAAATAAACTCTAAAATTTTAAAACATGGAACTCTTTGTTTGAGGTCTTCTCACTGATGCAGAAAGCAATTTAAGGGGATACAGTTGGATTTAGTTGACAGACCAGTTCTTTAGGGAACTAAAGGCAACTATCTTTGTCTTATAAATCAGAAATTTAAACACAGCAAACAATGACCTGAGACTGAGCCTAATTAGCTCAATAAGATAAAAGTTAAGGCCAAAGAAATTTTTGGTATTTTAGAACTCAGAATTCTGATGGATCCCTCAGAATTTGTCAAGGACAAATAGAAATCTTAAAATTATTTTTCATTAATAGTAAACCTTGGTGATTTTAGCAAGCAAATTCAGCTTATTCCAACTGTTATTTATAAGCAATAAATTTATACTGTAATACCTAATTCATAACTAAGTTTTAAAGTGAAGCAATGAGATCTCTAGTTTTGTCTGTTTATAAGTCTGTGTACACATCATCGATATAAGATGTCTCTACTGCTAAAAATTACAAAAAATAAAGTTATGAAAGGACTCTATTTAATTGATTTAAAAGTAAGCACTTATAAATTAAACATTTCTAAAATAAAAACTGGCCAAATTGACTTTCAGGTTCACATGAACTGAAGAAATATTCAACATTAAGTAAATACTTGGTATTAAGTTTAGTTTTAGTTTGTTGATCTAATTAATATAGATATCTTTAGAGTCACCAATATTAAGTATAACACTTTTAGGGGACCTAGGTTAATGAAAGTCAAATAAGATCTTGTTATACCTGGTGCAGATTTATCAAAAAATCGTAGTAATTTGGTGTGAAAATATTCTTATAAATAAATTAAATGTAAATGAGATAAGAGCTTTTGGGTAAATTCTTTAAAAATAATTATATTTTAAGAATGCATGTTTAAGATAATCTCTACAAATATTTGGTATCTTAAAATTCTGAATTGTGTTTATTCAGACTCTGTCTGAGGTGAAGTTGCTCTCTTAACCCTGGAGTGGTGGATCCAAGGGAAGATTCCTGCAACTTTAACACCTGTAGGGGTAGTTAATACCACTAAATATGGTCCCTTACAGTGAATAACAGCATGTGTCACTAGATGGCCCCCTACTTGACAGGATCGTGGTTGGCAGAAATGGCGGGCAGTTGAGTTCCCAGTAGCCCCTATAATAGGCACCTTTTTCTTGGTCAGGGGGGCTACAGGTTGGGTCACCACAGAATACTCTGCTCCTGTGTCTACCATAAAAGTCATTGGTTGGCCCCCCTATAAACATCTTGACCTTGGGCTCCTGGGGGCCCAGGGACAAGGAGCCCGGTCTCTCCTATTATGAGTCGAACCCAGCCAGTCCGATGAGATTACTGGCTGATGGCTCCAGCTGACAAGTAGGTCTTTTGGGGAGTGCTCTCTTTCCATCCTTTATTTGGGCACTCGTTCTTCCAGTGTCCTGTCTCCCAGCAGTATGTGCACTTGTCTCCACCCAGGGGCACCCATGGTTGGGGTCCCCTCTTCCGGGATGGTGCAGGATTCTGGCTGAAGCTTGTTTTCCCCAGGTATGCTGCAAGGAGTGCGGCTTTCTGCTTCATTCGCTGGTCTGCTTCTCGTTGGGCTTCCCGTTCTTGGTTTACAAAAACTTTGCTACTTCCAGCAGCTGTGTAGCTCCAGTTTTTGGAGTTTCTGGCATATATCTGGGTATGATTGGGCTACGAAGGCAGCGTTGACCATCCGTTGGTTTTCTTGGGCCTCAGGATCAAAAGGAGTGTAGACTCAGAATGCTTCACATAGTCTCTCATAGAAGTCAGTGGGTGTTTTATCTAGCCTCTGGGTCACCGTGGTCATTTTAGACATGTTAGTTGGCTTCTTGGCTCCTGCTCTTAGCCCTTGTAGGGTGGCCTCCTGGTACTCACACAGCGCTTCTCTTCCTTCTTGGGTGTTAAAGTCCCAATCTGGTCTGTTGTCAGGGGCATGTGTCATGGCCCATCACTCAACATCCATTGTGTCCCCAGGGGCTTGGTCCTGCAGCCATTTTCGTGCTTCAGTGAGAATGCGTCTCCTCTCCTCTGTATTGAAAAGAATCAGAAGCAGCTGGCGGACATCTTCCCAGGTGGGCCGGTAAGAATGGAAGATAGACACTACAAGGTCAAGCATAGCCTGCAGATTGGCAGCCTGATTACAGTCGTCATATACCACCAAGTAGAAATCATCATGGGCTGGACAGAGACCAAATATTTGCATGACTTTGCAACAGAGCCCCAAGGCTGTCCCAGCATTGCTTCGGGACTGGGCAGGGGACGGCGCTCCCCGACAGTTGCCATGGAGGTGGCGGCGGCCGAGGTGGAGGCGGTGCCGGGCTGCAGGGGCTGCTGCTGCTGCTATTGCTGGGTCGCTTTTCAGAGTAGGAAGGAGTATGATGGCGCCAATTGAGAAGGGCTGTGGTGCTAAAGGGTTGGTAGCAGAGTACGGGGTGCCCGGGCTGAACAGTCCCGTTTTCTCCAACTTGTTGTGGCCCTTGTGTCTCCCGCAGCGGCATTTGGAGGGCCAGTGGTGCTGGATTCCTGGCTTGTGCTGAGTGGATTTTCCATTCTACGGCTCAGGCTGGGGTCTGGTCTCCGCCTCTGGGTCTTCAGGTTGGGGAGGTGTTGGTGCCCCGGGGGCATACAGAGGGGGTAGGCATATCTGTCTTCTGCTTCTCCTTGGAAAATAGGCTTTTTTCTGTCTTTTTGGCCTGGACTGGCTGGGCTGCTAATATCTTGCATTGTCCAGGTCCATTTGAGCAGAACCGAATCCATGGGGGTAGAGTCTGGGCGATATTCAGCCAGGAGTCAATGTGAGGGAATTGATCTTGGTGGCCTGGGGTTCCAGTGATTATTTGATAGACTGCTCGCACTGTTGCTAGGTCCAGAGTTCCTCCTGAGGGCCACCCGACTCCAAAGGCCGGCCATTCAAGCTCACACAAAGTGCAGAGCCTGCCGGGGTCATTCAAATTCCACAGTCTCCTGAGAACCCCTTTTTGAAATTCTTAATCATGCAGTCTAGAGTGGTAGGTTTTGACTTAGAGCCTCCCATTTTTTTAGATGTTTGGGAAGGTAGACTTTATATCTTTTCTTTCTTCACTCTTCAAAACACTGGAGTTCCCAGAGAGACTGCTCTCTTGCTGGGTCTATGAGTTGTTTGAAGGCTAATTTGGTCCGGGAGTCTGGGTTCCAGTCACAGCTGATGTCTCTGGAGCTCAAGGCCTCAAGCAGTTCCAGGGACTTTCTTCATTAAATCCTCTCTATATCCTGAACTAACGTATCAGGGGCGTGGGACTGATAGCAGATGGTAAAACAAATGGACTAGAAAAGGGACCTCCAAGGTCAGGTGAGCCCGGTACTGAAGGAATTCGTCTTCTAAACTTGAGGCCTGGGGGTCTGGGGCTAGGCAAAATGGGCACTACTTGGGTCTGTTCAGTAGGGGAACAATAAGTCTTGGGTGTTCTGTGACAGAATCAGGTAGGAGACTTTTTCAAAGAAATAGTATCCTAGCCTCCAAGGGCACAGAGGCGTTGACTCATTGGCTGTCTATGTCCTTTTCCCTCCCAGTGAAGCCACCCTGTGCTGGTGTCACAGACAAGTCAAGGGAGGGTTTTCGTTGCGTCCGCCTGGCCGTTCCCCTTGTGGGATCAAAGGGGCCTCTTAGCTTTGGTGGGTCAGTATAAGCCGCTGACTCCGATTGGGACCCTGAGGGACCGATACCACCCTGAGCCATATGAGGTCACCACAGAACCACAGGTTGGGACTCACTCAAACTCTGCAGCAGAATGCCGTGGAGCTACAAACTAGAGCCTGATCGCATGCTTCACAGGACACACACACACACACACAGAGGTTAACAACAGTCCTCCCACCAATACCAATATCCTGTTTCCTGTAGGAGGGGATCAGCCTCCTCTTCTGTCCACTGGGACAGGACCTGATACCTGACCTGATTTCCCCATCTGAAATACCATCAGACGGAGAGCCTGTAGGAGGGGATCAGCTTCCTCTTCTGTCCAATGGGACAGGACCTGTTTCCTCCCGGGGGTTCCTACTTTGTCCGGACGGCCACCTGGCGAGTCTGTCCGTCCCTCCACGGAATCTGGCTCTGGTTGTAGCCCAGCCACCCGGGGGGCCGAGTTGCCGTCACAAAGGAGAACCTGGAATACCTTCAGGCGGCGCCACCTCGTTCACTGCCAGAATCCTGTCCCCTGGTTGGCCGGAGCCACCAGTCCAGCGGCTCAAGGGGCCAGCGTGGTTGTATCTTGCTGGGGCCTCCAGAAATGTTATGGAAATGACAGGCCAGCCAAGAAACAAGCACCAGTCGGAAGGTTGGAGTACTCAGATATATTATGCCGGCGGGCTCAGAGGAGCTTCTGCTCCGAAGCTCTGAGCACCTCCAAGACGTGCGCATGAGGTTTTATAGAGTAAAGTACAAGCTTGGGGTATTCGGCCCATAGGCATGGGAACAGCTTTAGCAGCATTATCATCACAAAAGTGGAGGTGGGGAGGCAGCAAACCAACGTTCCAAAGCCAGATATGTATCTTTGAAAATCCAGCTGGCTAGAAAAAAACAAACAGCAAACCAACATTAATTAACTTAGATTTACAAGTTAGTCCAGCAGAACTCAGATCAGTATTCCAATACTTAGATTTGTGAGTTATCTTGTTAGACCAGCCCGGTTTTTCCTTCACAGTGAAATCATTTTTGGTATACAATAGAAAAATAGAGTGTATATATTTAGCAAAAGAATGTATTGTCAACTGAAATAAATGCACAGCCTAAAAATTAAGTTATTTTTTTTTTGGCAGGAGAACTCAAGCCGGGATGACAGACCCTCAGATCACTCTGAGCGACAGCTCCTAAAGTTATAGGAGCTTTACAACAAAGACTTGGTAATTGGAACAATAAAAGATTGCTTGTTACCTAAAGAAAACCAGGCATCTCAAGTTAAAGAATTTAGTGCTTTTTTTATGTATGGGACGAAGCAAACATTTGGGCTCACTGAATTCATTCTTTTGACAAGCACCTAGCTATATAAGACCAGTATCCTGTCCTTTCTTATTCTGAGTCCCCTCAAAGTGCACCATTGTGAGTGGCAGCAGAGGCTGGGCTGCAGGCCTGTCCTCACTGGGGGGTGGCGGCTGCCGCTGATAACTTGGTTTCAGCATTCTTTGTTTACTGATATGGTTGCAGTATTTTCATTCACAGTATAAAAGATAAAAATAAATTTGTTTACTTAGAGTTGGCAGTTTCTAGTTGGGAGAATTAAGGGATGAAACTTGGATACAGAAAGTAATAGAAAGTTTGTGAAGAAGGTATCATGAGAAAAGATTTTTGTGTATGGTTGGGATTGTCTAAACGGATTTTGTTAAAAGTAAGCTGGTAGAAGACTGGGTTTTAATTCTCTATGTTAAGAAAACAAAGTTTCTTAGAGTGCTACTTTTGATGACAGATTATGTAAGTGTGCTTTGAATGAGTTGTATCTGTTTTTAAAACCATTGACATTTTGTTTAAGTAAGTAAGTATTGTTTAACAGTGACTTATGATTTTTTCTGACCAAGTGTTTTGAAACCTCTTAACAAGATTCCCAAATATCAAATTTTGATTAAAGTTCTTTTGACCTCCAGTTAAATTTGGGATGCTTCAGAGGGCCCCTGAAACATTCCAAAGAAAGGTAGCAAGCTAAATGGACATATTTGGTATGTTAAATTGCTTTAAAAAAAAGTTTGTCAATTAATTGGTGATAAAAATTAGGTTATATTGTGGAGATAAAGTTGCTAATATAGTTATTCTAAAATTTGTATACAATTCCTAAAAATATAGTATGTCCTGGTGTTGCCGATGCACGCAGCCGGTGTTCCAGTTTCTTGTCCTGTCCCAGAAAGAATTCAGAGACAAGATGTAGTGGTTAAAAAAAAAAAAAAAAAGTAAGGTGAAGATTTATTAAAGTATGGATAGCACACTCTCAGGGGAGAGCGGGCAGGCTCAGGTGAGCGGCTGCCCTGAGTTTCTTTGGCAAGTTGGCTATACAGGGTGTAAAAATGAATGGGCAGAATATTCATTGGGGAGGGAAGGGTTTGGGGTCAGATTCACTGATTATCATCCCAACTCCACGTTCCCAATGGGAGGAGGGATTTTTGTTTTTATTTAGTCTGGATCAGAAAGGTCATGGTGTCTGTGCATGATGAGTTCTTCTGATTTGCAAGGCTAATTTTATTGAAATGAGGGCATAATGAGAAAAGGTCACATTCAGACACTAGAAATTCCTGCCTTTTCTCACCTTTCTTTGTTCTTCTCCAGGCCACTTGTCATGCCAAATAGCATGATCCCTTATCAGCCCCAAAGTTCCTGCTTTTCTTTCTCTGCCCAAGGATCCCTGCTGCTTACATGATGTGTGGTTTCCTGTATTTGGCCTGTGCCCATCCTTTCTGCCCAGTTCCTGCCATTTGGTCTGTGGCCCCCTTTCTCTGCTCGTGGCTAGCTATCTGCCTGCACTAACACTGGTGTTGGGGGAAGAATAGATTCTTTCCTCGCCCAGGAAAGAATTCAGGCATAGTGAACATAAATTTATTTATAGAGATACCTATTCCATGGACAGAGTGCAGTCTGTCTCCCTTAGAAGGGAAAATGGCTTTGGAGATACACTCTTCGTAGGCATAAAGTGGGCCATCTCAGAAAAATGAGAGGGACAGAAGCCAAGAGGTGTGGGGTGTTTAAAGTAAAAGTAGATACACACTTCATAGAGTGCTGGCCATCTCAGAAGGTGAGTGTGACAGAGCAAGAGCAAGAGTGGCAGAGCAAGCAAGAGCAACCACGAGGTACAGGAATTAACAATTCCTGCAGTTAGTTATTCTGGGCTCAGTAATTTCACATGCTAATGAGTAGGAGGGTTATTCCAACTACTTTGAGGAAGGGTTGAGGATTTCCAGGAAATCCTCCCACTTTTTGACATTTTATGGTCAGCCTGGGAACTGTCATGTCACCTGTGGGTGTGCCATGAGGCTCAAGGTCTGCTGGAGAGTGAGTCTTCCACCATCTTGCTTGTAACCAGTTTGCTCTGTCTTCAATTGCTGTGTCATTCCTTCAGTGGTTGCGCCCTGCCCCTTTTCTTCCCACTTCACTGGTATCATTCATAATACTAATTATTATCTTAAAATATTTTGTATCAAAAATATCCTAGTTGCTTCTTAATTGCATTATAATCAAATCTTTAAACATGCCATTTTAAGTCTTGTCATTTATATAAACATTATTTTACTTTGCTTTTATAAAATGAAGATCTTCAGGAAGATTCAGGAAAAACGGACTTTTAAACAAATATGCTCCTAATAACTTTAAGGTCATACCACTAAACTGAGTAAATTATAAAATTCTAATGGAAACCTGATAACTTCATCTAGACAAACAGAAATTAATTACATGGAACTGAAAGAACTGTTAAGTATGGTTGATAATCTTATGATTTTTTTGAGATTTTTGAGAAACATACTGACTTTTACTTTGTGAACTAAAATACTGCAATGTGAATTAACATACTGCAACCATATTAGTAAACAAAGAATGCTGAAACCAAGTCATCAGCGGCTGCCACCACCCTCCAGTGAGGACAGGCCTGCAGCCCAGCCTCTGCAGCCACTCACAATGGTGCACTTTGAGGGGACTCAGAATAAGAAAGGACAGGATACTGGTCTTATATAGCTAGGTGCTTGTCAAAGGAATTAATTCAGTGAGCCCAAATGTATGCTTTGTCCCATACATAGAAAAGCACTAAATACTTTAACTTAAGGTGACTGGTTTTCTTTAGATAACAAGCAATCTTTTATTGTTCCAACTACCAGGTCTTTGTTGTATAGCTCCTATATATCCTAGCCCCTCCCCTACCTCTTCAGAGCAGTCTCTCAGAGCCATCTGAGAGGCTGTCATCCCGGCTCGAGTCCTCCTGCCAAATAAAACATAACTCTCAATTTTTAGGCTGTGCGTTTATTTCAGTTGACAGTTTTGGTGACCATGACAGGACCCAGATCAGACTTTTCTCCTTCGCCTGAACTCTATGAGGAACCAGAGCCCTGGTACCAGCAGTGGCCCTTTTTGCCCATCTGCCTCCTCGGGGACTCCAGAGGAATTTGGGTGAGTCTCTCTTGGTTCTTGGATTGCCCATATTGGTTGATGGTCCTTAGTTTTATTTGGCGGTGTATCCAGGTACCTGGCCCTCCAGTTGAAAGATACTGGGGGGAAATATCCACCTTGAGGAGATGTCCGAGGTGTGGCTGGTTGAAAGATACCAGGGAAATACTCACCCAGTGGAGACTCCACGGGTGGAGCTGGTTGAAAGATACAAGGGAAATACCCACCTTGAGGAGGCATCCCGGGTGGGGCTGGTTGAAAGATACCAGAGGAATACTCACTCAGTGGAGACGTCCCAGTTGGAGTCCGGTTGAAAGATACTGTGGTCTGGACTGAGTGTTTTGGTAAGAGGCTGGTCTAACGCTTTCCTGAATTTGGCTACCTCCATTGAATTTGTCAGGATAAAAGTAAAAATCTTATGAGGAACATCTCAACTCCAAAAATGGGACCCTCCTCCTGGCTGGCAACAGCTTTCTCAGGTGACTGAGAAACTTGCAGGAGTGGTAGAGGCAAAGACCTCATGCCCTGCAGGTGTCCCTGTGGGAAAACCTACCAGTGATTTTATTCTGACAACCCGACCTTAAAATGGGGAATTGAACTTTCAAAACAGAAGAAAAAGAAATGATAGATTGCCAGCCTCCAACTAATACTGCAGCCAGGTTTATGTACGTACAAAACTTACAGCTTTAATTAGGAATTAAAAAAAATCTCACTGTGAAAATAACTAGCCAGGCCTGATAAAAACATTATTTTTTTTTGGAATTCTGACCTTACAAAAACAAAAGCCCCTTTAGGGGGAACTTGTATTTCTCTTCCTGTGTACTTGAAATGTAAACGTTTTATCTTTCTCTGGACATCTTATGTGTGTGTATGTATGTATATGTGTGTTTCCTTCTTTTTAAAGGAAAACTTGGACTCTGCCACCCAAAAGTTACAAGTATTGTGTACATATGGTGGCCAAGCAAATAAATTGGGATTCTCAAAAATCCTTTGATTATACCAATTCTCAGGCATTTTGCCATCTTAACCTTTGTTGCATCAGCCTGGACCAGAAAGGCCTTTACCTTTTGGGGAGTACTTTTGAATTTTATTTAGGCGACACCCCCCACTCTCATGTGGAAAAGCCTCTTCATCTTATTGGTTTAAAATCACTATATATATATATTGATGTCCATATGATGGGTCCTTTAATTTGGAAAACTTCTAAATTGGTGAAAGTTAAGAGAGCTCTCATTATAAACAGCTGTTTTATTGGTACCTATTAAAGTGAATCAAGTTTAAATGTGGAAACATATATCTAATGGTTAACCTAAGAACTTAGTTAAAAAAAAAAAAAAAGGTTTGGAAAGCTGCATTTGTGTTTTCCCTTTCCCTTCAATGGTTTTAGAGATGCTAATAAAAAAATTAGAATAATTAGTGTTAATTAGGTTGAGTAACTGGAAAAAGGAATGTAAAAAATGTCCAAAGCTTATCCCAAGTGGATAAATATTTTTAGATGGTTATTTTGAATGGGATAACTAAAATGGACATTTTTGGATTAAGATACAGGTTTTGATACTACACTACCTAAAGTTTAAAAAAAGGCCAAAGGGATCACCTACTGGTTCCCAAAATTAAAGATCAAACAAATCGGCTTTATTTACCCCAGTTTAAAATGTATATATTATAGGGCTGAAAAATATATATATAAACTGAGATACTTGATCAATGACTGGGGCAACAGACCAATTAATCAAATTAAAAATTGACAAGGCCTTAAGTCCTTTGGCTCAAACTTGGGGATCCCAGAGACTTTTATTAAAATTAGACAAAATGGACAAGAAATAAAAGGAAAAGTCTTCTGGCACACCTTCTAGAAATAAGAATTATTGATTAAACCTAATGAATATTAAAATTAAAGAGTTAATAAAGTTGAGATAAAATTTTGTAAAATTGGTATATTTACATCGGCTTTACATAAACCTCTTTTGCTTAATTAGGATGTGGGATAGATATGTTTCAATGGAAAAACACTTTCCCTTCTTGAAATTATAAGGCTGGGCACATATCTGTCCCTCAGAAAATATTAAACAAACTAAAGAAGACCAATACAGTTACCTGAGCCATCCAATATAAAGTAAAACTAAAAACTAATATTCAGGGGCTAATAAAAAAAAAATAATAAGAGATTTACCCTGGGTTTAACTTATAACTCAAGGAAAAGAGACCTTACTAAATGCCTTATGCAAGCTTTTGAAGACATGATAAAATAAACCTTAAAGTTTTAAAACATGGAATTCTTGGTTTAGAGCTCTTCTCACTGATACAGAAAAGCAAATTAAGAAGATACAATTGGGCCTAAGTGACAGAGCAGTTCTCTGGAGAACTGGAAGCAACTGTCTTTGTCTTGCAGATCAGAAATGTAAATACAGCAAACAATGACCTAAGACTGAGCCTACTTAGCTCAATGAGATAAAACTTCAGGCCGAAGACATTTTTGGCATTTTAGAACTCATAACTCTGACAGGTCCTTCAGACTTTGTCAAGAAATCTTAAATGTTTTTTTCATAAATAGTAAGCCTTAGTGATTTGAGCAAGCAAATTCAGCTTACTCCAACTGTTATTTATAAGCAGTAAATTTATATTGTAATACCTAACTCATAAGTAAGTTTTAAAGTGAAGCTATGAGATCTCTAGCTTTTGACTCTTTGTAAGTCTCTGTACACATTATAGATATGAGATATTTCTACTGCTAAAAAGTAAATCAAAGTCAAAGAGCTCTGCTTACTTGACTTAAAAATAAGAGCTTACAAGTTAAATATTTCTAAAATAAAAACTGACCAAATTGACTTCCAGGTTCACGTAAACTGGAAAATATTCAATATTAAATTAATACTTGGTATTAAGTTTAGTTTAAGTTTGTTCTAATTAATATAGACATCTTTAGAGTCATCAATATTAAGTATAATACCTTTACTGTACATAGGTTTAATGAAAGTCAAGTAAGACCCTATTATAACTGTCACAGGTTTGTCAAAAAAAGGAAAAAATAGTAATATGTGATAAAATTCTAAGTAAATTAAATTCAAATGACATGAGCGCTTTTGGGTAAATTCTTCAAAAATATATTTTTAAAAGTGCATGCTTAAGATAATCTCTGTAAATTTTTGGTATCTTTAAATTCTAGAGTTGTGCTAAATTAAGTTAAATGATGGGAGTTTATTAAAAAGCTATGCCATTTTCAGATAAAATAAGATTGAAATATTAATTATTTAACATATGACTTCCTCTTACAGAGAAACTAAAGGTGTTTAGAAATATTAATAAATGGTTGGTTCCACCGTGAAATATTCTCTACTATTAAGGGAAACATCTCAGTATACTAGGAAAGTAAGATAAATGTGTAAAGGAAGATATAGGGATGGAATTATATTTTATTAATGGAAAATAGTGACCTTGTCCTGAAGCTGGTTACTTCTGAATGGAAGAGAAAATAAGGGACAAGCTAATATGAGTATAGAAAGTTGCGGAAGGCTTGTGGAAGAGTAACCCTGGGGAAAGAGTTTTGTACATGGTCGGGATTGGCTAAGTTTAGAATAAATTTGGTCAAAGTATATAAATCTTAGAAGTAAGCCGGTACAAGACTAGATTTGGTTTTCTCTCTGTTAAGAGGACAAAGTTTTCTTAAAATGTTAATCTGCCTTCAGTAACAGATTGTAAAGCTACTCATACTCGTTAAGTGACTTGTTCTGCCTTTACCTTTGAAATATTTTCTTGTTAATGAATAAGTACTACTTTGCAGTGATCTATACTTTTATCTGACCAAGTGTTTTAAAACCTTTTAACAAGCTTCTAAAATATCAATTTCTGATTAAAGTTCTTTTCCTCTCCAGTTAATTTTGGGATGCTACAGAAGGCCCCGGAACATCCCAAAGAGAGATTGTAAAGTTGTACGTTTCATTTGGTATGTTAAATAACATGGGAAGTAGTGTCAAATAAATAATAAATCTTCCTAGATTATATTGTATGAGAAAATATTATTAATATAGATATTCTAGAATTTATATGGACTCCTTAAAATTCTTGTATATCTGAAATGTTACCAGTCATAATTCTGGTTATTGTGACCAGGTTTCTTTATCGATTACAGTGTAACAGTGTTTAACCATACTTTTAAATCTTTTGTCATTTATAGACAGTTATTGTTTTATTCTGATGATTTTACAAAATGCTTTCTCTTCAAGGAGATTTACTGGTTTGTAATAAATTTAAACTATAGCACTGAACTAAACTGGGTAAGAAATTTTAAAGATCTAATGAAAACTCTGATTTCATAAAACTGTTAACAAAAGGATTAGTTACATGGAACTGAGTAAACTGATGGATATGGTTATAATTTTTTTATTTTGTCTGAAATATTACTGGCTTTTAATCTGTTTCCCAGACATAAAGAAACTCTTCTCCTTAAGCTAATTATGACTCATAGCAATTTGATAAATTATACCTATGTAAGAAGACTTGGAACAGTTATCTTTTCTCTCTAACTGATCCCTCCAGAGACTGGAAACTCTTAGGTTCCCAGTGGCTCTCTCTGATAAATTAGAAAGATCATCTCCTAACAGATATAGGGATCTCAAGGTATTTTAAGGACCTTAAAGAGAAAACAATTCACCTAAATCTGTAAGACAAATATCTATGACAAGCTGTTGATGTGGCTTTCCTGGTCTTAGGAAACCTTATTAAAATTCTAGTCTGAGACTCTTTATTAAAAGTTCCAACACAGCCAATTTAGAGGAGCCTATATGATCAAATAATCAGACTTAACTTGTAAACACATTAATCTTGATTTGGCTATATTTTATAAAAATGAGGGCAACATTAGAGAGAAAAAGATTATATTTTAGTGGATATTAAATTCTAGTTTTGTTGATTGATGTCTATATTTACCCAGATCATTCCTTGCTGTTATGTTACATTGCTGCAAAGTTTAACTGAATTATTAAAAGGACACTCTAGGTTTGTTTTTGAAGCTCAGTAATCTATCCACGGGTAAAGATCTGATGCCCCATGGCTTGCAACCAGGGGATTATACACACTGGAACAGACACAACTTAAAGAACTGTCTCCAATCTGAATGGAAGGATCCTTTACCAGGTACTCTTAACTAGACCATGCACAGTGAAAGCTAAAGGAAATTGACTTTTGGATTAATTTCCAGTCCTAAAGATCCCCTGCAGTGGATTGGCCTATAGAGTACTGCTGACCTTAAAATAATGCTCAAGTGGAGAAGAATCTACCAGGCCAGGATGAGAAGAAGACAGCATCTAAGGTAGACAGCTGACCCAAGACACCAGACCAGGCCTGTATACCAGTTACTTTGAAAATTGCTCATACCTTTAATCATAAACTAGGTTAATGGTAAATTATCTATATCTAGTACTTCTGTGTTAGCTTGGTGGATTTCCCTACTCCAAGGCTCTAACTAGATAGCCCTCAGGAAATTTATTCTAAAAAGAAATTATAGTTCTGTTTAGGCCACTATTGCCATTACAAGGTGGGAGACCTCACCTTGCCAATTAATAATACCTGCTCTGAGCCTGACCATGAATATGAATTTTCTTATAAGATCACTCAAGCTCAGTCAGAAACACAAACAAAATTTTAACCCAAAAATGTAACTCCTCAACTGTTAAATCCTTACTGAAGGGCTTGTTAGAATTTTGAGTTGTAAAATGCCAGATTTTTTTTTTTTTTTTTTTTTTGGTTTTAAGTTTTACCTCATTGAGCTAATTAGGCTGGTCATTGTTTACTGTATTTACATTTCTGATTTGTAAGTACAAGATAGTTGCTTTTAGTTCCCCAAAGAATTGGTCTGTCACCTAAGTCCAACTGTACTTCCTTATTTTACTTTTCTGTATCATTGAGAAGATTTCTAAATAAAGAGTTTTATGTTTTAAGTGTTTATCATGTCTTAAGATGCTTGCATACATCATTTAACAGGCTCTCTTTCTTGAGTTACAAATTGTGAACAAAAAGTTGTGCAAATTATGAGTAAACAAAAAATGCTGAAAACATCAAGTTTTCAGCTGTTGCAGCCACCCGCCAGTGAATACAAGCCTGCAGCCACTCACAATGGTGCACTCTGAGGGGACTCAAAATAAGAAAGGACAGGATACTGGCCTTAGATACCTAGATGCTTGTCAAAGAAATGAATTCAATGAGCCCAAATGTTTGCTCCCTCTCATACACAGAAAAATCACTAAATTCCTTAACTTGAGATGTCTGGTTTTCTTCAGTTAACAAGTAATATCTTTAATGGTCCAACTACCTGGTATTTGTTCTAAAATTCCTATATATCCTAGCTCCTCCTCTACATCTTAGGAGCAGTCCCTCAGAAAGATCTGAAAGGCTATCATCCCAGCTTGAGTCCTCCTGCAAAAGAAAACATAACTCTCAACTTTTAAGCTGTGCATTTATTTTAGTCAACAAAGTTAAACCCAGAGTAAATCTCTACTGTTATTTTTGTTAGTCCCTGAATATTAGTTTTTAATTTTACTTTATACTATAAAGAAAAAGAACCATGACTGCAGGCCCAATCAAGTCTATTGGTTTCCTTTAGTATTAGTATGTTTAATTAATATTTCCTGAGGGGCAGATTTATGTGCCCAGTCTTAAAATACCAAGAAGGGGAAGCATTCCCCATTGAAACATCTATCACACAACATAATTAAGCAAAAAATGTTTATTTAAAGCCCATTTAAATGTACCAATTTTATAAAATTTTATCTCAATTTTATCAACTCTTACCCTTTTACTTTTAGTTTTTGTTAAGTTTAATCAATAAGTCTTGTTTTTAGAAGGAGTCCTAGAAGCTTTTTTCTTTTATCTCTTGTCCATTTTATCTAATTTTATGTAAAAGTCTCTGGGATCCCACCCTTGTCAATCTTTAAATTTGAGTAATTGATCTAACTATTGCCCCAATTGTTGATCAAGTATCTCAGTGTGTATTTTTTCCAGCCCTATAGATATATGTATTTTAAACTGGGGTAAATAGAGCAAACTTGTTTAAACATTAATGTTGGGGACCAGTAGGTGGTCTTGAGACAGGAGGTAAGGGCACAGGGCACAGCCATTCAAGGAATGACAGCAATTAACACCAAAATGGTTGAAAACTCAACTCCCACTTGAACTTGAGAATTGAGATGGTGGGAATTTGACTTCTAGTAGAACTTGAGATTCATCATATGCTTATTGAAACATATTAGGATGATAAATAACATGCCCACAGGTGCCATGACAGTCCCAAGTCTAACCACAAAAGGTCAAGGGGTGAGTGGTGGCCCAAATCCTGGGAATCCCAGTCCCTTCCCCAGGGTAGTTGGAAAAGTCATCCCACTTTTACATGTGTGAAGTTTGGAGCCCATAAAAACTGACAACACAATGCCTCATGGCTGCCTCTCTCACTCCGTCCTCTTTGGGTAAGGCCTGCACTCTGTCTATAGAGTGTATACCTACTTTTACCTTAATCTGAGCACCCAATCCCCACACCTTGTGGTCTCTCTTGCTTTTTGAAACAACTTACACTCTATGGAGTATGTATCTCTCTAAATAAATTTACCTTTACTCAACTGTGGCTTGCTTTTGAATTCTTTCCTGCATGAAGCCAAGGACCCACATTTGGTGGTGCACATCCCTGGGACTCAACCAAGACCAGGGATATGGTCCTCCTCATGCCCCACATCCATTTTTTCTGTATCAGTCCTTTTCACCTTTTTAGCCTTAAGTAGTGTAGGAACAATGGAGTCACTCAGGCTCCCTCATTGGATATCTGGTGCTCAGTGATTCAGCTTATCTCACATGTGTATCACCCATGTAGTGTTATATAAACATGGTTGGTTCTATGCAAGCATACTGGTTAGCTCCTAGGTAATAACTGGCTAAGTGCCAGGTTTGTTTGCCTTGATATATAAGGCAGATGGGATTTATTGCCACGGCCACCATTATCTCCTGTGTACTCCTCTGCAATCTTCACTGCTTGTCAGAGATAATATGGCTCCAAGAGTGTTCTTTGGTCTGCCCAAATCCCTAGTGAACCTGCCAGGCCTTGAGCACTTGCAATACATGTGCCTTAGTGGGTTGGATTTGCTACATACCAATATGGAGGCCTTTAAACCCCCAGGGGGTGGACTTGAGGGGTGGCCCCTGACAAGTATATGGTACTCTGTAGTGAACATCCTTTCTGCTAAGGCACCATCCTGGGAATGTCTGGAGGTGGATGGGTCCCCAGCCCAGGTAGAAAAGGCCCTACATAAGGGGGAAGAATCCCTAGAAAAACAGAGTGCTGCAGGGCAGCCGGGACTTTGGGGTAGGTGTTCCTCACAGCCTTGTGGGCTAAAAACCAAAACTTTCCTGGGAGAGGCAGCAAAGATTAGGGAGTTACAAGATAAAGAATTGGCCTTGACCACTACCTTGCTGCAAGAAGCAACAAAGGTCCAGGAGTTGTAGGCAAGGGAGCAGGTTATGGAAGCCCACACCTGAGCCCTGAAGGAAGATTTATGGGCACTGGAGAGCTTACTACTGCCCTCACTGGTGATAGTGCGCTCCACTGAAGAAGGGAAAGAAAAAGAGCCATGACTGTAGGTCCAATCAATCATAACACACAAGATGAAGTATCAACAGCCGATGGCCCCAGGAGGGCAGACTACTTTTCCCCTACAGATGACTGATTTCACAATGTACTGCCCATATACTCAGGCAGAACTGATGAAATTCAGTGAGCAGTTCCACCAGAAGCCTGAGGAGCAACTGAGAGCCTGATTATTATGCCTGTGGGATTTAGGAGTAAACAGAATTGTACTTCCTAGGAAATGGAGAAAACATCAGTGATCCTGCATCCATCTTTGCAGCAAAGGCTATAGACTAGCTGGTGTAATGGTGAAGGCAACCATTCCTTGTTGGATTGGGTAATGGCTGTGGTGCAGACGGTATGGGCCAACACAGAGGACATGCCCAACACTGTAAGTAAATTACAGTCATAGGGGGAGATAATGCAAGTTCTCTAAGAGCTAGAGATGTTACAAGCCATGTTCAATTTAGATACACATGGCCCTGATGAGGAGCAGTTTACAACAGGGATGAGGGATTTGATGTTGCAAAATGCCCCCTCAGCATTCTTCAGGTCCCTTGTGGCTATATTGGCCTGTATGTGGGACAAAGGATTAACGAAGTCGCCATGATAGTGGCATGTTTGGATGAGGCAAAAAGCCATCACCAGCAAGTGATTTGTAACCCAACAAATGAGAAAGTTAACAATAAAGACTAAAACCCTCATGGTCACTTGTGCCCAGTTGTGGGTTGACCTTGTAAAAGCTGATGTAGACAAGGAAAGATAGACAAAACCCTAACTCTCATTTACTGGAGTTATGAAAGTGATTGAAGGAAGCCCAGAAGTTCACTCCTATGAGAAGTAATGCCCCTGCAAAGAGCACTATGTAGTCCCAGGGGACATAACAGGGCACCCTGAAGACTACATGCTACCCCAGGAAGTATCCAGGAGAGGAGATGCTTTATTTGCCTTTGAATAAGATAAAGGCTGAGAAACCATCTACAGGGGACAAGCAGGAACTGGAGATTACATGTAGAGCTTGTTATATACTGGCCCCCTACCAATGTGCGGCAGATGTTGGCCTTAGTGTACATGGGGGCTAAATGCACCCTGTTACATGGCAATCCAGATAAAATTCAAGGCCTGGTGTCACATATAGATGGCTATAGGAGGAAAAGTATCCAGGCAAATGCTATACAATTTTCCCTTGAAATAGGTGATTTATCCCTAGAAAATACAAAGATCATGTGTCTCCAATACCAAAATATATCTTGGGCATATATGTGCTTCAAGGTCTGTGGCTACGAACAACCCCTGGTGAGTTCCACCTGTGAGTGCAGGTGATTAAGGCAGTAAAGTGAGGGCACAAAAAGTACACTCTAATACAGTTGCCTGTTCCCCAGTGAGTCACTAATACCAAGCAATATAGGTTTCCAAGAGATAATGATGAAATCACAGACACTATTGCAAAATTTTAAAAGATGGATATTATAAGGCTGGCCCATACTCCATTCAATTTTCCTGTATGGCATATGTGTAAGCCTGATGGTTCTTGGAGAATGACTGTAGAATAATAAGAGTAAAATAAGGGTCCCTCCACTGCATGCCACAGTGCTCTCAGTGGCTGACTTGATAGTTTGGCTCACACCACTTCACGACCAATCTAGCAAATGCTTTCTACTCAATTGATATCACCCCCAAGAGTTAAGATCAATTTCCCTTCACCTGGGAAGGACAACAGTGGACATTCATAGTCCTACCACAGGGATATTTGCATAATCCTACGTTGTGCCATGATTTGGTAACCTCTGACCTAGCCCAGTGGGAATAGCCCCCTACAGTGTCCATGTACCATTATATCAATTATGTTTTGTTAATCAGTGATTCTCTTATAGATTTGGGGAAGGCTGTCCTCCTCTATTGTCACAGCTAAAGCATATAACCAGGGGATCAATGAGAGCAAATTGCAAGGACCTGAATTGTCTGTCAAGTTCTTGGGGGATATATGGTCAAGTAAGACTAAAGTTATTCCTCATACAGTTATTGATAAAATATAGGCCTATCCTACCTCAGCTACAGTAAAACAGTTACAATCATTTCTGGGTTTTCTGGGGTACTGGGAAGCTTTTGTTCCCCACTTAGCTCAGTTGATACAGCCTTTGCATGCCCTGGTGCACAAGGGAGCCACTTCGGATTGGACCTTAGAGGTAAAATGAGCCTTTGCTGATGTCAAAAATCAATTAAGGCAGCTCAAGCCTTACATGTTTTTCATCCTGCCTGGCCCTGTAAATTAGACATACATGTTATTCCTAAGAGATTTTGCTAGGTTCTGTGTTCAGAGCATTTGCAATAGTCCATAGTGTTTTGGTCCCAAATATGAAAGGAAGCAGAAAACTGGTACTCCCTTGTTGAGAAACAATTGGCTGCTACATATGCAGCATTGCTGTCACAATGCCAATTATGGTCAATACCATCCACCCCATAGTGGATTGGGTAAAGAGTGGACCTCAAAACCCCAAAGTGGTGCAGCCCAAATGCCTACACTGACAAAATGAAGGGCATATTTTACAGCAACGGAGTACATTTTCCACTAGCCCTTTGCATGCAAAACTCCAGGACACCCTGCAGTTGGTGACTTATGTGGATAGCATGCTCTCCTCTGAGCACCATTTGGAGACTGATCTAGAAGCTAGTCCCTACCAAGAAGGTAGGACTCCTATGCCAAAAGATGCATGGTATACAGATGCTCAAGTTGAGGGTAGCCCCCAGCTTGGATGGCAGTTGCCATCCAGCCTGAGTCTGATACCATTTGGTATGATACTTGGACTGAACAAAGCAGTCATTGGGCAGAACTACATGTAGTATGGTTGGTTGTAGCCAATAAGGCATCAGCCATTGCAATCTGCACTGATAGTTGGGCAGTCTACAGAGGACTGATCCTATGGATTACTACTTGGCATTTAAATAAATGATCAGTCATACATAGGCCCTTGCAAGGCTAAGCCTTTTGTCAGGACCTATGCGAGCTAGATTATCAAAAGCAGGTGACTTTGTCCTATGACTGGACATGAACCTTTGGCCTCACTGGGGAATGATGAGGCTGATACCTTGGCAAAATCCTGGTGGCTAGAGACTGCCCTGGGAGATAGAGCTCCAGGAAATTATCTGGTGCAATGGCTGCATTGACACTTGTTACATGTGAGTCAAAAGACATTGTGGGCCACTGTGCTTGCCTGGGGACTGCCAATGACTTTGGCAGAGGAGCAAAATGCCTGTGAACAATGTGTGATATGTTCCAAAGAACACACCAGGCAACCCCCAGGCCACTCAGGCCAGGTATTGAGGGGTCAGATTCCCCTAACTTGCTAGCAAGTGGGTATTATTGACCCACTACCCATCTCTGAAGTGCCATCACTTCTGTAGATACTGCTATAGGCCTGTTGGCAGCCTATCCGCCTTGACACCCAGTTCAGAGGGCTGTATTTCAAGAGCTAGTACAACTATGTGGGACATACAAAAGCCCTCTAGTGGATGAAACTGACAAGGAAACATTTCACTGGAGTCCAAGTACAAAAGTGGGCATGGGACATGAATACTAAAGAGAGGTTTCATGTCCCTTACAACCCAAAGGCCGCAGGTATTATAAAAAGGTACAGTATCCTATTGAAACAAGAACTGATCTAGTGCAACAACAACAAATTTGGCAAGATAGACTAAAACATTATGAGATATTCTGTGAACCCTAAATGAATGCTGTGGACACAATGGCCTAGCTCTGGTAGAGACATTGATCCATTTTGCCACTGCACCTATACATGTCCTAGTCCAGACAAAGAATATTTTTCTAAATCCTGGATTTGGACAACAAGGTAATATATTGCTACTGGCATCAACCAGATTTGAGAAGGGGCAGACATAATGTGGCCTTGGCCTTGGACTATTTGGGCCCCCAACATGTGCTGAGTAGCCCTTATAATACCATGGAGGCCTAGACTAAAAGCTAATTTACAAGTAACCCTGTGGGTTACAGGACAATGGCCTCCTAAGGTACAGGTAACTTACCCAAGGGTGACAGACCAAGCCACTAAAGGTAAATTTTATGTTGGCTATATAGCCTATTATAAATTCTCTTCTGTTATTGCATATTAAACTTGCAGAAGCCTCTCTTCTGGCTAAACAAATGTAGTATGCCTGTCCAGGAAGGCCGCTGTTCATGGCCACTATATTATCAGCTGACAAGAATTTAGCATGCATCTTTCTTGAGGGATGGGACCTACCACTGCATGTACCACTAACAGCCCTGTCCTTATGCCCTTAGGTTTGTTTGGACTAACACCCTAGTTGATTAGACTCACACTTATGCAATACTTGCTAACCAAGCAGCCATCATAATTATAAAAAAACAAAGATCACTGCATTAGCAGTGCACATGGCCAGGATATTTAATCATACTCATAAAACCCTGGGTCTTCTTAATGATGAGGTATAACAGCTGCAAATACTAACTTTACAAAACCGTATGACATTTTATATTTTGACAGCCTCAGAGGGTGGGATGTGTCCCTTGTAAGATCTAATTGCTGTGTTTATGTTTCAGATGCTCACCATAATATCAGCCAGTCTCTGATGGTTTTGGAAAAAGAGACAACATCAATTAAACACCTGACTGGAGACCCTTTACAAAAATGGTGGTGATCAGTAACCTCTGAATGGCACTTGGCAATAGCCATTTTGAGGGGATCTGCTTGTATATTTCTGGCCTGCTGTTGCAGTCTCTATTGTTGCTGTGAATTATGGATGCAAGGATCTACCTTCCTCATCAAGGGACTTTTGTGAAAGACGATGTGTAGAATGTATGCTGAGTGATCCTAAAGGGGTGGAATGTGGGGAAAACTGGGTCACTCAAACTCCCTCACTGGACATCCAATGCCCAGTGATGCAGCTATGTTATCCTTCATGCACCTTATACATGTAGAGTTGTATATACATCATTTGAACTATACAAGCTAACCTGGTTAGTTCCTAGGTTAGCTGCTCCTTCTTTTTCTTTTTTTAACATTTTTTATTGAGTTATAATCATTTTAGAATGTTGTGTCAAATTCCAATATAGAGCACAACTTTTCAGTTATACATCAACATATATATATATATAATCATTGTCACATTTTTTTCTGTGAGCTACCATAAGACCTTATATATATTTTCCTCTGCTATACAGCATAACCTTGTTTATCTATTCTGTAATTTTGAAATCCCAGTCAGTCTCTTCACACCCCCCGTCCCCCTGGCAACCACAAGTTTGTATTCTATGTCTATGAGTCCGTTTCTGTTTTGCAATTACGTTTTTTTTTTTTTTTTTAATTAGGTTCCACATATGAGCGATCTCATATGGTATTTTTCTTTCTCTTTCTGGCTTACTTCACTTAGAATGACATTCCCCAGTGGCATCCATGTTGCTGCAAATAGCGTTATTTTGTCAGTTTTTGTGGCTGAATAGTATTTCATTGTATAAACATACCATTCCTTCTTTATCCAGTCATCTGTTGATGGGCATTTAGGCTGTTTCCATGTCTTGGCTATTGTAAATAGTGCTGCTATGAACATTGGGGTGCAAGTGTCTTTTTGAAGTAGGGTTCCTTCTGGATATATGACCAGGAAAGGGATTCCTGGGTCATATGGTAAGTCTATTCTTAGTCTTCTGAGGAATCTCTATACTGTTTTCCACAGTGGCTGTACCAAACTACATTCCCACCAGCAGTGTAGGAGGGTTCGCTTTTCTCCACAGCCTCTCCAGTATTTGTCATTTCTGGGCTTTTGAATGACGGCCATTCAGACTGGTGTGAGGTGATAACTCATTGTAGTTTTGATTTGCATTTCTCTGATAATTAGTGATATTGAGCATTTTTTCATGTGCCTATTGATCATTTGTATGTCTTCCTTGGAGAATTGCTTGTTTAAGTCTTTGGCCCATCTTTGGATTGGGTTGTTTGTTTTTTTTTCTTATTAAGTCATATGAGCTGCTTATATATTCAGGAGATCATGCCTATATTGGTTTCATTTGCAAAAATTATCTCCCATTCTGTAGGTTGTCACTTTGTTTTACTTATAGATTCCTTTGCTGTGTAGAAACTTGTAAGTTTCATTAGGTCCCATTTGTTTATTCTTGCTTTTATTTCTATTACTTGGGAAGACTGTCCTAGGAGAATATTTTTGAGATGTATGTCAGATAATGTTTTACCTATGTTTTCTTCTAGGAGGTTTATTGTATCTTGTCTTATGTTTAAGTCTTTGATCCATTTTGAGTTTATTTTTGTGTATGGTGTAAGAGAGTGTTCTAGCTTCATTGATTTATATACTGCCGTCCAGTTTTTCCAACACCATTTGCTGAAAAGACTGTCTTGATTCCATTGTATATTCTTGCCTCCTTTGTCAAAGATTGGTTGACCAAAAGTTTGTGGGTTCATTTCTGGGCTGTCTATTCTGTTCCTTTGGTCTGTAAGTCTATTTTTGCACCAATATCATGCTGTCTTGATGACTGTAGCTGTATAGTATTGTCTGAAGTCTGGGAGAGTTATTCCTCTAGCCTCTTTTTTCTCTTCAGTAATGTTTTGGCAATTCTAGATCTTTGATGGTTACATATAAATTTTATTATGATTAGTTCTAGTTCTGTGAAATATGTCCTGGGTAATTTGGTAGGGATTTTATTACCTGTAGATTTCCTTGGGCCGTGTGACCATTTTAACGATATTGATTCTTCCAATCCAAGAGCATGGGATATCTTTCCATTTTTTAAAGTCTTCTTTAATTTCCTTCATCAATGGTTTATAGTTTTCTGTGTATAATTCTTTCACCTCCTTAGTTAGATTTATTCCTAGGGATTTTACTACTTTGGGTGCTATTTTAATGGGGATCGTTTCTTTACATTTTTATTCTGTTGATACATTGTTACCATAAAGAAATGCAACTGATTTTTGAATGTTGTAACCTGCTACTTTGCTGAATCCTTCGATCAGCTCCAGTAGTTTTTGTGTCGACCTTTTAGGGTTTTCTATATATAGTAACACGTCATCAGCATATAGTGTCACTTTTACCTCCTGTTTTCCAATTTGGATCCCTTTTATTTCTCTCTCTTGCCTGATTGCTGTGGCTAGGACTTCCAAGTCTATGTTGAATAGGAGTGGTGATAGTGGACATCCTTGTCTTGTCCCAGATTTTAGTGGGAAGTTTTTGAGTTTTTCACCATTGAGTACTATGCTGTCTGTAGATTTGTGACATATGGCTTTTATTATGCTGAGGTATGTTGCTTCTATACCCACTTTGGAGAGAGTTTTTATAATAAATGGGTGTTGAATTGTATCAAATGCTTTTCCTGCCTCTATTGAGATGATCATGTTGTTTTTGTCCTTTCTCTTGTTGATGTGATGTATTACATTGATTGATTTGCATATGTTGAACCACCCTTGTGTCCCTGGGATGAACCCCACTTAGTCATGATGTATAATCTTTTTTATGTGTAGTTGTATTCTATTTGCTAATATTTTGTTAAGGATTTTGGCATCCATGTTCATCAGAGATATTGGCCTACAATACACTTTTTTGGTAGTGTCTTTGCCTGATTTTGGAATCAGGGTAATGGTGGCTTCATAGAATGAGTTTGGGTGTATTCCCTCCTTTTCAATCTTCTGGAAGAGTTTGAGAAGGACTGGTATGAGTTCTTTTTATGTTTGGTAGAATTCCCCAATGAAGCTGTCCGGTCCTGGACTTTTATTTGTAGGGAGGATTTTTATTGCTGATTCAGTTTCATTATTAGTGATCGGTTTGTTCAAGTGGTCAGTTTCTTCTTGGTTCAGTCTTTGTGGACTGTATGTTTCCAGAAATTTGTCCATCTCCTCTAGGTTATCCATTTTGGTTTGATATGTTTTATCATAATATTCTAGTATGATATTCTGTATTTCTGTGTTATTTGTTGTAATTTCTCCATTTTCCTTTCTTATTTTGACTATTTTTGCTCTTTCTTTTTTCTTCTTTGTGAGTTTGGCCAGAGGTTTGTTGACTGTATTTACTTTTTCAAAAAACCAGCTTTTGGCCTGATTAATTTTTTTCTATGAATTTTTTAATCTCTATTTTGTTTATTTCCTCCCTGATCTTTATTATTTCCTTCCTTCTGCTGCCTTTTGGGGTTTTTGCTCTTCTTTTTCTAATTCTTTTAGGTGATGGGTTAAATTGTTTATTTGAGATTGTTCTTCTTTTTTCAGGAAGGCCTGTGTTGCTATAAACTTCCCTCTTAGCACTACCTTTGCTGTGTCCCATAAATTTTGTGTGGTTGTGTTTCATTTTCATTTGTCTCCAGGTATTTTGTAATTTCAGCTTTGATTTCCTCATTGATCCATTTTTTTTTTTAACATGTTGTTTAATCTCCATGCTATCCTTTTTTCTCCTTTGTTTCTCTGTGTTTGATTTGTAGTTTCATGGCACTGTGGTCAGTAAAGATGCTTGAGATAATTTTTAACTTCTTAAAACTATTAAGGCTTGATTTGTGCCTAAGTACATGATCAATCCTAGAAAATTTTCCATGTGAATTTGGAAAGAATATTTATCCTATTTTGGGGGGGTGTAATGCTCTGAAAATATCCACCAAATCTAATTTTTCTATTGTATTATTTAATTTCTGCCTTATTTATTTTCTGTCTGGAAGATCTGACTAGTGATGTTAATATGGTGTTAAAATCTCCAACTATGATTGTATTCCCATCAATTTTCCCTTTTTTTCTGTTAGTAACTGTTTTGTGTACTTAGGTGCTGTTATATTGGGTGCATATATATTAATGTGTGTAATATCCTCATCTTGTATGACTCCTTTAATCATTATAAAATGCCCTTCTTTATCTTTTTTATGGCCTTTGTTTTAAAGTCTATTTTGTCTGAAATAAGTAATTCTACACCTGCTTTTTTGTCTTTTCCATTGCATGGAATATCCTTTTCCATCCTTTCAATCTCAATCTATATGTGTCCTTCCTGTAGTTTGTCTCTTGTATGTAGCATATTGGAGGTTCTTGCTGTATTATACAGTCTGTGACTCTATTCTCTTGACTGGAACATTTAGTCCACTAACATTTACAGTAATTAATGATGTGTGTTTATTGCCATTTTGAACTTCTCTTTGCAGTTGATTTGGTATTTCCTCTTTGTTCCTTTCTTCTTCCTCTTGTGGTTTGGTAATTTTCCTTTGTATTATCATGGAGTTTATTTAGATTTTGTGACTCCCTTGTAAATTTTAGGCTTGTGGTTAACCCATTTTTGTAAACCTGTTAGTCAATTATTATAACTGTTTTTATTAAACTCATAATAATATAATCTCAAACCCATCCTACTGAGAATATAAAAGTTTTAAAAAGATAGAAAAAAAACCCTCTATATTTTCTTGCTTCCCTCTCCCACTCTTAATTATTTAGATGTCTTCTTTTACAATTTTGTGTGTATTTTATTTCTAATTCATGAGCTATCACCTTTTAGTTATGAGTTTCTAATTTCTGTCGCATCTTGCTTCTTTTCTATTTAGAGTAGAACTTTCAATATTTCTTTTAGCATGGGTTTAGTGTTGCTAAACTCTTATTTTTTGCTTGTCTGCGAAGTTCTTTATCTCTTCTTCTATTCTAAAGGATAGCCTTGCTGGATAGTGTATCCTAGGATGCATTTTTTTTTTCATTCAGGACTTTGAATATATCTTGCCACTCCCTTCTGGTCTGTAGTGTTTGTGTAAAAATTCAGCTGAAAGCCTTATGGGCGTTCCCTTGTAACTCTCTTTTTTTTTCTCTTGCTGCCTTTAGGATCATCTCTTTATCTTTGACTCTGGCCATTTGATTATGTTATGTCTTGGTGTGGTTCTGTTTGGGTTCTTCTTGTTTGGAACCCTCTGAGCCTCTTGTACTTGGATATCTGATTCCTTCTTTAGGTTTGGGAAGTTTTCAGTCATGATTTCTTCAAAAACCTTTTCAATCCCCTTTGATCTTTCTTCCCCTCTTGGAACCCCTATTATGTGAAGATTGGTATGCTTTATATTATCCCATAGGTCCCTTATGTTGTTTTCATCAGTTTTTATTTGTTTTTCTCTCAGCTGTTTTGATTGGGTGCTTTCTATTGTCCTGTCTTCTAGGTCACTAATTTGTTCCTCTGCATTATCTAGCCTGCTTTGTATAGCCTTTAGATCAGGTCTTAACTCAGCCAATAAATTTATCAATTCTACTTGGTTCTTCTTTATAGCTTCAATTTCATTTTTGACATATTTAATATCTCAGCAGTATCTCTTTTAATTCCTTCAGTACTTTGTTCACTCCTTTTAAAAAATCTTGATCCAGTAGGCTATCAATGTCTTTTTCCTTGATCATTCTTTCAGGGACTTTCTCTTGCTTTTTTAATTGGGAATGGTTCCTCTGCTTCTTCATCTTGCTCATATCTCTCTGACACTGTGGCTTATGGTGTATCAGGTATCTATTGTGGTCCATAAAGATTTTATTTATTTAACTATCTAATGCCTATGTAGGAATAAAACTTAAAAAAGAGAGAGAGAGTATTTTAAAAGAAGGAAGAAAAAGAGGTTTGAATACAGTGTATAATCAATAATAGAAGAGCAATTTGAATCAGAGTAGCAATCGAGTTGAGACTTTTTAAAAACCCTTTAAAAAAAGGGGGGGGGGGATGCCAAAAACAGTATTTGAAACATGTGTATAGTCACTAACAGGATATAAAAACCAAAAGAAATGAAAATAAAATCAGATGGATTTTTAAAAATAATAATAATAAAAATAGTTTTAAAAAATTTAAATGAATTAAAACTAGAAGCATATACAATTGTTTAGAAAGTAGAAATTAGAAAGGTAATAGAAAATAGAACAGATAAAAAGATAAAATAAACATAATTTAAAATGTAGGTAGAAAAAATGATTTGAAAATCATGTATAATGAATAATAGAAGAGCAAGTTGAAGCAGAATAGCTATCGGGTTGAGGTGTCTTTTGAAAACCTTTAAAAAAGGAGAAAAGAGGAACAAAAAATATTTGAAACCTGTGTACAATCAATAACAGGAGATCAAAAACAAGAGAAATAAAAATGAAATGAGGTGGATTTTTTAAAATAATAATAAAAATATTTTAAAAGAAAAATTTTAAAGGGATTAAAACTGGAAGCATATGTAATCATTTAAAAAGTAAAAATTAAAATGGTAATAGAAAATAGAACATGTAAAACCAGATTAAAAAAATAGAATGATTCTCCTGGAGACTGTGTGCTCTTAATGAGAAGTCTTTCTGTCTTTGCCCTGTTTCACTAACTCAGCTTGCTGTTTCCAGA
Source organism: Camelus ferus (assembly GCF_009834535.1). Classification (NCBI taxonomy): domain Eukaryota; kingdom Metazoa; phylum Chordata; class Mammalia; order Artiodactyla; family Camelidae; genus Camelus; species Camelus ferus. Next base: position 63,156,416 of record NC_045709.1, read on the forward strand.
GGCCTTCCATTTTTACCCTCATCTGTGCTGTTCCCAGTGCCTGTAGGCAAGCAGATCATGACCCCTTCCAACACTGGGTCAGGTGCTGCTCTCCTTCTCTGTGGGGAGGTGGAGTACTCCCCATCCTGATGCCACTATCAGATGTTACAGACTGGCTAGGTAGGAGGGCAGATAGCACCCCCTCCCATCACCGAGGTCAGGTGCTGCATTCCTGCCAGGAAAGTGGGTGGCCACCCGCCCTCTACTGATGCAGGTCACTCAGCTGCTCTGTGAACCAGCCCGCTCTGCCTCAGGTTGGCACTCTGTAGGAGGGCTTGGGGAATACTGTGGAATAGCCCCACCCATGCTCCGTGCCCAAACTCAGATCCTTGTTTGTCTTGGCAGCGCGAGTTCTCTGAGGTACTAGGGCTGAAGGATTCTATCTACTTTGGGCTGTAAACAAGTCTCCATCTGGCCTTTAAGGCTGCTGAGTCCATAGGTACAGATTCAGGTTTTAATTCCACCCCCGCCTGCGTGCTAAGAGCAGAAGGATATGGTGGCTGTGCCTGAGCCCCACCTCTCTTCACCCAAAAACCTTCCACGGGTTTTTAGAGATAGGGGTATGCATACTTCCCCCCAGGGCACATCAGCTGTGTTGTTTTATGGAGGGCCCAGTTTGTTCTGCCCTGTTCAGCCACTCATCCATGGCACACAGCACCCTGCAGCCCCCTGGGGCTGCCTCAGTGCAGCTGTCCCTGTCCTCCACCCAGCTTGGACAGCCTGTCCTCACCCCCAGCTGCCGGCTTGTGTCTCAGGCTGGGTGTCGCAAGGACCCTCTGTGCCTGATTAACTTTGTTCTGTTGGTCAAGGGCTGCTCCATACAGATTTGAGCCTCAGAGGCTCCCCCTCTGTCCTGCTGGCCCCTCCGTTGGGCAGGGGGAGACCTAGTAAATGAGCACTAGTCCTCCTTATCACTACCTCCCTGCAGGACCATTCCCACACTGTTTTGCTTTTTCTTCTTTTTTTTTTTCCTTTTCTCCTACCAGATTTTTGGTGTCTTTGTCTTTTGAAGAGGACAATGTTCTGTCAGAGTCCCACAGGTGCTCTGGTTGGCTGAGTGGGTCCATGGATGTGAGTCTTGGTGTATTTGTGGGAGAGGGTGAGCTACGAGTGTCCTACTACTCCACCATCTTGGCCAAGAATCAGAGCAGCTATTCTAACATCAGAAGAAATAGACTTCTGAACCAGAAATGTTACCAGGAATAAGATGGTATATTTCATAATAATAAAGGAATCAAAAACAATTCTAATGTTGTACATGCAACCAATAATGAAGCTTTAGAATAACTAAAATACAATAAAAGAAATAAAAGGAGAAATATGTAAGTCCACAATTACTGTTTGAGATTTTAAACCTCCTTTTTAAATAACTGAACAACAAGTAGAGAAAAAAATAAAACTGAAAAACTGGAATAAAGTTAACAACAACAAAAAAAAACTGGTCTCTTTAGATACTGAATACTCAACTTAACAAAATTATTTTTTTTCAAATTTACATAGGATATTCACCAAATTAGACTATATTCTGAGTAATAAACCTCATCTCAATAAACTACAAAGATATTGGAATCATATTGTTACCCTAATAGGTAAAGACGCTTGTTCTTGTCATACCCAAAAGACAAATGTACCTTGGGGAAATTGTGAACTAGGTATTGAAAGATTTTAAAAGATTTATTTAAAAAAGGAAAGCACCTTTCCAAGAATGGGAGGTGTGCTGATCCAAGGGAGGAAAAGCAGTGATATTTATCTTCCTTTCTCTTATAACCTTGCTTAAAGACAGTCTCTTTATTGGAGCAGACAGATAGCTAGATATGAGCAGAGTAAAGGAGACACAGACCAAATGGCAAAAAATGGGCAGAAAGGAAGTGCACAGGCCAAATGCAGGGAGCCATACATCATGTAAACACCAGGGGTCCCTAGGTAGAGAAAGGAAAGCAGGAATCTTTGGGCTGATAAGGGGTCACATCTTTTGGGGTAATGAGTGACCTGGAGATCAATAAAAAAAAGGTGAGAAAAGGCAAGAATTTCTGGTGTCTGAATGTAAACTTTTTGTCATTATGACCTCATTTCAATCACATTAGCCTTGCAGATTAGAAGTATCCATCATGCACTGATCCCATGGCACTTCTGATCCAGACTAAATAATGACAAAAATCCCTCCTCCCTTTGGGAAGGTGGAGTTGGGATGATAATCAGGGACTATGACCCCAAACACTTCCCTCCCTAGTGAATATTCTCCCTACTCATTTTTACCCCCTATGTAACTAACTTGCCAAAGAAACACAGGGCAGCCACTCACCTGAGCCTGCCTGCTTTCCTCTTAAGGGTGTACTATCCATTCTTTAATAAATTCTCACTTTATTTTTTTAACCACTAAGTCTTGTATCTGAATTCTTTCTGGGATGGAGCAAGAACCTGGAATACCAGTTGCATCCACCAGCAACATCTTGATTTATTAATGACTTTTGTTCCTGGAATGTTTAGTCATGTTCGGCCCATTTGCACATGCCTTAAACATGGTGTATAGAGAGAGAGAGAGAGAGAAAAAAGAGAACCCATGGGGTAGGCCTAAGCTGCAATGTTAATTATAATATAGTGAGCATTGGATCCTGTTCTGTTAAGTCCTTTTTCCTACCATGCAGTCCTGGCTGTTGAGTTTTAACAAGTTTCTTGCTGGCATTAATTAAAAAGAAGAAAAGTCCCTTTATGCTGGAGGCAGGCATAACACCATCTTCTGGACTATCCTCCTTCACATCTGTATATCTGCCCAGTTCCACAACTTATCTAATTACATAACAATATGAATGATGTTTGTAATCAAAAAATGAATTACATTACAAGTCAAAAATGGAAACATGAAAAATATCCAAATAATCTGAAATTAAAAAGCACATTTTAAATAACAAATGTTTTATGAAAGCAATCATAAGAAAATATGTTATATGATTATATATACAATTTTCCACTTAATATGAGTGAGTGAAAATGAATCACAATGTAAAATGCATTGGATGTACCTAAACTAGTGCTTAGAAAGAAAGAGAAAAATAATCTTCAATCAATCATCTAAGCTGCTTCTAGTTTTTCAATACTAGTTATTTGAATAGTTTTTTTTTTAACCAATAAACTTCTGTAATTGAGCAGGACCCTGTGGGGCCTTTCAGGGTCAGACCCCTCCTCCATATCGTCTGCTGTAGCTCCTCTCTGAAGCACCCAGATAATAGTATCTCATATACACTTCCGGAGTTTTCCACATGCTTAAAACCACCACCAAAGGGAAGAAATTAACTACTTGATGATCAAGGGTGCATTTCTCCACACCTTCTGGCACCTGGGGATTGATGATGTTGAGCACCCTACTTCCACATCAACAAATCAGAGGATTGTGCATGACCTGATCACATACACTGCAACCCCTTTCTTTACCTGGTCTTTAAATATGTTTTGCTGAAATCCCTTAGGGAGCTTGGGGTCTGCTTAGGCATGAGCAACCCCATCCCTCTTGCTCAAACATGCAATAAGCCTTTCTCTTTTCCAAACTTTGATGTTTCAGGTTGTTTGGCCTCATGCTTCGTTGGGCATATGAACTTGCCTTTTATAACACTTCAACCTAGACAGATAAGTTCTTTTTTTTTTAAAAAAATGGAAAACCACATGGTAACACTCTCAGGAAAATCAGGGGGAACAAATGGTAAATCCTATAAATTTTAAATAGATACAATTGAATAAGTAACTATTCAAATTTTTTATGAAGCTAGATCAAAGGAATACATTTACTTAAAAACAAAAACTACAAAATTCATTCAAGAAAATACAGTTCAACTAAGCAGTCTCTTTCTACATATATGTTTAATAAATTAAATTTGTCATTTAAAATATTGACACTGAAAAAAGAAATGCTCTACAACATGATAGATTCAAAGATGAATTTTAACAAATTGATAAGAAAAGAAATCAGAAGAAATCTACAAAAACTTTCAAAATGTGGAAAAGTAAGGAAACATTTTTATTTCATTTTATAGACCCAGAATACCCTGAAATCAAAGCTAAAGGAATTATAAGAACTATGAATTAAATGCAAAAGTCCTTAATAAAACCTTAGCAATCAAATTTATAAATATAAATTTTAAGGACCTTACACTATGATCAAGAGGTTTAATCACAAAATTCAAAGTTTATCTAACACTTGAAAATCTTTGACTGTAGTTTACTATAATGATATAATACAAAATAAAACACATTTGATTATCTTAGTCTATCTAGAAAAAAATTAAAACCTTTCTAAAATTAAAAACATATTTGCAATAAGTCTCAGCAAACTAGGGGTTTAAAGATACTAACTTAATCTTAAAGAAGTTATTTATGAAAAATCTCCAGATAACATTAAGATAAGAATATCAAGACAGATTAGGATATCCACTCTCACCACTTCTATTCAATATTGATTGGAAGCTTTAGCCATTGTAGTAAGGCAGCAAAAAGAAAAGGCAGACATTTGGAGAAAAGTGGAAATAAAATTGTCTTTATTCAAAACTCATGAGAAATTTACAAATTAATTACTAGAATTAGGGAGTACGATTAAGATCACAAAGTTAATACAAAATGTCTGTATGTTTTCATGAATAATTAAAAACTAGAATAAAAAAATCACTTACAGAAGCATGAAAATATTTAGAAATTTTTTTGAGTCATAGTCAGTTTAAAATGTTGCATCAATTTCCAGTGTAGAATAAAAATTTTTCAGCTATACATGAACATACATATATTCATTGTTGCAAACTTTTTCACTGTGAGCTACCACAAGATCTTGTATGTATTTTTCTGTGTAATACAGCATAATCTTGTTATCTATTCTATATATACCTGCCAGTATCTACAAATTTCAATCTCCCAGCCTGTCCCTTCCTGCCCCCCTCACACCAGGTAAACACAAGTTTGTATTCTATGTCTATCAATCTGTTTCTCTTTTGTATTTATGTTATTATTTTTATTATTTTTTTCTTAGATTCCAAATATGAGTGATTTCATATGGTATTTTTGTCTTTCTGGCTTTCACCTAGAATGTCATTCTCCAGGGACAACTATGTTGCTGCAAATGGCATTATGCTGTCATTTTTATGGCTGAGTAGTATTCCTTTGTATAAATATACAACCTCTTCTTTATCCAGTCACCTGTTGATGGACATTTAGGCTATTTCCATGTCTTGGCTGTTGTAAGTAGTGCTGCTATGAACATTGGGGTGCAGGTGTCATTTTAACGTAGGGTTCCTTCTGGATATATGCCCAGGAGTGGGATTACTGGGTCACATGATGTCTATTCTTAGTCTTTTGAGGAATCTCCAGACTGTTTTCCACAATGGCTGCACCAAACTGCATTCCCACCAGCAGTGTAGGAGGGTTCCTTTTTCTCCATAGCCTCTCCAACATTTGTTATTTGTGGACTTTTGAATGATGGCCATTCTGACTGGTGTGAGGTGATACCTCATTGTAATTTTGGTTTGCATTTCTCTGATAATTAGTGATATTGAGCATTTTTTCATGTGCCTATTGATAATTTGTATGTCTTCCTTGAAAAATTGCTTGTTTAGGTCTTCTGCCTATGTTTGGATTGGGTTGTTTGTTTCTTTCTTATTAAGTCATGTGAGCTGCTTATATATTCTGGAGATCAAACCTCTGTCAGTTTCATTTTGGCAAAAATTTTCTCCCATTTTGTAAGTTGTAGTTTTGTTTTGCTTATGGTTTCCTTTGTTGTGGAAAACTTATAAGTTTAATTAGGTCCCATGTGTTTATTCTTGCTTTTATTTCTATTGCTTGGGAACACTGCCCTAGGAGAACATTTTTGAGGTGTATGTCATATAATGTTTTGCCTATGTTTTTTTCTAGATTTATTGTATCTTGTCTTATGTTTACGTCTTTAATCCATTTTGAGTTTATTTGTGTGTATGGTATAAGGGAGTATTCTAGCATCATTGATTTATATGCTGCAGTCCAGTTTTCCCAACACCATTTGCTGAAGACTGTTTTCTTTTTCTCCATTGTATGTTCTTGCCAACTTTGTCAAAAATTAAATGATGAAAACTTTGTAGGTTCATTTCTGGGCTTTCTATTATGTTCCATTGGTTTATATGTCTGTTTTTATATGAATACCATGCTGTTTTGATTATTGTAGCTCTGTAGTATTGATGGAAGCCTGGGAGGGTTATGCTTCCAGCCCCTTTCTTTTTCTTCAACAATGCTTTGGCAATTCTAGGTCTTTTGTGATTCCATATAAATTTTTTTATGATTAGTTCTAGTTTTGTGAAATATGTCCTCAGTAGTTTGATAGGGATTACATTAAATCTGTAGATTACCTTGGTCAGTTTGACCATTTTAACAATATTGATTCTTCCAATACAGGAGCGTGGGATATCTTTCCATTTTTTAAATTCTTCTTTAATTTCCTAAATCAATGATTTATAATTCTCCATGTATAAGTCTTTCACCTCATTGTTTAGATTTATTCCTAGGTATTTTATTACTTTGGGTGCTATTTTAAAGAGGATTGTTTCTTTACTTTCTTTTCCTGTTGATTGATTCATCATTAGTGTAAAGAAATGCAACTGAATTTTGAATATTAATCTTGTAACCTGCTAACTTGCTGAATTCTTTGATTATTTCTAGTAATTTTTGTGTGGACCTTCTAGGATATTCTATGTATAGTATCATGTCATCTGCAGGACTATGTTGAATAAGAGTGGTGATAGTGGACAGCCTTGTCTTGTCCCAGATTTTAGTGGGAAGCTTTTGAGTTTTTCATCATTGAGTACTATGCTTGCTGTAGGTTTGTCATATATAGCTTTTATTATGCTGAGATATGTTTCTTCTATACCCACTTTGGTGAGAGTGTTTATCATAAATGGGTGTTGAATTAACCAAATGATTTTTCTGCATCTATTGAGATGATCATGTGGTTTTTGTCCTTTCTTTTGTTGATGTGATGTATTACATTGATTGATTTGCATACGTTGAACCACCCTTGTGTCCTTGGGATGAATCCCACTTGATCGTGGTGTATAATCTTTTTTTAATGTGCTGTTGGATTCTATTTGCTAATATTTTGTTAAGGATTTTGGCATCTATATTCATCAGTAATATTGGTCTTTATTTCTCTTTTTTGGTAGTATCTTTGCCTGGTTTTGGTATCAGGGTAATGGTGGCTTCATAGAATGAGTTTGGGTGTATTCCCTCTTTTTCAATCTTCTGGAAGACCTTGAGAAGGACTGGTATGAGTTCTTCTTTGTATGTTTGGTAGACTACCCTGGTGAAGCCATCTAGTCCTTGATTTTTATTTGTAGGGAGGTTTTTTATTGCTAACTCAATTTCATTTCTAGTCATCAGTTTGATCAAGTGGTTAGTTTCTTATTGATTCAGTCTTGGTGGACTGTATGTTTCTGGAAACTTGTCTGTCTCCTTTAGGTTATCCATTTTTTTTTTCTATAAAGGTGTTCGTAATATTCTCATATGGTATTTTGTATTTCTATGTTATTGATTGTAATTTCTTTATTTTCTTTCTTATTTTGATTATTTGTGCTCTCTCTTTTCTCTTTTTTGTGAGTTTGGCCAGAGGCTTGTCAATTTTATTTACTCTTTCAAAAACCAGCTTTTGATTTGATATATTTTTCCTATTGTTTTTTAATCTCTATGTTATTTATTTCCTCCCTGATCTTTATTACTTCTTTCCTTTTGCTGACTTTTGGGGTTTTTCTCTTCTTTTTCTAATTCTTTTAGCTGGTTGTTTAGATTGTTTACTTGAGTTATTTATTTTTTTTTTTTTGAGAAAGGCCTTTATTGCTATAAATTTCCCTCTTAGCACTGCCTTTGCTTTGCCCCAGAAATTGTGTGTGGTTGTGTTTTCATTTTCATTTGTCTCAAGGTATTTTTTTAACTTCAACTTTGATTTTATCATTGATCCATTGCTTTTCTAATAGCATGTTTATTAATCTCCATGCTTTCTTTTTTTCTCCTTTGTTTCTCTGTAGTTGGTTTCTAGTTTTATGGCATTGTGTTCAGTAAACATGGTTGAGATAATTTCTATCTTCTTAAAATTTTTGATGTTTATTTTGTGCCCAAGTTAATGATCAATACTAGCAAGTGTTCTATATGTACTTGAAAAGAATGTATATGCTATTTTTGGTGAGTGTAATGTTCTGAAAATATCCACCAAATCTGATTTTCCTATGTATCGTTTAATTTCTCTGTTGTCTTATTTATTTTCAGTCTCAAAGATCTGTCCAGTGATGTTAAGGTGCTGTTAAAGTCTCCTACAATGATTGTATTCCCAATAATTTCTTCCTTTATGTCTGTTACTAGTTGTTTTATATACTTAGGTGCTCCTATATTGGGTGCATATATATTAATGAGTGTAATATCCTCATCTTGTGTGACTCCTTTAATCATTATAAAATGTCCTCCTTTATTTTTCTTTATGGCTTTTGTTTTAAAGTCTATTTTGTCTGAAATCAGTATTGCTACTCCTGCTTTCTTGTCATGTCCATTTGCATGGAATATCCTTTTTCACCTCTCACTCTCAATCTATATGTGTCCTCCCTAATGTGGGTCTCTTGTATGGAGAATATTGAAGGTTTATGCTTTATTATCCAGTCTGTCACTCAATGTCCTTTCATTGGAGGATTTAGTCCATTAACTTTACAGTAATTAATACTAGATGTGTGTTTATTCCCATTTTGAATTTATATTTGCAGTTGATTTGGTATTTCCTCTTTGTTCCTCTCTTCTTCCTTTTGTGGTTTGGCAATTTTCCTTTGTATTGTCTTGGATTTTATTTAGTTTTTGTGACTCACTTGTAAGTTTTTGGCTTGTGGTTACCCTGTTTTGTAAGTCTGTTAACCCATTAATATAACTTTTTATTAAACAGATAGTAATATAAGATCAAACCCATCCTAGTGAGAACAACAACAAAAAAATTTTTTTTAAATACTCTATATTTTCTTGCTTCCCTCTTCCACTCTTTATGATTTAGATGTCTTCTTTTACAATTTCATATTTATTCTATTTGTAATTCATCATAGTTATCACCTGTCCAGTTATGGTTTTCTCATTTCTGTCACATCCTGCTATTTTCTATTTAGAGTACCCGTTTTAATATTTCTTTTAGCATGGATTTAATGTTGTTAAATTCTTCTAGTTGTTGCTTGCCTATGAAGTTTTTATCTCTCTTTCTATTCTAAAGGATAACCTTGCTAGATAAAGTATCCAAGGCTGTATCATTTTTTCATTCAGGACTTTGCATATATCTTGCCACTCCCTTCTGGCCTGTAGTGTTTGTGAGAGAAATCAACTGAGAACCTTATGGGGGTCCCCTGGTAACTCACTCTTTGCTTTTCTCTTGCTGCCTGTAGGATCATTTCTTTATCATTAACCCTGGCCATCTTGATTATGATATGTCTTGGTGTGAGTCTGTTTGGGTTCTTCCTGTTTGGGATACTCTGAGCTTCCTGTACTTGGTTTTGGGAACTTTTCCATCATGATTTCTTCAAATACCTTTTCAATCCCCTTTATTCCCTCTTTCCCTTCTGGAACCCTTATTGGCACACATTATATTATCCCATAGATCCCTTATACTGTTTTCACTGGTTTTTATTTGCTTTTCACTCAGCTGTTGTGATTGGGTGCTTTCTGTTGTCCTGTCTTCTAGGCCACTTATTTGTTCCTCTGCATTATCTAGCCTGCTTTGTACTGTCTTTAGATCAGCCCTTGTCTCAGCCAGTAAATTTTCTAATTTTAATTGTCTCCTCTTTATAGCTTCAATTTCACTTTTGTCATATCATATGTCTCAAAATACTATCTCTTTCAATTCCTTCAGTATTTTGATCACTCCTTTTTTTTGAAATCTTGATCTAGTAGGCTATCAATGTCTATTCCATTGATCATTCTTTTAAGGGATTTCTCTTGTTCTTTTAATTGGGAGTGGTTCCTCTGCTTCTTCATCTTGCTCATGTGTCTTGGCACTATGGCTTTTGGAGTATCAGTTATCTATTTTGGTCCTTAAGGAGTTTATTTGTTTATCTATCTAAAGCATAAGAACAGAGAAAAAAGAAAAATGAGAAAAAGTAGATATGTTCTGTGCACTAAGTGATTTCATTGAGCAGTCTTTCTGTCCTCACCCTGCTGCTCTAATTCAACTTGCTGCTTCCAGAGGCCTTCTCCTGGTGCACTTGTTCTTTGATGATCCTAGTGCAAGTTGGCAAGCAGATCGTGCCCCCTCCCAACAACGCGGTCAGGTGCTGAACTCTTACATGGTGGTCAGGCAGGTCACATCACCTCCAGATACTGTGATCAGATGCTGTTCTCCAGCAAGGTATGTGAGTGGGTCACTATCTTTCCTGACTGTGGGGTCAGATGGTGCACTCACACAAGATAGACAGCCAGGTTGCTCCCCCTCCCAGCACCATAGTCAGGTGCTTCACTTCTGGACAAAATATGGGTGCATTCTGCCCAGGTGGGGGGGTGAGGGTGGTCCTGCCCTCTCCCTGTGCTGGTCACTCCCCTGCTCTGTGCAGCTGCCCACTCTGCATTGGATCTGTGCTCCATAGGCAGGCTTCGGGAATTTGGTGGAACAGCACTTGCCCCTGCTCCATGCCAGATCTCAGCTCCTTGTTTGTTTGTCTTGGAGGCACAATTCTCAGAGGTACCAGGGAAGCAAGATCCTATCTGCCTTAGGCTGTAACAAGTGTCCATTTTGCCTATCAGACTGCTAAGCCCCTAGAATCGGATTCAGGTTTTAGACCCTGCCACCACCTGGGTGCTAAACAGAGGATATTGTGGATTTGCCCGAGCTACCTCTCTACTCCTGAAAACAGGTTAGGTAGGTTTTCAGAGATGGAGTCTATGGCACAATTCCCCAAAGGGCACACCAGCTGTGTTTCTTTTTTTCTACTTTAGGACCTAGGTTGTTCTGTTCTGTATACCCTCCCAGCCATGGTGCATAGCACCCTGCAGTCCCATGGGGTTCCTCTCTTCAGCCAGCCCCAGTCCTCAACCCTGCTATAGCAGCCTGTCCCCTGACCTGCTGCTTTGCATCTTGTGCTGGGGGTTGCAGAGACCATCTGTTTCCATTTAACTTAGTTCTGTCAGTCAAGGGCTGTTCCATACAGATCTGAGCCTCCAGGCTTCCCCCTTTGTCCTTCTGATCTCTCCGTTAGAGAGGGGGAGACCCAGCAAATGAGCACTATTACTTCTTTGCCACTCTCTCCCTGTGGGACTGGTCTCACAATGTTTTGTTTCTTCTTTCTTCTTTTTTTCATTTTCTTCTGCCAGATTTATGGTGTCTTTGTCTTGAACAAGGTGATGTTTTTCAGAGTTCAGCTTGTGCTCTAGTTGGCTGGGTGGGTCTGTGGATGAGTTTTCATGTATTTGTGGGAGGGTGAGCTACAAGTGTCCTTCTACTCTGCCATCTTGGCTGATCACCTCATTGTTTTAATTTTTATCTTACTACTCTCTGCCTCTAACTCAGGACTCTTACATTAGGCTTCAATTTTTTTATTAATGTGTACAAATGACAGCATAAAACATGAAAAAATAGTAAAGATGGCATCTTGTTGGAAAGAGGTACCATGTTTGAAATTGGAAAACTCGATATGGTTTAGATGTTAATTCTGTCCTAACTGTTATTTAGATTCAGTGAAATCAATCACATTCAAAAGTGAAAGAAAATCAAACATTGAAAACAATATTTCAAAGAAAGAATAAAATTAGATATCCAAAATACTTGATATCAGTGTGATAATTAAAAATTGTCACTTGCCATCAGCCTTTACAAAGATTGGACCTCATAAGCACTTGATATCTACCTCTGCTTGGATTAAATCAAAAGTCTCTGTAGCACTGACCTCCAACACACCATAAAAAGGGTTCATAATGGAAATTTAGAATAAGGAGCTCTCTGCTCTGAGGAAATTGGCTGAACAGGCCTTCAGATATTTAGGTATTTTCAGGAGAATATTTTATAAGCCCAAATTTGTGTATCTTCTTATACCTAGAAAAGCACCAATATCATTAATTGTGACATTTGTTCCTCATGACTAATAACAAGCTTCTGCCTAAAAGTGAGCTTCACTGCATGTACCCCTCTTCACTGAAATCATTAATAATACTGAGTTTTCTCCCTGCCTCTTTGGAATAGTTTCTCAGAGCTTTCTAAGACACTATCTCCTGGGCTATTGTCCACATTTTGCCCCAAATAAAACTTAACTCACAATTCTCACATAGTGTGATTTTATTTCAGTCAACAAGTGTTTTCTATAAAGCTATGGAATGAAGATAGTGTAGTTTTGGCATAAGGGTAGATTTTTAGTAAATGGAACAAGATATAAAATCCAGAAATAGATCCACATTTCAATTGAATGAAAGGCAATTTGATGGGGAAATGTCTTTTAAATAAATTAAAAAAAATTACATTTATTCACAAAAAAAAAAAAAGAAACTATAGAGGATATCAATTTTTAGCTCACATCATAATCAAAAACAAATTTGAAATATCACAGGCCAGAAGAGACTGGGGAGAAAATACAAATAAATGCAGCATGATAACCTGGTGCTTTGGGATGAATTGTATCCTCCACAAATTAATATGTTTAAAATTAATATGATTAAACAATATGCTATTAAAACACCAATGGGTCAATGAGGAAATCAAACCTGAAGTTAAAAAATACCTTGAGACAAATGAAAATGAAAGCACAACCACACAAAATTTCTGGGACACAGCAAAGGCAGTGCTAAGAGGCAAGTTTATAGCGATACAGGCCTTCCTCAAAAAAGAACAACAATCTCAAATAAACAATTTAACCCACCACCTTAAAGAACTAGAAAAAGTGAACAAAAATCCCCAAAAGGCAGTGGAAGGAAGGAAATTATAAAGATAGGGAGGAAATAACTTAAATAGAGATTAAAAAAGACATAGAAACAATGAATCAAACCAAAAGCTGATTTTTTGAAAAAGTAAGTAAAATCGACAAACCTATGGCCAAACTCACAACGAAGAAAAAAGAGAGAACTCAAATGAGCAAAATAAGAAAGGAGAATGAAGAAATTGCAACAAATACAATAGAAATACAGAATATCATATGAGAATATTATGAAAAACTATATGGAACCAAACTGGATAACCTAGAGGAGATGGAAAAGTTTCTGGAAACATACAGTCTACCAAGAAGAATCAAGAAAAAACTGAACACTTGAACAAACTGATCACTAGAAATGAAATCAAAACAGGAATAAAAAACCTCCCTACAAATAAAAGTCCAGGACCAGACTGCTTCACGAGGGAATTCTACCAAACATACAGAGATCTCATAGCAGTCCTTCTCAAACTCTTCCAGAAGATTGAAAAGGAGGGAATACATCCAAACTCATTCTATGAAGCCACCATTACCCTGATACCAAAACCAGGCAAAGACACTACCAAAAAAGAGAATTGTCAGCCAATATCACTGATGAACATGGATGCCAAAGTCCTCACCAAAATATTAGCAAATAGAATCAAACAACACATAAAAAAGATTACACATCATGACCAAGTGGGGTCCATCCCAGGGACACAAGGGTGGTTCAACATAAGCAAATCAATCAATGTAATACATCACATCAACAAGAGAAAGGACAAAACCACATGATCATCTCAATAGAGGCAGAAAAAGCATTTGATTAAATTCAACACCCATTTATGATAAAAACTCTCTCCAAAGTGGGTATAGAGGGAACATATCTCATCATAATAAAAGCTATATACTACAAACCTACAGCCAACATAGTACTCAATGGTGAAAAACTCAAAAGCTTCCCACTAAAATCAGGGACAAGACAAGGCTGTCCACTATCACTACTCTTATTCAACATAGACTTGGAAGTCCTAGCCACAGCAATCAGGCAAGAGAGAGAAATAAAAGGGATCCAAATTGGAAAAGAAGAGGTAAAAGTGTCACTTTATACCAAAGACATGTTACTATATATAGAAGACCCTAAAAGGTCCACACAAAAACTACTAGAGCTGATCAAAGAATTCAGCAAGGTAGCAGGTTACAAGATTAACGTTCAAAAATCAGTTGCATTTCTTTACACTAACGATGAATCAAAAGAAAAAGAAAATAAAGAAACAGTCCCCATTAAAATAGCACCCAAAGTAATAAAATATCTGGGAATAAATCTAACCAAGGAGGTGAAAGAATTATACAGAGAAAACTATAAACCATTGATGAAGGAAGTTAAAGAAGACTTTAAAAAATGGAAAGATAGCCCATGCTCTTGGATCGGAAGAATCAATATCATTAAAATGGTCACACTGCCCAAGGCAATCTGCAGATTTAATGCAATCCCTATCAAATTACCCAGGAAATATTTCACAGAACTAGAACTAATCATAATAAAATTCATATGTAACAATCCAAGACCTAAAATTGCCAAAGCATTACTGAAGGAAAAGAAAGAGGCTGGAGGAATAACTCTCCCAGACTTCAGACAATAATATAAAGCTGCAGTCATCAAGACAGCATGGTATTGCTACGAAAACAGACATACAGACCATTGAAACAGAATAGAGAGCACAGAAATGAACCTACAAACTTTAGGTCAACTTATCTTTGACAAAGGAGGCAAAAATATACAATGGAATGAAGACAGCCTCTTCAGCAAATGGTGTTGGAAAAACTGGATGGCAGCATGTAAATCAGTGAAGCTAGAACACTCCCTTACACCATACACAAAAATAAACTCAAAATGGATCAAAGTCTTAAACATAAGACAAGATACAATAAACCTCCCAGAAGAAAATATAGGCAAAGAATTATCTGGCATACATCTCAAAAATGTTATCCTAGAACAGTGTACTCAAGCAATAGAAATAAAAGGAAGAATAAACACATGGGACCTAATGAAAGTTACAAGCTTCTGCACAGCAAAGAAGTTTGTAAATAAAACAAAAGTACAACCTATGGAATAGGAGAAAATTTTTGCAAATGAAACTGACAAAGGCTTGATCTCCTGAATATATAAGCAGCTCATATGCCTTAATAAGAAACAACAAAACAACCCAATCCAAAAATGGGCAGAAGACCTAAACAAGCAATTCTCCAAGGAAGACATACAAATGATCAATAGGCACATGAAAAAATGCTCAGTATCACTAATTATCAGAGAAATGCAAATCAAAACTACAACAAAGTATCACCTCATACCAGTCAGAATGGCCATAATTCAAAAATCCACAAATGACAAATGCTGGAGAGGCTGTGGAGAAAAGGGAACCCTCCTACACTGCTGGTGGGAATGTAGTTTGGTGCAGCCACTGTGGAAAACAGTATGGAGATTCCTCAAAAGACTAGGAATAGATTTACCATATGACCCAGGAATCCCACTCTTGGGCATATATCCAGAAGGAACCCTACTTCATGGTGACACTTGTACCCCAATGTTCATAGCAGCACTATTCACAGTAGCCAAGACATGGAAACAGCCTAAATGTCCATTAACAGATGACCAGATAAAGAAGAGGTGGTATATTTATATGATGGAATACTACTCAGACACAAAAACTGACAACATAACACCATTTGCAGCAACATGGATGCTCCTGGAGAATGTCATTCTAAGTGAAGTAAGTCAGAATGAGAAATAAAAATACCATATGTGATTGCTTATATGTGGAATGTAGAAAAATTAAAAAGAAAAACAAAAATAAAAACAAACAAAGAAAACATAAATACAAAACAGAAACAGACCGATAGACATAGAATATAAACTTGTGGTTGCCAAGGGGGTGAAGGCTGGGAAGGGATAGACAGGATTTCAAAATTGTAGAATAAACAAACAAGATTATACTGTGTAGCACAGGGAAATATACACAAGATCTTATTGTAGCTCACAGAGAAAAAAATGTGACAATGACTATATATATGTTCATGTATAACTGAAAAACTGTGCTCTACATTGGAATTTGACACAACATTCTAAAATGATTATAAATCAATAAAAAAGTCAAATTGTTGTTAAATAAATAAATAAATAAATAAATAAATAAATAAATGTAGATATAAAAAAGGTAAAAAAAAAAAAAAAAACCCAAAACATAAAACAAACCAAATTTAAAATATCACAGGCCAGAGGAGACTGGGGAGAAAACACAAATAAATTCAGTGTGATAACCTGGTGCTTTGGGCTGAATTGTATCCTCCACAAATTAATATGTTGAAAACGAAACTCAGTGTCACTATATTTGGGGACAGGTCCCTGATCAAATACTTAATATTTTGTGAGTTTATAAGAGTGACTCCTAATCATGTAAAAACTATTGACCTTATAACAAGAGGAAGAGACAGAGATATCTCTTTCTCTCTTTGTGCAGGCAGAGAAGAGACCATGTGAGCACAGGGCAAAAAGACACACTACAATCCAAGAAAGGAGGTCTGAGAATAAAATTTAACTTGCTGGTTCATCGATCTTGGACTTCCAGTGTTGCGATCTGTGAGAAACAAATTTCTGTTTTTCAAGTCATCCATTCTATTTTATTTTCTTATGGCTGCTCTAGAGATTAATACATCTTATTGGATGCTGGAACAAAAAGACAATATTAATAAAAGAATTAGTAAAATTCAAAGAGATAGAAATGTTCAATATTATGATTTCTCTGGTGGTTACATTATTGTACATTTATCAAAGCTCTTCAAATTTTGCCTTTCACTTGAGGAAACATTTTAAGTTATACCTCAATAAAATTGGTTAAAAATTTTACTCATTATTTAAAAGACAAGTAACACTTTGAGACTATGAGATTTTAGAATTTGATAACCAAATCAAATAATAGTTAAATGCCACTTAAGTGATTAGATTATGATTGATTAAAAATATTGTCTAATTTTAAAACTAATAATAAACTAATAATTAATAATTAATAAAACTAATAAAACTGATATTTTTCCCAGCAGCAGAGCTAGCTTTCTGGAGACAAGTCAAAGATCATATTTCTCTGCTTGTGTCTTATAACCAAAGAGGAAATATGCTGTTATGGGACAATCAAAAATACTGTAGATTGGTTTGCACATAGAGAATTCATATTTTCATGTGTCTTTACCACAGCTTCTATCGATTACCTTCTTTCCTTCCCTGTATTTTACTACAGAACAAAAAAAGGGAAAAGGGTTATTGGGTCAAGGCTGAGAGTACATGTTCATGGTTGAGGAGATGAATCTCTTGTGCCCATGTTCATTGCCTGTCTCATTCACCACCTCCAGGGACAAATAAACACATACATGTATACTTAGGTGGCCACAAGTTAAAGGATATTGTAGTATATGTACTTAACCTTGTTTAAGATATCAACACTAACTAATGATACACATTAAATTCATAATTAATCTTCAAAAAATTAGTGAAGAGATACGTAACTGCATTTTCACTGAACATAGTATCACAGAGGATCTTGCAAAACACCAATTATGCCTAATGACCAAAATAAATCAACCAAAAAGCAAGTTTTATTTTGTTTGTGTTTAGATTTTGTTATTTATCAAGAGATAAATAGCTAAATAAATTGTTAGCTATTCAGATTAGGGAAAAATTAAATGCAGAATCAACAGAAACAAAAAATATATACACAAGTTACAGATAAATACATGATTCCATGTTTATTTGATGTAGCTTAAAACAAAGGAAAACTAAATAACATATACATAAGGATAAAAACTTAATGAAACACATGAATAGTGAACTTAAAATTTAAGTAAGAGATCAACTCTAGTGAGCAAGTGAAGCAAATATAGGGAAGAGTTTCCCTGGAAGAATTCAGGTTCTATTTATTTCACACATTTTGAGTATTTTCTACTCAACTTATGGTGGGTAGGTTTCACCAAAGGGTGTCAGTGAAAGTTCACATTTTTATTTCTGATCATCTTTAATAAAATATTTTCAGAGGTTTTTAAATGAATTTTTAATGATTTTTTTTCAAAGGTTATAAATTTAAAAGTTACCAACTTCAATGTCTCTATTGTTTATATCTTTATTATTTTTAAAATTATATTTATGTTAGCTGTAGAGAATTAAGCTCTGACTCAGCTGAGTATTTTTTCTTTAACCCTTTCTCTCTCCACCTCTCTCTCTTTCTGCAATAATATACTGCATTTTATGAAAGAACAACTGCAAACTATTACAGGAGGAAATTCCCATCTAATTTCCAGTGAGCAATATCATGTGTATATTCCTTGCAGTCACCAATTCCCTTAAACTAGCCAGTATGAAAATGTTTTCTTCTCCTTTTTCTCATTAGCATTTTTACTATATTTCTGATAGAGAGGTTTGGAAACTCCTTTCTCTTATTGTCATCTTTTCTCCCATTTGAAAGGATATAATATAGATATAATAAGAAAAAAATATTGCCATAAAAAAATAAATGCAGAGAACACACTGAAACCAAATAAATTATTGAAAGTATATATATAGGACAAGAAATGATTCAATGTTCAAACTTACTCTAAAGTAGAACTGCTAATATTGTGAAATACAAATTCTATGTATGACAACCAAGTTGGAATCCTTTCTAACTAGAATTCTCATAGGGAAATTATTTTGGAGTTAAAAGTAGCACTGGAGAGCTCTAGTCAGTTCTTAGGATGGTTCCAGGGAACTTCTGAGTCATTATCACTTAGTACTTTTGATGCCACTGGCAGAAAGTATTCACCAGAAAGCCCAAACAATTGATCTGAAGCTTCCCAGTACTCTCCAACAAAGCAACAGAGTCCTTCCTGTTTCCTGTTTAAAATTGGAAGTGAGCTTTGAAAATGAAGTAGGAAGCCGCTGGAGTCTAATTTCCCTCAACACTTTCCCCCTGGACCAGCTCTAGATATGAATGTAAGGATTGATAGAGGAAATTTAATTAAAATAAAGTTGAAGAATTTATTTGGTTTTGACTGTTGTGATCAAGGTGTTTTTAATTTTTAATCTAATTTGTTCTGTTAAATTGTTCTGTATCAAACTCAGAAAGAAATTCACCATAATGACTTTGATTAAGGAATTATTTCTTGTCACCTGTCAATAATTAAATCACAAGAATAAAAATTCCAAAATATGTTTGGTTTCTATATATTATGATTTTTTTTGTAGCTCCTTAGAAATTGTTGTTTCTTTTCTTTCTTTCTTTCTTTTTCTTTTTTTCCTTTTTTTTTTTCTGGATCCACCGATAATTCTCTAAAGGCATACCTCTCTTTGCTAGGATCAACTAATGGATTGAGAATAATACTTTAGGGATAGACTTCAGAGCTCTCTTCATTGTGCAAAAGAAGGAAATCAGAATGCTTTTAAAAGAAAGGACTTTTCTCAGTGCCTTAGGACCCATAAATAACCTTGAGGACCAGAAATTTCAGTTTATCTTACTAGATTTTTTGAGTTGCAAGAATATAAAATAAAATGAAAAGTGGGTAAGCATTGCCACCCAGTGTTCAATTTGAAGTACTATATAGATTACTCACCAGATATTAGAGATTTTTCTTTGTATTTATCCATCCAGTTCAAGGTTAAATCTTAAATTTAATCATCTATATCTTGAAAAATTCTGTTCCCTTCTTCTGAAATCCCACTCTAAGGCAAACAATTGATTGGTCTACATCAATCAAATATTATTTTCAGCATTTTAATGGTCCTGTCTCTCAGAGTAGCAGGAATGTATTTAATGTTCTACTCAAAATTTCCAGTTTTATATAGTGCAATGAAAAATATGTGTATGCATATGCATCAGTGTACATTTCTCCTAAAATGTGAGGTTGATTCATCTAAAAGCATAACTACAAAATTTATTTTTAAAGTCTCATTATTTTTTGTTTCCACTGCTTAGTATGAACCTCTCCTCAAGAATTTTAACAGTAAACTAAGATGCATCAACATTTATTATCTATTTATACAGTGATATATGCAAACACACACATATTCAATAGGCGTTTCAAACGAACTTCACTCCTTTCATTTCTGAGGTGTTAACTCCAATTGTTGGCCATAATAAATTCAGATATGTAAAGAAATTTTACTAAAAATTACATTACTTATAATAATTATTTAGTTTATTTTGCCTGAAATAATATTCTAATTTTAAAGCTATGTTGTAGGTATCTATGAAAAGATAATATGAGTGAAACATAGTTGGAAAAGAGACCATGAAATTATGAAATATTTGGAAAGGAACGTGGAGAAAGATATGAGAGAAGGCACATACCCTTAGGAGAAAAAGACTGGTGCAAGGGGGACGGACAAAAGCTATTTCTGAAATTTAAAACTTGCCTAAATTTCAAATAGAGATGCCTCCTTTATTTTCATCTTTTTAAAGCCCAATTAAATTGCAGTATATTTCAATACCATGCACAGTTTCCCCATTCTACACTTATTTAGCAGTAGTTGAGACAGAAAGAAAAAAAAAAAAAACTTCCAACCTCTTGTTTTTTTCTAGATATACTCACTTAATGAAGTTTTTTTTTTTTTTTAAGTAAATGCTATTTTTGTGATTGAAGGCATTATACTTGGTTAAGAGAGAAAAGCCTAAGGACTTAAACCTAGACAGTGCCTATTTATTAAAAAAAAAAAGAAGAAAAAGCATAGTTGGATTTAGAACTCTGTGAGATTTATTAGGAAAACCAATTTTAGTAAAAAGTAAACCAGGAAAAGAAATAATATCAACAATGTTGACTTAAATAAAGATCACTGATGTCCATAATTTATCTACTTAGAATGTATCAGTACAGAAAGAAGAGAATTTTTTGCATTGTTAACTAGAGAGGAGGAAAATAAATAGGTAATATTTTGAGCAGAGAACAGCCATTTTAAATCTTTAGCCAAAATTTTTGGAAAATAAATATAATCTTGATCAGTACCCATCTCAATAGTAGAGAGTTAACGTTTTAATAATGGCTGTTCTATCTTGCTTTTGTTTGGATCTTTAAGTCCAAATAAATGACACATTTTTGAGTTCTTAATAGAAAAGTGATGAGCCATGATATTTTAATTTTTCTTTTATATATTAAATTATCTATTGGCTATAAATTAATATTGCCTTATAGCTAATGACTTATCAAACTATAATTGCATCATGTATGTGAAAGGTCAATTTTCTATAGTAACTTAGATAAAACTTCAGTCCTTTCTTCAGACGCTGGTTTCACTTCAGCTTGATATCTTCTTAAATAATGGGAAAAGGGAAGTAAACTTATTTATTTACATGACTTGAAAACAACTTTGTGTA
This sequence comes from Camelus ferus, assembly GCF_009834535.1. Lineage (NCBI taxonomy): Eukaryota > Metazoa > Chordata > Mammalia > Artiodactyla > Camelidae > Camelus > Camelus ferus. Next base: position 63,177,726 of record NC_045709.1, read on the forward strand.
GAGAGGGCTAAAACTATCAATTCAACTGAAGATTTCAAAGTCATAACTTTTACTTAGTTTTTTTGTTTTCTTTTGTTTTTGTTTTTGTTTGTTTGTTTTTTTGCTGCTTCTGGAAGAATTACTAACAATAAATGTGGAGGATATATTCTTAGATAACCACATGAAATTTTTAAAAAATCTGATTTGATAAATGCTACTTTAGAATTTTCAAAAATGAAAGCAGATATTGATTGCCTGTGCTTTACCATTAAAACAACTTATTTATAGTAAATATCAACAAGCCTATATATCTGATGAGATTTCCAAAAGTTAGAGTCTCATACATTTTTCGGCAAGAGCTTTTGTATTTACAAAATAAATAAATGGATAGATATTCATACATAAATATAAGGGACTTTATTCTGTAATTCTTTTGTAATTAAAAAATTTTTTCTAACTTTTGAGGAGACATCATTTTTCATGAACTCACATGTTAAAGAACCACCAATATTAGAATTTTCTATTGCATTTAATCACCATAACGATGCTCCCCATCTTAAACTTTTATCTTTATTTCTCACATTCTGACACCAGTTTTGGGGCCAAAAATTATTATGTTCCAAGACTACATACTAGTGGGGAGGGTTTACTCACCCAAGAAGTTAACCTGAAACTGTATAACCTAGAGTGAAATTCCCAAAATGACTCCCACAGCCAAAGGATTTCCTTTTCCTCCCAAATCAAGAAAACCTTGAGTGTGTCTTTTGTTTGAGACACAACTTGAGACATGGCAGGACTCATAGCATGGGAAGTTGAAAATTTAATAATGAATGGCTGCTACAGTTGCCCCAGGATTGAAGTGAAGAGTGGAAAGATATGGTGCTGATAGTATTAATTTTTTTTAGAAATTTACATCTCCATCTTTTTATGGTGTGATCTAAACACTTTTTTATTAAAGAATGTAGATGGATTATTTCACTTTCTACATAAAAAGCTGAAATAGTGAAAAGGCCACAGGTATTTTTTTCCCTTTTCCTGCTTTTTCCCTTTTTCTTGCACATTAAAACACAAGATGGGAAGGCTTGACACATTTCTAGGTGTATCTCAGAAAACACCTGAAAGTTCCTCAGAAAAGGAACTCAAAAGATATAAGAAAGTAATTTTTAAAAGTTTATCCATTGCTCTTGTATTTTATAAAGTGTAAAATAATGGAATCAGAGTGAGAAGGATAAGCTTCACCTTCCTAAAACTTAGCCTTTTAAATCTGAGGTTTACAAAACAAGATTTAAATTTCTTATCTTCCATTACAAGTGCTCAACATTAAAACATATTCAATCTATGTTATTTAATATATCTAAACTACATTTTAACTATTATACATATCACACAAGCAGATTTTCTTGGGGTGGAAAATGAAGGCCATAGTGCTTTATTTAACCTTTAGATAGGTTTTTTCATGGGTTTATTTGTCTCTTTGTAGATGTGGGTGCTCTCTCTCCACATGGTTCTGTAGACTATCATGGTGATTGAATGTAGCACAAGGTTTTCTGAGTCTTTGACAAGATATTAAACTTTGTAATGTTAGCTAGGGAGAATTACATATTCCTCTGTAACAGAAACAATTATCATCAAGGTAGGGAAGCTTAACTTTGTATTTCCTGAAACCTGATATGTTAGCCCTGGATGTGATTAGTGCACAAGCTACCTCCACTCATATGTTTGAAAATTATCATATATGTAAATTAAGCAAACCTAATGTGTTGGTCTTTGATGTAACAGGTACATATCTGACTCTGGATGAATAGTTTACATATATGCAAATTGGGCAGCACATTTCTTTAAGATGTGGAGTTCTTTGTTGGACTTAGGTAGCTCTTCTGTATTGGTAGTGATAAGATATTGTGGCCAGATACATGCGCTCTACAGAGTATATTTGGATTTAGCTTCACTGGTCTGTGCTGTAAAGGTGAGAAGTGTACAAAGTAAGTTAATTTTAAGTGATATACAATTAAGTACTTGCTTAGCTCAGGAAAACATTCCATAAAGAGTCTTCTTTGGAATACTAGATCTAGGGAATATTTAGAGTAGTCCTTTGAAACCTAGTTCTCTGCTCAACTGCACTTGGGAAACACTAGAATAAACAAAGCTAAACAAGCTAAACAGGATCAGTCAGAACCTGAGATTTGTGGGTTGTGACTCTCCATGTGTGGGTTATAAGAGATTCCACTTCCTAAACTTTCTTAGTTCTGACACCCTTTCTGCAGAGAAGTTTAACAGAGCTAGTGAAAGGCAAACATTTAGAATTAATGATAGAGAAAACATTGGAAAGGATTTTCTCTGTTTTGTTATTAATACAGTACATTTACTGTAGAGTTTTCCCTTGTTTTGTGTTGGAGGTCTATTAACTGACTAACAGGATAATTTTAAAAGAAAATAAAAGAAGATTTAAATAATTATAAAGCAACATTTGACCAGTAACTCTAATAAGCACTCTGATTCACCTTATTATTCATTGTTTTTCTTAAATGATTGTTACTTTATAATGTAAATATATGTAAAATATGTGTATGAATATATGGGTAGGCTATTCAAGGACAGCATAGTGCAACTTTTTCATGTACATGTAGGGCTAGGTGGTGCACATTTTGCATTGTAAACTCTGCATCTGGTATGAAGGAATAACTTTTACTCATTTCTAAAACATTTGACGTTCTTCATAGGTATTTTCTTATTAAATTATAAGCACTGTATCTTAAGGATTTTAACAAAATAAAGACACATTAAAATCCTAATCCATGGTAATTCAATGTAAATCACATTTATTTTAACAATTGTTTCCATCAATTTTTTGTTTTTGCAAGGGGAGTTAATTAGGTTTACTTATCAATTTTTTTCATGGAAGTACTGGGGATCAAATCCAGGACTTCATGCATGCTAAGTGAGGACTTTACCACTTGAGCTATACCTTCCCCTCCTTGTTTCCATTATTGAAAAACCTGCCAATCTGTTCTTCACATTCTGTCTTGTTCCAGCTTTTTAAGGCAAAATATAGGGCCCCTTAGTGCTGCAAGATAAAGGAAACGCATTTCTGTTACTTCCAAATGATAAAAAACACTGGGATCTCATAAATAATAAATTCACTCAATTCCAACAAACACACACACACAAAAGTAAAAAGCATAATATTCATTTTAGAATGCACACAGCCAAATCCTAAAAACAAATTTGGGGCAGCACAGAATGCAGTAAATAAGTAAATGCTTATCAACTATTTTAGAAATGATATTCACTACTGAGAGATTTTTATTTAATATTAAAGTTAATCTTGAAAAGCACAGATGATTAAGATCAGCACCACACATACACAAATATACACCTTCATATGGGATTCTAAATTCTGTAATTTAAAAGGTGATGATGTCAAACACCTGAGTAGTTTCAAGTAGCATGGGCCATGCAGTAATGTAAAAGAAGAAAGAAATAAAGATTAAATAGCAGAATATGATAGTAAAACAAGTGTGTGGATCCCTGGAGGACATACTTCAAATAGGTACATGTGATATTCAGAAGCTAAGTACAACTCTAAACCCATATAGATTAGTATTGTTTACTATTTTCTTTTCTGATCATTGCTATTTCTATAATTTAAATAAAAGGTTTATACTGTATCAAATAATTAAGAGAAAATATTTTCAGGTTATTTAAGAAATGTAATAAGTCCCTCAGAAGTATAAATTCCTTATAATTTTCTCTTATGCTCTTGTATAATTTAAAGATGTAGAACACATGAACTAACTTGTATATTAATACAAAAATACTTAATATTCTACTAGAGAAATTTTCAGAAATTTGTTTAAAAGAAAATCTAATATCAAAAAAGAGAACAATATCATAGAGAATTTTATCACAGCTTTATTTTAAAACGGTCAATATTGGGCTTGTTAAATGATTAGAATGAATTACTGTTAGAAAGCATTTATATTAAAATACATGATTAATTGAATTGCCAAAGGCAGAAATCTGCTGAATACATTACAATCTACAAAGTTGATTCATTTGAAAAACTAACAATTACTAAACTATTTAATTTATCTCTTACCTATTTCTATTACTTAAGGCATTTTCATTTTCATTTTGCAAAATCTGTGAAAGCTATTGTAACTTAGTTTTCCTCAGTAACTACCATAGCATTTCAGACTCTAGCTGGATGAATTAATAACAATTTCTATTTTTTAATGTATGTTGTTTTTCACCATTTAGAAAGTATATTTAGAAAGTCTTTAGCATATTTTGCTTTTATTATTTAAATAAGTTTAACTTATAGGCATTTTGCTTTTAAAATACTCTTGAAGTTATTTAAGTATTAAGTTATGAGTGATAATAATGATGTTTTCCCCAATCACTTGAACTAATATAAAGAATGCTTATAGTATCTACCATCTTATAATCAGAAATTGATACATGCATTATCAACAGGTAAGATTTAATATTAAGTAATAAAAATGATAATATTTCTAAATTTCATCTATTTAAACCTTTAACTTAACAATTTTAATAGTTGTACAACCTGCACAGAATAGAGAGCATATTGATCTATGACTCCAGATAATTCCAAGTTTCTCACTAGGTCTACAATCATTACATGGGGGTGAAAGTGTTCTTATTTTACTTTCTAAATTTAGTAATGATATTTAAAATCCAATGTCCTTGGTTGGGAGAATTAACACAATGAGTAAAATTCATGTTAATGTATCAGCAGCTGATGTAATATCCATTCATGAGGGCAGAATATAGAGTAAACAATCTGTAAGTCTGTGTATATGCCTTTGCATAGCCAGAAAGTGGATCCACTGTTGAATTGGAGCCAGTTTGTGCTGACTTGTGAAGTTGATTTTTAGTATTTTTACTGTTGCTGGTAAATGTAGCTGGTATTCTGGTTCTTGTACCATTCCAGAAAGAATTCAGAGATAAGACACAGAAGTTAGGAAAGTAAAGTAGGGATTTATTAAGGCATGGATAGTACACTCTGAAGGGGAGAACAGACAGCCTCAGGTGAGTGGTTGCCCTGAGTTTCTTTGGTAAGTTGGTTGCATAGAGTATAAAAATAAATGGGTGGGATACTCATTGAGGATGGAAGGGTTTGGGGTCATAGTCCCTGATTTTCATTCCAACTCCACTTTCCTGAAGGGAGGAGGGATTTTTGGCCTTATTTAGTCTGGATCAGAAGTGTCATGGTGTCAGTGCATGATAGGTACTTCTAATCTGCAAGGCTAGTTTTATTGAAATGATGGCATAATGAGCAAAATATTCCATTGAGGCACTGAAGATTCCTGCCTTTTCCAACCTTTCTTTGTCAGCTTATCCACTCATCACCCCAGAAGGTGTGATCACTTATCAGCCCAGACATTCTTTCTCTGCCCAAAGGCTCCTGGTGCTCACATGATGTATGATTTCCTGCATTTGGCCTGTAGCTCTCATTCCTGCCCAGTTCTTGCCATTTGGTCAAAATCCCACTTTGTCTGCTCATATCTAGCTATCTATCAGCTCTAACGTTACCAACTCCACATATGGTAGTTTGAAATAAACCATAGTAAGAATATTTACACCACAGAAACGGACACTGGTAAACTCAGGGATTTATTTTTTCTTCTTTTTTTCTACAGAGTCAATAAAAAAAACCACACCACTGATTTGGTGGTTGAGGAGTGGCAATAAAAACAATGAGGTAAAATAAACCAAAGACAGAATCAGGATGGTATAGACAAAAAAGATTGTGATTTTGCCTATTTCAGTGTTTTAATCAGAACACTGTATTACTCTTATATTTCTATATCCTAATTATTTTTAACATCAGAAATTGGTGATAGTAATCATCTTAGTCATTAATATATTCTTTCATCTACTTAGCTTTTCCTGTAATATAAATTAAAGCAAACTTTATTTGCCTATTTTTTCCTTTCTGCTTATCTGCAAATGAAAATTAGCTGAAGAATATAGAAAAATAGTATAAAATGCATAACAAGAAGATATTTAAATCCCTCCATATCCTGAGGATCCTAAGGGTAGTATATCATCTTTATATTCTGATAAATGGCTTGCAAAGGGCCTTCTGCAGATGAATGCTCAGTGAGCATCCATTAACTAATTGACTTTAATGTTGAGTTTCATGATCAGTAGGGCTATGTTCTAAAGATATTAAACATACAAAAAGTTTTAGCCACCATCAACATGTCAAATTTTCCAAACTATTAATTCAAATGCACTAATAGATACAGAATAAATGTATGCAGATACCTTTGGAATTGATGCATCCTTTAAAATAAAGTGGGAGTAAAAAGCATGTTATCACCATTTACCAGAGATAAACAAGTAAACTTGTAGGAGAAATATGTTTTATGTGTTTAGAAGAGCTTGCTATCTGCTTATCCATTATACCTATCATTTATTGGGGGGAGTGAGAAAAATAGCACAAATATAGAAGAGTAGCAGCAAATACTCTGTAGAAGAAAGAATAGCTCTTCTTAGTGATAGCCCCATAAAAGTACAGGAAAAGGAAGAATAAAGTGAAGTTATAACTGTCAAAATCAATGATTGCTTTTAATGGAATAATTCCTTAATTCATTTTGATAGGGTTTTTCTTCCAAAATACAAAACAAAAAATAAATTCCCTGGAAAAGAGAGAACTTTTGATCAATAATTTAACAAATATTTTCTCAGTGATTTCTCTGTGTCAAATACAGTGTTGAACATGGTAAATATGGAGATGAAATGAATGCAATCTATGACTGAAATATATTTTTTGGCTTATTTAAAACTCAGGGTTTAGTGGGAAGAGATAAGCATATAAAGAAAAAAATTTACTGTAGTGTGTGTGTGTGTCTATATATATACACATTGCGTATACATTGTGTGCATATATATATGTACATACACATTGTGTATATGTGTGTGTGTGTATGTAATGTTATCAGAATTTGATATAATGTTTTAAGAAACATTTGAGTTAGATCCTGAAAGATAAAAAGGAATTCACCAGTATGTGAAAATGGAAAGAGCAGTCCAGGTAGATGGAATAACATGGAGCAAGTCATGGAAGTACAGGCCATGTTTGTTAGCACTAAGAAATTTGAATAAAGTGTATAGGGGAAGAGGTGAAATGAAACTGAGGGATATTTTTGATATATTGCTCAGGGATTTGTAGGACTACTCCAGAAATTTATTTTATAAGCAGTGGAGCATCTTCATAGGTTTTAAATGGGAGAAGATATTACAGCAGAGATGGGCATGATTTGTTTTTAACAACTACAAATTTGCAGTTCAAGTAAGTAAAGAAGACTAGGGACAGACCCAAGTGACAATTTTCAGTTTTCAGATAGACATAAGACAGATTACTACCAATTGCTTTAGGGATTGAGATACTGAAGTTATCAAGAATATTTGGCTGTTTGAGTGACTTGTAGAATGGTAGTACAACTGACACTAAAAGGAATAGATAAAGATAATCAGGTTTGCTTTGAAAAAACAGATAGCAATATATCACAAAGATTCTGAGGGTGGGTAAAAGAATAAGGCTTCCAGGGTTAGTATTGAACATTTATTATTTATATGATCTCTGTACTTTAAACATTTCTGTTAATTTTGCCAATTTAAACTCTCAAGGCCTCTCAGTTTCCTCACGTGTCTCACATGAAAGGTGTGTATAATAATAATCCCAATTCTTATAGGGCTGAAGTCAGAATTAAAAGAATGGATATATACAAACTTCTTTAACTTGGCTTGGTCTTTGTGCAGTGGTTACTGACTATTTTGTTGTCAGTCAAGTGTTTAATGCCAGGCAGTAGATATTAAATTTGACTGTAAGACTGCAATTTATACTTTTTTTTCATAATTTTACTTAAAATCTTGTAAAATTTTTCTTCACAGTGTTATTCAACCTTAGTAGTTTGGAAAAAATGTACTGCCAATATTCAACTCTTACAAATTTCTTAATCTAAATTTAGTAATAGACTCACCTAAGAAATACTAATTTTGTGCTTTATTATTAGTATTATCCAACTCCTAAAAATCTTATTTTTAAACTATGGTTTTACTTCATTTCTTGAAGTAATGTCACCTCAATTAAGAACAGTCTTAGTCATTATGGTTTTATCACCAAAAATGTGGTGTTATATATGTGGCTTCCTCATTTCCTATTATTGGTCATTGAAACATAAATATTGTATATCAACTTTAGGTTAATTATAATTATAGAATCCTAGTGCTTAATATTACATAATAATTTAATCTTATGTGTCCTTCCTTTCCTTTTTAGTATATTTTCTTTCTTTATTGATTCATATTGCAGCCCATCTCTCTAATTCTCTAAACTCTTTTTTAAAAAATAAAACCAGGGCTCTACTACTTCTGCTGTGAATTTCAGTTGAAGGAAACCTATGCATCCATAGTGATACACAAAAAGAAAGCTAGAGAAAGATATAGGGGAGAAAACAAATGAAAAATTTCTTCTTTACACCAGAATGCCTGTCAATAAACCCAGTAAAAATGATGGAATTATAAAACTACCACTTTACAATTCCCAACATAGTATTTGATTTAGACAAATATCATTAATAGATGAGAAAACTATTTACTAAAAGGTCACTGACTCTCAAAGTATCATCCAAGAGATTCATTTTTATTTATAAAGAACAAAGTTATCTTTAAAATGGAGAAATATGGCAAACATAATTTTAACATTGAATTCATATTATCATCACAAATAATGAGAAAGACTTAGCAGTATGTGCTTCTTGATATGATATAATGCGGTGTATACAATATAAATACTGAAGTATTCTTGGAATTTTTTAACTTGAATCTAATTATTAAGAAACACTGGATGAAAACACAATTTGAGATATACTACAAGAACCAAAAGATAACTAGTTTTAACTTTTCAAGAATGCTTTTGACATGGAAAATCAGAGGAGACTCAGATCCTGAGAACTTTGCTAAGTAAAACTGGTTTTCCCCTGCCAAAAAAAAGGGGGACAAACAGTATGGGGCATGAATTGTCTTATATTAAACAAGACAAAACAGTATAATTCTGTGCCTCAGTTCTGTTTAACACAGGGACAGGAGTTATGTTGTTGTAAGTTCTCAAATTTATTGGTAGTCTTTAAGTTCTTAAGTTGCATGGTTGATTCATGAACATTTAATTTATTATTATATGTCTTAACTTTAACATGTGTGATATTTATTCTTTATTACTTCTACCTAAAAAGCAGTTTAACCTTTCAAGGACTGCATAATTTAATACATTACTTAGATTCTCATTGTTAATAAATTTATATCAATTTCTCTTTGTCTAGAACATTTCTAAGTAATTTATATGTATATTAATAACCTCATTTAATCTTCAAAATAATTTTTTATGTTAGAGACTTTATCAGTTTCATATTATAGAAGAATAAATTGTGGCAAAGAGAGGTTTAGTAATCTAACTCATTATATAACTTGTCAATGAATCTAATAATTTGACTCCAGTTACCCCCTTCATAATCACTAAACTAATTAAATTTAACATCACATATAACTTTTAAAATTGGCTCAAATGTCCCTTACCGATCTCCACTCCATCCTTAATATACCTCTTAGGGGGAATCTTGGCATGTGCCAAAGTCAAGTATGCAACAGGGCCATGTTACAGGGCTTGAGCATTAAGGGGGAAGAGTGTGAAAGTTTCTGCAACCAAGCAATGTCTATTCCTGTCCATTAATTTTTTTTTCTGTGTACTTTTCCAAGCTTTCTTCACTATTCATCAACATTTTTTTCCCACAAATAAATGTATTTGCCAGTCACTCTCCCCAGACATTTGCATATTTGAGCAAGATACACTTGATTCCTGATCCACTCATTCATTACCTAGAAATATAAGATTAACAATTCAGGTATTACTATGCTGCTGTAATAAGAAAAGTACAATAAGCATGTATTAGAATTACATAACATAGAGTGTGTGAAAAGGGCATCTTAGTGAAAGTTTCTAAAAGACACTAACATCCATGATGAGAGCAGAGAAAAGTGAACAAAGAGAAACACTCCAGCAGTATTTGTGGGTCTAGAGTAAGACATAATAATCAAAAAACAAAACCAAAAAGAAATGAAAAAAAAAAAAAAGATGGCAAAATAGGAAGCAAAAAGAAGTCAGTGAGAATGGATTGGGTGGGAATGAAAGAGGAAGTGGCAGGACTACCTAGGAGATTGTTGAGTATTCTAAAGAGAGTGTAACAGCCTGGATAAAGGGAGTGTCAATAGGGGTAATAAGAACGGAACAGATTATAGATATTTAGAAGGCAGGATTTATGGGACTTGATCTTGGTCAAATATAGAAGTTGGTAGAAAGAGTTGCTGAGGAAAATATGTTATTCAATCTTATTTCTTTGGGTCTATTACAAAGCCCTGATTGGTTCAAGGCCAGATTAGCATGACATGAGCTCTACACTGGGATTTGAAATTAAGGCTTCAGGCTAACAATTCATGTGCATTTCCTGTTTTTTTTTTTTTTTTTCTCACATTCTTCTTTTCCCTAAAGATTCTAAAACAGTAATAGATATCTGTTCAAATGATTCAGAGATGCAGAGTCCTGTGCTATCTTTCTTACTTTCTTCAAAAGAAACCAAACAAAAAAAACCAATATAATAAACAAAAAAAATAATTTAAAAATATATAACCTCTTAGAAAAGAGTGAATAAATCACTAATTACAGCTATTTTTATCTGAGAGCTAGGATCATATCCTTGAAATAAATGCTGTGGAAGAAAAAGAATAAATAATTTAAAATATAGTTACACTGCTACAGAATTCTGTACTTTAAAATAAAGCCCTGGAGGTCTACCCAAGATGGCAGAGTAGAAGGGCACATAGCATATCCTCTCCCATGAATACATCAAAAATTATATTTATATAAGGAACAATTTGCACAGAATACCTACTGCATTTTTACAGACTATCTCTTACTTTGGAAATACAAGGAGAATCATCACAAAAATTGATAGGAGAAAAGAAAAAGAAAAAGGAAATTGGTGTGGGACTTGTCTTCCATGGAGGGAGCAGAAAAGAGGAAATGTGCTCTCACCCTGGGAAGCCCCTACTCTAGAAGGGAAATCAGCTAGGACAGAAAGGAAACTTCAGAGGCTTGGAAGAGAAAGCAGCAGTTACTTGGCTGGGAGAACTGAGAGAAACCTGCACAGAGGGTCCCAGTGATTTCTAGCCAAAGATGTGAGCTGGTTGGGTGGTCTGGGACTAGGTGATGGAGCTGTGGCTTCCACAGACAAACCTGGGAGAGGACTGGAGATCACTGCCAAGAGGGAGCCTCGGGGGCTAGAATGTGGAGTGGGATGAGATTGAGAGGGTGCAGAACAGCGTGGTGCCCCATAGTGAGCACTAGTGCTGGTACGCATAGGGGTAGGTGGGCAATACAGCTCAGCCACAGCATCCATATGCACAAGCCCAGAGGATGTTGCTTGGCACCATTGAAGGCATGCATTCACATGAGAAAAGGAGTGAGATTTAGATAAATAGTCTTCTCAGCTTGTTCTAGAGGGGTGCAATAGTCACTGCATGAATCTCTGGTGGGTCCTAGCGCCTGACATCAGTAGGTCTCAATGGTTTTGTGGCTGCAGAACCATGGGGACAGATTGCCAACATTCCCACAGTGGAGGAAGGGACAAGGGCAGTGATGACGAAGTACTTTGTAAGCCCACATAACATGTAACAGACAACACCACAGAGGGTATTTTCCGGTGGACATCTATGGAGAACTACTCAGTGGCACCTCTCCCAGCAGAAGTGCTCCAATCCTGCCTACCACACACCACAACTCAGATACAGATCTGGAAGCCTCTATTCCAACAATTGGAGCAGACATTATCCTGTCAGGGCTATGACAAACATACAGCAAATATGAGACCTCGCTAAACAACCTAGGCAGGCTCTGGTCACCACAACAACAACCACACCCTCAACCAAGGGGATAACAGCCAGCACACATGGAGGAAAACCATGACAACTATCCATATTCAAAACAGGTATCACAGAAAAAAATTAGACATGCACAATATACACAAAGATGTCCCCAATTAGGGGCAAAAAACAAAAACAAAAAAAACAGTCCTTCAAGACCACAGTGTATAACTGTTATTTCTGAATTAATAGAGTGAGAGATATATAAATGAAGAAGCAAGGGGAAGAGGCCAAGGTGGTGGAGTAGAAGAACACTTGTAGCTCACCCTCTCCCACAAATACACCAAGACTCACATCCACAGACCCACTCAGCCAACCAGAGTACCTGCGGAACTCTGAAAGAACATCGTCCTCTTCAAAAGACAGAGATGCCAAAAATCTGCTAGTAGAAAAGGGAAAAAAAAAAGAAGAAAAAGCAAAACAGAGCAGGACTGGTCCCGTGGGGAGAGAGCAGCAAAGGAGGACCAGCGCTCATTCGGTGGGTCTCCCCTCTCCAACTGAGAGTCCAGTGGGAAAGAGGGGGACCCTCCGAGGCTCAGATCTGTACAGAGCAGCCCTTGACTGACAGAACTAAGTTAATCGGGCACAGAAGGTCACCACAACACCCAGCTGGGGATGCGGGCCGGCAGCTGGGGGCTGGACCAGGCTGCCCGAGCCAGGTAGAGGACAAGGACAGCTGCACTGAGGCAGCCCCTGGGGACTATAGGGAGCTGCGCGTCATTGGTGTGGGTGCACAAGGCAGAACAACCCTCCATAAAACAACATGGCTGATTGCCCTGTGGGGTGGGCTCAGGTACAGCTGCAGTATCCTCCAGCACTTAGCACCCAGGTGGGGGAGGGGGTGAAACCTGTATCCACACCTAAGGACTTAGAAGTCTCAAAGGCCAGAGACTTACCTACAGCCTGAGGCAGATCAGATACTTCCATTCTGATCCCTTAGAGAACTTGCTCCTCCAAGACAAACAAGGAGCTGGATTTTGGCCCAGACTAGGTATGGGGCTGTTTCTTGGTCTTCCCTGAGCCCACCTACAGAGCGCGCAGCGGCATAGAGCTGCGGAGTGACTGGCACCGGGAAAGGGCGGGCGGCTCCCACCATTCCGGCAGGAATGCAGCCCCTGACTGTGGTGCTGGGAGGGGGCGTGAACCGCCCTCTTACCTTGTCAGTCTGCAACATCTGACTGCAGCATCAGGAGGGGTAGTGACCAGCCTGCCTGCAGCAAAGGAGAGCTGAACCTGACCCAGTGTTGGGAGGGGGTGGGATCTGCTTGCCAACAGGCACTGGGAGCAGCACAGATGAAGGCACCAATGGAAGGCCTCTGGAAATAGCAAGCTGAGCTTCCAAAGTAGGGCGAAGGCAGAAAAACTTCGCATTAAGAGCACACAGTCTCCAGGAGAACACCGCACTCCCCCTTTTTTTCAGTCAGTTTTTACCTGTTTTATTTTCTATTACCCTTTTAATTTTTACTTCTTAAGCAATTATATATACTCCCGGGTTTAATCCCTTTTAAGTTTTTAAAAAAAATATTTTTATTATTATTTTAAAAATCCATGTAATTTCATTTTAATTTCTCTTGGTTCTGTTGTCCTGTTATTCATTATATACAGGATTCAAATACACTTATTCCCTCTTTTCTCCTTTATTAAAGGTTTCAAAAGACGTCTCAACCAGATTGCTATTCTGCTTCAACTTGCTTTTCTATTATTCTGTATAAAGAGTTTTCAAAACTTTTTTATCCCTTCTTTTAAAATTATCTCTCTCTCTCTTTTTTTATTTTAAGTGTTATTCCTGCATAGGCATCAGGTAGATAAATAAATAAACTCCATAAAGACCACAATAAATAACTGATACTCCATAAACCACAGTGCCAGAGAGGTATGAGCAAGATGAAGAAGCAGAGAAATCATTTGCAATTAAAAAAACAAGAAAAATCCCCTGAAAGAACAGTCAATGAAATAGAGATTGATAGCCTTCTAGATCAAGACATCAGAAAAGGAGAGATCAAAGTACAGAAGGAAATAAAGAGATAGTGTTAGGACATAAAAAAAAAAAATCAAAAATGAAATTGAAGCTATAAAAAAGAGCCAAGTAGAACTGATAAACTCATTGGCTGAGATGAGAAATGATCTAAAGTCTGTGTAAAGCAGACTAGATAATGTAGAGGAACAAATTAGTGACCTAGGAGACAGGACAACAGAAAGCACCCAATCAGAACAGCTACAAGATAAACGAATAAAAACAAATGAAAATAGCACAAGGGACCTATGGGATAATATAAACCATATCAATCTTCGCATAATAGGGGTCCCAGAAGGGGAAGAAAGGTCAAAGGGGATTGAAAAGGTATTGGAAGAAATCAAGACTGAAAACTTCCCAAACCTAAAGAAGGAATCAGATATCCAAGTACAGGAAGCTCAGAGGGTCCCAAACAGGAAGAACTCAAATAGACCCACACCAAGACATATCATAATCAAGATGGTCAGAGTCAAGGATTAAAAAAATGATCCAAAAGGCAACAACAGGAAAGCAAAGACTGAGTTACAAGGGAACCCCCATAAGGCTCTCAGCTGATTTCTCTACACAAACTACAGGCAAGAAAGGAGTGGCAAGATATATTCAAAGTCCTGAATGAAAAAAGGATGCAGCCTAGGATACTTTATCCAGCAAGGCTATCCTTTAGGATAGAAGGAGACATAAAGAATTTCACAGACAAGCAAAAACTAAAAGAGTTTAGCAACACTAAACCTATGCTAAAAGAAATATTGAAAGGTCTATTCTAAATAGAAAAGCCACAGCATGATACAGAAATGAGAAACTTACAACTGGAAAGGTGATAATTCATGAATCACAAATAAACACGAAATTGTAAAAGAGGACATCAAAATCGTTGGGAGAGGGAGGCAGGAAAATATAGAATATATTTTTTCTTTCTTTTTTATATTTTTTGTTCTCGGTAGGATGGGTTTGAGATCATGTTACTATCAGTTTAATAAAAACAGTTATAGTAATAGGTTAATAGACTTATAATAAAGGGTAACCACAAGCCAAAAACTTACAAGGGAGTCATAAAAACTAAATAAAATCCATGAAAATACAAAGGAAAATTACCAAAACACAAAAGGAAGAAGAAAGGAACAAAGAGGAAATAACAAATCAACTGCAAAGAGATGTTCAAAATGGCAATAAACACATATCTATCATTAATAACTGTAAATGTTAATGGACTAAATGCTCCAATGAAAAGACATAGAGTGGCAGACTGGATAATAAAGAAAGAAGCTTCAATATGCTGCATACAAGAGACCAACTTTAGGGAGAAGGACACATATAGATTGAGAGTGAAAGGATGGAAAAGAATACTCCATGCAAATGGAAAAGCTGAAAAAGCAGGTGTTGCAGTAATGATTTCAGACAAAATAGACATTAAAACAAAGGCCATAAAGAAAGATAAAGAAGGACATTTTATAATGAGTAAAGGAGTGATACAAGATGAGGATATTAGGATCATTAAAATATATGCACCCAATATAGGAGCACCTAAGTACATAAAACAATTACTAACATAGATAAAAGGGGGTATTGATGGGAATACAATCATAGTTGGAGATTTTAACACTGCATTACATCACTAGACAGATCTTCCAGACAGAAAATAAATAAGGCAACAGAGAAATTAAATGATACAATAGAAAAATTAGATTTGGTGGATATTTTCATAGCATTACACCCCCCAAAAAATAGGATATACATTCTTTTCAAGTGCACATGAAATATTTTCCAGGATTGATCGTCTACTTGGGCACAAAAGAAACCTCAACAATTTTAAGAACATAGAAATTATCTCAAGCATCTTTACTGACCACAATGCTGTGAAACTAGAAATCAACAAGAGAGAAACAAAGGAGAAAAAAAGGAAAGCATGGAGATTAAACAATATGCTATTAAAAATCCAATGGGTCAATGAGGAATTCAAAGCTGAAATTAAAAAATGCTTTGACACAAATGAAAATGAAAGCACAATGACACAAAATTTATGGGAGACAGCAAAGGCAGTGCTAAGAGGGAAGTATATACTGATAC
The DNA here is from genome assembly GCF_009834535.1 of Camelus ferus. Taxonomy (NCBI): domain Eukaryota; kingdom Metazoa; phylum Chordata; class Mammalia; order Artiodactyla; family Camelidae; genus Camelus; species Camelus ferus. The sequence continues at coordinate 63,193,786 of NC_045709.1, forward strand.
AGGCTTTCCTTAAAAAAGAAGAAAAATTTCAAATAAACAATTTAACCCACCAGCTGAAAGAAATAGAAAAGAAGAGCAAAAATCCCCAAAAGGCAGCAGAAGGAAGGAAATTATAAAGATCTGGGAGGAAATTAATAAAATAGAGATTAAAAAAATAGAAAAAAATGAATCAAACCAAAAGCTGGTTTTTTGAAAAGTAAATAAAATTGACAAACCTCTAGCCAAACTCACAAAGAAGAAAAAAGAGACAACACAAATAAGCAAAATAAGAAATGAAAATTGAGAAATTACAACAAATAACATAGAAATAAGGAATATCATAAAAGAATATTATGAAAAACTATATGGAATCAGACTAGATGACCTAGAGGAAATGGACAAGTTTCTGGAAACATAGTGTCCACCAAGACTGAATCAAGAAGAAACTGATCACTTGAACAACCTGATCACTAGAAACAAAATCAAAATAGCAATAAAAAAACCTCCCTACAAATAAAAGTCCAGGACGGGACGTCTTCACTGGAGAATTCTACCAAACATACAAAGGACTCATACCAGTCCTCAAACTCTTCCAGAAGATTGAAAAAGAGGGAATACTCTCAAACTCATTCTATGAAACCACCATCACCCTGATACCAAAACCAGGCAAAACACTACCAAAACAGAGAATTATAGGCCAATATCACTGATGAACGTTGATGCCAAAATTCTCACCAAAATATTAGCAAATAGAATTCAACAACACATAAAAAAGATTATACATCATGACCAACTGGGATTCATCCCAGGGACACAAGAGTGGTTCAACACATGCAAATCAATCAATGTAATACATTACATCAACAAGAGAAAGGACAAAAACCACATGATCATCTCAATCGATGCAGAAAAAGCATTTGATAAAGTGCAACACTCACTTATGATAAAAATTCTCTCCAAAGTGCATATACAGAGAACGTATCCCAACATCATAATAGCTATATATGACATACCTACAGCCAGCATAGTACTCAATGGTGAAAAGCTCAAATGCTTCCCACTAAAATCTGGGACAAGACATGGCTGCCCACTATCACCACTCCTATTCAACCTAGTCTTGGAAGCCCTAGCCACAGCAATCAGGCAAGATAGAGAAATAAAAGGGATCCAAATTGGAAAAGAAGAGGTAAAAGTGTCACTATATGCTGATGACATGTTACTATATATAGAAAACCCTAAAAGGTCCACACAAAAACTACTAGAGCTGATCGAAGAATTAAGCAAAGTAGCAGATTACAAGATTAATGTTCAAATATCAGTTGCATTTCATACACTAATGATGAATAAACAGGAAAAGAATGTAAAGAAACAATCACCTTTAAAATAGCACCCAAAGTAATAAAATCCCTAGGAATAAATCTAACCAAGGAGGTGAAAGAAATATACACAGAAAACTATAAACCGTTGATGAAGGAAATTAAAGAAGACTTTAAAAAATGGAAAGATACTTCTTGGATTAGAGGAATCAATATCCTTAAAATGGTCTCACTGCTGAAAGCAATCTACAGATTTAAAGCAATCCCTATCAAATTACCATGGACGGATTTCACAGAACTAGAACTAATCATAATAAAACTTATATGGAACCATCAATGACCTAGAATTGCCAAAACATTACTGAAGAGAAAGAAAGAGGCTGGAGGAATAACTCTCCCAGGCTTCAGACAATAACATACAGCTACAGTCATCAAGACAGCATGATATTGGTACAGAAACAGACATATAGACCAATGGAACAGAATAGAGAGCCCAGAAATGAACCCACACATTTTTGGTCCACTAATCTTCAACAAAGGAGGCAAGAATATACAATGGAATAAAGACAGTCTCTTCAGCAAATGGTGTTGGGAAAACTGGACAGCAGCATGTGAAATAATGAAGTTAGAACACTCCCTTACACCATACACAAAATTAAACTCAAAATGGACCAAAGACTTAAACATAAGACAAGATAAAATTAGCCTCCTTGAAGAAAACATAGGTAAAACATTATCTGACATACATCTCAAAAATGTCTTCCTAGAAGATTCTACTCATGCATTAGAATTAAAAGCAAGAATAAACAAATGGGACCTAATGAAACTTACAAGCTTCTACACAGCAAAGGAAATTGTAAGTAAAACAAAAAGATAACCTATGGAATGGGAGAAAAATTTTGCAAATGAAACTGACAAAAGCTTGATCTCCAGAATATATAAACAGCTCATACGACTTAGTAAGAAAAAAAAAAACAACCCAATCCAAAAATGGACAAAAGACTTAAACAAGCAATTCTCCAAGGAAGACACACAAATGATCAATAGGCATATGAAAAAATGCTCAATATCACTAATTATCAGAGAAATGCAAATTAAAACTACAATGAGGTATCACCTCACACCAGTCATAATGGCCATCATTCAAAAATCCACAAATAACAAATGCTGGAGAGGCTGTGGAAAAAGGGGACCCCTTTTACACTGCTGGTGGGAATGCAGCTTGGTGTATCCAATGTGGAAAACAGTATAGAGATTCCTCAAAAGACTAGGAATAGACTTACCACATGACCCAGGAATCCTGCTCCTGGGCCTATATCCAGAAGGAACCCTACTTCAGGATAACACCTGCAGCCCAATGTTCATAGCAGCACTATTTACAATAGCCAAAACATGGAAACAGCCTAAATGTCCATCAACAGGTGACTGGATAAAGAAGATGTGGTATATTTATACAATGGAATACTACTCAGACATAAAAACTGACAACATAACACCATTTGCAGCAACATGTATGCTCCTGGAGAATGTCATTCTAAGTGAAGTAAGCCAGAAAGATAAAGAAAAATAGCATATGAGATCTCTCATATTTGGAATCTAAAAAAAAAAAAAAAAGAAAAACCAAAAACAAAGCATAAATACAAAACAGAAATAGACTCATAGGCATAGAATACAAACTTGTGGTTGCCAAGGGGACAGAGGGTGGGACGTTATAGACTGGGATTTCAAAATTGTAGAATAGATAAACAAGATTATACTGTATAGTGAAGGGAAATATATACAAAATCTTACAGTAGCTCACAGAGAAAAAATGTGACAATGAATATATACATGTTCATGTATAACTGAAAAATTGTGCTCTACACTGGAATACGATACAACATTGTAAAATGATTATAAATCAATAAAAAATTAAAAAAAAAAGTAAATATAAATGAAGAAGCAGAGGAACAGCTTCTAATTAAAAGAACAAAAGTCCTCTGAAAGAATGATCAATGAAAAATACTTTAAGAGTTGCTAGACTGTGAGTACAAAATGGAGGTGTTAAAAGTATTGAAGGAAATAAAAGAGACTATCCACATAAATGCAGAATATTGTAAAAAGGAAATAGAAGCTATAAAGTGGAAGGAATTAAAATCTGAAAACTGAATTGTTGTGATAAAACCCAAGCTAAAGGCAGTCTAAAGCAGACTAAACAATGTAGAAGAATGAATAAGTGATTTATAAGACAGAATGATAGAAATCACCTAATCAGGACAGCTGATGTAAAAGCAAGTGAAAACCAAGGAAAGTACTAGAAGAGACCTATAGGATAATATAAAGAGTGCCAATCTATGCATAAGGTTCCCAGAAGGAGAAAAAAGAGAAAAGGAGCTCAAAAATGTATTTGAAGAAACCATGACAGAAAACTTCCCAAACTTAAAGAAGGAAATAGATATCCAAGTACAGGAAGCACAGAAGGTCCCAACTAAGATTAACCCAAACAAATCTACATCAAGATATGTTATAGTTAAGATGGCCAAAGTTAAAGAAAAGATTGTAAATGAAGCAAGAGTAAAACAAAGAGTTAGTTACAAGAGAACTCCCATAATATTATCAACTGATTTCTCTACACAAACATTGCAGGCCAGAAGGGTGTGTCAAGATATGTTCAAAGTCCTGAAAGAGAAAACCTGCAACCTTGGATTTTCTACCCTGCAAAAATATCCTTTAGAATAAAAGGAGAGATAGAGAATTTCTAAGGCAAGCAAAAACTAAAAGAATACAGTAGTACTAAACCTATCCTAAAATAATTATTGAAAGTTCTTTTCTAAGAAGAAGAGATGGAGGAATCTATAGAAAAAAGAAGATTATAATTAGAAATGTGATAACTACAACTAACAGTAAGAGAATAAACATGAACAGGTAAAAGAGGACATCAATATGATAAAACATGGGAGGGGCAAGGAAATGGAGATTTTTTTGTTGTTGTTCTATTTAGGATATATTTGAGCCTATAGGATTATCAATCTAAAGCAAATAAATATAATAATGGGTTAACATACTTGAAAAACAGGATAACCACAAATCAAAAGCATAAAGTAGAATCACAAAAATCTAAAAGAAACCAAGCTTATACCAAAGAGAATTATCAAACCACAAAAGAAAAAAGAAAACAAAGGAAAAAAAAAAACGAGGAAGAAATTCAAAGTCAGCTGGAAGACAATCGTGATAAACATATATCTATCAATAATTACTTAAATGTCAATAGACAAAATGCTCTAATCTAAGATATAGAGTGGCAGATTGGATAATAAAACAAGAGCCTAGAATACGCTGCCTACCAGAGATACACTTCAGGGTGAAGGACACACATAGATTGAAAGTGAGAGGATGAAAAATGATATTTGATACAAATCGAAATTTCAAGAAAGCATGAGTAGCAACACTCATATTGGACAAAATAGATTTTAACACAAAGGCCATAGAAAAACATAAACAAGGACATTATCTAAGAAAAAGGAAGCAATATAAGAAGAGATTTCACACTCATTAATATATATTTATTGCATGTCAGAACCCCAAATTATGTAAAACAAATACTAACATACATAAAATGGAAAACAGATCAAAATACAATATGAGTAGGAGAATTTAACACCCCAGTAACATGAATGGACAGATCTAGACATAAAATCAATGAGGTGATGGGCATATTAAATGACACAGTAGAACAGTTGGACTTGGTATTTTTAGGACATTTCATGCCAAAAAAACTGAATATACATTCTTTTCAAGAGCACATGAAACATTCTGTAAGGTAGGTCACATACTCAGACACAGAAGAATCTTAAATTTAGGGGAATAGAAATTATTTCAAGCATCTTTTCTGAACACATTAAACTAGAAATCAGCCATATAAAAATGAAAAAAAAAAAACTACTGCATGGAGAGTAAACAACAAGTTTCTAAAAATCTAATAGATCAAGGATGAAATCAAAGAAGTTAAAGAATATCTAGAGACAAATGATAATGCAACAACCACACACAATCTATAGAATACAGCAAAAGCAGTACTAATAGGAAAATTCATAGCAATACAGGCCTTTCTCCAAAAAACAAAAGCAAAAGCAAAAACAAAACTATCCTACTACCTAAAAGAATTAGGAAAAGCACAAACAAAACCTAAAAAAAAATGAAGAAAGAAAGAAAGAACAACAGAGAGAGGAAGAAAGAAAGAAAGAAAGAAAGAAAGAAAGAAAGAAAGAAAGAAAGAAAGAAAGAAAGAAAGAAAGAGAGAAAGAAAGAGAGAAAGAAAGAGAGAAAGAAAGAGAGAAAGAAAGAGAGAAAGAAAGAAAGAAAAGACCAGCCTCACCAAAAAGGAAAGAGAAGACACAACTACACAAAATAAGAAATGAAATTGAAGAAATTACAACAAACACCACAGAAATACAAAATAATAAAAAAAGAGAATTTATGAACAATTATATGGCAACAAATTGGACAACCTGGGAGAAATGGGCAATTTCTAGAAACATATGTTCCACCAAAAACTAAATCAAGAAGAAATAGATAATGTGAACAGACCAATCAATAGAAGTCAAATACTACCAGCAATAAAAAATCTCCTGGAAAATGGAAGTCCAGGACCAGCTGGCTTTTCTGGGGAATTCTACCAAACACAAAAGAAAACTCATATCAATTCTTCTCAAAGTCTTGCAAAAGATCAAAGAGGAGAAAATATTCCCAAACTCATTCTATAAAACCACCATCAACCTGACACCAAACCAGACACTATCAAAAAAGAAAGTTGTAGGCCAATGTCATTGATGAGCATAGATGTAAAAATCCTCAACAAAATTGTAGCAAACAGAATCCAACAACACATAAAAAAGTTCATACACTATGATCAAATTGGATTCATCCCAGGGACACAAGTATGGTTCAACATATGCAAATTAATCTACATGATACACCTCATCAAAAAAAGAAAGGACAAAAAACATGATCATCTCAATAGTTGCAAAAAAAATCATTAGATAATATTCAAAACCCATTTATGATAAAAACTCATACCAAAGTGGGTACGGAGGGAACATATCTCAACATATTTATGACAAACTTACAACCATCATAATACCCAATGGTGAAAAGCTGAAAGTCTTTCCCCTAAAATCTAGAACAAGGCAAGGCTTCCCACTCTCACCACTTCTACTCAAGATAGTATTGGAAGTTCAAAGCATAGCATTCAGACTAGAAAAAGAAAAAAAAAAAGTAAAAGAATTCAAATTGGAAGAGAAGAGTTTAAACTGTGACTATATTCAGATGACATGATATCATATATAGAAAACCCTAAAGGCTCCACACAAAAACTACTAGAGCTGATGAAATAATTTGGCAAGGTGGCAGGATGCAAGATTAATATATAGAAATCAGTTGTATTTCTCTACACTAACTATGAAATATAAGGAAAGGAAAGAAACAATCCCTTTTGAAATTGCATTCAAAAAATAAAACACATAGAAATAAGCCTGATCAAAGAGGTGAAAGACTTATGTGCAGGGAACTATAAAACACTAATTAAGGAAGTGAAAGATGATTTGAAGGAATCAAAACGTATCTTATGATCTTGAATTGGATGAATTAATATTCTTAAAAGAGCCATACTACCCAAAACAATCTATAGATTTAATGTGATCTCTATCAAATTACCCAGGACATTTTTTACAGGACAAAAACAAATAATCCTAAAATTTACATGGAATCACAAAAGACTCAGAATTGGCAAAGCAATACTGAAGAAAAAGAATGAATCTGGAGGAATAACCCTCCCAGACTTCAGACAATACTAGAGCTACAGTAATCAAAACAGCATGATATTGGCACAAAACAGACATATGGATCAATGGAATAGAATAGAGAGCCCAGAAATGAACCCACACATTGTCAATTAATCTTCAACAAAGGAGGAAAGAAAATACAATGGAGAAAAGACAGTCTCTTTAACAAATGGTGTTAGGAAAGCTGGACACCTGCATGTAAATGAATGAAGTTAGGACGCTCCCTCACACCATACACAAGAATAAACTCAAAATGGCTTAAAGTCATAAAACTAAGACAAGATACTATAAGCCTACTAGAAGAAAACATGAGCAAAATATTTTCTGACATAATTCCTAGCAATGTTCTCCAGGCATTAGAAATAAAAGCAAAAATAAGCAAGTTGGTCCTAATTAAACTTAAAAGCATTTGCACAACAAAGGAAACCATAAACAAAACAAAAAAGACAACCTATGAAATGGGAGAATGTATTTGCAAATGATGCAACTGACAAGGGGTTAATCTCCAGAATACACAAATAGCTCATACAATTTAATAATGACAATAACACACACAAAAATACCCATACAACCCAATCCAAAAATGGGCAGAAGACCGACAAAAGCAATTCACCAGTGAAAACATACAAATGGACAATAGGCACATAAAAAAGTGCTCAATATTGCTAATTGTCAGAGGAATGTAAATTAAAAGTACAATTATATATCACCTCATACCAGCGAGGCTGGCTATCAGTAAAAAAAATCCACAAATGATAAATGTTGGAGAGTATGTGTAGAAAAGGGAACTCTTCTACACTGTTGGTGGGGATTTAGTTTGGTGCAGCCATTATGGAAAACAATATGGAGATTCTTCAAAAAATTGAAAATAGACTTACCATATAATCCAGCAATCCCACTCTGGGGCATATATCTGGGGGGAACTCTAATTTGAAAAGATATATGTACCTCAACATTCACAGCAGCACTATTTACAATAGCCAAAATATGAAAAAAAAAAACCTGAATGTCCATTGACAGATGACTGGATAAAGAAATTGTGATGTATATGTACAATGGAATACTACTCAGCCCTAAATAAGAATAAAATAATGCCATTTGCAGCAACATGGATGGACCTGGAGACTGTCATTCGAAGTGAAGTAAGCCCAAAAGATAAAGAAAAATACCATATGATATTATTTATATATGGAACAAACAAACAAAAAAAAAGAAAGACACAAATGAACTTATTTACAATATAGTAACAGACTCACAGACTTAGACAACAAACTATGGGAAAAAGGGTGAGAAGGGCTAAATTTGGAGTTCAAGATTTTCAGATACTAAATGCTATACATAAAATAGGTAAACAACAAATTCATAATGTATAGCACAGGGAGCTACATTCAATATCTCATAGTAACTTACAATGAAAAATAATATAGAAAGAAATATATGTATGTATATGTATGAGTGAAATATTATGCTGTACACCAGAAATTGAGACATTATAAAGTGTATTTCAATAAAAAATAAAATAAAATAAAATAAAATAAAATAAAATAAAATAAAATAAAACAAAATAAAACAAAATAAAGCACTTATTTCTCTGAATAATGCATCTTTAATGGTTGCCTTTCAGTTAGTCTGGAATGATTAATGGAAGATAATTGTGAATAAGGAAATATTGCTGCTTCATCCACAGGAAAGACAGTAGCACCAGGCTGGTGGATGCATGATGTATAGATTAACTTGGTGCTTCATTTTCTTGTTCTTATATGTAATCTCTTTTTCTGAGATATAAAGGTTTTTAGAGAAACCCAACTTAAGACCCTTACAAAAAATTGCATCATTTTTTGGAGTAAATGAAGGATCCCAGGGAATATAATTTCTGTGGTTATAAGGTAAGGCATATTTTAGATACATATTTTGAAAATGGAATGCTTATTATAATCCCTAATATTGAAATTCTGCTTATAAATTGCAAGTGATCATGACTTGTAGTTTAGAAATGTTGCCTTTATTGTAACTATAATATGTATCTATTATAACTGTATGTTATATATATTATAGACAATATATAAATATTATAACTATATTGTATAACTAGAGTAAAACAAACTAGTACATTTGACATGGGAGAAATTCGCTGTATGGTAATCAGATAATGGATAGAAAATATCTTGATACTATTTCTTTTCACAGCTTAAATTGTCATCTCAAGTATCTGAATAGAAGTTAAAGGGTCAGAATAAATTTTTAACCCCACCATCAATAAAGATGTTTTAGGCTTTCCCATAGATCTTTATTATTTCAGTAATTAGTATGGTATTTTTAACCATTGTTTCAAGGCTCAATACATAAAACGAAAATATTATTCTCACTGAAAACATTCTTTGCAGTTTTTAGTGTTTGTTCTATTTTGTTTTGTTTTAATCCTAAAATTCCTGGGGTTACATAGCCAAACCCACTGTTTCATTTTCTGGTGCTATAATGACAGAGTAAAGAACTATAATCCACTTTTAACAGCAAACTTTAAAAATGCATCAAAGATCTAAAGGGAAAGTATGCTGATAATTTTAAGTTCTACTCAGTGTTGTCTCACTTGCAGGGTAACATTTATGTGCATACTTACATCATATCATTCCTCAAGAGAAGGAGACACCATGGATTGCTTTAGAGTCAACAGTGACTCACACACTAAAACCAGCATCAGGAAAGCATTAATATTACTTTTTAGAGTAGTTTTGCCAGATTTTAAAATTTGACCTTCAAAAGTGGCAGGTATTTTCACCATTCAGATATAAAATGAAATATTCATTAACTTTATAAGACTAAAATTTTATAAATTTGCCTGGAAGAAATACAGCACAGATTATCTAAAATTTAGGTAAACATTAAACTTATTTTTGTTTGTTTGTTTTTTGATCTTCCTCTCTCTCCTTCTTTCTTTAAATGTTCTCTTGAGCTAAGTATTCCTTGTTAGTGAGGCTAAGTCTACACAAGGGATGGAAAGCATGGCATTTGAAAAAGGCTGTCTTTTTCATCCCATATCTACTGATAACATGATGAGAAGCTAATAGGCCAGATACACTTGCCATTTACAGGTGTATGAGCCTCAATAGTGATTTCTTTTCACAGCTGTCACTCTGTGCCCCAAGATACACCCATTGTCACAACCTGTTTATTTAGTAAGTTTAACCTCTTCAGAATCCAAGCTTGAAATTTCAATCCATAAAGAGCAAGATTTTTAAGTGACAAGGATTTAACATCTGAAACTTGTCAGATATTTCCATAAGGCAGGGACATAATCAAGAAAAAATAGAACAAATGTACTAGAATCCTGGAGAGATCTAGTGAATGGACTGACTGACTTGACACAGCTCGTGTAGTTCTTCCGAAGATCAGTCCCTGTTGGGGTACACCAGTGTTATCAAACTTGCCTAATTATGAGGATTGAGTAGCTTGTGGTTAAAGATACAGATTTTCACTACTCAGCCATAAAAAATAAAATAAAATAAAATAAAATAATGCCACTTGCAGAAACATTGATGGTCCTGGAGATAGTCATTGTAAGTGAAGTAAGCTGGAAAGAGAAAGAAAAATACATGTTGAGTAATATAGCTTCTCTCTTCCAGACTCCCTATATAGACTGATTTGTGTTACATTTTAAATTTCTAATTATACTCTTAATGTGTTTAATTTTTGAACTTTAGTTTAAATAAATAAATGGTAGAGGTTTCAATCATATTAAAAGTCCAGAAATGAAGGTAGTTAAACATTAGGTATTTGTTTGCTCTTTATTTTTGTATTGGAAAGCTTTTGAAAATGCAACCTCTTTTTATGTATGTGTGTATGTATGTATGAATGTATTTATTTATTGTTCAAAGCCTTAACTTAGTGCAATTGTTTAAACAAAAAAACATTGAGCTTTAATCCTCTGAGGACAAAAAGAGATTACTTTTTCCTTTCACACAGAGAAATAAAAAGGAGCCAATCCCCTAGCACATGTGAAGCATCATTGTCAAAATACAAAATACGCTCAGAAAGAAGGCTGCCCACACACAGCACTAGTAACATTTGTTTTTCTTATTAAATCTATAGAAATACAACACAATTTTTATTTCCCTTTTCCAAAGTTTAATTTTAGAGCCATATATCCATATCATGATATTCAAGGTAGCTATTTAATACTTGGATTCTTCATTCAGATAAAGTACATTAGTGATCCTGAAGAAAATATAGTGACAGTTGTTTGCCTTTTCTCTGAAAATAAACTGGAATCACATATAAACAATACTTAAAAGTTATTTTCACAGGTTTCAAGACTCTTTGAGACAATCCACAAACAATAGACATTTTAGGTCTAACCTCAATAATTTTTGATTCAAGGTGGAAAACTAAACAAGAATAATAATTTTAAGACTTTGTAGAATGCATGAAACTAAAGGTAAAATTTTGCAGAAATAACAGGTAATCAATGTGTTCCAGCAATGTTAGCATACATCTCTTGTTTGCATTTAGTGCCATTTCTCTATTCCCACAATAATTGAGGGTATTCTTCCCACATACAGTGCTTGAAGAAAATAAATCATTACTTCATAACTTCCAGAAATAAGGCCAAGTTTATATCAAAATTTCTCTCTTGTAGCTATCTGATTTTCCAAATTGTGTACTTTTTTCTACAAATCCTTTTAAGAGAAAAAAAGTTACAGTTTTTTGTTTTTTTGCTACAGTTCCCCTGATTGAACAATTTTAACAACGATTTTTTCAGTCAACGTTAATCATTTTGACATTCTGACTGTCCTATTCTTGGGAAGGTTGATTGCTTTTTACTCTTTGAACTAGAAGTGATACATTGCTATATTTTTATACATTCATATCTCAGATTTTCTAAATTTTTCCCAGTGCTGTCTTTTTTGTTTTGTGCATTTCAATATGTAATTAGGAAAAAAATTAGCAGTCCTCAAAACACATTAATGAACCATTCATTATGATGATTTCTGTATTCAGCAAAAATTGGGAACAAAATATGTTCATAAATTTGGGCATCTATCTTATTGCAGTGGAATCTAGATTTGTTTATAAAAGTGGTGTGTGTGTATGTATGTATACGTGTGAGTGTACATAAATATGTGTTTTTTTCCCATTGCTGCCATAACAAATTATCACAAACTTAAAGACTTAAAACAATGAAAATTTATTAATTTGCAGTTATGTATGTCTGATTTGAGGCTGAAAACAAGATGTGGGCAGGGCCATGTTCTTTTCTGGAGGCTCTAGGGGAGCCTTTTACAACTTCTAGAAGCTGCCTATATTCTCCATCTTTCATCTTTAAAGCAAACAGAATTATAGATCCCTGACCCTTTGGTATTAGTTCTTTCTCAGACCACAATTGGGAAATGTTCTCCACTTTTAAGGACCCATAAGACTTGACTAGGCCCACTGTATTGCTCCTAGATAATCCCCCAATCTCTAGGTCTTTAGCCTTAATCACAACAGCTACATTCTTTTTGTCATTAGAAATTACTTACTCACAGGTTTTGTGCAATAAGGTACAGACATTTTACGTTTTGTTGATCTATCTGCTGTAATATGATATTTTATTATCTATGACATCTATTTATATATAATATGTGTATTACTTTTTTATTTTGAAGTATATCATATATATATATATATATAATATATATATATATATATCTTAAATAAAAATAATCAAATGAAATTACAGTTACCAACTACCTATACTAGAAAAGGAATATTTCTGATAGCTTAGAAGACTCCTCTCCCTGGTTTGCTCTCCTCCTATATACATACTCTTTACTTCTTCCCTACTTCTTCTAGAGGATGTTTATACTGGATTTTCTGTTAATTGCTCTGGTAGACATTAATAATGCTCACAAATTATTTGTGTAACTTTTTTTCCTGGACATATGAGAGACATAATTTCTAGTCCCTCCCCACACTGAATAAGTAGGCAAGGCTATGTACTACTAAAAATTAAAATATGGCTGGAAATGAAATTTCTTACTTCTCTATGAAGCAATGTAAAGCAGTAGTCACTCAAGTCTCTCTGGTCTTCTGTTAGGAAAAAGTGGTAGGGCACTAGATCAAGCAGCATGAATTGATGTTTCACCCCACAGAGGACCTAATTTTCATTGAACTTCACATTAGCAAAAATGAAACAAATTCTGAAGAGATATTTTTGCAAGTGAAGCACCTTACATATTTGACTAATATAATTATTACTTAATTTTCCTCAGAATTCTCCTAACTCTGCAAAAAGACCCTAAACAATAGGTTTAGTTTTCTTGTTTCTCAAATTAATACAAATGGCATGAAATTTATTTCTGTGGTTGCATCTTTTCCTCATTTAAAAAATATTTTCATGTAAAATGTGTGCAGATTTTTCATTATTCTTTACACATTTATAATATATCATTAGATTAATATATCATATTTAATATTTTCCATTGCAATTAATAGACATTTGTGTTATACTAGAAGTTTTTCTGGTATGAATTATTTTGTATAATCTTTTTACAAATATCTCCTGGTACATATGTAACATGATTTCTTTAGAATATAGATAAAAATAAATATATAGATAAAAAGGAATTGGAGGGTATAAAGAGATAACAACATTTTAGAATTTTTTTAACTTCTACCAGTTGGTAGTTCCCTCAGTTTTAGTGAGAAATGTCATTCCTACACATCTTTGACAATATTTTGTATTGAGAAAACTTTGAATTGTACCTAGTTTTGTAGACCTAATTTTTTTGTTATGGTCATCCTAATTTACATTTCTTAACTGGTAATGAGATTGAATATCCTTTAAATGTTATAAACCACTGAGGTGATAATTTATGTTAATTCTAGTCTTTTGACCATTTCCAAATAGCTTGCTTATTTATTATTGATTTATTAGAGTTATTTATACATTATAAATAAAAATATTTTGTCAATTACATATGTTATAAATATTTTTTCCATTTTTTGGAAGTTCTTATTGTCATTAAAGTGCTTTTTAATTTACAGAATTTATTAATTTTAAGGTGATGAGATGATTTGAGCTTTTTCATATGTATACCAACTTTGTGTGTTGTTACAAAGATTGTTGCCCATATCATGTTCATAACGATATTATTTCATATTTTCTCTAAAAGCCTTGTCTAATCTATCTGTAATGCATTTTCCATATAACGTAGAAATCCAATTTCACTCTTTCTCCTTTTTTGTATCCAGATGTCTTATCATTGTTTACTGAAAAATTTCTATGTAAATATAGATCTCTTTCTGGTCTTTCTATTCCATTGGTTTGTCTTCTTGCATTATGTACCACATTAACTTTATTTCTCGGTTTTCCTTTTCAGAAATGTCTTGCTTTGTCTCATTTTGGCTTTTAGTTCCTACATACAAATTTTAGAACTATTTCATTGAATTTCACATAACATCCCATACCTCTCACCCAGGGTTTGAGTTTCAAAAATTACCTATGAGCAATCCATTGAATACTTCCACTGTGGAGAATACAGTCATATGACAATGCCACGTAGACAGAAGTCTGATTATTGCATTTTGAAAAAAGAGTAAATGATTTATGTGAACAGCCAGCCAATTTATGCCACAATATTCTCTTCTTGATACCAAATCTTTATTTTGACATTTTTCCTGTACATAAAATTCTCATCACTTCTCCAAGGGAGACTATTTAAGTCCCCATGTAATCATTGCATTAAGTTTAATCTCATGCTTTCCATCTGATGTGTAGTCTTCTCTTTTATAGCTGAAACTGTTTCCCTTGCCCTGGAATCAAATGAAATTTAAAGAGAAAGTTTTCATTTCTCCTTGACCAATTAACAGTAGTGGCAGAGTCAATGACACTTATAATAAAGACTCTTATTCAGAAAAGGGAACCATTTGAGAGAAAAAGCAATCATTGGCCACAGTGATTATGAGATCAGGCTTGACCGGCCTTGTGTGTTCCTCCGCTCTCTTACTTTAAAGCGCCAATTTCTTTATTCAGCAGCTAGAAAAAACAAACCTTGCACTCTGTAAAAACTTGTCCTGTTTACATAAAGCCCAAAACATATGTTCTTATTTGATGGAGGACTCTTCTCCAAATAGATTCCTTCTATCTTATAATTTCACCACTTTTTCATATGAATTCCAGATTTGCTGTTTTATATCAAACTTACAACTATAATGAGAACATGGAGGATAATGAATGGGAGAATTTAATTGACTTGGCCCTAGAAAGAAATCACATAAATTCTGCTCAATTTCCAGTGAACTAGAACTTAGTTATATGGTAGTTTTAATTTCATGAGAAGCAGAGAAATTTAGTCAAGCTGTTGCTCAAAAAGAAAAGAAATTGATTTTACAAACATGTGCTTATACTTGCTTATATTTATTCATACATATAATTTTCCTTGGAGAACAAATCTTTGCTGCATCTCACAGAGAAGCAAAAATGTGAAGACAGAATCAAATAATTAAAAATATTAATAATTATACCGTACATTTTCTTCAGTTGATTGTCCCTGTGTGCCAAAGGCTATAAGATATTTAAATACATAACATTTAATTCTCATGACATCTGAAATAAGTACCTTTGTTATTTACATTTACAAATGAGGAAACCAAAGAGAAAGAAGGTATCTTGCCCAAACTCACATGGCCCAAAACATGATATTTTGTGTCTTGAACACTGTTTATCTGATTCTATAATTCTCACTGCTAAGTATTGAACATTACATCCAACAGTCAAGCACAGATGAAGGCATCTGCTGAGTATCAAGGAAGGAATTAAATGGGAGAAAGGATGATATCTTTTATGTTAGGAGTTGAGGTGAGCAAGTATCTGCTAAAACATGTAAAAATAATGTTTAAGGTTTCAGCACATGTAAAATGAAAGTATTATATTGTGCATGATATATCTTCAATAAACATAAATTGAGGTTAATGTGAGGTTTTCCTTTTATATTTTGATAAACATTCATAACTAAAACTTATTATTAACCATTTAAGTTTAGAAGGATTAAGTATATTCATAGAGTTGTTAAATAAATCCCCAGAACTTTTTCATCTTGCAAACTAAAACTCTAAGCCCATCAAACAACTCCCTTCACCACTCCCCACCCCCTAGTAACCACCATTCTACTTACAATGTTTTCAAAGCACTGTAATTTTGGAATGTAAGAGAAATGAAATGGTCAATAGGAAATAATCTTCCTTTATATATGGAAATCAATTCTGTCAATATATTTTCCATCTATATTCAAAAATCCTCAGTGTATCCTTGTGTATGAGAAACCACAAGTATCTACATAGGTTGGAAAAAAGTGTGATATAAAAATGTATTTTATAGTTAGTAAGAACTGAGTTCAAATCTGGTTTCTACTATATAACAATTATTGTCCTTAAATAAGCAACTTTACCTCTCTGAATCTGTTTCCTTTTCATAAAATGAGGTAAATTACAGTACCAGTCTAATAGAGTTATTATTATTAGGAAAACTCACTCTGTTACTTCCAAAGAAGTTGTTGTTTATTGCTTCCAGTAGCTGGTTAGCTAGAGGTGTTAGTTACTTGAGGTGGGAGTGGAAGGGGGCCTACAGATGTAAGATGTACAAGCAGAGCAAGGAATAGGGAAAAAATATAAAATAACATGAAAGTTGCAATTCACCTTAAGCCTAGTTCAATAAAATCTGTTTCCCTGATGCTTTCACACAAGGAAATATCCTTGTCTCCCTACAAAAATCCTTCCAAAGAATATTATGTCACCACATGCAATTCTATTTTGAAATGTTGAAATATAGAAAGAGCAGTATAAGTCACTGAAATCTTATCTATATCTTATCATAGACAAGTATGTCCATACAAATTAATAAAGTTAAATTGTCACTGTTTCCAATGTTACCTCTGTTTGTATTAAAATTCTTTCAGTTAAAATGATATATGACATATTTATAATTATTTGGCAAAATGTTAAAAAGATTTTTCCTTCAGAGGTTTCATTCAGAATTTAAGTTAACCGATCAAAATATTGACTATATTCTTCAATCTTGCTTTTAAATATTCTTACTTGTTACTTACCATGGGGTGAAGAAAGGGAAAATAGTATCTGTTCAAGAGGAAACTTTTGAATAATATACAATATATAAATATGTTATACATATTTAAAATAAAATTATATATAAAATTAATATATTAAATGCATATGAAATTTTATAATTATGTAATACATTGCATATTATGTTAGATAATATACACACAAAATTATATTTAGTGTAAAGAAATGCCACAGATTTCTGTATGGTAATCTTGTATCCTGCTACCTTGCTGAATTATTTTATCAGGTCTAGTAGTATTTGTGTGGAGCCTTTAGGTTTTTCTGTACATAGTATCATGTCATCTGCATATAATGACAATTTTACTTCTTCTTTTTCCAATATGGATCCCTTTATTTCTTTTTCTTGTCCAATTTCTATGGCTAGAACTTCCAATACTATATTGAATAGAAGTGGTGAGAGTGGGCATCCTTGTCTTGTTCCAGATTTCAGCAGAAAAACTCATCTTTTCACCATTGAGTACTAAGCTGGCTGTAGGTTTGTCATAAATAGCTTCAATTATGTTGAGATATGTTCCCTCTATGCCCACTTTTGTAAGAGTTTTTATCATAAATGGGTGTTGAATTTTATCAAATTTTTTTTTCTCATCTATCGGGATAATCATATGACTTTTGCCTTTTCTCTTGTTGATGTGGTATATTATGTTGGTTGATTTGCATATGTTGAACCATCCTTGTGTCCCTAGGATGAGTCCAACTTGATCATGGTGCATGATCTTTTTTTTTATGTGTTATTGTATTCTGTCTGCTAATATTTTGTTGAGGATTTTTACATCTATGTTCATCAATGATTTGGCTTATAGCTTTATTTTTGGTAGTGTCTTTGGCTTTGGTATCAAGGTGATGGTGGTTTCACAGATAAGTGTATAAAGATGTCATATATTTATACAATGGAATATTATTCAGCCATAAAAATAATAAAATAATGCCATTTGCAGCAACATGGATGGACCTGAAGAATGTCATTCTAAGAGAAGTTAGCTAGAAAGAGAAAGAAAAATATCATATGATATCACTTATATGTGGAATCTTAAAAAAAAAAGGCAAATGAACTTTTCTGCAAAAGAGAAGCAGACTCACAGACATAGAAAGCAAACATTGTTACTGGAGAGAGGAAGGATGTGGGAAGGGATAAATTGGGAGTTCAAGATTTGCAGTTACTATTTTACTATAAATAAAATAGATAAACAGCAAGTTTATACTGTTTAGCACACAGAACTATATTCAATATATTGTAGTAACTTGAATATGAAAATGAATATACGTATGTTCCTATATGACTGAAGTATTGTGCTGTACACCAGAAATTGATGCAACATTGTAAACTGACTATACTTCAATAAAATATATATTAAAATTATATTTAAGTTAAACATATAATTGTAAAATTGTGGAGCATATGTCTGCATAATTATGTAACTATAAACACATGATAAAGAAATAAATATATGTCACTTCTGGCTCAAGAGTTAGTGTATATAAAAAAAGATTTAAAAAAAGAGGGACAAATCAAAATAAAGAGGTAATATAAAAAAAGAATTAGTGTATATATAAATGATACATATAAACAAATACAGGTTCAAAAATTTTTTTTTGCAATTTGAGATTGTATTTTTGAGCAATTTTGAAGAAATTCCCTTTCTTCCCCAAACCGTCTTCTTTTGATAGCTGGGAACTGTTTGAACCTATAGAAGAATAGAGCTTACAGTACTGATATAATTCTTTTTCATATTGGATTATGGAAAAGACAGAAATATCTGTGAGGATTTTAAGATAAAATGACTAAGAAGATTTTCTTCTACAGGGAGATTATATATTTGGTTTCTTAATAATACTTAAGCTCACAGGTACTCAAACCTTTGTTATCTAGGAATGACTTAAGCAATATTCCCTACCAGATTGAATTTCTGCTGAATAGGGCATTCAGGAATTATTTGAGAAACATGCTAGTTGTCAAAGATAAAAGCAGAATTAAACAAAGTATTCTATCCTAGTGTTAGGGGAAAGAAGTCATCACTGACACTTTAAAGATACATATTGGTGAAAACCAGTAACTTAAGTTTGACAACTTTAGGGAACATTCTCTCTGCTTAAAATGCATGCACTAGTCTTAGTCTTGAGTTCAAATCCAGTTTCTACTATATAATAATTGTCTTATTCATTTTTTCATTGTTTGTAAGTTTACTTTCAACATCAAGAAGACAGTTGCTACATCAGTTTCTTCTCCATAAAAATGTAACATGTGATTATATTTAAAATGCATAATGAGTAGCACATTATCAAATGATATCCCCTGCAACTCCTGCTATATCTCAAAGCATCATTTTGGGAAGATAACACCTTGATTAACAACATTGAATGGACAAATATTCTTTTTTTTTTTTTTCTGGAGTGAACTTATAACTTCATGGTAGAATCCTTATCTTTAAGGGATTTTAGTTATAAATTAGAAAATCATGTCTTTTTCTGTAATAATAAAATTTTCATTGATCCTTGAATATGTGCTTAGAAATTTGGCTGCTGCATGAACTTGGCTCTGGACTGTATCAGTAATTTTCAGAATACAGAGTTGTCAGAGACCAAGGAGATAAACGTGTAGCAACAACTTCTTTGAAACAACTGGAATTGGCATAAAAATCAGCCTGTTGTTGCAACTTACAACTCTTTGTTTTCTGTGGCTCCACTGTCTTTTGAACTCCACTTCATGGTCGGGGAAACTTTCCTGAAAACCACCAAGAGGACTTCTCAAGGCATAAGACTTGAGCATCAGACTTTGCAGAGCTTTTTATCACAAATGGTTCTGAACACCTAAGGCATGAACTTGTTTACCCATAAGTAGCTTCAGTCTTTATGAGTCCCACTCTTGCTTTGTTCAGATACTGTCTTTCCAGGTGTTCCTCTCCTTCACACATATTTTAATATAAGAAAGTAACCAATTCTTCCACTATTTGGGGTTATTATTTGATGATAAATTTCAGAACCCAACCCACAAGGCATGGTTCTTCTGTGTAGGGTCGGGTTTGCCTTGCTTAAGTAGGACTTTCAGCTTAATAGTCATTATGTTTCAAAGTTTTATTTATCTATTACTAAAGTCTTCTACATATTGAAAAAATACCTATAAATGCAAGAAAAATCACAAGAAAGACCCACAGTTTACAGGGACCTCCAAAATATTAGCTCAATAAGGAATAAGGTGCTGGATGTGGAAAAAAATGTTATTCTCTAGTGACTTAAGGAGCAATTCCTGTTTTGGGGATGTGTTTGTCATATCTCCAGAAGCTAGATCTGGGCACATCACCATCCATCAGAGAATGGTTTGGAAGAAGGGCTTCAGCAGAATTTATGGTATATTTATGTCTTTATAATTTGGGAAAGACAGATTCTGAATAAAGGACAAAGTATTTTTAGGTTAAGTTAGTGAATTTTTCCATGTTTAAAATTGAGGAATTTATATCAGACTGAAATGTTATTGGGGGTATTATTGTTTCTCTGATCTTTCTTTTCTTGATACCTGAGCTAAAAGTTATCCTTTGAGTAACCCCTCATATTTCTATCTGAAAGGGAAATTTTCAGAGCCAAGAAAATATCCTACTTTTTCAGTTGTTGGGAATTTGGAAACATGGACCAGGAAAGGGATGAAAGCTGATACCCAAACTGGTGCTTACTGAAGAGCCAAGACCTAAAGGACGTGAGAACCTCAGTTTTAAATACAGTAGTTTCTCCCTCCCTCACTTTTAAATTTATGAAACTTGCATTGCTAGATTGCACTATTCTCTGTTACCTAAAAATTCACAGAAAATAAAATCTGAAAGTATCAGTACTTGCCACAATCAGAGAGCGTTGATTGAGCACTTTTTAAAATAGTATATAACACCAGTGGCATAAGATTTTTAAATTAATAAAAATAAAAATATTTAAACACTGTCAGGAACACAACTTACACGTGATTATACCAGCACATCGGTTTATCTGATTTACACTTTGCTAAACACTATCGTCTCATTTGTACCTCACAGAAGAAATTACCTGCCTTTTATGCATACAATTATGCAACCTTAGACAAATCAGTTAACCTCTTGGTGCCAGGCCCATTCTCTATAGAATAGTGACTGTGTGTCTATTACTTAGGATTATTCCTTCTATTACATTTTTATAATTTATTTGGCTACTAGAATTCTCAGGCTATAAAAACCAAAATGACAAACTCTGTAAAGCAAAATCTTACTTCCAAATTATGCACAACTACTCTTCTGTCACAGGTAAAACTGTAGAAATGCTCCCCAGTACTTGAATCTTATAAAAGCTACAATCCACTTCTCCATTCCACCTAGGAATTGAGACTTTAAAAGTGCTATACATTTTAGAGGTAATTGTTAATAGAACAAGTCACAGATTTGGGGGGAGTGGATTTATATCTCCTTGATATTCAGTGTCCTACAGGAAATATGCTCATGATCTGAAATAATAAATTTTAAATGTTAAACCCAAGCCACACAGTCATTGTCCACCAAGTTTGCACACACTCTTCTTTATTTTTCTTGCTTACTGCTCTATTTCTAAGTAGACCTGACATGTAAAAATAGTTCCAACAGTAAACCTTTGGTCTCAAAGTGCCTACCATTCCTCATGAGTGCTTTTATAACTATATCTTACTTTGTAGTAAAGTTGTAATGACAGCTGTCATCAAAAGGCTTTCATGAAGAATTTGCTGACCTTTAGATGCCTCACATAACAGGTGCTGTTCCAAAGTATTCAGGAGGCTCTTCAACACATTTTTTGCATGGTTAACCCTTAATATACTAAACAGAATCTGATGTATTTTATTTCCCTTATGATTCACTGAATTGAGTTCCTCTTATGAATCTCTCCTCTAACCAATAAATTCCAGAAAATATACTAGGTCCTAGATATGTAATGATGAATAACACAGTCATGCCCATAGCTACTTGGAAATTACCACCTAGTAAGGGTGCTAGACAGTAAATAAGCAAGCATACATGTGAAATATTATTATATTTTTGATAAACATCATAAAAATGTGGAAGGCATTGGGGGAAATAAAGGGGAGGACACTAATTGAGGCCTCAAATATAAATGAGGCTAAGACCTCTTGGAGAAGTAGATGCCTTAAGGAGGCAAAGAGGCTATCAAGATAAAAGGCAGGCAAGACCACTTCTTCTGAGCAACATAAATGGCCAGATGCAGAAACCCCAAAGTGGGCAACATGAGGTATTTTATAAAATTCAAAATTTTATAGGCTTCAGAAATTTTGGACTGACTAAATTGCATTCTTACTGATACTGCTGAAATAAACCTTAACTTTGGTGTTTTTAGATGTTTCAATTCTAAAGATTTTGTCAGATAAATTTTAAAAGAGAAGGTTCAGTTCTATTGACTATCTCAAATTTTAATGTTGAGAACTAATAAATTCTAAACATTTACCTCTGAGAAAAGAATCTGCATTTTTCTACAACAGTGTGTAGCTCTCCATTCCAGTATTGTAAGGAATAAATACATTCTCCAATAGGCAGAGTAATGCCCTCCATTAACACGTTATATTTGATGTTACAAGACAGTTTACTGTTAAGATCATGAAGACCTCGAGAGTAGGTAACAGTCAAGAAGGAAAATTTAATTCCTCTCCTCTGAGCAGCTGTTTCTGTTTGCTGTTTCTCCCACCCCTTCTTTATCAATTCATGACCTTGACTATATGATATTCCCATACTTCATAGCATGTAGTGATTTTCAGAATGTATTTAGATCATATTAATTCATTTCTCATAGCAATAAAATAGTGGTAAGAGGAATAGTATCCCATGGTTGGTAGGTGAGTTTACAGAAGATCTATAGAAGTTAATTTCTATCATATTCCTTAGAGAGCTGGGAAATTTCTTCCCAATTCCTATATCATTATACTGGTATTGCTTTCATCCACTTCAAAAATGTATAACTTCTCAAGTACCCCAGAGTAATTGGCAACTGATGTCCATTGAGGGTAGGAGAAACACTGACATATTAAAGGCTATGGATAAGAAGATCTCAAACAGTTGTTACCAAAATCCTGAGTGGACTGATAGAAAATTACATTATTTTAACAATTTTAAATTTATGATATCTGTAATTTTGCAAAAAGTTTAGACAACTTGATAATCTTGATGTCTGTAATCTAAGGAAGAGTGTGAGGATTATTTCAAAGTGCACTTTTATGTTTGAGCTTATGCCTGTGTTTTTGTATTTGCTCTGTGGAATGGCAATCACATAAAGTGTTGACCTTTAAGAATAAATTTAGTGTTTTCTAAATTGAGATATCATCATGTATTATTTGGTACTCAGACTATACTAAATTTAAATTCATTTACAAGTCTTCCCTTTTAATTTCATAAGGTAGAAATTAATATATCAATAGTAACTGTTGAGGAGGGTATTTTATTTCCATTTTTATAAACTAGTTTTCCCCTGAGAAGAGATTTTTACCCCTGACCACACAAAAAGTTTTTCACAGTAAAGAAAATAATTGTAGAAGAAGCAAACAAGTCAGAAAAGCCTTAGAAACTTCTGTCCCAAACTAGGAAATATAAATGCATAACCTACGTTAAGCTTGTAATAGAAGAATTAGCCCAGTGGGAAGCGACAGAAGACACACACTCGGAGGATCAGAAAAGACTGGTTTATTCCACGTGAGTTCTGGCCCAGAGGAGTCACCTCCAAAGGATGAGCCCTGGGCCTGGGGTTTGGTTGTCTCTTACACTTGTAACATTTGTGGGTATTTGGATGCAGTTAGTTTCCGCTCGACTGTTGCAGGCAGCAGCGGTTACAGACGCAGAAGTAAGCTATGTTACAGAGGCCACTGGGAGGGGTAACTTGTCTAATTTTTCCCTCCTCAAGCTTAACTATCTTATATATTGTTTGTTTGCTCAGATTTTAAAAATATGAAATATCACTGAAAAAAATTGTGTCACATAGGAGAAGCTATATCAACATGTTTTTAACCCAAAGTAAACTTTGTATGGCTCTTTGTCCTTGATTTTTCTAATTCCTTTATCCCCAAGTGACTTAGAAGTTTCCAGCCCTAATTCAGATTTAATCTTCTCGAGCCTCCTGTGAACAAGTATGAAAGATTGTAAAACTGAAGCTGCTCAATACAGTAGGGGCTCATTTACATTGTTTTAGCAAGCCTTTGTTTAAGCAGTTGTCTAACATGCGGCTGTAATTTGAATCCATACTTCTGAGCATGGTAATGACGGTTCTGCTTAATGTCAGTGTTTGTGATATAGTGAGTACTCTGCATTTAATGCAATCAAGAAGACTTTCAGACTCAAGTTTAATTTCACTTTGGATTAACCATTCTGTCAATACTAAAAAGTTTCCTGTGAATTCATACACCTCAAAAGGAGATTAAGAGGACATAATAAAATAGTATATGATTGGAATTTACTTTTAAAAAATAATTATTTGAATTTCTTTGGGGGAATGTCATGTTTTCCATTCCATCACTGCATTACTTATGTAATGTTCACTTATGTGTGGTTTAAGAGAAAGAGCATTTTTTTAAGCCAAAAATCTCACTTAAAAATTATAAAACCATTTTTTGCTGACATTAAATCCTCCAGTTTCAGAGCCTCCACCTTCCTTTGGCTTTGAGTTTTCATATAATGACTTCATTTTTCTCAAATCATAGAATAATCTATAGATATGATATGGATAGACATCACATAACTAAATATTTTATGAAACTAAGAAGGATAAGATTTACTGCATGTAAATTATGTAAGTTGTAACTAATTAAAAACAGAAAAGTTTATATAAAAATAGAAAAATATTTGTAAATATTTGCATGTAGCCAATAATTCTTATTTCCTTCCAATTTAACTCACAGCAAATTCTAATTTAACAATAGAAATTAAGCAAATTCTAATTTAACAATAGAAATTGAGTTAATTTTTTGTAAATTAATATTTTAATATTGTAAATAAATTATTTACAAAAAATAAAAAGAAAAATAAACTCACAGACATAGAAAACAAACTTATGGTTACCAAAGGGGAAAGTCAGGGAGAGATAAATTAGCAGTTTGGTGTTAGCAGATCTAAACTACTATGTATCAAATAAACAACAAGGCCCACAGGGACCTACATTCAATATCTTGTAATAGCCTACAATGAAAAAGAATATGAAAAAGAATATATATATATATATATATATATATATATATATATATAGTATGTATGACTGAATCACTATGCTGTACACAAGAAACTAAAACAACATTGTAAATCAACTAACTTCAAGTCAAAAAAAAACTTTTCTTAGATGATTCACCCAATTAGTTATTTAATGAGGAAAAAAACTAGCCAATTCTTCTAATGAATTGATTTTGTTATTAGATTGAAATAATTTAACTACCAACAATCACTATATTGTTTCTTAAAAATGTCACTCTTAACTATATATAAATAGGTAAAATGAGTTTTTTATAAAAGATCATAATATAATA
Source organism: Camelus ferus (assembly GCF_009834535.1). Taxonomy (NCBI): domain Eukaryota; kingdom Metazoa; phylum Chordata; class Mammalia; order Artiodactyla; family Camelidae; genus Camelus; species Camelus ferus. The sequence goes on from NC_045709.1 coordinate 63,219,510, forward strand.
GCTCTTTCCTTTGAGGAATCAATTGTGAATCTTCCCATTGTTACCCTAAAAGCCTTATGAATACTGATTTAATTAAGCCACATGTGTTTTAGATTGCATAGTTTCAATACACTTAAAAAAACAGAATTAATGTTCATAAAGGCTTTTTAAAAATGATTTGACATAGAGAAGATTCAAGATGGCAGAGTAGAAGGATGTTTATAGGTCATCTTCTTCCACAAATACCCAAGACTGACATCCACAGACCCACACATCCAATCAGAACACCTACTGAACTCTGACAGAATATTACCTTCTTCAAAAGACAAACTATGCCACCAATCTAGTAGGAGAAAAAGAAAAAAAGAGCAAAGCAAAAGGAAAATAGTGCAGGACCAGTCCCACTGAGAGGGAGCAACAAAAGAGGAATAGTGCTCCTATTCTGGATCTCCCCTTCTCAAATGAAGAGGTCAGTGAGACAGAGAGGATCCTCTGAGGCTCATATCTGCATGGAATAGCCTTTGATCCACAGAACTAAGTTAAACAGGTACAAATATTCCCCACAAAGCCCAGCCCTAGATGTGAACCTACAGGTTGTCCAAGCCAGGGGGAGGACCTGGGTGACTGTACCGAGGCAACCTTAGGGGACCAAAGTGTGCTATGTGTTGTTGCTGGGACAGATACAGATCAGAACAGCCTGGGTCCCCATAAAATACAAAAAAAAAAAAAAAAAAAAGCAACACTGCTGGTGTGCCATAGGGGGAGGAGCACCAGAGACTTTCTCTCCAAAGATGCACAGCACCATTGTTTGCTCATTCTTGGAGAAGAGAGACTGGGTTCAGCCACAACCACCATATTCTCTGTTGTGCAGCTTCCAGGTGGAGACAGAGAGGAAACCTGAATCCATACCTAGGGGCTCCCCAATTTCATAGGTAAGTCTGAGATTTGTTTACAGCTCCAGACAGATAGAAGAATTCTGCCCAGGTAACTCTGTGAACTCATACCTCTAAGGCAAATGAACAAGGAGTGAAGTTCTGGCACAGAGGCGGGGCAAGTGCTGGTGTGGCTGTTTTCTCTGAGTCTGCCTCTTAGAGCAGCACTGAACCAGGGAACAAACCCCTGCCTACCAGCACTGGACAAAGGCAGGAGCGGTGACAACCACAGAACAAAAGAGAGGCCCTGCTGAATAGCCAGAGTAGGCTATGGACACCAGAACACCAGCCACACCCCCAACCAAAGAGATAACAGTTAAAGGCATGGAAGGGAGACTTAGCAACCACCCATACTTAAGAAGGACCTCTCTACAAAATTATTAAGGTCACACAGTCTCCATGGGAGCATATTCACTTTTTTCTTTCTTTTATTTTTTTCTTTTTCTTTTTTAATTTTTACTTTAAAACTATTTTTGTGTTCTTATTTTTAATCACTTCTAAAATTTTCTTTTAAAATATAGTCATTATTATTATTATTTTAAATTTCTCTCAATTTGGTTTTTATTCTCCTTGTTTTGTTCTTCTGTTGTTGATTATACTCTATTTTCAAATCTTTTTTTCTTCTTTTAAGTTTTTTCAAAATTGATCTTGACTTAATTTTTATTTCTTCTCAATTTGTTCTTCTGTTATTGATTATACTCTGTTTTCAAATCTTTTTTTCTTTCTTAAAATTTCTTTAACATTTTTATTTCCACAGCTGATTTAGGTAGATAGATAAATAGATAGATGGATAGATAGGCAGATAGATAGATAATAGATAAATTCCTTCAGGACAGCAGCAGAAAACTGATAAGCCATAGTGTCCACAGACACAGGACAGAAAAACCTGGGCCCTCCATAAAAAAACATGGCTGATGTGCCCTGGGGGAAAGGGTGCAATACCCCCATCTCTGAAAACCTGCAGAAGGTTTTTGGGTGAAGAGAGGTGGGGCTCAGGCACAGTGGCCATATCCTCCAGTGCTTAGCACTCAAGTGGGTCCAAACCTGAATCTGTACCTAAGGGATTAGCAGCTTCAAAGGTCAGATGGAGACTTGTTTACAACTTGAGGGAGATAGGATCTTTCTGCCCTGGTACCTCAGGGAACTCATGCTGCCAAGACAAACAAGGAGCTGAGTTTTGGCATCAAGCAGGGGTGGGGCTGTTATGTGGTCTTCCCTGAGCCCACCTATGGACCGCAGACCTGAGGCAGAGTGGGCAGCTGCACAGAGCAATGGAGAGACTGGCGCTTTGAGAAGGCGGGTGGCCAGCTGACTTCCTGGCAAGAACACAGCACCTGACCATGGTTCTAGGAAGAGGCGTGATCTGCCTGCCTAACTTGCCTGAGTGCATCATCTGACTGCAGCATCAGGAGGGGGAGTGAACCTCCTGCCCATCAAGAAGGAGAACAGCACCTGACAACAGTGTGGGGAGGGGACAGTTTCTGCTTGCCGACAGGCACAGGAAGCAGCACAGATGAGGACGCCAATGGAGAGCCTCTGGAAACAGCAAGCTGAATTAGTGAAACAGGGCAAAGACAGAAAGACTTCACGATAAATGCATTAAGAGCACACAGTCTCTATGAGAACACACCCCCCTTTTCTTCATCTTTTTTTATCTGCTCTATTTTTTTACCTTTTTAATTTTTACTTTTTAAATGATTATATATGCTTCCAGTTTTAATCCCTTTGAAATTTTCTTTTAAAATATTTTTCTTATTATTATTTCTAAAAAATTCATCTCATTTCATTTTTATCTCTCTTGGCTTTGACCTCCTGTTATTGATTATACACAGGTTTCAAATATTTTTTCCTCTTTTCTCCTTTTTTAAAGGTTTTTTAAAAGATATCTCAACCCAATTGCTATTCATCTTGAACTTGCTTTTCTATTACTGATTATGCACTGTAGTCAAACCTGTTTTTCCTCCCTTCTTTTAAAATTCTCTTTTTATATCTTTTTTATCTGTTATGTTTTCAATTACCTTTTTAATTTTTACTTTCTAAACAATTGTATATGCTTCCAGTTTTAATCCTTTCTAAATTTTTCTTTTAAAATATGTTTATTATTATTAATTTTAAAAATTGACCTGATTTCAGTTTCATTTCTCTTGTTTTGATCTCCTGTTATTGATTATACACAGGTTTCAAATATTGTTTTTTGCTTTTTTCCTTTTTTTTAAGGTTTTTATAAAGACGTCTCAACTTGATTGCTAGTCTGATTCAACCTGCTCTTCTATTATTGATAATACACTGGGTTCAAACCTTTTTATCTCCCTTCTTTTAAAATTCTCTCTCTCTCTCTAAGAAATATTCCTGCATAGCTTTTACATAGATAACAAAATAAACTCCTTAAGGACCACAGTAGATAACTGATACAACATAAGCCACAGTACCAGAGAGATATGAGCAAGATGAAGAAAAAGAGGAAACACTCCCAATAAAAAGAGCAAGATAAATCCCCTGAAAACACGATCAATGAAATAGACATTGATGGCCTACTAGGTCAAGATTTCAAAAAAGGAGTGATCAAAGTACTGAAAGAACTAAAAGAGGTAGTGTTTAGAGATATAAAATATGTCAAAAATGAAACTGAAGCTATAAAGAAGAGCCAAATAAAATTGGTAAACACATTGGCTAACATGAGAACTGATCTAAAGGCTGTAGAAAGTAGACTAGATAATGCAGAGGAATGAATAAGTGACCTAGAAGACAGGTCAACAGAAAGCACCCAATCAAAAAAATCAGAAAGAGAGGAAAACAAACAAAGAGTAATGAAAACAACATAAGGGACCTATGGGATAATATAAAATGTGCCAATCTACGCATAATAAGGGTTCCAGAATGGGAAGAAAGAACAAAGGGGATTGAAAAGGTATTTGAAGAAATCATGACTGAAAACTTCCCAAATCTAAAGAAGGAAACAGATATCCAATTACAGGAAGCTCAGAGGGTCCCAAACAGGAAGAACCCAAACAGACCCACACCAAGACATCATACTCAAGTTGGTCAGAGTCAAGGAATAAGAAATGATCCTAAAGGCAGCAAGAGAAAAACAAAGTGTAAGTTACAAGGGAACAATTCCCATAAGGCTCTCAGCTGATTTCTCTACACAAACACTACAGGTCAGGAGGAAGTATCAAGATATATTCAAAGTCCTGAATGAAAAAAAAGGTGCAACCTAGAATACTACACAGCAAGGCTATCCTTTAGAATAAAATGAGAGATAAAGAATTTCACAGACAAGCAAAAACTAAGAGTTTAGCAACACTAAACCCATGCTAAAAGAACTATTGAAAAGTCTACTCTGAAAAGAAAAGAAGCAGGGTGCTACAAAAATGAGAAACTTGTAACTGGAAAGCTGATAACTACCATGAATTACAAATAGAATAAACCTGAAATTGTAAAGGAAGACATCTGAATCATTAAGACTGGGAGATTTTTTGTTCTAAGGAGAATGGGTTTGACACTATATTACTATCTGTTTAATAAAATCAGTTATAATAATAGGCTAATAGACTTAGTAAAAAGGGTAACCACAAGCCAAAAATTTACAAGGGGGTCACAAAAACTAAATAAAATCCTAGATAATACAAAGGAAAATTACCAAACCACAAAAGGAAGAAGAAAGGAACAAAGAGGAAAACCCAAATCACCTGCAAAAATAAGTTCAAAGTGGCAATAAACACACATCTATCATTAATTACTGTAAATGTTAATGGACTAAATACTTCAATCAAAAGACATAGAATGGCAGACTGGATAATAAAGCAAGAATCTTTGATATGCTGTATATAAGAGGCCCACTACAGGGAGAATGACATGTATACATTGAGAATGATAGAAAGGAAAATGATATTCCATGTAAATGGAAAAGCCATAAAAGCAGGTGTAGCAGTACTGATTTCAGACAAAATAGACTTTAAGACAAAAGCATAAAGAAAGATAAAGAAAGGCATTTTATAATGATTAAAGGTGAAATAAAGATGAGGATATTACACTTATTAATACATATACACCCAATATAGGAGGACTTAAGTACATAAAACAATTACTAACAGAGATAAAGGGGGATATTGATGGGAATACAATCATTGTTGGAGATTTTTAACACCGCATTAACATCACTAGACAGATCTTCCTGACAGACAATAAATAAGGCAACAGGGCAATTAAATAATACAAGAGAAAAATTAGACTTGGTGGATATTTTCAGAGCATTATACCCCCCAAAATAGGATATACATTCTTTTCAAGTGCACATGGAACATTTTCTAGGATTGATCATGTACTTGGGCACAAAAGGAGCCTCAACAATTTTAAGAAGATAGAAATTATCTTAAGCATCTTTACTGACCACAATGCATGAAACTAGAAGACAACTACAGAAAAACAAAGGAGAAAAAAAGGAAAGAATGGAGATTAAACAACATGGTATTAAAACTACAATGGGTCAATGATAAAATCAAAGTTGAAATTAAAAAAAAATATCTTGAGGCAAATGAAAATGAAAGCGCAATGACACAAAATTTATGGGACAAAGCAATGTCAGTGCTAAGAGGGAAGTTTATAGTGATAGAGGCCTTCCTCAAAAAAGAACAATCTCAAAAAAGTAATCTAACCCACCAGCTAAAAGAATTAGAAAAAGAAGAGCAAAAAACCTCAAAAGGCAGCAGCAGGAAGGAAATAAGAAAGATCAGGGAGGAAATAAATAAAACAGATTTTAAAAAACAGAAAAAAATCAATCAAACCAAAAGCTGTTTTTTTTTTTAAAGTAAATAAAATCTACAAACCTCTGGCCAAACTCACAAAGAAGAAAAAAGAGAGAGTAAAAAAAGAAAAATAAGCAAGGAAAGAGGAGAAATTACAGCAAACAACATAGAAATACAGAATATCATACAAGAATATTACGAAAAACTATATGGAACCAAAATGGATAACCTAGAGGAGATGGATAAATTTCTAGAAACATACAGCCCACCACTAAATCAAGAAGAAACTGACCACTTGAACAAAACCTATTACTAGAAATGAAATTGAAATAACAATAAAAATCCTCCCTACAAATAAAAGTCCAGGACCGGCTGGCATCACTGGGGAAGTCTACCAAAAATACAAAGAACTCATACCAGTTTTTCTCAAACTCTTCAAGAAGACTGAAAAGGAAGGAATACTTCCAAACTCACTCTGTGAAGCCACTATCACTTGGATATCAAAACCAGGCAAAGATACTACAAAAAAAGAGAATTATAGGCCAACATCACTGATGTAGATGCAAAGATCCTTACCAAAATATTAGCAAATAGAATCCAACAGCACATAAAAAAGATTATACTTCATGACCAAGTGGGGTTCATCCAGGGACACAAGGGTGATTCAATATATGCAAATCAATCAGTGTAATACATCAGATCAACAAGAGAAAGGACAAAAATCACATGATCATCTCAATAGATGCAGAAAAAGCATTTGATAAAATTCAACACCCATTTATGATTAAAACTCTCACCAAAGTGGGTATTGAGGAAACATATCTCAACATAATAAAAGCTATATATGACAAATCTATAGCCAGCATAGTACTCAATGGTGAAAAACTCAAAAGCTTCCCACTAAAATCTGGGACAAGACAAGGCCATCCACTATCACCATTCCTATTCAACATAGTCTTGGAAGACCTAGCCACAGCAATCAGGCAACAGAGAGAAATAAAATGGATCAAAATTGGAAAAAAAGAGGTAAAAGTGTCACTATATGCTGATGACACATTACTATATGTAGAAAACCCCTAAAGGTCCACACAAAAATTACTGGAGCTGATCAAAGAATTTAGCAAGGTAGCAGGTTACAAGATTAACATACAAAAATCAGTTGCATTTCTTTACACTAATGATGAATCAACAGGAAAAGAAAGTAAAGAAACAATCCTCTTTAAAATAGCACCCAAAGTAATAAAATACCTAGGAATATAACTAACCAAGGAGGTGAAAGAATTATACAAAGAAAACTATAAACCACTGATGAAGGCAATTAAAGAAGTGTTTAAAAAATGGAAAGATATCCCATGCTCCTGGATTGGAAGAATCAATAATGCTACCATGATCACACTGCCCAAGGGAATCTTCAGATTTAATGCAATCCCTATCAAATTACCCAGGACATATTTCATAGAAACAGAACAAATAATAAAATTTATATGGAACCACAAAGACCAAGAATTCCCAAAGCATTGCTGAAGACAAAGGAAAAGGCTGGACGAATAACCCTCCCAGACTTCCATCAATACTACAGAACTACAATTATCAAAACAGCATGGTATTCATATAACAACAGACATATGAACAAATGGAATAGAATAGAGAGCCAAGAAATGAACCCACAAACTTTTGGTCAACTAATCTTTGACAAAGGAGGCAAGAATATAGAATGGAATCAAGACAGTCTTTTCAGCAAATGGTGTTAGAATAACTGGACAGCAGCATGTAAATCAATGAAGCTAGAACACTCCCTTATACCATACACAAAAGTAAACTGAAAATGGATCAAAGACTTAAACATGACAAGATAACAATAAACCTCCTAGAAGAAAATATAGGGAAAACATTATCTCACATACATCTCAAAAATGTTCTCCTAGGACAGTATACCCAAGCAATAGAAATAAAAGCAAGAATAAATAAATGGGACCTAATGAAACTTACAAGCTTCTGCACAGCAAAGGAAACCATAAGTAAAACAAAATGACAACCTACTTAATGGGAGAAAATTTTTGCAAAGGAATCTGATCATGGCTTGATCTCCAGAATATATAAGCAGCTCATATGACTTAATATGAAACAACCAAACAACCCAATCCAAAAATGGGCCAAAGACTTAAACAAGCAATTCTCCAAGGAAACATACAAATGATCAATAGGCACAAGAAAAAATGCTCAATATCACTAATTATCAGAGAAATGCAATTAAAAATTACAATGAGGTATCACCTCACACCAGTCAGAATGGCCATCATCGAAAAGTCCACAAATGACAAATGCTGGAGAGGCTGTGGAGAAAAGGAAACTCTTCTACACATCAGGTGGGAATGCATTTTGATGCAGCCACTGTGGAAAACAGTATGGAGATTCCTTAAAATACTTGGAATAGACTTACCATGTGACCCAGTAGTCCCACTCCTGGGCATATATTCAGAAGGAACCCTACTTCTAAAAGACACCTGCACCCCAATATTCATAGCAGGACTATTTGCAATAGCCAAGACATGGAAACAGCCTAAATGCCCATCAATAGATGACTGGATAAAGAAGTGGTGGTGTATTTATACAATGGACTATTAATCAGCTATAAAAACTGACAATATAACGCCGTTTGCAGCAACATGGATGCTCCTGGAGAATGTCATTCTAAGTGAAGTAAGCCAGAAAGTGAAAGAAAAATACCATATGAGGTCGTTCATATGTAGAATCCAAAAAAAAAAAAAAAAACATACAAAACAGAAAGAGACTTATTGACATAGAATACAAACTTGTGGTTGCCTAAAGGCTGGGGATTGGGAAGGGACATATTGGGATTTCAAAATGTAGAATAGATAAACAAGATTATACTGTATTGTACAGGGAAACATATACAAGATCTTATGGTAGCTCACAGCGCAAAAACAATTGACAATGAAAATATGTATGTTCATGTATAACTGATAAGCTGTGCTCTACACTGGAATTTGAGAAAACATTGTAAAATGACTATAACTCAATTAAAAAATGTTAAAAAATAAATAAAACAAATAGTAATATTAATGGTTAATATACTTAAAAAAAAAAACAGGATAATCACATGCTGTAAACTTACAATAGTCACAAAAACTAAAAAAGAAACCAAGATAATACAATAGAAAAGTATCAAACCACAAAAAGAAAAAGAAAGGAACAAGGAAGAAATACCAATCAACTGAAAAACTAAGTTCAAAATTGCAATAAACACACATCAATCAATAAGTACTGTAAATGTAAATGAACTAAATGCTTCAGTCTAAAGACATTGAGTGGTAGACTTGATAATAAAACAAGAACCCACAATATGCTGCATACAAGAGATCCACTGTAGAAAGAAGGACACACATAGATTGAGAGTGAGAGGATGGAAAAAGATATAAAATGTCAATGGAAATTAAAAGAAAATAGGAGTAGCAATACTGATTTCACACAAAATAGACTTTAAAAAAAGGCCAAAAAGAAAAATAAAGAAGGACACTTTATAATGTTTAAAGGAGAAATGTATGATGAGGATATTACACTCATTAACATATATGCACCCAATATAGGAGCACCTAAATATATAAAGCAAATAGTAACAGATATAAAGGGAGAAACTGATGGGAATACAATCATTGTAGGAGAGTTTAACACCCCCACTAACATCATTGGACAGATCTTACAGACAGAAAATTAATAAGGCGAGAGAGAAATTAAATTATATAATAGAATAATGACTTAATTGTTATTTTCACATTACATCCCCCCAAAAGACAATATACATTCTGCACATGGAACATTTTCTAGGATTGATCATATACTCAGGCTCAAAAGAAGACTCAAAAATTTAAGAAGATAGAAATTTTTTTTCAGCATCTTTTTGGACCACAATGCCATGATACAAGAAATCAACTACAGAAAAACAACGGAGATAAAAATGATAGAATGGAGATTTAATAACATGCTAGTAAAGAACCAATGGGTCAATGATAAAATCAAAGTTGAAATTTAAAAATACTTTGAGACAAATAATAATGAAAACATAACCATACAGAATCTATGGGATACAGCAAAGGCAATGTTAAGATGGAAGTTCATAGCAATACAGGCTTTCCTTAAAAAATAAGAAAATTTCAAGTAAACTATCTAACCTACTAGCTAAAAGAATTAGAAAAATAAGAGCAAGGAGAACTAAAAGTCAGCAGAAGGAAGGAAATAATAAAGATCAGGGAGGAAATAAATAAAATAAAATAAATTTTAAATGATATAAATAAATCAATCAAGCCAATTACTGGTTATTTCAAAGAGTAAACAAAATTCACAAACCTCTGGCCAAGCTCAAAAAGAAGAGGAAAGAGAAAGTACAAATAAGCAAAATAAGAAAGTAAAATGGAGAAAGTACAATGAATACCACAGGAATACAAAATATCATATGAGAATACTATGAACAACTATATGGAAACAAAATGGATAACTTAGAAGCAACAGACAAGTTTCTGGAAACATACAGTCCACCATGCTTCTGGAAACATACAATCTGCAAACCTACAGCAGTATAGTACTCAATGAAGTAAAATTGAAATCTTCCCACTAAAATCTGAGACAAGACAAGGTTGACCACTCTCACCACTTCTATTCAACAGTCTTGGAAATCCTAGAGATAGCAATCAGGCAAGAAGAAAATAAATAAATAAAAGAATCCAAATTGGAAAAGATGATATAAAATTGTCACTATATGCAGATAATATTATACTATATATAGAAAACCTCAAAAGCTCCACACAAAAAGTAGTAAACTAATTAAAGAAATTAGCAAGTTAGCAGGATTAACCTGCAAAAGATAATTGCATTTCTTTACACTAATGATGAATCAACAGAAAAAGAAAGTAAAGAAACAATCCCCTTTAAAGAAGCACCCAAAGTAATTAAAATACCTAGGAATAAATCTAACCAAAGAGGTGAAAGACATACATGGAGAAATACAATACATTGATTAAGGAAATTAAAGAAGATATTAAAAAATGGAAAGATAGCCCATGCTCCTGGATTGGAAGAATCAGTACTGTTAAAATGGTCATACTGTCCAAGGCAATCTACAGATTTAATGCAATCCCTATCAAATTACCCAGGACATATTTCACAGAACTAGAACAAATCATAATAAAGTGTATGTGGAATCACAAAAGACCCAGAATTGCCAAAGCACTACTAAAGAAAAAGAATAAGGCTAAAAAATAACCCTCTGGGATTTAGACAATATTACAGAGCTACTGTAATCAAAACAGCATGGTTTTCATACAAAAACAGACAGATGGATCAATGGGACAGAATAAAGAGCCCAGAAATGAACCCACAAATTGTGGTCAGTTAGTCTTTGATAAAGGAAGCAAGAACATACAATGGAATAAAGACAGTCTCTTCAGCAAATGGTGTTGGGAAAACTGGACAGCAGCATGTAAATCAGTGAAGTTAGAATACTCTCTCACATACCATACACAAAAATAAACTCAAAATGGCTTAAAGACTTAAACATAAGATAAGACACAATAAATCTCCTAGAAGAAAACATAGGCAAAACATTATATCGCATACATCTCTGCAATGCTCACCTATGGCAGTCTACCCAAGAAATAGAAATAAAAGCAAAATTAAAAAGTGAGATCTAATTAAACTTATAAGCTTTTGCACAGCAAAGAAAGCCATAAGCAAAACAAATTGACAACTTATGGAATTGGACAAAATTTTTGTAAAAGATGAGACCAACAAGGGCTTGATCTCCAGAATATATAAAAACTCATACAACTTAATAAGAAAAACAAACAAACAACCAAATTCAAAAATAGGCAGAAGACCTAAACAAACAATTCTCCGATGAAGACATGTGAATGACAATTAGGCACATGAAAAAATGTTCAATATCACTAATCATCAGAGAAATTCAAATTAAAACTACAATGAAGTATCACTGCACACCAGTCAGAATGGCCATCATTCAAAAGTCCACAAATGATTAAGGCTGGAGAGGGTGTAGAGAAAAGGAAACCCTCCTACACTGCTGGTGGGACTGCAGTTTGGTGCAGCCATTTTGGAAAACATTATGAAGATTCCTCAAAAGACTGAAAATAGACTTACCATATGACTCAGCAATCCCACTCCTGGGCATATATCCAGAAGGAAACCTAATTCAAAAAGACACCAGCACCCCAGTGTTCATAGCAGCACTATTTGCAATAGCCAAGACATGGAAACAACCTAAATGCCCATCGACAGATGATTGGATAAAGAAGTAGTAATATATTTTTACAGTGGAATGCTACTCAACCATTAAAGCTGACAACATAATGCCATTTGCAGCAACATGGATGTTGCTGGAGAATGTCATTCTAAGTGAAGTAAGCCAGAAACAGAAAGAAAAATACAATATGATATAACTTATATGTGAAATCTAAAAAATAAACAAACAAACATATATATAAAACAAAAACAGGCTCATCGACATAGAATTCAGATTTGTGGTTGCCAGGGTGGAGGTGAGTGGGAAGGCATAAACTGGGAGTTTGAGATTTCCAGATACTGACTGGTATATATAAAATAAAGAAGTTTATACTGTATAGCACAAGGAAATATATTCAATATCTTGTAGTAGTTAACCTTGAAAAAGAATATGAAAATGAATATATGTATATTCATGTAAAAGTGAAAATTGTGCTGTACACCAAAAATTGACAGAACTTTTTAACTGACTATAACTCAATAAAAAGAATACATAAGTAAAATTAAAAGAAACAAAAAAAAATTTAAAAATAAAATGATTTGACAGCTAATGTCATGTCAAATTTCCAAAATGTTGTAATTTACATAGGAAAAACTAGTGTGTCGAAAAATATATATTAAGAGTTTCATGTTTCAAGATTTAAAACATTTCAAAATAGTATTTATTTATGTTTACAATGCCTTTACAGTGGGAATAAGTTACATATGGAAACATTTGAATAAACATGTTTTATTCTAATATCAGAAAACTCTGTTCTTTGAATATTTGCCATCTGATGCAAAATTTCCCCACTTGTAATATGAAGGTAGGAAGACATAGATGGATGGTAACAAGTCTTGCAATTTGATTAGATCTATGGCTTTAAAAAAATCACATTAATATAAAGTGGATTCTAAACGTGGAGCAGGAAAAGAATGGAAATGACAAGAGTGTAGTTTTCTTAGCCAGACGATGGTAGTTTTGATTAGTGAATGGCAGTGGAGATGGTGAAAAGCAGAGTAATAGGATATATTTATTGTATTAGAAAAGCCAATAAAGGTAACTTAAGTTAATAAACAAATCCTCATTGTAGCCATGAACCTAAACCCTCATTCTATGAATTATCTTATGCAAACTGCTAACAACTACATATGTAAACTTAAGGCCCCTGGTCTTACTGAGGAGAAATCCCAAAGGCAGTAATATTTATTAACATAATTCTTCAAATCTTGGTGTCTCTGACTTCCATGTGTTTTACAAGTTGATTTTCAATCTTTTATAGAATCTTCCTCTTAACATAGTCCTGAAAATTCACAAGGAGGCTGACCTGTGTAATATGAATTTTCAATAAGTAGTATGATTTCAGGATCATGCAATATGACACACCTAAAATTAGGCTGGGGATTGGAGAGAAAGTAGGAGAGTAAGGGATCCTAGCAGATAGTGGAGGCCACTGGAGAACCTGACTGGGAGGATAGCTGGGGAGAAACCAGAATGGGTGGCATGGGGAGAGGGTGGGAAAAGAAGGGCTGTGGGTGAGCAGTTTTGCTATGTAGTGAAACAGAGAAGTGAGGGGCAGTGGGCTAGAGGGGCTGGAACAATGGTTTGGAATAGGCAAGGGACTTAGAGCAGGAAGCTCTTACAGTGTTTAAACAAGACTGGGCAATTTTTAGTGCACAGAGGATGCCCTGGGAGACAGGGTAGGAGGACCAGGTGGATGCATTCAGGGTCAAGCTCTTGGAAGAGGGTTGCAAGTTGCTAAAGAGACGAGCAGGTGGGGTGAGCAAAGAATACAATACAATTTCAGATCTCACTAATCCCAGGATCCTCCTTGGGGTACATTTGCTTCCATATGCTTTTTCCAGACAAAAATACTGAGGCACAGAGATGTTAAGTAACTTTCCCACAGTCACATAGAGTTGAGTTTGGAAGAGTTTGGACATGAGTTCAAGGTTTGGGAACCAGCTAGCTTGGGAGCCAAGAAGGGAGGGACAGTATTCTTTCTGCTTGTCCTGTGGTAGCTTTGGTCTAGGAGGTGGTGGGAAGGGCATCCCTGCCTAGTCACAGGACAGGCTACCCAGGGAAGAGAGCTTGGGAACCAAGGTATCACTCACCAAGATATTCACATACGCAGGATTTCTAACAAGTTGAGTGGGTCTTCAAGTAGTGCAGCACTAAGAAGAAATGAACTATCAAGCCATGAAAAGACACGGAGGAACCTCAAATAAGTCAATCTGAAAAGACTACATACTGTATATTCCAATTGTATTACATTCTGGAAAAGGCAAAATTATGGTGATAGTAAAATGATCAGTGGTTACCAGGAGTAGGAGGGACAAGTGATGAGTAGGTGGAGCACAGAGAATTTTTAAGGTAGTGAAATACTCTATAAGATTTTATAATGCCATTATACTTCTATCTACACCCACAGAATATATAATACCAAGAGTGAATCCTAAGAAAAACTATGGACTTTGGATGATTTTGATGTGTCAATGTAGGCTCATCCTGGGTAAAAATGTACTATTTTAAAATTGAGTTATAATTAGCATACATTATATTAGGTTCAGATGTACAATATAATGATTGGATATTTCTACATTATGAAAAATCCCTGAAATAAGACCAGTTTCCATCCATCACTATATAAATTTGTTACAGTATTATTCACTGTATTCTCTCTTTGTACATTATACCCTGTGACATTTATTATATAGCTGGAAGTTTGATGAATGATGCTGATAATGGGAGGCTATGCATGTGTGGGGACAAGAGTTAAATGGGAAATCTTTCTACTTTCCTCTCAATTTTGTTGCAAACCTAAAAATGATCTAAAAAAGTATTTTTAAAAAAACCTGTTCACTACTTCAGTTTCCTAATCTCTAATATTTAGTAGTTTTAGCCAAGAAATAATGAGTTAATAATATAGAAATAATGCAAACTATAAAGTGGAACTTTAGACCTTTACACACACAGTACCTGAATTTCATAGCATTGGGTGGAAAATTTTATTTAAAATTTGTTTAAATAAGTAATTTCTAACCAAAAGTGAATGATCTAAAAGGTAATTATAAAATTAAACATGAAGTGTAACTAGAAAAATAAAAGTCATAAAGTTTTTCCCTTGAAATAAATAAGATATATTTCAAATGAACATTAATACAACTGTTGGCAGCATTGGAAAAAAGGCAAATAAACTGTAACTGCATTTTACAATTTCATAAGCTATTAAATTGTATTTGATTTTCCAAGTAGGTCACATTTTTATTTTTAAATTGTTAGCATAAAATTTCTAGGACTTACTCTACAGAAAACACATTGAAACTCTCAAAGAATAGTTGTCCTTGAGAGAAAATATCTGGATAAAATACATTAGAGAAAACTTACATTGTAGACAAATTTTAGATTGATGGTAAAAAACCATACCACTTGATGTGTTATTTTTATTTCAAATTAAGTGACAGATAAGAACCTACAGAATGGATAGAAAATGAGTGGAATGTGAACTAGGATATATTGTACTGTGTAAAGGAATGTATTGTACAACATTTTAACAACAATTTTGTATGACATTAACCTTATATCCAATTTATTTACTTCCTTTGAGTGGCATATTAGACCTGTTGCACTTTTTTTTTATTATCTTGTGAATGTTCTAATTAACTTTTATATTGTTTTATAAATCATTAGAATGCCAAATAAGACAAAGGTTATTCATTATGTCAATATGTTCCATCAATAATGCAGCTCTTTCTCTAATCACTACCTCCAGTCCCTACATGCTATCTACACACCATGTCACAACCCAAACCACTGCTGGCAATAGCCTTTTTTTTTTTTTTTTTAATATCACTTGTTTCTCTGCTTACCCAGCCTCATAACCATCTTCTTTTTTTCAGTTAACTCATTTTTATCTCCAATGGCAATATCACTGACATTGTTTTCTTTCTTTCATGCTCTGTATGAAGATCAAACCTCATCAACTGATAATAGTCCAATAAGTTTGTGTGTTCTCTTAAATACTCAAATAGTCAACATTTCTGGAAGAAGACAGGTTATGCTAATCTTCAGTAGCTTTAGCTGTGTGCTTTGCTTCTTCCTGTTCATTATTGTCATTCTGCTACCTAATTTTACCTGTTTATTGTTGTTTTCAGCATTCTATGTAGTCCACTGCCTTCTCTGAAAATAAGAATCATGCAACAAGGAAAAATTCTCAGTATAGGGTGTCTTTTACTTTGTAACCACACTGGGTATCCAGCAACTTGAACCAATTCCACCACTGGCCCTACCCAAATGATTGGCTATCCTCCAACTCTTGAAAACATAAATTATTATGCATACTCCGTTCTTTCTAACTTTTAACTTTTACCTACTGCAAACTCTTGACTTTTCAAAAGAACTGTTTCTGTCTTGTCTCCAGTGATTACTGTGAGGTTGGGAGGAAGATATTTTCAAGGTTTTTTTTTTTACCACAGCCAAATCATTAACTCATTTTTACATTCATTACTATGAGTTCTCAGTTAGCTTTCCTACATGATATATGAACCTCCAAATCAGCCTTTGTGCATATGATTTTTCAGTTACAGCTACCTCCCCAAAGAACTATGAGTAACTTTCAACCAAAATTCCACAGCAAGAAAATTTTAGGCTAGTTCATTACACAATAATAACGAATATCATACTAATGTATTCTGGCTTATTCCAATGATTATTTTTAACATACTCCTTAATTTTAATTTCAATCAGTTTCACTTCATTTCTCAAGCTATGTTACCTACTTATGAAATGTATTTTTTGTCTGCTCTTATCTCTTTAAGGGATATTTGAGAAAACATTTTACCATGTCTCTTGCTTAATTTATGGTTAAGAAGGTTTTTGTTTTGTTTGTTTTTTTATTCCTCTTACCATACACATTAATATTTTATTTTGAATACAATGTATATATTAACTTTGAAAAATTCATCTTACATATAATCCTGGTTTACTTCATTCTTCTTTTTTAAAGCTAAATATGATACCTTTGTATGATATGTTTCTGTATTTATTTTTTTATTATTTTATTTATTATGTAGGGTCTCAGTTGGCAAACATGGAATCTACATAGTTTCCTTTGCATAGCATCAAAAATAAGTTCAGATTTTTGTCTCATTTTTATTTAGTCAATATATAAATGTAGATAATCTCTGTTGTCATTTTAACCTCTGGTTTATACCTTTTAAAATTCATTTTAACTCATTTTCAGTAAAAATAACTCTCCAGATTTTTACTTTTCCAAAGGTAAAAATGGATCAAAGACTTATGCTTGCTACTTCAGTACTTTATATGATTCTTGAGCATAAAGTGAGCATTTATTAAATATTTGCTGTATGTGTTAATAAAGCAGACTATAAGGACTTCAGGATACCAAGTAAAATTGGTTATATAGCAAAAGTTAGCCAGTTTTATTGAACTCATTTCTCTCCTTACTGAGAAATACAAGCTTTATATTTTCCAGTGCCCTAGATAAAAAAGGGCTTTGTTTCAAGTAGGACCAACATGATCTTAAAATATTACCTTCAGAAAAATACTTCTATTTTTCTGCCAGAAATATGGCACTTATTGAAAATCTAAATTAGGTATGAGTAGAAGTGCTTTTATGAAATACTATTATGGCTTGAAATTGCAGTCTGATAAGGAATCACATCACAGGACACTACTAGATGGTAATTGGTGAGCTACTGACATTTCTGGTTTTAGACCTTAATGCATAGGAAACAAATCATTATTCAAATGACAAGATACTTCTAAGTCTCCTCTTGCTGAGAACCACATATTCAATAATTAAGCTTTTGACTGTTCTGTGGCTTTCTTTTCAGCCCTACTTATTGTTGTATATTTATGTTTATCCAAACTGTCATTTGTGTACACGGGAGAAATGAATGATTAATTCTTGATCTGTTGTTTTAAGAAATGTACTTCATTAAGAAAAGTTAGTTTTCCTCTAAACGGTAGAAAGAAAATTAATTGGGAGCAGTGAAATAGTATCTTTTAAAAATAATTTTCTTAAGCAAAAGTCAGGCATTTTTAAAAATTTCCTACATTGTACATTTCAAACCCATGACTCATTTATCTTGCAACTGGACATTTGTACCTCTTAAAATCTCCCACCTATTTCTCTCCTCCCCTCATCCCTCCTCTCTGGCAACCACTTTTTAGTCTCTGAATCTATATCTCTGTTTCTGTTTTGTTATGTTTGTCCACTTATTTTATCTTTTAGATTCCACATATAAGTGAAATCCTATGGTATCTATCTTTCTCTATCTGATTTATTTCAGTTAGCATAATACACTATAGATCTAACCATGTTGTAACAAACAGCAACATTTCATTCCTTTTTATAGTTGAGTAATATTCCATTACACACACACACACACACACACACATGTACATACATGCCACATCTTCTGTATCTGTTTATTGACTGATGGGCATTTAGATTGCTTGGCTATTTTAAATAATGCTGAAATGGACATGAGTGCACATATCTTTTTAAATTAGTGTTTTCATTTTCTTGGTATAAATACCAAGGAGTGAAATCCTCTCACACAAAAACAGATGCATAGATCAGTGGAATAGGATAGAGAGTCCTGAAATAAATTCACACTAAATGGGTAATTAATCTACAACAAAGGAGGTAAGAATATACAATGGGGGAAAAGACAGCATCTTCAATAAATGGTGGTGGGAAAACTAGACAGCTACACTCAAAAGAATGAGACTGGACTACTCTCTCACACCATGCACAAAAATAAGTTCAAAATGAATTAAAAATTTAAATATAAAAGCCAAAACCATTAAACTTCTAGCAGAAAATATAGGCAGTACACTATTTGACATTGGCCTTAGTAATATGTATAATTTTGTATATTTCTTCCCAGGCAACGGAAAAAAAAAACAAAAATAAACAAATGGGACTACATCAAACTAAAAAGCTTTTGCATAGCAAAGGAAACTGTCAACAAAATGAAAAGACCCCTATTGAATGGGAGAAGATATTTGCAATTGATATATCCAGTAAGGGACTAATATACAAAATATACAAAGACCTTATGGAACTGAATACCAAGAACAAGCATCACAATTTAAAAAGCAAGTATGTCTTGAAGAACATGAAATAAAAATATATTTTTTAATTTATTTGATATAATAGACACCTAGAAGAAAAGCCAAAATCAGTAGCCCAGATAGTTTAGAAATGTGTTTCTCAAAATGTATCCAAGAAAATTTTTCTTTAGATTATTTTTAATGTAGATTTCTTGGCTTCATCTCCACTACATCCTCAGCATCTTGTTTTCTTAAAATTGTCACTTAAATTGTTAATGAATTCTTAAAGGTTAGAATCACTATTTATGCTATACCTCTGGTTTTTGTTTGTTTTCTTTGTGGAATTTGGAGGTATTATGCTTGGGAAAATGATTTTCAATACATGCAGTGGTGTAGTATACTACAACTTAGGGATATTCTGGGATATTTTTCTAGTTAGTATTTTGCACCTTGAAAGCTAATAGCTAGAGTCTACAAAATTGTGAGGAAAGGTGAAATGTTTTTTTAAAAAATCTGGGAAGAGGAGAGTGTACACTTTTCAATGAGTTGGTGTCTGGACAATCTGTGAATCATTGTATGATATAAAAAAGTTTACATGATTGTCTTTTTAATTCCTTTAAGAGGCTTTTATTTCATTAAGCACTACATGTTATTATCTTTCAATTACTCATTGATATACTTTTTTTTAAATTTCAGATATGAATCAGTTATTTTTTTATTGCAGTACAGTCAATTTACAGTATTGTGTTGATTTCTAGCATACAGAATAGTGATTCAGTGGTACATGTATATATTTATATATACTTTTTCATATTCCTTTCCATTATAGGCTATTATAGGCTATTACAAGATATTGAATATAGTTCCCTGTGCTCTACAGTAGGACCTTGTTTCTCGTTATTGTTGTTTTTATTTTAACTTTAGTAGAATTTATTCTTTTACAGCAATTTCAGGTTCACAACAGAACTAAGCAGAAAATAAAGAGTTCATACATAGCCCTCCCCACCCACACATATATACTCCCCTACCCTCAATATCCCTCATCAGTGTGGCATTTTTGGTACAATTGATGAACAAATATGGGCACATTATTATCAACTATAGGCCATAGTTTACATTAGGGTTTACTCTTGATGTTGTACATTTTATGGGTTTTGACAAATTCATAATGACATGTATCCACTACAGTATCATACGGAACAATTTAATTGCCCTAAAAATCCCTTGTGCCTCATTTAGTCATTGGTCCCTCCCTCCCTCTCCACAAACCCTTAGAAAACATGATCTTTTTATCGTGTCTTTAGCTGTACCTGTTCTAGAATGGCATTTGGTTGGAATCATACAGTTTGTAGTCTTTTCAGACTGGCTTCTTTCATTTAGTAATATGTCTTTTAAGTTTCTTCTATGTCTTACATAGCTTAGTAGATCTTTTATTTTTACTACACATATACTTTTAAATTTACATATATGTACTGTTCATTGTTTCTATGAATGTTTAGAGCTTTGACTTTTTAAACTTACATAGTTATCAAAGGAATAAAGACAACCACAAAATAAGAATTAATTCAAAAAGACACATACACCCTGCTATTAACAGCAACATTATTTATAATTGACAATACATGGAAGCATCCTAAGTGCACATCAATAGTTGAATAGATAACGGATATGCAGTGTATATATATATATATATATATGTATATATATGTATATATATGTATATGTATATATGTAATGGAATGAAACTCACCCATAAAAAAGAAGGATATTTTGCCATTTGGGGCCCATTATTCACTTTTTTTTTCACTTCAAAAATCAGAATTTTATAACTGGCAGAGACATTTCCATTACATCAAAAACAACAAAATACCTAGAAAGAAACTTAACCAAGGATGTTACCTGTACCATGAAAACTGAAATGACACACAAAAAAAGGGAAAGATTTCTTGTGCTCTTGGATTGGAAGAATCAGCACTATCAAAATGGCCACACTACCTGAAACAATCCACATATCAACACAACCCAAATCAAAATACTCATGACATTCCTCACAGAACTAGAACAAACAATTCCAAAATTAATAAGGAACCACAAAAGACCCCGAACAGCCAAAGCAATCTTTTGTTTTTCTCTTTTTTTGTTGTCTTTTTCTCTTTCTTCTTTTTGTTCTCTTTTCTTATGGTTTGATGACTAGAGAAGTTCCTTTAACACTTGTTGTAAAGCTGGTTTGGTGGTGCTGAAATCTTTTAGTTTTTGTTCATCTGTGAAGCTTTTGATTTCTCCATCAAGTCTGAACAAAAGCCTTGCTGGATAGCGTATTCTTGGTTGTAAGTTTCTCTCTTGCATCACTTTAAATATATCATGCCATTCCCTTCTGGCCTATAGAGTTTCTGCTGAAAATTCAGCCAATAATCTTATGGGAGTTCTGTTATATGTTATTTGTTGCTTTTCTATTGCTAATTTTAATATTTTCTCCTTATCCTCACTTGTTGTCAATTTGATGACTATGTGCCTTGGTGTGTTCCTCTTTGGGCTGATTCTGTGTGGTACTCTCTGCACTTCCAGGACTTGGGTGACTAGTTTCCTTCCCAGGTTGGGGAAGTTTTTGGTTATTATCTGTCCCAAATTTTTCTCAGGTCATTTCTATCTCTCTTCTCTTTCTGGGACCCCTATAATGCAAATATTATTGTATTTCGTGTTATCCCAGAGTTCTCTTAAACTATCATCATTTCTTTTTATTCTTTTTTCTGTTCTGAAGTAGTGATTTCCACTAATCTGTCTTCTAAGTCACTGATCCATTCTTCTGCCTCATTTAGTGTATTCTTGGTTCCTTCTAGCATATTGTTCATTTCAGTGATTTTATTCTTCAACTGTGTTTAGGTATTCTTTATATATTCCAGCTCTGCTAAAAACTTCACTGTGCATCTACACTCCTCTTGAGTTCTCTGAACATTTTGGCCATCATTAATTTAAACTCTTTCTCAGATAAATTACCTATCTCCTCATCACTTATTTCTTCTTCTGGGATTTTATCTTCTGCCTTGGCCTGGGAGATATTCCTTTGCTACTTTATAATGTCTGTCTTTCTATGTGTCTGTAGATTCCTTCCACAGGCTTTGGGATTATTATTATTATTATTATTATTTTTTTAATTTCTAGTATCCACCATTGGTGGATGTGTTTAGAGTAGAGGCTTATGCAGGTTTCCTGGCAGGAGCAGCCACTGACTGTCCACTGCTGGGTGAAGCTTGGTCCTGGACCTCTGGTTGGTAGGGCTGTGTCTTTAGGTCTTTGTGGCTTAGGAAGTCTGTTGATGGATGCTGTGGCTGTGTTCCCAGCCTGTATGTTGTTTGGCCTGAGGCTTCCTTACAGGGGGTTGGGTGGGGCTAGGTCTTGGTGTTAATGATCTTATCAAGATGTCAGCCTCCAGGAAAGCTCTTGTAGATTAAGACTCCTGGAATGTCTTCCAGCAGCTTTGATGTCCCCTGAGTAAGCCACAGCCATCCCCCATGTCCCTAGGAGACTCTCCAAATCCATCAGGCAAGTCTGGCCCAGGTTCCTATGAAATTACTGCCTCTGCCCTTGGACCTGGTGCTATTGAGTTTCTGTGTATGCTTCTCAAGTGAATGGAGTCTATTTCTCCCAGTCCCATGAGGCTCCAAGAGCCAAGCTTCACCACCCTTCAAATCCAGATGTCCTGTTGTTTCCTTCTCTTCCCAATGACAGGACCCAGGCTGGGGAGCCTGATGTGGGGCTTAGAGCTCTCACTTCTGTGGGAGGGTCTATGCAAACTAACAAATATTCAGCTCATGTGTTGCTCAAACTGGGGGTATGGGGCTCAATTACATCACGAGCACGCCCTTCCTACAATCCTGCTGTAGTTCCCTCTTTATGTTTCCAGTTGCAGAAGATCTTTTTTTTTGCTAGGTTCCAGTCTTCTTTTAATGATTGTTTAGCATTCAGTTGTGGTTTCATTGTAGTCATGAGGAGAGGCCTGCTTGTGGTCCTACCACTCCACCATTTTGACCAGAACTCTACTAGTTGATATTCTATTAAAAAAATAAATATTATCTAGGTTAAGTCAAAGCCAAGCCTACAAAGAAAGGCTAAAATTAAACATGACTAAAGTGATGTTACAAAATTTCCCCTGTATTCTGTGAATTTTCTACTAAGAAAAATATGCATGTGTACTTAAGGTATCAATGTTGCAATAGTTTAATAATTAACCTTAAAATAGAATCCTTACCTTTGAAAAGGTAATGAAGTGTTTGCTAAATTTATTAGGAATCAAGCAGGAAATAGCATATGACAAATCACACAGCACATGGTCTTTTAATGCACTATTAAATTACAACTGTTCCTGGTAAAAGAATTATACATAAAGACTGTCAGGACCCAGGAGAGCTTAAAGTAATATATCATCTCATAAATAATCATTACCTGTCAACATAGAACTACTTTGTGTGCAGTTCTTCAATTCAAATTAAAGAGTAGTGCTTCAATTGACTGTATATATGTATTTTTTCAGTATATATTCAGCTACTACTTGTGACATGAAAACTTAACTAGCACATAATTTTAAAAAACTCATATCTCCAGTTTTAATGCATCCTATTTAAGCACTTTGTAACTGCCTGGTAGACAATTGTGAAATTTTGAATTGAATTACACCATTTTATTTTATTTTTAAAAATAGATTGCTCTTGGGACTTTGCCATATATTAGACACTTTTTAAATTCTTTCAATGACTTTCATATGAAGTACAGTTTAATAATACATTATTATAGTGTTTCTTTCAATGATAATGATGCTCATAAAGATTCCAAAACTCATCCAATGTAACATATCAACTACATTTTGGAGGATGGATTCAAACCCATTTCTGTTGCATTCTAAAGACTTAAATATTTCCAAAACATTATATGCTCCATTCATGTTCTATATTGAGCGACTATGCAATAGTCATCAATAAAACATTCTGACTGTAATATCTGAAGCTGCATTTCTAAAATTATTCTGACTTGAAACTTTATTGGTTAGTTGAAATCTGGGTTAAATAGAAAAATGAAATAAAGTTTAGAAACCTCTTGATGTAAAAAAAGTTAAAATGTTAGTTTGATAGAAATGTTAAGTAGATTTATCATATCAGTGCATTCTGGCCAACCCAAATTTGTTCCACAAGAGAGTACAAAATATATCCTTTACTTTGTAGATTTGATGCGTATATTGTTGAAATGAGTATTAGTAACATTGAAAATAATTTTAAGGTTAGTGATGAAAGAACTATATTTCCATTGGAATGAAGTCTCAGATTTCACTGGGGATGATGAGGTTTCAGATGATCAGAATAATGCAGCAACCAGGAACATTGGCGTGATTGTCACAGTAAATAACAATCAGTATAGTCATCAGAATGGTAGAAAAATAGGCAAATACAATATTGAAAAACTGATCTTGGTATCCTAGGATAAAAATAAATAGGTATATCATACTGGAAAACTAGAAAACTTCCTCCCCCATTTTTTGTCAACTAAAAAAATTTTAAATGAAATAAATAAGATAAGTAACAACAACAAAAAAGTCATCCCAAAGATTTCTTGTCCCTATTAAATTTTCCCATTGTGTGTTAGTTTTCAGACCTAGAAACCCTTGAATAATGGAAAAGTTTCCTTGAAAAAAACTACATTTTTATCAAAAATTTATATTATAGAGCTCCCACCTGACATTCTCTGGAGTGATCAGTACAATGTACCAGGTACCCAGTACTTATAACCAAGGTAACTGCACCAAGGAGAGAAACATGGCAATCATTTCAGTAATTAATGATCAAAACAAATATTGGTAGCTTAGGATCCAAATTGCTACTTGGACAAATCAAATTTGGTCAAATTGATCTTTTAGTGAACCCAGTAGTTTGTAATCACAACCTGTGTTTATTTTCTCAGTTTCTAAATGTATAGTTGGAATGGATATATAAAGCCATTGTCACAAACACAGCAATCTAGCTCATCTTGCCTACCAATATGATTAACCAAAATAAATATCTTGTCAAAGATTATGAACTTTGTGTTATATCCCCACTTAAATAAATTTGGTTTATTTTGTGCTATGCAGTATATTAGAATATGACTTCCACAGGGAAAGGCATATTGCCTCACTTTAATCACTTATCCAAAGAAAGTAGCATAGTACATAAGGTGTTTTAAATTTGGAAGAAATCCTTAACTCTAATCCATCTGATGCATTGTCTGTAAGGTTACTAGATTTGAATAGTGGACCTGGAAACAATGGGTGTATGGCCCATACTAACTTAGAGAACACAGTGAGACATGAGGTATCAGTCATTGACAAGCCCTTTTGGAAACATACAACAATTGGTTTTGGTGCAAGTTAATGCTTTCTTTAACAAATTTTATTCTTTTTAAACACAGAATTCTGGCTTATTATTTAGTCCCCACTGAGATTAATACAAGAGCATGGAATAATAATTGACTATGTTATGTAACTGTCCATTATGAACTATATGCTACTTGACTCATCAAGTTAAAAAAGAACATAGGTAGCATCATTCCATCTTCCAGTGTATGTGACTTGACCCAGAAGACATCCTACAGGTACATGAAAGCTACATGACAAGATAACCCAATTACTCAGTCAGTTCCTCTTGTCCCACCACCATCTCTACCTCAGTTCATAAATGTATGACGGTTTTTCCTAAGATTAGTTGACTCAGGAAGAAAAATGAGTCTAATTTTTAGAGCATATTGCCTGATTGAAATATTGAACATTTTCATATTAATATCCTAAAGGAAGGAGCAACTTTTTAATAAGACAGAATAGTATATCTATGATGATAACTTTGTCTAGAAGGGGAGATGGCCTTATGTACAGATCTGTGCTGATTCATGGTCTGTTATTAATATTTTGTTGAGCTGCTCAGGGATTTGTAGAAACAGGATTAAAGAATAAGGAACTAGAGCACATGATTGAAAACAATGAACTTTAGAGAAAATTATATGGGTAAATTTCTATTTTAAGAAGTAAACTGTAAATAATGAAACTGTTTGTACCTTGTATAAATGCTCAAAAAGACCTAAACACTTTCAATTATCTGACTAAGTTCTCTTACTTTATGGATGTTGGTTGATTTATTTCTCCAGTCACCACTGTATTCATATAACTGTTGTATGAACAAAGAAGGCACAGAAGTAGAAAGTAAGTTTCACATGCAAAAAGTGATATGAACTTTTTCTCACCAAGTTTGCCCTGGTTACTGTTGCTATTGAGTGCCCTACTTGCCTATAATAGTGACCAACTATAAGCCCCTAAATAAATATATTGGTGTCAGGTTGATTACATTGGATCCATACTATTATGGAAATGGAAGAGGATTATCACACGGAACAGAACATTGATCTGTCTTCTTTGCCAACTCTGCTTCTCCTAGAACAATAAGCTGGAAACTTGTTGAAAGCTTAATTTATCATCTTATCCCATCCAGCATGGTTCTGACAATGGAACACTTTCTGATATTGAAGAAAAATGTTATTTAACAAACTGAAGATTATAGAATTTATGGATTTTAGTATTCTCATTGTCAGAAATAGCTGATCACAAAAATCATCCTCTGGTGTATGAAAATTGAGTTTATGTTCCAGGTGGTAATACTACCTGATGAGTGTGGGATACTGTCCTACAAGATGTTGTCTATGCCATTAGCCAGTACACTATATAGGTGCTGTTTCAACAATAGCCAGTACACCAGAACTCAAGAAACAAAAGTGTAAAATAGAAGTGATGCTGAACACTATTTCTACCTCATAAAATTAAAATGTTTGTTTTCTGTCCCTGTGACTTTATCCCCTTCATTTTATAAGCTTTGGTACACAAGGGAGGAAAGTTTCCACTATGCAGGTTAACAAATATATCCATTAAACAGAAATTTGCATTTTCCTTCCAGTAATTTGGGACTTTTCATATCACAAAGCAGTAAAATGTGTGGTTACTATGTTAGATGAGGTGATTGATCTTGATTAACAACAGAAAATACAAGTATGTGCACAAGAGAACTTAATGAAATGTTTACAGATCATCTTGGTTTCTTCCTTCACTGCATGTCTGCATTAAAAGAAATTAATTTGATCTTGAAGTATAGGTTTATCTTTATTTACTTTATTTAATTAAACAAAATATTAAAAAGAAGTCTCTGATTGAAACAAGGTACTTTTCCATTGTTGCAACTCTTCAAGCTTTCTTTTGAGAAAGGCAATGAGATCTTGGACTGTGCTGTTAAAAAATTATGTATAACCATCCCAACATGTCCCCCATATGTTCTAGATTCAAAAATGGCCAAAATACTTTGAAAATTTTCCCACAGGTAGATAAAATTCATTTCTCTAAACCTTGATTAGGAGCTGGCTTATGACTTGCTTTGGGTGATCAGACACATGAGTCCCACTGTGAAAATTATGCCAATTCTGATCCCAGATCTCAAAGGCCTTCTACACACACTATTTTGCTTGGAGCCCTATGGCCATAAAATAAACATGATAGGCAAGAACAGCCTACTAGAGAATAAGAGACATGTGGAAGAGATCCAGTTTGTACCAGCTTTCCTGCCATCACAAATCAACCTGCTCAGACGATCTAAGAATGAGCCCAGTACAAAGTTGAATGAGTTTGGCTGAGTACTGCCCAGTTCAGACTAAGAACAGCACAAATGGCGGACCTAAGAATCATGACTTAATTACGTAGCTTTTCTTTAAAGACATTAAGATTTGAGGGGTGGTTTCTTACACAGTAAATATTAACAGATACACCATGTAAAAGACAAAACATTGTATAGCTGCATCAGTATTATTTGACTTCACATGAAATAAAAAGAAACTTCAGAGAAGCTCTTACACCACATACTAAACAACAAGCTTTCAGTATTCAAATTAAATTCAAATTCTTTTTTTAACATTTTTTATTGATTTATAATCATTTTACAAAGTTGTGTCAAATTCCAGTGTTCAGCACAATTTTTCAGTTATTCATGGACATATACACACTCATTGTCACATTTTTTTCTCTGTGAGTTATCATAACATTTTGTGTATATTTCCCTGTGCTATACAGGGCAATCTTGTTTATCTATACTACAATTTTGAAATCCCAGTCTATCCCTTCCCACCCTCCATCACCCTGATAACCACAAGTCTGTATTCTGTCTGTGAGTCTATTTCTGTACTGTATTTACGCTTTGTTTTTGTTTATATGTTTGTTTTTGTTTTTGTTT
Source organism: Camelus ferus (assembly GCF_009834535.1). Lineage (NCBI taxonomy): Eukaryota > Metazoa > Chordata > Mammalia > Artiodactyla > Camelidae > Camelus > Camelus ferus. The sequence continues at coordinate 63,247,822 of NC_045709.1, forward strand.
TTTAGATTCCACATATGAGCGATCTCTTTTTCTTTCTCTTTCTGGCTTACTTCACTTAGAATGACATTCTCCAGGAGCATCCATGTTGCTGCAAATGGCGTTATGTTGTCAGTTTTTATGGCTGAGTAGTATTCCATTGTATAAATATACCACCTCTTCTTTATCCAGTCACCTGTTGATGGACATTTAAGCTGTTTCCATGTTTTGGCTATTGTAAATAGTGCTTCTATGAACATTGGGATGCAGGTTTCATTCTGAAGTAGAATTCCTTCTGAATACAAGCCCAAGAGTGGGATTCCTGGGTCATATGGTAAGTCTATTCCTAGTCTTTTGAGGAATCTCCACACTGTTTTCCATAGTGGCTACACCAAACTGCATTCCCACCAGCAGTGTAGGAGGGTTCCCCTTTCTCCACAGTCTCTCCAGCATTTGTCATTTGTGGATTTTTGAATGACGGCCATTCTGACTGGTGTGAGGTGATACCTCATTGTAGTTTTGATTTGCATTTCTCTGATAATTAGTGATACTGAGTATTTTTTCATGTGCTTTTTAATCATTTGTATGTCTTCCTTGGAGAATTGCTTGTTTAGGTCTTCTGCCCATTTTTGGATTGGGTTGTTTATTTTTTCCTTATTGAGTCGTATGAGCTGCTTATATATGCTGGAGATCAAGCCTTTGTCGGCTTCACTTGCAAAAATTTTCTCCCATTCTGTAGGCTTTCTTCTTGTTTTATTTCTGGTTTCATTTGTTGTGCAGAAGCTTGTAAGCTTCATTAGGTCCCATTTGTTTATTCTTGCTTTTATTTCTTCTAGGAGAAAATTTTTGAAATGTCTGTCAGATAATGTTTTGCCTATGTTTTCCTCTAGGAGGTTTATTATATTTTGTCTTATGTTTAAGTCTTTGATCCATTTTGAGTTGATTTTTGTATATGGTGTAAGGGGGTGTTCTAGCTTCATTGTTTTACATGCTGCTGTCCAGTTTTCCCAACACCATTTGCTGAAGAGACTGTCTTTATTCCATTGTATATTCTTGCCTCTTTTGTCGAAGATGAGTTGACCAAAAGTTTGTGGGTTCATTTCTGGGCTCTCTATTCTGTTCCATTGGTCTATATGTCTGTTTTGGTACCAATACCATGCTGTCTTGATGACTGTAGCTCTATAGAATTGTCTGAAGTCTGGGAGAGTTATTCCTCCAGCCTCTTTCTTTCTCTTCAGTAATGCTTTGGCAACTCTAGGTCTTTGATGGTTCCATATAAATTTTATTATGATTTCTTCTAGTTCTGTGAAATATGTCCTGGGTAAATGGATAGGGATTGCATTAAATCTGTAGATTGACTTGGGCAGTGTGACCATTTTAACAGTATTGATTCTTCCAATCAAAGAGCATGGAATATCTTTCCATTTTTTAAAATCTTCTTTAATTTCTTTCATCAATGGTTTATAGTTTTCTGTGTATAATTCTTTCACCTCCTTGGTTAGATTTATTCCCAGATATTTTATTACTTTCGGTGCTATTTTAAAGGGGATTGTTTCTTTAGTTTCTTCTTCTGTTGATTTATCATTAGTGTAAAGAAATGCAACTGATTTTTGAACGTTAATTTTGTAACCTGCTACCTTGCTGAATTCTTCACTCAGCTCTAGTAGCTTTTGTGTGGACCTTTTAGGGTTTTCTATATAGAGTAACATGTCATCAGCATATGACACTTTTAACACTTCTTTTCCAATTTGGATCCCTTTTATTTCTCTCTCTTGCCTGACTGCTGTGGCTAGGACTTCTAGGACTATGTTGAATAGGAGTGGTGATAGTGGGCATCCATGTCTTGTCCCAGATTTTAGTGGGAAGCTTTTGAGATTTTCACCATTGAGTACTATGCTGGCTGTCGGTTTATCATATATAGCTTATATTATGTTGACATATGTTCCCTCTATACACACTTTGGCGAGAGTTTTTATCATAAATGGGTGTTGAATTTTATCAAATGCTTTTTCTGCATCGATTGAGATGATCATGTGGTTTTTGTACTTTCTCTTGTTGATGTGATGTATGACATTGATTGATTTGCGTATTTTGAACCAGCCTTGTGTCCCTGGGATGAACCCTTCTTGGTCATGATGTATAATCTTTTTTATGTGTTGTTGGATTCTATTTGCTAAAATTTTGGTGAGGATTTTGCAGTCTATGTTCATCAGTGATATTGGCCTATGATTCTCTTTTTTTTTTTTGTAGTGTCTTTGCCTGGTTTTGGTATCAGGGTGATGGAGGCTTCATAGAATGAGTTTGGGAGTATTCCCTCCTTTTCAATCATCTGGAAGAGTTTGAGAAGGACTGGTATGAGTTCTTTTTATGTTTGGTAGAATTCCCTGGTGAAGCCGTCCGGTCCTGGACTTTTATTTGTAGGGAGGTTTTTAATTTACTATTTCTATTTCCTTTCTAGTGAAGGGAATTTTGAAGTGTTCAGATTCTTCTTGATTCAGTTTTAGTGGACAGTATGTTTCCAGAAACTAGTCCATCTCCTCTAGGTTATCCAGTTTGGTTCCATATAGTTTTTCATAATAATCTCATATGATGTTGTGTATTTCTATTGCATTTGTTGCAATTTCTTCATTCTCCTTTCTTATTTTGCTAATTTGTGCTCTCTCTTATTTTTTTCTTTGTGAGTTTGGCCAGAAGTTTGTCGATTTTATTTACTTTTTCAAAAAACCAGCTTTTGGTTTGGTTGATTTTTTCTATGGTCTTGTTAATCTCTATTGTATTTAATTCCTCTCTGATCTTTATTATTTCCTTCTTTCTGCTGCTTTTTGGGGATGTTTGCTCTTCTTTTTCTAATTCATTCAGGTGGTGGGTTAAATTGTTTATTTGAGATTGTTCTTCTTTTTTGAGGAAGGCCTGTATCGCTATAAACTTCCCTCTTAGCACTGCCTTTGCTGTGTCCCGTAGGTTTTGAGTGGTTGTGCTTTCATTATCATTTGTCTCAAGGTATTTTTTAATTTCTGCTTTGATTTCCTCTTTGATCCATTGTTTTTTCAATAACATATTGTTTAATCTCCATGCTTTCCTTTTTTTCTCCATTGTTCCTCTGTTGTTGATTTCCAGTTTCATGGCATTGTGGTCAGTAAAGATGCTTGAGATAATTTCTATCTTCTTAAAATTGTTGAGGTTTCTTTTGTGCCCAAGTACATGATCGATCCTGGAAAATGTTCCATGTGCACTTGAAAACAATGTATATCCTATTTTTTGGGGGTATAATGCTCTGAAAATATCCACCAAATCTCGTTTTTCTATTGTAGTATTATTTTCTCTGTTGCCTTGTTTATTTTCTGTCTGGAAGATCTGTCTAGTGATGTTAATGCAATGTTATAAACTCCAATTATGATTGTATGCCCATCAATATCCCCCTTTATCTCTGTTAGTAATTCTTGTATGTACTTAGATGCTCCTATATTCGGTGCATATATGTTAACGAGTGTAATATCCTCATCTTGTATCACTCCTTTAATCATTATAAAATGTCCTTCTTTATCTTTCTTTTTGGCCTTTGTTTTAAAGTCTACTTTGTCTGAAATCAGTACTACAGCACCTGCTTTTTTGTCTTTTCCACTTTCATGGAATATCCTTTTCCATCCTTTCACTCTCAATCTATATGTATCCTTCTCCCTAAAGTGGGTCTCTTGTATGCAGCATATTGAAGGTTCTTGCTTTATTATCCAGTTTGCCACTCTATGTCTTTCGACTGGAGCATTTAGTCCATTAACCTTTACAGTAATTAATGACAGATGTGTGTTTATTGCTATTTTGAACTTATCTTTGCAGTTGAATTGGTATATCCTCTTTGTTCCTTTCTTCTTCCTTTTGTGGTTTGGTATTTTCCTTTGTATTATCATGGATTTAATTTAATTTTTGTGACTCCCTTGTAAGATATTGGCTTGTGGTTACCCTTCTTTATAAATCTATTAACCCATTACTATAACTGTTTTTATTAAACTGATAGTAACATGATCTCAAACCCATCCTACTTTTAAAAAAATTTTAAAAAGAAAGAAAAAAATATTCTTTATTTCCCTGCCTCCCTTTCCCACTCTCAGTGATTTGTATGTCTTCTTTTATAATTTCTTGTTTACTTTATTTGTAATTCATGAGTTATCACCTTTCTAGTTGTGAGTTTCTCATTTCTGTAGCATCCTGCTGCTTTTCTATTTAGAATAGCCCTTTCAATATTTCTTTTAGCATGGGTTTAGGTTTGCTAAACTCCTGCAGCTTTTTTTTTTTTGTCATGAAACTCTTTATTTCTCCTTCTATCCTAAAGGATAGCCTTGCTGGATAGAGTATCCTAGGCTGCATTTTTTTTCATTCAGGACTTTGAATATATCTTGTCACTCCCTTCTGACCTGTAGTGTTTGTGTAGAGAAATCAGCTGAGAGCCTTATGGGGGTTCCCTTGTAACTTACTCTTTGCTTTTCTCTTGCTGCCTTTAGAATAATTTCCTTACCCTTGACTCTGGCCATCTGGATTGTGATATGTCTTGGTGTGGGTCTATTTGGATTCTTCCTGTTTGGGACCCTCTGAGCTTCCTGTACTTGGATATCTGATTCCTTCTTTAAGTTTAGGAAGTTTTCAGTCATGATTTCTTCAAAAACCTTTTCAATCCCCTTTGATCTTTCTTCCACTTCCGGAACCCTTACTATGTGAAGATTGGTATGCTTTTTATTAACCCATATGTCCCTTATGCTATTTTCATTATTTTTTATTTGCTTATCTTGTAGTTCTGAATGGGTGCTTTCTATTGCCCTGTCTTCTAGATCACTAATTCGTTCCTCTGTTTTATGTAGTCAGCTTTGCACGGCTATTAGATCATTCCTCATCTCTGTCAATGAGTTTACCCATTCTACTTGGCTCTTCTTTATAGCTTCAATTTCATTTTTGACATATTTTATATCTCTAAACACTATCTCTTTTAATTCCTTCAGCAATTTGATCACTCCTTTTTTTGAAATCTTGATCTAGTAGGCTGTTGACGTCTGTTTCATTGATCTTTCATTCAGGGGATTTCTCTTGTTCTTTTAATTGGGAATGGTTTCTCTGCTTCTTCATCTTGCTCATACATCTTTGGCACTGTGGTTTATGGAGTATCAGTTTTCTATTTTGGCCCTTAATGATTTTATCTATCTAATGCATATTTAGGAATAGAAACTAGGAAAAAAAGAAAAAAAAATAAGAGGGAGAGAGAAAGAATTTTAAAAGAAGGGAGAAAGATGTTTTGAAAACAGTGTATAATGAATAATAGTAGAGCGAGTTGAAGCAAAGTATTAATCGGGTTGAGACGTCCTTTTAAACCTTTTTTTAAAAAAGGGGGGGTGATGAATAGATGTATTTGAAACCTGTGTCTAATCAATAACAGGACATCAAAACCCAAGAGAAATAGAAATGAATTAAGAAGTAAAAATTAAGAGAGTAAGAGAAAATAGAACAGGTAAAAACAGATTTAAAAAAAAAAGGGGGAGGTTTGTCGGTGTTCTCCTGGAGTCTGTGTGCTTTTAATGTGACGTCTTTCTGTCTTCGTCCTGTTTTGGAAGCTCAGTTTGCTGTTTTCAGAGGCCCTCCGTTGGCGCCCTCTACTGTGCTGCTCCCAGCACCTGTTGGCAAGCAGATTGCGCCTCCTCCTAACACTGGGTCAGGTGCAGCTCTCCTCTGCTGTGGGCGGGTGGGTCACTGCCCCTCCGGATGCCGCAGTCAGATGTTGCAGACTGGCCAGTTTGGAGGGCGGGTCATGCCCCCTCCCAGCACCTGGGTCAGGGGCTGTGTTCCTGCCCAAAGTGTTGGGGGCTGCTCTCCCTCTACCTGCACCGCAGGTAGCTCCGCTGCTCTGTGTGGCTGCGCGCTCCGCCCTGGTCGGCACTCCGCAGCTGGGCTCGGGGAAGACCGAGGGACAGCCTTGTCCCTGCTCTGAGCCAAAACCCAGCTCCTTGTTTGTCTTTGTGGAGCAAGTTCTCTGAGGGACCAGGATGGAAGGATCCTATCTGCCCTGGGCTGCAGGCCAGTCTCAGTCTGGCCTTTGAGGCTGCTAAGCCCTTCGGTGCAGATGCAGGTTTCGCCCTCTCCCCCGCCTGAGAGCTAATTGCTGGAGGATATGGCGGCTGTGCCTGCCCCCCACCTCTCTTCCCTCAAAAAGTTTCTGTGTGTTTTCAGAGATGGGGGTATGCACCCTTCCCCCGAGAGCACATTAACCTTGCTGTTTTATGGAGGGCCCAGGTTGTTCTGCCCTGTACACCCACAGCCACAGCGCGCCTCCCCTTCTAGTCCCCCAGGGCTGCCTCCGTGCAGCCGCCACAGTCCTCCACCTGGCTTGTGCAGCCTGGCCCTGCCCGCCACTGCTGGCCAGCATCTCAGGCTGGGTGTTGGGGGACTCTCTGTGCCCGTTTAACTTAGTCCTGTCAGTCAAGGGCTGCTCTGTACAGATCCGAGCCTCGGAGGCTCCCCCTCCTTCCCGCTGGCCTCTCAGTTGGAGAGGGGAGACCCAGGGAGCGAGCGCCAGTCCTCCTTTGCCGCTCCCTCCCCGTGGGACCCGTCCCACGCTGCTTTGCCTTTTGTTCTTTCTTTTTTCCTTTTCTCCTACCAGATTTTTGGCGTCTTTATCTTTTGAAGAGGGTGATGTTCTTTCGGAGTTCCACAGTGCTCTTGTTGGCTGAGTGGGTCTTTAGATGTGGGTCTTGGTGTATTTGTGGGAGAGGGTGAGCTACGAGCATCCTTCTACTCCGCCATCTTCTCCGTCTCTAAACGCAAATTCTTTTTAAGTTATTTTGCCTTTCCTTAAGTGCCAAACATTGTCTAAATTTCAATTCATTCAAAAAACAAATAATATGAACATTTTAAATTGATACTTAAAAATCTTCAGTCACTTCTACAGAAAATTTATCAATATGAACAAAGAAGTTGTGCACATATTGAAAAAAATTGGGTCTTTTTTCTTATAAAGCAACTTATAATAAGCAGGATGGATATTAGAACTGAGGCTTTATATTCTTTTATCTTTTTAGGTAGGTACAAAATTAATTATACAGTTTTTAACTGTTTTCAAACTCCATGAAGTAAGACTCAGATGATGTTTCTTAAACTGGAAAACTAGATATGTTTATGTCATTTATAAATTTCTCAATTTAATAAAGAAAAAAGTATAATATGCAATTAAAGTTTGGAATAACTGAATTAAACCCTTCTAATGAGAGAATTAATAAAATGATGCTTTATTCTAAGAATCATAGAAAACTTTACATTGTAGAAATTGATAGAGTATAGCTTTCTAATTGCCGTGTTTGTGTGTGTGTGTGTGTGTGTTGTATGACATTTAGGTTGGGAATTCCAGGATGGAAATTACAGAGAGCATAGAAAGTATAGTAGATCATGGCAATGTCCTTGGATTCTGAGATTGAGGAATTACAGATAAATCAGTTATAATTGCCCATAGTGAATGGGATATCTTCCAAGCAGTTATTAAATATGTATCTAGGTAATGGAGGCACAAGCTTTCCAAACTGGCACTTTCATGTCTCAGAATCTCTTCACTGATTGCTCAACTAGATAACAAATCTCAGAGACTCCAGATTTAGTAATAATTTTACTGATCATACTACTGAATTCATTTTCAGCCTCTAACTCATCTTTTTTTGTAGCAATCTGTGCCACAAAATTTTTTACATTATATTGTTGGAGCATTTCCAGCTTCTTACATTTTTACGACATTTGAAAGGGGGAGGTCATGGTCTAGGTGATATCTAATTTTATTTGAAGTATTTTATCTTAATAGCATGTAAATATTCCTTGGTTTGTGAATGTAATAAGTTTCTGCTTTTATAATTTTAGTTTTTCACAATATTTTCCAAAATAATATCACCCTGAAACACACACAAAACACAAAACAGAGGAATATTGAACACAGGTGACATATAAAGGGCTTCCTAAAACACTGTCATTCAGTATTTATCAAAAATAACTTCACCTAAGAGGAGTAGAGAACATGTTGGATTTTCAGTCAGAAATATTTTCTCTATCTGTTCTCATTTGTAAAATTCTTCTAAATGTTAAAATGTTTTCCATTCTTGCAAAATTCTGTAACTAGTTTAGATTTGTCATTGTTTGGATATTTTAATACAGTATTACCTGCAATGGAATATATTTTGTCATTTTAGTGTCATGATAGTTTTCACTTGCAATAACAGAAATAGGTTTATTTTTAAGGATTTCACTGGACTTATGCTTTCTGTAGAATAATACTTTTACACTATTCCTTATTAAATTTTCACAGCAGAGAGTAAAATTACCAGTGTTTTAAAATTAAGAGTATTTTGTTTTCATTTCATTTTTGGACAATCACTGAAGGAATTATGAGGAGTTTAATTCATTTAAAATCATGTGTATTACTTTACCTAAGTCTTATCAAGGTTACACAGCTTGCTGCTCTTTGAGACACTGCTGCTGCTAAACAAAGCATCCACTAAAAAAAATTTAACTGGTAAGAGAGTGTCAAAAATAACATACATCTTATTATGTAATTAAAAAAAATGTATTTTTGTCATTTAGGTCACTAATATCTTGCAGTTCTAATATCAATCTGAAAAAAAACTGTATCCTTTTATAAACAGTATTTTTCAGTCCTTTATTTCAAATAATAATTGAAAATATACTAACATCTGGGAATTAGAACAGGAATTATAGTGTTAGATTCTCTTAAATGAATGAAAGTAATTCATGAAACAATATATATTAAGTAACACTAAGTAACACTTCTATGCTTGAGATTAAATATCTAGACTTAAAACATATACTCATTTTCATAAACTAACAAGTTGATATCAAGACTTATACCAATGCTTATTCCCAGATATTTGTGAGCTTGAATTTCAATAAATAAACTACTTGAAGAACTCTGGTGGGTTTGACTTCCAAATAGAGTCCATTATTTTCTAGAACAAGTACCAAGATCATTTAAATGGTATTCAAGCATTTGGCTTAATTCTTCACCTTATTTACCCTTCTAGTCTGTCATCTTCTTCTTCCTTGTTGTTTTGCAGCTAAAATCAATAACTTAAAGTTTCTACATGTGTTACTCACGGCCAAGTCTTGGTTCATTTCCATTCTCTATGTCTCTGTCTTTGTCTTTCTCTCACATAATATATGTAGAATATATGTATATGTACATAATATTAGAGGCATAAAAATAAGTATTGCATTTATTTTTTAATAGCATGCTTTTCTCATCTTTATAAATCCGTCATTTTAACTGATACTTTTTATAGCCATTTTTAATTTGTAACTCTGTTTACAATTATAGCTGCATTATAACCTGTCATCTGTTTTTATATCTAACTCTGTTTTATTTAGACTTTGACAACATTATGAACTTTCTTAAGGTAAGCACTCAATTTTTTGCACATTATACATATATGTTGCCCAGTCTATCCCATTGATTATGTATTTTTGATAAAGTTATCATTATTGATTTCCTGGATAATCTATGATATAATTATACTGAGCTTATTAAAGCTGTAAATTTTAATTGCTTATACTCATTTTGTTTTGGTTGGAGAATTTCATCAATTACTTGTTATTCTACAGTTTGGATTGTCTGGCTGAAAATTTCAGTGTAAACCTTTTATCATTGATATCTCTAAACTCTTTCCATCAAAAAGCTATTATAAATTCTAAACTAAATAGTACATTGACATAGGGATTGAGTACAAATAAGTAATTATAGACAAAGCCAAATAAAAGCACAACAACATATGACATTACTGGAAAACAAACCTATCATTGTTTAAATATTTGGTTCTCACTCATTTGAATAATTATTTTAACATTATTATTCTTTTAATAATTTATGGCTTCAATTCATTTCTATTAAATTTGCATTATTCAATAAAACAATAAGCCATAATAAACACTTTTTTTTTTACCTTTAAGAAAGTAGGAGATTGTTTTTAAAATCAAATATTAATACAGGGGGTGAGAAAGGGCAGACTGGGATTTCAAAATTTGTAGCTACTGACAGGCATATGCAGAATAGATAAACAAGGTAATACTGTATAGCACAGGAAGATATATACAAGATATTGTGGTAGCTCACAGGAAAAAAAAGTGACAATGAATATATGTATATTCATGTATAACTGAAAAATTGTGCTCTACACTGGAATTTGACACATTGTAAAATAACTCAATAAAAAATGTTTAAAAAAAGTAAATGTATAATGACATTAAGATAAGTGCTTAAACACAGGATATAATGTTATTAGTGGGTAGAATGGCAAAACCTTATATAGCCTAGAGATTTAAGGGAAGGATTCCTAAAGGAGGTAGAGTTTGAGCTGAGAGTGAGCTGAGAACAGAGGTAAGGAGAAGACAATGAAATTTGAAAGAGGGTATGCACTCAGTGTGTCTGGGACCTATTCATCAAGCATGGCCATACAATATGCCAATCACTTACAAGATGCTGAGAATCTAGAAGTAAGAAGAGAGCAGAGCTTATTTTCAAAGAAAACATTCTAATGGGGGAGACAAATAAGAAAGTCAGTGATTATATGTGTCATAATAGTCATTCATGAGTTGGGTCACAAAAGTTTATAAGATATATAAGATTTTGTGGAATACAAAAGAAGGTTTAGATAAAGGCTAAACAATATTGTGCTAGGAATTGTATTTCAAGTTTTATTTATTTACACCACAACATTTGTTGAACACTTACTAGGTGACAGACACTAATTAAGTTTTTGGGGATGCCAGGATACTAAGGACAGATATGATACCTGTTACTAAAGGACTTAGATCTAGCAACTTTTATGTCTGAAAAGCAGTTCTAGAATATTACTGGATAAGTTAGAAGAACAAACTAATGAAGAGAGACTATCAAAAGTTTTCTGGACGCCAGGAAAAACAAGTTCTGTAATGGGACTAAGTTGTACCCAGCGGACAGCTGAGCATGGCAGGTCTCACTCATTATCAATGTAATACTGCTCATTAATGAAGAATGAGTCAAAGAAAAATAGAAGGACTGCCATGTACCTTTTCTTCTAGACCAGTCATCTAGGGACTAATATTTGACTGCTTATATATTTATAATATTTGAATTCTAAAGCAGTACTACACAAAGTGGTGGTCTGTTTCCTGAATAACCTTCAAAATCTGGAAACTTGTTAAACATCTATCGATGCAGCCCTACTAAGTCAAAATTTCTGGGGTTATTCCCAGGAATATGATTTAATAAATTTATATAAATCTTATGCATGCTAAAGATTTAGAAGTACTTCATAAAACATAATCTATTAAGTACTGAATTTACCAAAGAAAGAAAATGAATTAAAACTTGTTTTCAAAATAACATCTTATAAAATAGCTGTATTTGCCTTGTTTTGTTTAGGATGTTTATTCTCTCTTTGTGAATTATTTAATGCCAGACTAATAATCTCATACCTCTTTTGATATCTCTTCTAAAGTGTTTCTTCTTCAAAGAAGACAAAGCTAACTTTGAAAAAATAAGCTGAAAAATAAACAAGTATACTCATTGCCTATATATAACATTGAACTTTTTCTTAAATTTGAAACTTTTCTTTCAACTCAAAAAGTTTTACCTTCTGGTCAGTGCTTATATTAAAATTTCTATTCAAATGATAAGATACTTAATTACATTGATTTGATATCTTGAACTATTTGAAAAGTGGTATTTGGTAAATAATGACAAAGGAAAATATAAGAGTATAGTGAACTAGAGAAAATGTATTTTATATTCAGTATCATGCCATAACTTTATGTACAGAGCACTTCAAACATCACACATACTGTGATTTGATACACAGAACTAAATTCTAGTTGGAAGGTGGTGTTACCTACTATAATATTTACAGGGAAGTAAATGACATGATGTTGTCTTTCCAATTAGGAAAAATATGACACAAGGTGGCTTTCCTCCACTCCAAATAGAAATTGTGGAACATAGGATTTGGGATACTAAATCATCAAGGGACAACTGAATATTTCAGGCACATGATGGATGAAAAATTTCCAGTGGGGATCAAAATCTGTCAAGGAGAGTGGCTGCTATCATCAATCACTTCCCTGAAGTGCCTGGTTCTGCAGTGACTTAAGAGTGTTCAGGAAGCCCAGTGGTGGTAGAAAGTAAAAAGAGAAAAAAAAAATCAGTATTTTCTAAATGGTACTCCAGGCCAGATGATATAAAACCCAAAGTTTATGCAATAAGTCAAGGAGAATGAGGAGCACAGATGAGGATTTTAGTTAGAATAACTTCACCATGGTTTTACCAGCCTATGAGGCATATACTGTAACAGCACTAAATAGAGAAATTGTGCCATTACTGTAATTTATGAAATTGTGTTTTTGATTAATACCTTGAATTCCATCAATCAAAAGGGTCTCCAAAATAAGGTATAATTTGAAATTTGTGACCTGCAAAATTAACTAACTTTACTTTGAGACATCATTTCAACAGAGTATGCTAAGAATAATAATAATTTTAATCATTTTTTACACTTTTTAACATGAAAATATCAGCTAGGATTGTTTATAAAGTGCTTTAAGCTGATACAGCTTTACTTTTTTTTTTCCTTTCATAGTTCAGAATTAAAACTAAACTATTAAAAAAAAGTATTCATATGAAGAAGAACAGTTCCAGTACATATACTGATGCACATGTCAGTTTGAATGAAAGGGAGATGAGGAAGTAAAGACAGCCAAGGATGAAGAAAGAAGAAAAACATGACCATAGCTTTAAAAAAAAATCAAGAAAAAGAATCTGGTAATGCACTGAGTTGTTTTTAAGTTGCCAAGAGGAATAATGAGATTCCAAAAGATGACAGTAGGAAAAAAATGTATTCAGTCTCGAATATCCTCCTACCTACCCAACCTATTCCCAATATTGTTTCCAAAACGTATTTTCTGACACATATATCAAATTGTGTTATTTCTCCACTTAAAAACCTCTAATAATTATTCAACACATAAAGTTCAAACTCCAAAAACTATTGTTTCATTCATTTATATTTTAAATGAAAATGTAATATATTCTCTAAAGCCATGTCTTTCACTGGTTATACAGGAGCTCAGTTATTGCAGGCATATGGTTTTGTATTTTGTTTAAACACTTATTCTGAAGTTATGTTTCTTTAACCACTTTAATCCAACAGTTCTCTGCACAGATAATTTTTATTTTCTACATGTAAACATATTCCTTCTTGCTTTTAAAATTCTACTTTCTTTTTTTATTTTTAAAATTCTACTATCTTTTCTGCTCTTCTTCCTTTTATAAATATTTATAATTCCTTTTCTAGCATCTAACACTGCTTTTGTCTAACATTCAATGTTTGTAATATGTTATTTATCATTTCATTATATATGTACATATATAGAGTCTATTTTATATTATAATGAAATACAAAGCTTCAAAGTTTATTTTTCATTATGAAAAATGCCTAATAAAATTAGTATTACTTTCTTTAGATAACATTTAATTTCTCCCCAAATGTATTTCAAATAAAACAATAGGGCTATGTCAGTGGAAATGCATATAGACATAACAAAGTGTTATTTTTTTTTCTTTTGTAGTTATAGATTTAAAATCAATTATATGTGGGCAAAGGAAGCCTGAGGATACCAACTGAGTCAACACAGTTTTATTGATCATGGCTTGACTTTAAAACTGAAACAGATTTTAGTCATATGTCAATCGTATCCTAACTGCAAAGTCCTCTGTTATTTTTCTCTAGATTATTACTTTCTTCTCAGTTTAAATGGCTTGGAAAATTGAAATGCTATTTTACATTTCTGCCTCCAAGAAAAAAAGTAGAATAATCTAAAATGATCCAGCCAGCAACATATCAACTTTGTAAATCACTGTTGACATAATATTCAGTTCTATCTGTATGCTAATATTGATTTATTTCTGGAAATGTACTTTTAAAATATGTCACCCAAAAACTGGAAACATCACTATTGTTCCCAGGAACAAATATGAATAATTTTTGCAATATATTATCAGCAATTTTATTCTGGTAAAATTTAGATTAAAACCAAAAATCATTAAAATCATTTCAGAATTTGTCTACATTTATATTGAATTTTAGTTTTAGAGCTATTCTTGGAGCCCCAAATAATAGATACTCCAAGCAATATTCTGCTGTAGTTAAATGGGTTATTAAAGCATACTATCTTCATGATAATAGTTTTAAAATAAATGTTTGTTAGTTTTATAAGTAAAATGATACTGGTCTATGTTGTTTGCACACTTTTTTGAAGAAAAGGAGATAAACACCCTTAGATTTTGATTTATTCTTTTTCTTCAATAACTAAATTTTTAGTGAATTAAAAAAATCCATTATGACTTTTAAATGAAATCTTCATTTACATTACATTGTTGCAATGTATTACAACCAGTTTATGAATGGTGATAAAATGCTTTGACACTTTTTGTTAACTTAAGCTTAAAAGCTAAATTTTTATAACAAATAGTCTGTTTTGAAGAGCCTGCTTTGATATTTCAATCCATTTTTTTGATATTATAAACAAACTATTTTCCTTGCCCTTTTTTGTCTAACTTAAATAACATTTTATTAAAAAAAAAAAAAAGCAAACTCTGTGAACCTGCTAGAAAGAAAAGAAAACTGGAAAGAAAAGAAAAATAAGAGTCTAATGGAAAAGTTTCCCTGATTTCTATTGCTTTATCATTATTAAAATTTCACATAAATACTGTTTAAAAGGCTATATAAAATAGAAAATCAAAGTGTAATTTAATACTTTAGAGGTAAACTGAAGCAATTCAGACACAGCAATTCTAATAAGATAAAAATAAAAATGATATAACCTTAAACATAAAAATGTTGTATGCTTGAATTTTGTTTTATGACAAAGTACATGGAGTTTTAAAAACATTTAAGTTAATATTACTGGCTTTATCATTTCTTCTTCACATCCCTTATCCATTCAAAATTGGTCTGTTTTACTCCATGGTGTCTGGTTAAACTACCTTTCTCTAAAACATGGGTTTGAGAAGTTGAATGTGAAAAATGGATAATCACTTATGATGAAAATGTAGAAATGGACAGGGTAAAGCTTATTTTGTCCACATTAAAATACTTTAAAAATAACAGATTGGAGATCAAGATGGTGGAGTAGAAGGATATAGAGCTGATCCCCTCCCACAAACACATCAAAAATACATCTACATGAGGAAAAATTCTCACAGAAAACCAACTGAAAACTGACAGTTCTCTTACACAACCACAACTCTAAGAAAGGCCCCCACGTAACTGGGTATGACTGAAATAAGTTGCATTGGGATGGGACCTGCACATCTATGAGGTATCTGTGAAAAAGGAAAAGTTCTCTCACCTGAGAACCCCCTTCCCCAACTAGAAGGTGTACTGGAGCAGTTTGGGAGCTTGGAAGGGACCTGATTCTTCTCCTGAGGAGTGTGGTTGTTGGCTTGCTAGCAGTCAAGAAGCCAAGACCTGTGCTGACCTCTGCCAGTCACCTCATTTTCCATCCCTAAACCCTTGCCAAGCAAGGCTGCTAGTAAGCCCAGCAGCTAGGTGCTGAAACTGGGACTTTAGTGGATGAACTCTGGAAGAAGAGTCAGTCTTGTTGCCAGGATTCAGTCTGAAAGGCCAAGAGTGTGATCAGGATCTCGCTGTTAGAGTGTACAAGTCAGGGTGTAGGTCTGCCATAGGAGCCACATCATCAGCATGTGAGGGTGGGGCACAGATCTCCCATTAAAGCCCCACTTTCAGTATTCTCACTGGAGCATGACTCCAGCTGTTGTCAACTCTGTGAGCATGCAATCACCAGAGATCCCACAGTAGAGGCAAGTCCAGAGGTGGGTATAGCAGCAGAGGACTCTATTGGCTTATGCACTGGGTGGCAAGCAGGGCTACAGAATCCCATGGTCCCAGCAGACTGCCCCTGGGGAAGAATATGCAGTAGTTCCTTTCCTGGTGTGAGCACTCCATTCCCACATACTTCACACCATGGCTTGGAGCCAGATCTGGTCTCCAATGAGAGGATCAGACCCTGCCTTGAAGAGGGCTACAATAGCCACAGAGCAAAAAGAAGTCCCTGACAAACACCTAGTGCAGGCTTTGGTCACCACAGTGACAATCATGTTCCCTATCAAGGGGATGATGTCCAGCACACTCTGAGGAAAGACTTGGAAAACATCCATATCAAAAACAACCCTTACACCAAAAATATCAGATGCATACAGTCTACACAGGGATGCTCCCAAAATAGCCTTTCAAGGTAACAGTAAGCAACTGTTTTCCTAAACTCACAGAAGCAGAGAAATTTAAGTAAAATGAAAAAGCAGAGGAATTACTTCCAGTTAAAAGAACAAGAAAAATCAATTTCCTGAAAGAATAAACAGTAATACAAACTTCTCTGATCTACTAAAGCACAAAAGTTCAAAAAAGAGTAATAAAATTGCTAAAGAAATTAAGGAAGATTATAAATAGAAACGCAGATCACTGTAACAAAGAACTAGAAAGTATAAAGAGAAACCAATCAAAATTAGGCAACTCAATGGCTGAGATAAAAATAGAGCTAAAAAATGAATAGTCAGCTAAATAATGCAGAAGAATGAATACATGATCTGGAAGATATAATAACATAATTCATTCAATCAGACCAATAGACAGAAAGACAAACTAAAAAAAATATACAAGATAAGTGGTATAATGTAATGAAGATATTATGGCTGAAAACTTACCAAAACTAAAGAAGGAAACAGATTCATAGGTACAGGAAACACAGAAGGTTCCAATCAAGATGAATGCAAACAAACCCACAGCAAGACATATAATTTAAATGGCAAATTTAGAGAGTGGATTCTAAAAGCAGCAAGAGAAAAACATAAGTCAACTAATCCCCATAAGTCTATAACCTGATTTATCTATAGAGAATTTGCATGCCAGAAGAAAATGGCATGTTATATTTGATGTCCTGAAAGTGAAACATCTATAATTTAGAATAATCTACTTAGCAAGATAATCATTAAGAATACAAGGATAAATAAATTAATTAATCAAACAAGTGAAAAGTAAAAGGATACAACAATACTAAACCTAACTTAAAAGGAATATTGAAAGTTCTTTTCTAAGTATTAAAGAAGCAAGAATCTATACAAAGGTAATAATACAATAAGAAAGGCAAATATATAAAAGGATTGATGATAATTTCAATAAACCATTACCTATAGTAAAAAAGTCAAAATATGTTTGTAAAAATAATCATACCTATGATTAACAGCAAAAGGATAAGCATGAAGATGTAAAGTAGGACATTAAAATTGCAAAATGTGGGGGATGGGATTAAAAAATGTAGACCTTTTAGAATATATTTGAACTGATATGATTATTAGTCTAAAACAAGTAGATAAAGTTATGGATTAACATACTTAAAAATCAACATAACCACAAATAAAAAATATACAATAGAGTCACAAAACAAATAAAGGAACTCAAGCATAATACAAAAGAAAATAATTGACCACAAAAGGAAAAACAACAAGGGACAAAGAAGTACTACAAAATAAAGTGTAAAACAAAGATTAAAATGGCAGTAAGTACATACCTATCAATAATTATTTTAAATGTCAATGGACTAAAAGCTCTAATCAAACAACATAGTGTGGCCGATTGAATCAAAAAACAAAACTTTATGATGCTGCCTACAAGAGACCCACTTTCGGGTAAAAGAGACACAGATTGTACTTAAAGAGATTGAAAAAGATATTTAATGCGAAGGAAAATGACAAGAAAGCCAGGGTAGCAATACTTATATCAGAAAAAATAGACCTTAAAACAAAGTCTATAAAGAAAGGCAAAGAAGGACACTATATAATGATAAAAGGATCACAAAAATAAGAGGATATTACATAAGTTAATGTATTTGCATCCAATATAGGAGCAACTAAGTATATAAAACAAACATAAAAGGAGAAATAAATAGGAATACAATAATAGTAGTGGACTTTAACACCCCACTGATATCAATGGCAAAATATTCCAGACAGAAAATATATAATATATCAGATCCTAAATGACACAAAATAACAATTGGACTTAAATGATATCAAATGATATCAACACGACACTACATCCAAATAAACCCAGAATACACGTTCTTTTCAAGTATGCATGGTACATTCCCTAGGATTAACCACACACTAGGACATTTGAGAACAATCTTTAAAAAATTTAAAAAGAAAAAAATTATTTCCAGCATCTTTTTTGACCACAACAGTACCAAACTAGGAATCAACCTCAGAAAAATAAATAAATAAATAAATGGGGAAAAAATGGTTACATAGAGACTAAACAACATACTACCAATAGGTAGCATTGGGTCAATGGATCAATGATGAAATCAAAGAGTAAACTAGAAAATACCTCCAGACAAATTACAATGAAAACACAATCTTATAAAATCTATGGGATGCAACCAAAGTACTTCTAAAAGGAAAGTTAAAAAAAAAAAAAATCTCAAACAACCTAACCTACCACCTAAAAGAATTAGAAAAAGGAGAACACATAAAACCCAAGTCAGCAGAGGGAAGGAAATAATAAAGATCAGAAAAGAAATAAATAAGATGGAGATTAAAAAATAGAAAAAATCAATAAAACCAAAAACTGATTTTTTGAAAGGGTAAACAAAATCAACAAACCTCTTGGGTCACCAGAAGAAAAGAAAGAGGACCCAAATAAACAAAATAAGAAATGAAAGAGGAGAAATAACAATTGATATCACAGAAGTATAAAAATCATAAGAAAATACTGTGAACAGCTACAGGCCAACAAATTGTGAATTCTAGAAAAATTGGACAAGTTTCTAGAAAAATGCAAACTGCCAAACTGAGTCAAGAAGAAATGGATAATATGAACAAACCTGTTACTAGAAATGAAATAGAATCTGTAATATAAAGACTCTCTGCAAACAACCAGGACTGAATGGCTTCCCTGCAAAATTCTACCAAACATACAAAGAACTTACACTATTCTTCTCAAACTATTTCAAAAGATTAAAGAGGAAAACCCCCCAAAGTCATTCTATAAAGCCATCATCACTATGATACCAAAAGCAAAGGCACTACCAAAAAAAAATTACAGGCCAATATCTTTGATAAGTATACATCCAAAAATTCTCAACAAAATATTAGCCAAACAAACCCCAAAACACATAAAAAGGATCATACACCATGATCAAGTTGGATTTATTCTACGCTCAGAAAAATGATTCAACATACACAAATTAATCAATGTGATACACCACATTAACAACAACAAAAAACACATGATTATCTCAACAGATGCAAAAATGCATTTGCTAAAATCAACATCCATTCATAATAAAAATCTCTCACCAGAGTAGTTGTTAAAGGAACATGTCTCAATATAATAAAAGTCATTTATGACAAACCCACAGCCAACATGATACCTAATAGTTAAAAGCTGAAAGCCTTCCCACTAAAATCTAGAACTAGACAAGGATGCCACTCTCACCACTTCTATTTAACATAGTGTTGAGAGTCCTAGCTACAGCCATTAGACAAGAAAAATAAATAAAATGGATCCAAATTGGAAGAGAAGAGGTAAAACTGTCATTATATGCAGATTTATATATGTATAAAACCCTAAAGACTCCACACAAAAACTATAGAACTAATAAATTTAGCAAGGTAGCAAGATACAAAATTAATACATATGAATCTATTGCATTTCTTTAAAAAAAAATCAGATAGAATTGTTTTAATTCCATTTAAAATTGCATGGGAAATAAAATAAAATATCTGGGAATAAACTTATCCAAGGAGGTGAAAGGCCTATAAGCTGAGAGGTGTAAAACAATGATAAAGTAAATGGAACATGATTTATAGAAATGAAGAGATATTCCAGGCTCTTGGACCCGAACAATTAATACTGTTAAAATGGCCAAAGCAACCTATAGATTAAATGAAATTCCTATCAAATTACTCATGACATTTTTCACAGAACTTGAACAAATAATTCTAAAATTTATATGAAACCACAAAAGATCCAGAATTGCTTAAGAAATCCTGAGAAAAATAACAAAGTTGGATGCATAATCCTCCCTTACTTCAGATATTATTACAAAGCTACAATAATCAAAGCAGCGTGGTATCAGAGAAAAAAAAAAGACATTTAGATCAATGGAATAGAATCAACAGCCCAGAAATAAACCCATATACCTATTGTCAGTTAATCTTCAACAAAGCAGTCAAGAATATACAATGGAAAAAAGATGTTTTTTCAGCAAGTTGTGTTGGGAAAACAGGATAGCCTCATGTAAATCAATGAAATTAGAACACACCTACAAACCATACACAAAAATAGACTCAAAATGATTTCAAACCTTAAATATAAAAGATAACATTATCAAACTCCCAGAAGAGCATATAGGCAAAACATCCTCCTACATAAATCAGAGCAATATTTTCTTAGTCTTCCAAGGCAAAATAAATAAAAACACAAATAAACAAAGGAGACTTAATCAGACATATAAGCATTTGAACAACCAAGAAAACCATCAATAAAATGAAAAGACAAGCTAACAAATGAGACACAATATTTGTAACCAAGCAACTGACCAGCAGTTAATTTCCAAAATACACAAACAGCTCGTACAACTCAATGTCAAAAAAAAAAAAAAAAAAAAAGAAAAAAAAATGACCAGAAGACCTAAATAGACATTTTATCTAAGAAGACATACAGATGGCCAACAGGCACATGAAAAGATTTCAACATCAATAATTATTAGAGAAATGCAAAACAAAACCACAAGGAAAAATCACCTCACATTGTACAGTGTGGCTAGTATCAAAAAGTTGAAACTAAGATAATGTACAGAATGTGGTCTCTGGCCTTCTTATTTTTAGAGCACTTTCAGAAGAGACTATGTTCACCAACATTTAAGTGTTTCCCTTCTTTCCTTGGATGTAGCTAGGCTACACTCTGTGGACTCTCTCACTGTGAATCTCGGACACCTGACTGAGTTATGCTCAATAGAATGTGTGTCCAAGTGGTAGGTGCCCCTTCCAAGCCTGCCCCATATAAATCATTTCCATGGTATCGTCATTCTCTTTCCCTATTTGCATGGGAGAAAAGAGAAATCCCAAATCCTAGAAAACATGGTATCCACAAGACAGAAAGAGACTTGCTTTCTGAATTATTGGTTGGAAAGGTGCTTGTTGAACACTTCCTAAATTGTTATGACAGCCAAGATAAATTTCTATTGTGTTGTCATTTTTATTTTGCTGCTGTATATTACAAGCACTCATTCTTAATGCAAAATTATATTATTAACTTAGAGTAGTATCATAAAATATACATTAAATATATGGCCTTGGATTAGTGGTAAAGTGATGGGTAGGAAATCATCAGAGATCAAAAGTAAGAAGAATGGAGAGTTGTGATTTGCTGTAAAAAATATCTGCTAAACTGTTGTCTGCAGTGATTTGAAGGGAGGCCCATGAGCAAATGTGCCTGATACGCTAGATGAACTGGTAAGAGTAAAGCTGACAGTATATGTTGGGTCCTATTAGTTGCTTATAGCAGGATATTACATAAAGGAGATGGCAAAGGAAAATTTAAGTGCTTTTCAAGTAGAAAGTCTACTAAGAGAAAATCCAAAAATACAGTACTTTGGAATGTTAAATTAACTTTTAGAATCTAAATAAAATGACTGAGAAAGTATTTGAGGCACAAAGCTCAGTAAGAACTCATCCTTGAAACAAAGTTCATGTTAAGGGTATGTCTGGTCTCCCTAATCTGAAGATATGAAGATAGACACTATTAATTTAGGAGAGAGACATGGGAGTGAGAATTAAATGTATCAAAATTGACAATTACATTTAGGAACATGATTCAGAACATGAAACTAACCAAAAGCAAATACAAAAAAAAAAAAATCATGAAACAACCACCTATAACAACAATGACAACAACAAAATCTTCAAGTTTTTAGAACTTAAAAAAGTATTGTCTTCATTTTTATACCAACAAAAAAGCAGGTATTGTGTCTGTAATATAAAGAAATATATTTTATGAACAAAAATGAAAATTTTGTGACTGGTGATGAGGGGAAATTTTATCTGGTGTATCAACAGTAACAACAGAAAAACGCTGAATTTATGCACCAACTTGTAACAAATAGATCAATCACATACAATAGTGTATGCGTGCTTGTATACTACCTCAAGAACATATACACACATGCACACACAGAATATTCATTCTGTCAGAGCATATATATATTATAATTATGGATACAATATATATCTGTACATAAATGTATGCCTACATATATTATGTATGTACATATGTATAAAATATATACTTTTGTATATATATATATAAATATGTAAATAACCATATAGAAAGGATATGCCTGTTGCTATGGTCTGAAATCTGTGTCCCCTCAAAGCTCACTTGTAATCCTAACACCAAATGCGATTGTGTTAGAATATGGGGGTCTTTGGAATGCGATTAGGTTATAAGAGTGGAGCCTTCATGAAGATTAGTCCATTTGGAAAGAGATCCTGGAGAGCTCCTTAGTCCATTCCACCTTGTGAGGATATATAAAAAAGTTGGCAGCTATGAACCAGGAAAAGAGCCCTCACCAAATCACACTGACACCCTGATCTTGAACTTGCCAGCCTTCAGAACTGTGAGACAAAAATTTCCATTGTTGATAAAATATCAGTCTGTGGTATTTTGTCACAGAGGCCTAAAGAGACACTTGTATGGAAGAAGTACAATTTATTCAACCACATGCGCAAGCGTGCACACACACACACACACACACACACACACTTCTGCCTGCTCTGTAAAACAACTGCTTATAGTGGTCAGAAACATTATCCCCAACAACCACATCTCGTCTTCTAATTATTTACTATGTCAACTGAAATAAATGTGCAGCCTAAAAGTTAAAAGTTATGTTTTATTTGGCAGAAGGACTCAAGCCAGGATGACAGCCTCTCAGGTAGCTCTGAGGGACTGCTCTGAAGAGGTAGGGGAGGAGCTAGGACATATAGGAGCTTTACAACAAAGACCTGGTAGTTGGAACAATAAAAGATTACTTGTTATCCAAAGAAAACCAGGCATCTCAAGTTAAAGAATTTAGTGTTTTTTCTATTTATGGGAGGAAGCAAACATTTGGGCTCACTGAATTCATTTCTTTGACAAGCACCTAGCTATCTAGAACCAGTATCCTGTCCTTTCTTATTCTGAGTCCCCTCAGAGTGCACCATTGTGAGTGGTTGCAGAGGCTGGACTGCAGGCCTGTCCTCACTGGGGGGTGGCAGCTGCTGCTGATGACTTGGTTTCAGCATTCTTTGTTTACTGACATGGTTGCAGTATTTTCATTCCCATTGCAATATTTTCATTCACAACTATATTAATAGCTGACAGCTTTAAAAATAGCTAAGAGATAGGGAAAAATGGATTCTAGATTCTGAAATCACTCTTTTGGTCTTAGAAAAATGATTGCAGATAATGACAGTGCTACTAATAGTTTCTAGGAGGAATTCACCTTGGTGCATTAGTTATAGGATGGAAGAATTTTGTAAACTCTCTTTGAACAAAATATCTACCATTATATACAAATTTCAAAATTAGTCAAAGCAGGCAACTGACAGAGCTCATTTCACTATGCTCCACCAGACTGACATAAGATCAAAGTCTGTGTACTGAAAGCTAAAGAATTCAATCTCCACTTCAGTTCACACGCTGGGAAACAAAATTTCAGAGCACCAAGAAAGCAGTTTCCTCATTATCTGCAAGTGTTTAAACATTGAGTTTGTTTAAATCGCT
The DNA here is from genome assembly GCF_009834535.1 of Camelus ferus. Lineage (NCBI taxonomy): Eukaryota > Metazoa > Chordata > Mammalia > Artiodactyla > Camelidae > Camelus > Camelus ferus. The sequence goes on from NC_045709.1 coordinate 63,271,701, forward strand.
CTTCATTCAAAAACAAGTGCAATGAAACAAAAAAGTAATATGTTTTTATGGAGCAATTATGAATCACAAGAAGATTTTCTTAGAAAAGTCACAACTTGAAAAAATTACTTCACTGTACAAAGTGAAATTCAGGGAGTATTTACTTTATTATTCTCAATAATGTGAGAATATATGGACTTTCTAAGATAGGATAAGGATGCTACAATGCCTCAAATAGGCTACAATTGACTGAATTGAAAACAAAGTTTTGTAAATTTGGAAAAAAATCTGTAGAAATCAAAAATAAAGTAATACACATAATATTTGAAGTAATTAATGACAAAAGTTACATTGTGAAAATTATGATCAATGCTAAGGAGGGCAAAATTCTCCCAGAAGTAAAGGATACATAAATAATAGTTTAAAAATGAAAGAAAATGTAGACATGAATAAAATTTTGAAGACATAATATGAGGATAACATTTACTTTTAAAAACAGCTTGATAAGAAATACTATATGAAACACCAAGAAAACAATATAGAGCAGTAATACTGAATACTGTTTTGGCATCTGCCATTCAGAGTACATCTGAATTTTTAGGGTAACTTTTTAAATTAGAGTTTTATTGAGATTTGAATATAACATCTAGATGAAGTATATTCTGATTCACAGTTTATGCATGTAATGCAAATTATAATACATTATATATATTATTGTGGGAACCCATGATTGGGTTAACAAATTGTAACAGATACCAGCCACTTATCTCCTTAAAGAAGATGTGCTTAGTAACTGCCTTGAGGTTTTAGCAATGACCCAGGCCCCCAGCTATAAACGCTGGGCATGCTTGCTGTTAGTCTTCTATCCCCAAAACAGCCTTGGGCTGGAATGATAAACAAGTTGTAAAAAGGTGCAGACTCAGAGATGAGAAAGCTGGTTAGCCAATAATGGGTAAGATCCCCTGAGGGGGGCAAACTAAGACAGGCACAGCTGCCTGAGTCCAAGTTGTTAAGCAGCTGATTCTCATACATTCCACCCTGATAAGATGAAAGGCTCAACACAAACATGATACACCAAAAAGGGTCTTCTGACCTTGAGACAAACACCAACAATAAACAAAGCCTTTGTACTCATTGTGATCCCACCCTGTCCTTCCCTAAATTCCTGCATTCCTCCTTTGACTGTACTCAATAAATATGGGAGATTTGACAGGCTTCTGGAGTTGGCTCCTGACTCCCTCTGGCTCTCTTGACTTTTTCCACAGTCTTGAGTAATTCATTCCATCTTGGTGGGAGTTCTGCTGGCCAGAACCCACAACTGGTGATGAACTCATATTATGTATATACATAGAAAACATTAATTAAATTAAAAATGTTTCAAACTAAGAGAAGAAATTGTTCCTATGACACATTCTCTCCCTCCCCCTGAAGATTTCTTTGGTTGATAAACCCTCCTTTTTTTTAATTTCAAGGAAAAGTAAAACACTGTCTTGTAATCAAATGATCTGAATATATATTTATTTTGTTTAATAGGTTATAAGGGCCATGAGTTGTGAATGTATGATTTCTACTGAGAGCTTAGCACTGAGTCTTGCTTGTAATAGATGAAATGCATGAATAACACAAAACAAAATCATTGAATTATTTTTAAATTATATTTTGGTAAAATCACTGAGATTACTAGTGAGAGCTTTCAGGTCTATGTGGACTGATCACACTGAGATTTGAGCTAATATAACAGTTAAAACTGGTTTTCAATTCATTAACCAACCTACATAAAGTCATAAAAAGAAATGTGTATTACAACTAATATACTTAAACTCCCTCCCTTATAATAAGATAAATTATAGTAATATAGAAATACTTTTTAAAAATTACATTTCACTTACTTTATATAAAATAGCAGATTTGGAATTTGTACATTTATTTGTTCGTGAATTTCTTTGTCTTTGTATATTTATTTGGACATGTGTGGAACTAAGTCTCATGGAAAATTATTTCTCTAGGAATAATGTAGTTATTGCCAGGTTTTGAACAGTCTCTTTAAAAGTGCTACCAGAACAAATACATCAGGTCACATAGCAGGTGGTTTATCTCTGTGAAAGTCTAAGCATTAAAATAAAGAAGACTGTAAGACTAGTAATTAGGTATTGATTGGTTTATCTAACACATTGCACACTTCTAAACAAATGTAACATTGTTTCTTATTCATTTCTTCTAAACCTTGAAATTGGTCAATGCATTCATCTCAGTGATAACAAAATATGAAGTGTGGTTTGTACAATTAATTTGCTGATCTTTCTTGAACCAAAAACAATAAACTTCACAAAATGATTCCATTCTTCGAAAATCAAAGAACACAAAAGTCATCAAGAAGAACAGAAGTCCAAATATTCCTCCAATTAGTACTACTACTTTTATGTTATCAGAAATATATTTTTAAACATTACAAAACTTATATATGGACTTTTCTTTTAGAAAATAAGACATCACAATATCCTGCAGAGTTAAGCAGAGAAGTGTGGAGTCACAAAGCAAATTACTAAGTATCACATCATTAATCAGAGTACCAAGGTGATACTATAAATGAAAAAGTAAAGTTTGGAGAACGAATAAGTGCATAACTAAACAGATAAAAATATGAAAAACAAGTAATAGATTATAACATAACAAAAGGATAAATACATAATTTCACAAGATCATGATAGAATTTAGTGTTATAGCACTTAAATTTTTACTTGTTCAACAGAGGTCAAGGTCTTACAGATTCAGAACTATAAAATTAAGGAATATGAGGAATCTAACTTTTTAAATAGTAATTAGGGTTTTTTTCCAGAGGGTAGAAAAATGGGAAAAGATGAAAGAATCAAGAAATAAAAACATAATTTATGTACATTTTTCACCATGTTATTTCTACACTAATATAATTAAAAAAAACATAAATTTATTTTTTCTTTACTGATAAAGGCTTTGTATACTATCAAAAGTAACTCAATAAATTTAATTTACATATGAGTACAAAAGAAATAATACAATGGATCTAATGAATTTAAAACATCTATAGTAAATCTTACATATTCTTCTTATTTCTGTCTTTAATAACAAGGACAACATACATTTCTTTTTTCTTAACATTTTTTATTGGTTTATAATCATTTTACAATGTTGTGTCAAATTCCAGTGTTCAGCACAATTTTTCAGTCATTCATGGACATATACACACTCATTTTCACATTTTTATCTCTGTGAGTTATCATAATATTTTGTGTATATTTCCCTGTGCTATACAGGGCAATCTTGTTTATCTATTCTACAATTTTGAAATCCCAGTCTATCCCTTCCAACCCTCCACCCCCCTGGTAACCACAAGTCTGTATTCTCTGTCTGTGAGTCTATATCTGTCCTGTATTTATGGTTTGATTTTGTTTCCTTGTTTGTTTTTGTTTTTGTTTTTTAGATTCCACATATGAGCGATCTCTTTTTCTTTCTCTTTTTGGCTTACTTCACTTAGAATGACATTCTCCAGGAGCATCCATGTTGCTGCAAATGGCGTTATGTTGTCAGTTTTTATGGCTGAGTAGTATTCCGTTGTATAAATATACCACCTCTTCTTTATCCAGTCACCTGTTGATGGACATTTAAGCTGTTTCCATGTTTTGGCTATTGTAAATAGTGCTTCTATGAACATTGCGGTGCAGGTGTCATCCTGAAGTAGATTTCCTTCTGGATACAAGCCCAGGAGTGGGATTCCTGGGTCATATGGTAAGTCTATTCCTAGTCTTTTGAGGAATCTCCATACTGTTTTCCACAGTGGTTGCACCAAACTGCATTCCCACCAGCAGTGTAGGAGGGTTCCCCTTTCTCCACAGCCTCTCCAGCATTTGTCATTTGTGGATTTTTGAATGACGGCCATTCTGACTGGTGTGAGGTGATACCTCATTGTAGTTTTGATTTGCATTTCTCTGATAATTAGTGATACTGAGTATTTTTTCATGTGCTTTTTAATCATTTGTATGTCTTCCTTGGAGAATTGCTTCTTTAGGTCTTCTGCCCATTTTTGGATTGGGTTGTTTATTTTTTCTTATTGAGTCGTATGAGCTACTTATATATGCTGGAGATCAAGCCTTTGTCGGCTTCACTTGCAAAAATTTTCTCCCATTCTGTAGGCTTTCTTCTTGTTTTATTTCTGGTTTCATTTGTTGTGCAGAAGCTTGTAAGCTTCATTAGGTCCCATTTGTTTATTCTTGCTTTTATTTCTTCTAGGAGAAAATTTTTGAAATGTCTGTCAGATAATGTTTTGCCTATGTTTTCCTCTAGGAGGTTTATTATATTTTGTCTTATGTTTAAGTCTTTGATCCATTTTGAGTTGATTTTTGTATATGGTGTAAGGGGGTGTTCTAGCTTCATTGTTTTATATGCTGCTGTCCAGTTTTCCCAACACCATTTGCTGAAGAGACTGTCTTTATTCCATTGTATATTCTTGCCTCCTTTGTCGAAGATGAGTTGACCAAAAGTTTGTGGGTTTATTTCTGGGCTCTCTAATCTGTTCCATTGGTCTATATGTCTGTTTTGGTACCAATACCATGCTGTCTTGATGACTGTAGCTCTATAGAATTGTCTGAAGTCTGGGAGAGTTATTCCTCCAGCCTCTTTCTTTCTCTTCAGTAATGCTTTGGCAATTCTAGGTCTTTGATGGTTCCATATAAATTTTATTATGATTTCTTCTAGTTCTGTGAAATATGTCCTGGGTAATTGGATAGGGATTGCATTAAATCTGTAGATTGCCTTAGGCAGTGTGACCATTTTAATAATATTGATTCTTCCAATCAAAGAGCATGGAATATCTTTCCATTTTTTTAAATTTTCTTTAATTTCTTTCATCAATGGTTTATAGTTTTCTGTGTATAATTCTTTCACCTCCTTGGTTAGATTTATTCCCAGATATTTTATTACTTTGGGTGCTATTTTAAAGGGGATTGTTTCTTTACTTTCTTTTTCTGTTGATTTATCGTTAGTGTAAAGAAATGCAACTGATTTTTGAACGTTAATTTTGTAACCTGCTACCTTGCTGAATTCTTCACTCAGCTCTAGTAGCTTTTGTGTGGACCTTTTAGGGTTTTCTATATAGAGTAACATGGCATCAGCATATAATGACACTTTTAACTCTTCTTTTCCAATTTGGATCCCTTTTATTTCTCTCTCTTGCCTGACTGCTGTGGCTAGGACTTCCAGGACTATGTTGAATAGGAGTGGTGATAGTGGGCATCCTTGACTTGTCACAGATTTTAGTGGGAAGCTTTTGAAATTTTCAACATTGAGTACTATGCTGGCTCCAGGTTTGTCATATATAGCTTTTATTATGTTGAGATATGTTCCCTCTATACCCACTTTGGTGAGAGTTTTTATCATAAATGGGTGTTGAATTTTATCAAAGGCTTTTTCTGCATCGATTGAGATGATCATGTGGTTTTTGTCCTTTCTCTTGTTGATGTGATGTATTACATTGATTGATTTGCGTATGCTGAACCAGCCTTGTGTCCCTGGGATGAACCCCACTTGGTCATGATGTATAATCTTTTTTATGTGTTGTTGGATTCTATTTGCTAAAATTTTGGTGAGGATTTTGGCGTCTATGTTCATCAGTGATATTGGCCTATAATTCTGTTTTTTTGTAGTGTCTTTGCCTGGTTTTGGTATCAGGGTGATGGTGGCTTCATAGAATGAATTTGGGAGTATTCCCTCCTTTTCAATCGTCTGGAAGAGTTTGAGAAGGACTGGTATGATTTCTTCTTTGTATGTTTGGTAGAATTCCCCGGTGAAGCCATCCGGTCCTGGACTTTTATTTGTAGGGAGGTTTTTCATTGCTATTTCCATTTCCTTTCTAGTGATCAGACTGTTCATGTGTTCAGATTCTTCTTGATTCCGTTTTGGTGGACAGTATGTTTCCAGAAACTTGTCCATCTCCTCTAGGTTATCCAGTTTGGTTCCATATAGTTTTTTATAATATTCTCGTATGATATTCTGTATTTCTATTTTGTTTGCTGTAATTTCTCCATTTTCCTTTCTTATCTTGCTAATTTGTGCTCTCTCTTTTTTCTTCTTTGTGAGTTTGGCCAGAGGTTTGTTGATTTTATTTACTTTTTCAAAAAACCAGCGTTTGGTTTGGTTGATTTTTTTCTATGGTCTTGTTAATCTCTATTGTATTTAATTCCTCTCTGATCTTTATTACTTCCTTCCTTCTGCTGCTTTTTGGGGCTTTTTGTTCTTCTTTTTCTAATTCATTCCAGTGGTGGGTTAAATTGTTTATTTGAGATTGTTCTTCTTTTTTGAGGAAGGCCTGTATCGCTATAAACTTCCCTCTTAGCACTGCCTTTGCTTTGTTCCATAGGTTTTGAGTGGTTGTGCTTTCATTATCATTTGTCTCAAGGTATTGTTTAATTTCAGCTTTGATTTCCTCATTGATCCATTGTTTTTTCAATAACATATTGTTTAATCTCCATGCTTTCCTTTTTTTCTCCATTGTTTCTCTGTTGTTGATTTCCAGTTTCATGGCATTGCAGTCAGTAAAGATGCTTGAGATAATTTCTATCTTCTTAAAATTGTTCAGTTTTCTTTTGTGTCCAAGTACATGATCGATCCTGGAAAATGTTCCATGTGCACTTGAAAAGAATGTATATCCTCTTTTTTGGGGGTGTAATGCTCTGAAAATATCCACCAAATCTAGTTTTTCTATTGTAGTATTTAATTTCTCTGTTGCCTTGTTTATTTTCTGTCTGGAATATCTGTCTAGTGATGTTAATGCAGTGTTAATGTCTCCAACTATTATTGTATTCCCATCAATATCCTCCTTTATCTCTTTTAGTAATTTTTGTATGTACTTAGGTGCTCCTATATTGGGTGCATATATATTAACGAGTGTAATATCCTCATCTTGTATCACTCCTTTAATCATTATAAAATGTCCTTCTTTATCTTTCTTTATGGCCTTTGTTTTAAAGTCTATTTTGTCTGAGATCAGTACTTAAACACCTGCTTTTTTGGCTTTTCCATTTGTATGGAATATCCTTTTCCATCCTTTCACTCTCAATCTATATGTGTCCTTCTCCCTAAAGTGGGTCTCTTGTATGCAGCATATTGAAGGTTCTTGCTTTATTATCCAATCTGCCACTCTGTGTCTTTTGACTGGAGCATTTAGTCCAGTAACATTTACAGTAATTAATGATAGATGTGTGTTTATTGCCATTTTGGACTTATCTTTGCAGTTGAATTGGTATATCCTCTTTGTTCCTTTCTTCTTCCTTTTGTGGTTTGGTAATTTTCCTTTGTATTATCATGGATTTTATTTAATTTTTGTGACTCCTTTGTAAATTTTTTGCTTGTGGTTACCCTTTTTTTTTAAGTCTGTCAACCCATTACTATAACTGTTTTTATTAAACTGATAGTAACATGATCTCAAACCCATCCTACTGTTAACAAAATTTTAAAAAGAAAGAATAAATATTCTATATTTCCCTGCCTCCCTCTCCCACTCTCAGTGATTTGTATGTCTTCTTTTATAATTTCTTGTTTACTTTATTTGTAATTCATGAGTTATCACCTTTCCAGTTGTGTGTTTCTCATTTCTTAGCATCCTGCTCCTTTTCTATTTAGAATAGGCCTTTCTATATTTCTTTTAGCATGGGTTAAGTGTTGCTAAACTCCTGCAGCTTTTTTTTCTCTGTGAAACTCTATATTTCTCCTTCTATCCTAGAGGATAGCCTTGCTGGATAAAGGACTTTGGCTTCATCTTTTATTCATTCAGGGCTTCGAATATATCTTGCCACTCCCTTCTGGCCTGTAGTGTTTGTGTAGAGAAATCAGCTGAGAGCCTTATGGGGGTTCCCTTGTAACTTACTCTTTGCTTTTCTCTTGCTGCCTTTAGAATCATTTCTTTATCCTTGACTCTGGCCATCTGGATTGTGATATGTCTTGGTGTTGGTCTATTTGGGTTCTTCCTGTTTGGGACCCTCTGAGCTTCTGTACTTGGATATCTGATTCCTTCTTTAAGTTTGGGAAGTTTTCAGTCATGATTTCTTCAAAAACCTTTTCAATCCCCTTTGATCTTTCTTCTCCTTCTGGGACCCCTATTATGCGAATATTGGGATGCTTTATATTATCCCATAGGTCCCTAATGCTATTTTCATTATTTTTTATTTGCTTCTCTTGTAGTTCTTCTGAATGGGTGCTTTCTATTGCCTTGTCTTCTAGATCACTAATTCGTTCCTCTGCATTATCTAGTCGGCTTTGCACAGCTATTAGATCATTCCTCATCTCTGTCAATGGGTTTACCCATTCTACTTGGCTCTTCTTTATAGCTTCAATTTCATTTTTGACATATTTTATATCTCTAAACACTATCTCTTTTAATTCCTTCAGCAATTCGATCACTCCTTTTTTGAAATCTTGATCTAGTAGGCTATCGATGTCTATTTCATTTATCTTTCTTTCAGGGGATTTCTCTTGTTCTTTTAATTGGGAAATGTTTTTCTGCTTCTTCATCTTGCTCATACCTCTTTGGCACTGTGGTTTATGGAGTATCAGTTGTTTATTTTGGTCCCTAAGGATTTTATCTATCTGATGCCTATTTAGGAATAGAACTTAGGAAAAAAAGAAAAAAAAATAAGAGAGAGAGAGAAAGAATTTTAAAAGAAGGGAGAAAGAGGTTTTGAAAACAGTGTATAATGAATAATAGAAGAGTGAGTTGAAGCAGAGTATTAATCGGGTTGAGACGTCCTTTTAAAACCTTTACAAAAAAAGGGGGGGGGTGATGAATAGATGTTTTTGAAACCTGTGTCTAATCAATACCAAGACATCAAAAAGCAAGAGAAATAGAAATGAATTAAGAAGTAAAGATTTAGAGAGTAATAGAAAAGAGAACAGGTAAAAACAGATTTAAAAAAAAAAGGGGGGGGGGGTTTGTCGGTGTTCTCCTGGAGTCTGTGTGCTTTTAATGTGAAGTCTTTCTGTCTTTGTCCTGTTTTGGAAGCTCAGCTTGCTGTTTTCAGAGGCCCTCCTTTGGCGCCCTCTTCTGTGCTGCTCCCAGCACCTGTTGGCAAGCCGATGGCGCCTCGTCTTAAAACTGGGTCAGGTGCAGGTCTCCTCTGCTGTGGGTGGGCTGGTCGCTGCCCCTCCGGATGCTGCAGTCAGATGTTGCAGACTGGCCATGTAGGAGGGCGGGTTGTGACCCCTCCCAGCACCTCGGTCAGGGGCTGTGTTCCTGCCCAAAAGGCGGGAGGCCGCTCTCCCTCTACCTGCGTCGCCGCAGGTAGCTCCGCTGCTCTGTGCGGGTGTGCGCTCCGCCCTGGTCGGCGCTCCGCAGGTGGGCTAGGGGAAGACCGAGGGACAGCCTTGTCCCCTCTCCGAGCCAGAACCCAGCTCCCTGTCTGTCTTTGTGGAGCAAGTTCTCCAAGGGACCAGGATGGAAGGATCCTATCTGCCCCGGGCTGCAGGCCAGTCTCAGTCTGGCCTTTGAGGCTGCTAAGCCCTTCGCTGAGCCTGCAGGTTTCGCCCTCTCCCCCGCCTGGGTGCTAAGCGCTGGAGGGTATGGCGGCTGTGCCTGAGCCCTGCCTCTCTTACCCCGAAAACCTTCCGTGGGTTTTCCAAAATGGGGGTGTGCACCATTCCCTTGAGAGCACATCAACCTTGCTGTTTTATGGAGGGCCCAGGTTGTTCTGCCCTGTACACCCAGAGCCACGGCACGCAGCCCCTTGTGTTCCCCTGGGGCTGCCTCCGTGCAGCCACTTCCGTCCTCTGCCCGGCTTTTGCAGCCTGGCCCCGCCCGCTGCTGCCGGCCCACGTCTCAGGCTGGGTTTCGGGGGTCACTCTGTACCCGTTTAACTTAGTTCTGTTAGTCAAGGGCTGCTCTGTACAGATCCGAGCCTCGGAGGCTCCCCCTCCATCCCACTGGCCTCTCAGTTGGAGTGGGGAGACCCAGTGAGTGAGCGCCAGTCCTCCTTTGCTGCTCCCTCCCCACGGGATCCGTCCCATGCTGCTTTGCCTTTTGTTCTTTCTTTTTTCCTTTTCTCCTACCAGATTTTTGGCATCTTTGTCTTTTGAAGAGGGCAATGTTCTGTCGGAGTTCTGCAGGTGCTCTGGTTGGCTGAGTGGGTCTGTAGATGTGGTTCTTGGTGTATTTGTGAGAGAGGGTGACCTGCGAGCGTCCTTCTACTCCGCCATCTACTCCGTCTCTGACACACATTTCTTAAATGCTATATTTCAGCAAAGTGTGGAATGTCACATCCCATTTGCTCCTTAGAGTTTTTCATTTCTATTTGAAATAAGTTACTTGCTTTGTCATCATCACCTAAGTGATGCAACAAGATTCCATACTGAATCCAGTTAAATGTACTTTAAAGCCAGACATTCTATCATTATGCTAAAAGATCTCTAGTGCTAAAAGTAAATCAGAATCTAATAAATAAAAATGCTTAAAATTTAACCCATATATTCTTATTATTGAAAGTCTCTGCTTAGAATCATTTTCCAACATGATGCCAAAGAGGAGAGCCAAAACAATAAAAACATGCACTATTTTGTATAGGTATATACACTTCTTTTTTCACACACACACACGCACACAAAACCCTTAATTTATGACAGAAAAATAATATGGTGTCCTGGGGAGATAAGTTGTGTGTATATGTGTGCCTGAGTATGTTGAATTATATATCAAGACTAATTAGGGGCTCAGAGAGTTTGTCTGTTTATCATTTATGAAAGATATTGTCAAATGTAAACATCTTTTTCAATTGTCTTATTTCCTTATATATTTTGTACACTTTGCTTTAATATCATTCTTTTAACTGGATTGCATACATTTTATTTTAGAGAAAAGATAGAAATAGACTACAGGAAGATGTTATTAATGTGCTACAAGTGTACAAAATTACTTCTGTTCACTGACTTCATCCAAGGTATGACAATGCTTTCTTGCAATGCAATCAGCTACTTGGAACTTGTATAACCAAATGGAAATAAGATGTAAGTATAGAAAAAGTTACTAAGACATTCATACAATCTAATGTAAGAAAAGCAAGTGGGGAAAAAAAGAATAAAAATTAAAAAAAAAAGAAACTTCTGGCTGTAACAAGCTTATTTGCAGCTATACAAAAACATTTAGCAGAAAAATGTGCACCTTTACTCTTTTCTTTTTAATCACTCTCCTTGCCATGACTGAAAAGATGAACAAATAACCGTCTCTATGTATTGCATGACTACTCACTGATTGATTTTTATGCAGATGACAGATGATGTTTTCACTACACATGACTACACAAAAGAACTAGATATAAAAATATAAATATGTGTTTATATATAAATGTATATATGTATGTGTATGTATACTAGATACTGCATACACATGTATATTAGCTATTAAGGAAATGTTTGAGTGCTATTTTACCCCAGCCAGCTAAAATTTCTATAAAAGTCATTAAGGTACAGAAAAATTAGACAAATGTTGTGAATAATACACATATGATAAAACATTCTACACATAGATTTATGTAAGCTATCATGCTACATAAACAAAGAAAGCCTGGGGTGGGTAAAATGATTATCTGTAATGGTAGATTTTAAAATTATATGACCAAAAATTTTTTGACATCTAAAATCTGTAAATACTAATAGCTTATAATTCTATAGTGACTCAATTACTTATTAAAATACTCACTCATTCAACCAACATATTTATTGAGTACCTATTATAGGTCAGGCACTATCTTAGGTATTTGAGGTACATCAGTAAAGAAAACAGATGAAAAATACATATCTGTATGGAGTGTATGCTTTAGTAAAGATGTTACTTAGTATAGAATCTTGAATAAGGCTTTTTAAATTCATAAGTATAAAGTAGATCTTATAAAGGATATCAAAATTAACTCATTAATGTATACAAAAGTGCCTTTAGAACTCTACAATGTTGGATATTGTAGAGTATTGTAAGTATGGAAATAATTGTTCCATTTACTTAATTTCTGTACATATTTGATACATTTTTTGAAAATAGAATAATTTCTATTTGCTATCTACTATATAGAATAGTTTTCATCAGTAACACATAAACATAAGAAAGCAACAAAGGAGAATATAACAAAAGAAAAAGAAAAAGGCATCATTTTTTGTTGTCATAATGAGAATAGGATATAGTCTCTTTAATAAACTTATTTATGTTACTTTTGTAAGGAATGAAGATTTATAACCATATAAAATGATATACTTTGAATGCATGATTGGACACTTTTTAACATAAAGTACAAAGTCCTCTTAAATTTATTCACATTGGAGCCCCTGGTCATATACCTAGCATCATTTCACATCCTTTTACCTTTTCTGTGTCCCCAGATCTTCTTTTAGTTCTTTGAGAAGAACATATTTATTTCCCTGGGTACCTGAATTGTAATGCCTGGAACATTTCACTCCTGCATCTTTCCCACTCAGTTTCTACTCTTCCTCTAGGAATCTGGGTCATATATTCTCAGACTTTACTGTATGCCAAAATCTCCTAGAACTCATCAACGCAGGTTACTGGATCTCACCACTCAGAGAAAGTATGGGCTAAGGTGAAAGAATCTCCATTTCTTACAAGTTTCTGCATGTTTTCCAGGAGCCCATACATTAAGAACCACTCCTTTAGGCTTCAACTGAAATACGACTTTCTCACAGAGGTTTTTCTTGGCTCCTTACAGTAGATTAAATGTTTTCCATGTTTTCACTTCCATTATATTAATTGATTATTTTTTTCTTATTCAAAATAAGTTATTCTTGTTTGTAACCTCTGACAAAGCAATGATGCTTTTGTTCTTTACATTTCTAGCAATTACAATTAATGTAGTAATATACTGGGAGCTCAGTAATAAAATAACTATGATCTATGTTGGAAAATTCTTGGTATAAAACTCAAAGTAGTATTTAATCCCTAATATTTCAAAATTATTAATTCTTTTATAAAATAATAGTGTATAAATCAAAAATTGTAGACCATAATGTAAACAGTATACTATTTGTTGATCATGCTCCCTGTTTAAATAACATCTTGCCTAAGATCTTTCTCCTGAGATAAAACACAAATAAGTAAGTACAGATATACATGTATTCTTAATGAAAATTTAATGTTATCATTAAATAAATTGTTAAAATAACTAATGCAAATTGAAGTAATATTTTAAGAATATCTTTGCATTATTCACAAATGTTAGTTTTATAATTAGTTAAAAGTTAAGCTTGTATATGCATGTAATTTTGCCCATTTCACTTTTTTGTTTTATTATAGTATTTATTTTAAATTTCAAATAAAATCCATGTTACAGTATAATGAAAAGGAAGCCATAAGTGTATACAATTTATTAAAATTGGGGGGAGGCATATTAAAATAATTGAGAATTACTACATGTGTTTCTTTTACTTCAGTTTATCCTTCATGGAATTGTGAAATTAGTCACCAGAAGTTCTCCAAATCAGTTGTTTGTTCAATAAAAACTCTTAGACCAAAATAAACCAAACTTTTAAATAGGGAATTATGGAGCATAATTTATCTCCAATGTATTTTATGAACATTTTGTCTTGTATACTCCCATTTATGCATTCTAGAGACCAATAAAATTAATGTTTGCCATTTCTTAAAAATGTCACTACTCATTTGCATTTTATATCTTATTCAGGGTTCAACCCTCTACCTAGATTATTCTCCACATGCTATCACATCTGGTAATAAATTCTCATCAAGATTCTAAATAAATGTCACTTTATTCCTTTATCATATCTTCCCCGATTCCAGGAGTTAGCAATTAACCTAGTGATTTAGAAAATGTCTTCACAGTATTTTAATTACATATAATTATGTCTAGTGACCTCTTTAGATTGCAACTTCTATGAAAGTTTTTTTTTTTTAGTTATTCTTACACTTTTCATGCTATTTTTGAGAGCATATGATCTTAATCTATTTTATGTAGACAGAGAGATGCTTGATAAAACTCTATGGAAACAGGTGCTAGAATCCAGAAATCCCTGAAGAATCCACTCATCTAATATATAGCAATATTTTCTTATAGGAGTGTTTTGTTCAAGTTCATGCATTGTAGGTACAGAAAAAAAGGTTATAAGACTGGACTTTTGAATGAAAAGATTATCAGAAAAACAATTTTAGTTAAATCATTTCCTAGGGAAACAGAATAATAATTCCATCATATATGAAAATTGGGGAAAAATGAACCATTTTGTTCTGTTCCTAATTGCAATCTTTACATGGTGCTTTTTATTATAGACATTTTGTTATGTGTTTGCAATAGTATTTGTACCACTTGCAATCATTCAAAGTACTATTATTTTATTACTTTTGAAAAAGAATATATTTAGCAAATATTCCCAAAACATCACTTTAATATACTTATAGATGAACATAAAAAATTGGAAAGGATCATTTTTATGACTATTTGGTGATCCAGATATATCTCTATCAAATACATTTCATATTTTTTTCTCCTTAAGAAGGACATTTTATTAAATATTGATATTAAAAGTATTTTTAAATAAAACCTCTTTTCAAGCATATGGTTTCTTTCAAACAATTAGTTTGCATGACTAAGAGAAAATCATCACATGTCTATATCTGGGAAAGGCTTCATTTATCACTTGGGTTAGATTATTCTGTATAAAAATTAAGGATTTGGAAATTTATTTTCCTTTTCTATAATCCTTTCTCTACAGAATTTTTGATTCAAAGATGACATTTTCTGGAAGCTCATGGGAATATTAACTTACCTTGGACTAAACTGAATCATCAGAGATCATCTTAGCTTTCAATGACCTATAGATGACATTTGTATCTAATTAAATAGATGTATTCTTTTGAAAGAAACAGCGCATTATGCATAATTAGAAAAGACATCAAAGTTGGAGTCATTGGCTCATTAATCTAATGAAGCTAGCCTATGGCAATTATATTACTCAGTGGTGATGTTATTTTATTTGCAATTAACAATGCTGTATGTAAAATGTTAATTCTTGATTAAAAAAACATAAGAATTAAGCACAGCATACTTTTTCAGAGGAAATTTTAAGTCCAGTTGTTCACCATAGTCCCTTGTCAATTCTGTTACTAGAGTATGAAACACTTGGGACATTGTTTTTCACTAACCAGTCCCTCATGCTCACACACCAGCCATCCATTCATTCCATTTTAGCCCTGTCACAGAGTTAAATATGCACCACCTCCTCAATAATGATGTTGGTCCAAGGTTTAGGTATATGATATCGTCCAAGTATGTCTGTGTCTTTTCCTAGGAATTTTACAATTTTTTTGAGGTCGAAGTAGTGTTTTTACCTCCATAATCATAGAACTTTAAGTATATAAATCTGGAAAAAGTCAATCATGTATCCAGCTGAGCTGAAATTGTGAAACCATCAGAGAAAAACAGAGATAAGAGAATAAAAATTCCCTGATTTCATTAAAATCCTTGGGCTAGCCATTTCTAAGACTGACATCATGTTTTGTTTTGTTTTTTAATTAAGAAATATAATTGCCTTCTGTTGTGTTGGCTTCTTAGAAGTGAATTTCCATTAGTTGCAATTGAAACACCTGATTATACAAGATATATATTTTATTATCATACATATTCAGAGTGAACTAATGCAGAAGATACTAAGTAAAGATGAAAACAAAGAATAGTAATGTACTATAATCAATCTTATTAATCTCATTGTATAGAAAATATATTATTATTATTATTCCTACTACATGGAAGAAGATTTTTTGGTATCTGTATAAGTTTATGACACATGAAACTATGTATTAGACAGGATTGAAACTCAATTCCATTTGATTCCAAAGTCTATACAGTATCTATAATACTAAAAAGAGCTCTAAAGTAAAAAACAAAAACAAAATCAAAAACAAAAAACTTGGATCTAGGATAATAGCTATAAACTTGTCAAAGAAATATCCATAAATAATTTTAAAACAGAAGTATTAACTATATATTATATAAATTAGAGTTACCCTTTTCACAAAATGGCTATTTGGCTTTTCAGTTTTTACCCAGTCATTGTGAATGCTAGACTCAAAGCTGGAGCATGTATATTTGATGTTTATAAAACCTGAAAAGAAAAAAAAAATGGAATATGATACCAATCTTCATAGGAAAAATATCAGCAGCAATTTGGACTCATTTAATGAGGGGACAACCCACTTTAATGAATCAAATATCACATTCTGCTAAAATATTATAATTATATCAGTGAAATATAGTGATTTTAATCAGACATAATTAAAACAAGTTTGAGCCTTAAATGTGCAATTTCAAATATTTGCAGAACAAGGATACATGGAAAGCATCATTCTTAGAATAAACAAATGTATATACTATTAATGTATAGTTGGCACTTTGGAAATAAATATGTTCCAATGTGATTTTTATAAAATAACCAAAATTAATTGTAAAATATTATAGTTTTCTCTACAAATAAAGAAAATCCTAGAAAACTTCAGGCTTTGAGTTTGTGTGGGCTCAAAATTTACAAACTTTGTGCCCTCTGTCAATTTTTGTATCTACTTTAGGTCTGTTTTTTATTGGATTGATAATAGTATCTCCTTTACATGGTTGTACAAGGATTATATTTGAAAATGTGCAAAATCTGTTAGGCATAATTTCTTTTTCATGACAAATTATTAAATTTTAGCTTCAGTTACCAGTTTTTAACTGGATACTTATATTCTATGAAATTATTTGAAGATTCACTGAAGATTTATTTTAAAATTATCAATTAATATACTTTTACTAATTCCAAATATATATAAATATATGAGTAGTCATAACATTGAGGGACTTCAAATAAATTATTATCCTCAGTAAAATTTGGAAGGCAGTAAGGCTTAAATTTCTTTTGGGCCTTTAATATACTAGAGTATTCTGTAAACCTTGATAATAACCATCAAAGCAAAAATTTTACTGAAAATTTAAACAGTAAGGAAAACTTTATTCAAGGATATGGTAATTAGAGAGAAACCAGAGAGTGGTTTGAACTCAGCTCCACAGAAACAAAGAGCAGGATTATTTTTAAGATCTGAGGTGGAGGGGATTATAGGCTATCTATGTTTATTAATTGACTTTATCCAAGTATCTCATGACAGGAAGAAGTTTTACTACTTGTAGCAAGGGTGTCATAGGAGTTAGTCTCCTAGCCTCCCAGAGAAACTGACAGATAGGAACACTATCTTGCTGGGTTACATTTCAAAGTAATGGCTCCCAGGTCATTGAAAAAGTCATTCCTGGATTATAAAACTGGCAAGAAGCTTTTTGAAAGAATTTACATCTACTTTAAGTCACAGAGAAAAAACTTACAAGTTTTCTAAAGTAAATAGTCTAAGAAATGAAAGAGGAGGGACCTCTGTGGTTAGAACATTTGGCTTCTATAAAAGCTGCTGTGAGAGGGAGGTAAGTTGAAGGAAATGTTAAGGCCATCTTGGACATTATCTCTTTCAGTTAGTTTAAAATTCATGGATATGTTGATTTTGATATTCTGTCAGCTTCTATTGTGGGTCAATAGAGAAGAAAGCAATAAATTCAAGTTTAAAGTGACATCAAATATTTCCAAGATTTTGAATGCTAAAGAGGTAAGATGTCATTATTGTACACATAAAAATCTTGCATTTTATACTTATTGTGTGGTAACCCTGAACTTATCATCTGCCTTGAAACCTGGAAAGTTTTTAATTTATTTTGGCACTAATAATTTGCTTACCAGTAAGAAAAGTTTCAAGTATTTTACTGCAATTGTATAATAAGATATTTACAATGAAATGCAAATGGCTGGGCAGTTCAAGTCTTAGGGGACAGGGCTAAAACAGCTAAGGCTACAGAGCTAATCCAACTTCCTTGGGCCTCTGGCCTCCAATTAAGAACCTATCATATTGGGATAAAATTTTTGCAAAATATGAAACTGACAAAGGCTTGATCTCCAGAATATATAAGCAGCTTATTCAACTTGATAAGAAAAAAACAAACAACCCATTCCAAAAATGGGCAGAAGACCTAAACAAGCAATTCTCCAAGGAAGAAGTACAAATGATCAATAGGCACATGAAAAAATGCTCACTATCACTTACTATCAGAGAAATGCAAATCAAAACTACAATGAGGTATCACCTCACACCAGTCAGAATGGTCATCATTCAAAAGTCCACAAATGAGAAATGCTGGAGAGGCTGTGGAGAAAAGGGAACCCTTCTACACTGCTGGTGGTAATGCAATTTGGTGCAGCCACTGTGGAAAACAGTATAGAGATTCCTCAAAAGACTAAAAATAAACTTACCATATGACCCAGCAATCCCACTCCTGTGCATATATCCAGAAGGAACCCTACTTCTAAAAGACACCTGAACCCCAAGTTCATAGCAGCACTATTTACAATAGCCAAGATATATAAACAGCCTAAATGTTCATCAACAGATAACTGGATAAAGAAGAAGTGGTATATTTATACAATGGAATACTATTCAGCCATAAAACTGACAACATAACGCCATTTGTAGCAACATGGATGCTCCTGGAGAATGTCATTCTAAGTGAAGTAAGCCAGAAAGAGAAAGAAAAATACCATATGAGATCACTCATATGTGGAATCTAAAGAAAGAAAGAAAAAAAAAGAACATAAATACAAAACATAAACAGACTCATAGACATAGAATACAAACTTGTGGTTACCAAGGGGGCTAGGGGATGGGAAGGGACAGACTGGGAGTTCAAAATTTGTAGATACTGAGAGGCATATGTAGAATAGATAAACAAGATTATACTGTGTAGCACAGGGAAATATATACAAGGTCTTGTGGTAGCTCACAGTGAAAATGAATGTGACAATGAAGATATGTTTGTTTGTATATAACTAAAAAATTTGCTGTACACTGGAAATTGACACAACAGTATAAAATCAGTATAACTCAATAAAAATGTAAAACAAAAAAAGAACCTATCATAAATCTCTTAATTTTGCACATTTTCATGAAATATATGGAAGAGATGAGACAGATGATACAAATATGTCACCACTAGTCAAAACTATAAAGTACTTAGTATTTGATTTGTGTGCTTTTTAGCCTCTAATTGTATTGTGTCCTCATTTCCCCTTACTGTCATTTTTCTTTCCTAAATGTGTGTGTGTATGTGTGCACACATATGAATTGTAATTGTACAGCACACCTACCAATCTTTTCATGGCAATGAATCTTAAGAGAACTCCCAAGAAATGTGTAACAATCACTTGTGAAGGCTTTCCCTACATCATAGTTCTCTGTCCCTTCATATTTCTAATATTCACTGCAGAGTGCTTGATTCCAATTTGAAAATCACTTGCAAAATGGGAACTGTGAAATTTTTATCTAGTTTATCAGAGTGGTAAAAATAAATTTTGGGGACCACTATGTTAATTTGTTAATTAATAATTGATACCACTTATGTTGCTTCTTTGTTTTGCATTTCAGTATAACAATAGAATGTTTTCTTCAGAGATATAAAGAAAATAATACTATTATTCTGACCTTTTTTAATAAATAAAAAAATTTAAATTATAACTATGTACTTGCCTTAGAAGGTACCTTAGAAATTACAAATGCAAATGTAAAGGTGGAAATTAATCTTGAAATTGATGATGCAAAATGAATTAGCTTAAGCAAAATCTTTCTAAAAGCCACATAAGTCAACCATAAATAACCTTATTCATTAGGTTCTACAGTTAGTTTTTTTACTGGCATTGAAACAGACTGAAGTTTCTTAAAATGACTAGAGATAAAATTTGTAACCAACTGATATGAAAAATCTGTATTGTACGTGAACACAAATTATAAAATACATTGTGAGATGTTCAAACCTTTACACATCTTGCTGTACTTGAATTTAACCAACAGAAAGCAGTTATCTCTTTAAGGTGCCTACTCACTAGAGTAAGTTCATTGAGTACTTTACATTTGAATTTTCCCTATTCAAATATCTCTCTCCATGTCCACTTTCTTTAGATTTTTCTCTCTCTGTCTTTCTGTCTCTGACTACTACATATAATCATAGTCACCTAAATTAAACATACCTATGATAAATATCCCTGTAAAAATACTGTTTTCTATCTAAATTCTAGTTATGTCATCATAAATATAAGAAAGTTGCTTATATTAATTTACTAAAGTAAAATTTAAAAATTTTATAGGTATATAGGTAAATTATTGATTAATGAAAAAGCTACTTCTATTTACTATAAAGTACTGTATATAATCCTTACAAATGATATTGTGTGATTGATATGTTAGAGGGTTTACTAAATGTCAAATCATTTATCATGTATGAAATAATTACTTTGATGAAAAACAAGCAAAAACAAAATATTTCAAGAGAAATTCCTAAAATCAGTTACTTTCAGCCCAGTTCCCTCAAATTGAGAGAGGAATTGATACAAATAATGAGTGACAAGAGATGAGCTGACATATCCCTAGAGAAAAATATAACCTTTAAAGTATTTTTAAAAATTTTCCTTATAACTTATTTTTTGTTTGGCCCATATAAGAATTATGAGATGAGGATGTGTGAGTTTAAACTAAACTTCTATTAATATGACTGTACACCTCCATTAATTCATTTATTCGAGAAGCAGATATTTATTGAGTGCCTCACTACATTAAGCAATATGATAAGTGTACAGTATTGAAAAACAAATAATATGATAGTAAATATTTTTTAATTTATGTTATTCATCTTTCTTTAGATGCATCTAAATTAAGTCTCAATTAATTCACATTTTTTTGAGAAATACAAAATATTTAAAAAGCAGTGGAACTGTTTCTAAATTTTAAGTAAATTAAGTAGATCAGGTAAAATTAGTCCTGTGATAATTCAAAACTGAAGTATACAGTTTAATTCTGACATTTATATTGCAATCAACACAACACATGCTTCTCTTATGACAATATCTACAATATAATATCTATGGAAATATGATTGAAATCCTGTAGATAAAATATGTGATCTCTTTTATAGAGCTGAATCGCACATGTTTTAAAGATTTTAAAGATCACTTGAGTTGAATAGCTAGATAAGCTTTCAGCTCTACAAGTGAATATATTTCTGTTTCTTTATATTCAAGGAAATAAATGCATAAAACTATATTGAAATCTTACAAGCAAACTCTTGCCCTGAGTTTCTGATAAAGTATATGTGACTTCTCTTTGGAAAAAAGGTAATGCTTTTATTTCAGTTTACAACAACCAAGGACTTCGCTTTCCAGTAATACATCTGTAAATATAGATAAAAATGGCTTTCCTTAATTAACAGGCACAAACATTTGAAAGCTCATATAATTAAAACTAAATATTGCTCTGTTTTCATTTACTCAGAAAAAGAATGCAGCTAAAATGTTCACATGCATTTTCAGTACAAGTGAAACTTTAGATCTCCCCTGCTACTTCCATCACCCTTGGTTATACTTTTCCCACAAACAGGTGAAGCGTGTCCTTGTCAGTCTCTTTAGTGACATCTCCTGGAGAGAGCAAGCACAATCATCCTCAGTAACTGCCATGAAATGTGTCTAAGGCCTGCTGCTCCACTCTGCACTTCTGTAACTTTATTCTTTGCAAAGGGCTAAGAAAGATTTCTGGATTTCTTTTTATTTATATATTTATTTATTTATTTATTTATTTATTTATTTATTTATTTATTTACACCGTGCCAGCATGAATAGAATGAAAAAAAATACTTTTCTCTCATCTCACTATTGAGAGATGGCAGTTTAACTGAATGGATTTGATCTAGACAGGTGCCAGTGCCACAGATGTGAATTCTGCATTTATTCACCTATAACAGTTCTGTGGGTTTATAGATCCCTTCAGAATTAGACATTAAAAAAAAAGAAAAAATGGAAAAGAAACTAAACAGGACTCATGGAGGTTGTAGGACTCATAGTAAAGCTGTAGATTATATCACCTATTGTTCTTAATTATTTTTGTTTTTATTTTTTTATTGAAGTACAGTCAGTTATAATGTGTCAATTTCTGGTGTACAGCACAATGTCGCAGTCACTCATATACATATATATATTTGTTTTCATTTCCTTTTTCATTAAAGGTTGTTACAAGATATTAAATATAGTTCCCTGTGCTATACAGAAGAAACATTTTTTAATCTATTTTTATATATAGTGGTTAACATTTGCAAATCTCAAACTCCCAAGGTTATCCTTTCCCACCCTCTTTCCCTGGTAACCATAAGGTTGTTTACTACGTCTGTGTGTCTGTTTCTGTTTTGTGGATGAGTTCATAGTGTCCTCTTTTTTTTTTTTAAGATTCCACAAATAAGTGATATCTTATGGCATTTTCTTTCTCTTTCTGGCTTAGTTCAATTAGGATGATGATCTCTAGGTCCATCCATGTTGCTGCTAATGGCATTATTTTATGATTTTTTAATGGCTGAGTAGTATTCCATTGTATAAATATGCCACAGCTTCCTTATCCAGTTATCTGTCAATGGATATTTAGGTTGCTTCCATGTCTTGGCTATTGTATATAGTGCTGCTATAAACATTAGGGTGCATGTATCTTTTCAAGTTAGAGTACTCTTTGGACATACACATGGAAGTGAGATTGGTGAATCATTTGGTAAGTGTATCTTTAGTTTTTTTGAAGAACCTCCATTCAGTTTTCCATAATGGCTCCACCAAATACATTGCCACCAGAAGTGTAGGAGGGTTCTCTTTTCTTTACACCCTCTCCAGGATTTATCATTTGTGGACTTTTGAATGATGACCATTCTGACTGGTGTCAGGTGATACCTCATTGTATTTTGATTTGCACTTCTCTGATAAATAGTGATATTGAGTATTTTTTCATGTGACTGTTAGCCATTTGTCTTCACTTGAGACCTCCTTTTTTAGGTCTAATGCCCAGTTTTGGATTGGTTTGTTGTTGTTGTTGTTGGTATTAATTTATATGAGCTGTTTATATATTCTGGAAATTAAGCCTTTGTTAGTTGCATCATTTGCAAGTATTTTCTCCCATTGCATAGGTTGTTACATTTTTTGCTTATGGCTTTCTTTGCTGTGCACAACATGTAAGTTTAATTAGATCCCATTTGTTAAATTTTTATTTTATTTCTGTTGTCTGGGTGGACTCCCCTAGGAGAACATTGCTGAGATTTATGTCAGAGGATGTTTTGTCTATTTTTTATTCTAGGAGATTTATTGTCTTGTCTTTTACTTAAGTCTTAAGCAATTTTGAGCTTATTTTTGTGTATGGTGTGAGGGAGTGTTCTCACTTTATTGATTTACATGATGTTATTTTGTTTTCCCAACACCACTTGCTGATGAGACTCTTTTCTCCATTGCACATTCTTGCCCCTTGGTTGAAGATTAATTGACCGTAAGTCTGTGGGTTTATTTCTGGGCTCTCTCTTCTCTTCCATTGATCCATATGTGTGTTTTTATGCCAAAACTATGCTGTTTGGGTTACTGTAGCTCTATAATATTGCCTGAAGTCTGGGAGGGTATTTCCTCCAGCTTCATTATTTTTCTTCAATCTTTCTTCAGCAATTCTGGGTCTTTTGTGATTCCATATAAACTTTAGGATTATTTCTTCTAGTTCTGTGAAAAATGTCATAAGTATTTTGATAGGGATTGCATTAAATCTGCAGATTGTCTTGGGTAGTAGGCAATTTTAACAATATTGATTCTTCCATCCCAAGAACATGGGATATCTTTCCATTTCTTTAAGTCATCTTTAATTTCCTTAATCAATGTTTTGTAGATCTCCATGTATGGGTCTTTCACCTCCTTGGTAATATTTATTCTTAAGAATTTTATTGTTTTGGATACATTTTTAAAAGGGATTTTTTTTTTTTTACTTTCTTTTCCAGCTAATTCATTGTTAGCATAAAGATGCAACTGACTTCTGAATGTTAATCTTGTATCCGGCTATGATGCTGAAGTCTTTTATCAGCTCTAGTAGTTTTCATGTGGAGCTTTCAGGGTTTTCGTTATATAGTATCATGTCATCTGCATATAATGACAATTTTACATCTTCTCTTCTAATTTGGATACATTTTATTTCTTTTTCTTGCCTGATTGCTGTAGCTAGGACTTTCAAGACTATGTTGAATAGAAGTGGTGTGAGTGGGCATCCTTTTCTTATTCCAGTTGTTAGTGGGAAGGCTTTTAGTTTTTCACTGTTGAGTATTATGTTGGCCATAAGCTTGCCTAAATAGCTTTTATTATGTTGAGATATGTTTCCTCTATTCCCACTTTGACTAAAGTTTTTATCATAAATGGGTGTTAAATTTTAGCAAGTGCTTTTTCTGCATCTATTGAGATGATCATGTGATTTTTGTCCTTTCTTTTGTTGATGTGGGGTATCACATTGATTTATTTACAAATGTGAAACATCCTTGTGTCCCTGGGATGAATCAATCCAACTTCATTATGGTGTATGACCTTTTTTTATGTGCTGTTGGATTCTATTTGCTAATATTTTGTTGAGGATTTTTGCATCTATGTTAGTCAGTGGTATTGGCTTGTAATTTTCTTTTATGGTAGTGTCTTTGTCTGGTTTTGGTATCACGGTGATGGTGGCTTCATAAAATGAGTTTGGGAGTATTTCTTCCTCTTCATTCTTTTGGAAGAGTATGAGTTCCTTGTATGTTTGTTAGAATTACCCAGGGAATCCATTTGGTCCAAGAGTTTTGTTAGTAGGGAGATTTTTTTTTTCTTAATTGCTAATTCTATTTCACTTCTAATGGTCGTTCTCTTCAAGTGGTCAGTTTTTCTTGACTCAGTCTTAATGGACTGTATTTTTCAGAAACTTGTCCATTTCTTCTACTTTGTTCAGTTTGTTTCAATATAGCTGTTCACAGTGTTCTCTTCTGGCTTTTTGTATTTCTGTTGTGCTGGCTGTAATTTCTCTATTTTCCTTTTAATTTTCTTTATTTGTGTTCTCTCTCTTTTCTTGGTGAGCCTGGCCAGAGTTTTGTCAATTTTGTTTACTCTTTCAAAAAACCACCTTTGGTTTGATTGATTTTTTTCTTTTGTTTTTTAAATCTCTATTTTATTTAATTCCTTCCTTCTTCTGACTTTAGATTTTGTTTGCTCTTCTCTTTATAATTATTTTAGGTGATAGGTTAGGCTGCTTAATTGAGATTGTTCTTGTTTTTTGAGGAAGGCCTGTATAATTGTGAACATCCCATTTGGACTTCTTTTGCTGCAACCCATAGATTTTGTGTGGTTGTGTTTTCAATGTCATTTGTTCCAAAGTATTTTTAAATTTCTTCTTTGATTTCATCACTGACCTACTGGTATTTTAGTAGCATGTTGTTCAGTCTCCCTGCAGTCATTTTTTTCTTTTTCTTTTTCTTTCTCTTTTCCTTTTTTTTTTTTTTTTTTTTTTTTTTTTTTTTGGTGGTTGATTTTTAGTTTCATGGCATTGTAGTCAGGAAAGATGCTGTTAATAATTTCTAACTTCTTAAATTTTTTGAGGCTTCTTTTGTGCCTGAGTACATGATCTATCTCAGAGAATATTCCATTGTGCACTTGACAAGAATGTATATTCTGTTTCGGGGGATCTAATGTCCTGAGTACTTCTATTGTTAGAATCCCTTTCTTATAAAAGTTTTGAGACACTATTAATATTATTATGAATCATGAGATTATGAGATTATCTCTAGAGTTGATATTTGGCAAATTTTTTCCCATAAATAGAGTGAAGACACTATATATCTCCACAATCTGTTTTAATTTAATGAATTAATTTATGTACTGCCTGTAATTCACTAAGTTTATCTCCTTTCATGACCTTTGATAGCCTTAGAACTAGTACAATGAGTATCACATGAAAAGAAATCAATGAGTGTTTACTAAATTGAATAAAAAGCACTGACTTTTTATGAAAAACTATATGGAAACAAACTGGATAACCTAGAGGAGATGGACAAGTTTCTGGAAACATACTATCCACCAAGACTGAATCAAGAAGAAACCGACCACTTGAACAAACCAATTACTAGAAATGAAATTGAATTAGCAATAAAAAACCTCCCTATAAATAAAAGTCCAGGACCAGATGGCTTCACTGGGGAATTCTACCAAACATACAAAGAATAACTCATACCAGTCTTTCTCAAACTCTTCCAGACGATTGAAAAGGAGGGAATACACCCAAACTCATTCTATGAGCCACCATCGCCCTGATACCAAAATCAGGCAAAGACACTACCAAAAAAAGAATTATAGGCCAAGATCACTGATGAACATAGATGCCAAAATCCTCACCAAAATATTAGCAAGTAGAATCCGACAACATATAAAAAAGATTATACTTCATGACCAAGTGAGGTTCATCCCAGGGACACAGGGGTGGTTCAACATATGCAAATCAATCAATGTAATACATCACATCAACAAGAGAAAGGACAAAAACCACATGATCATCTCAATAGAGGCAGAAAAAGCATTTGATAAAATTCAACACCCATTTCTGATAAAAAATCTCCCCAAAGTGGGTATAGAGGGAACATATTTCAACATAATAAAAGCTATATATGACAAACCTACAGCCAACATAGTACTTAACAGTGAAAAACTTAAAAGCTTCCCACTAAAATCTGGAACAAGACATGGATGCCCACTCTCACCACTCCTAGTCAACAAAGTCTTGGAAGTCCTAGCCACAGCAATCAAGCAAGAGAGAGAAATAAAAGGGATCCAAATTGGAAAACAAGAGGTAAAAATGTCACTATATGCCAATGACACATTAATATATATTTAAAACCCTAAAAGGTCCACACAAAAAATTCTAGAGCTGATTGAAGAATTCAGCCAGGTACCAGGTTACAAGATTAACGTTCAAAAATCAGTGGCATTTCTTTACACTAATGATGAATCAATGGAAAAAGAAATTAAAGAAACATTCCCCTTTAAAATAGCATCCAAAGTAATAAAATATCTGGGAATAAATCTAACCAAGGAGGTGAAAGAATTATACACAGAAAACTGTAAACCATTAATAAAGGAAAGTAAAGAAGGCTTTAAAAAATGGAAAGATATCCCATGCTGTTGGACTGAAAGAACCAATATTGTTAAAATGGTCACACTGCCCAAGGGCAATCTACAGCTTTAAAGTAATCCATAACAAAATACCCAGGACATATTTCACAGAACTAGAACAAATCATAATAAAATTTATATGGAACCATCAAGGACCTGGAATTGCCAAAGCATTACTGAAGGGAAAGAAAGAGGCTGGAGGAATAAATCTCCCTGACTTGAGACAATACTATAGAGCTACAGTCATCAAGACAGCATGGTATTGGTACAAAAACAGATACATAGATCAATGGAACAGAATAGAGAGCCCAGTAATGAACCCACAAACTTTTGGTCAACTAATCTTTGACAAAGGCGGCAAGAATATAAAATGGAATAAAGATAGTCTCTTCAGCAAATGGTGCTGGGAAACCTGGAGAGCAGCATGTAAAACAATGAAGCTAGAACACTCCTTAACACCATACACAAAAATCAACTCAAAATGGATCAAAGAATTAAACATAAGACAAGTTACAATAAGCCACCTGGAGGAAAATATAGGCAAAACATTATCTGACACACATCTCAAATAGTTCTCCTAGAAGAAATAAAAGTAAGAATAAACAAATAGTAACTAATGAAACTTACAAGCTTCTGCACAGCATAGGAAACCATAAGTAAATCAAAAAGACAACCTATGGGATGGGAGAAAATTTTTGAAAATGAAACCATCAAAGGCTTGATCTCCAGAATATATAAGCAGCTTATATGACTCAATAAGAAAAAAAATAAACAGCCCAATCCAAAAATGGGCAGAAGACCTAAACAAGCAATTCTCCAAGGAAGACATACAAATGATCAATAGGCACATGAAAAACTGCTCAACATCACTAATTATCAGAGAAATACAAATCAAAACTACAATGAGGTATCACCTCACACCTCTCAGAATGGCCATCATTCAAAAGTCCACAAATGACAAATGCCAGAGAGGCTGTGGAGAAAAGGGAACCCTCCTTCACTGCTGGTGGGAATGCAGTTTGGTGCAGCCACTGTGGAAAACAGTATGGAGATTCCTCAAAAGACAAGAATAGACTTACCGTATGACCCAGGAATCCCACTCCTGGGCATATATCCAGAAGGAACCCTATTTTCAGGATGACACCTGCACCCCAATGTTCATAGCAGTATTATTTACATTAGCCAAGGCATGGAAATAGCCTAAATGTCCATCAACAGATGATTGGCTAAAGAAGAGGTGGTATATTTATACATTCAAATACTACTGAGCCATAAAACTGACAACATAACGCCATTTGCAGCAACATGGATGCTCCTGGAGAATGTCATTCCAAGTGAAGTAAGCCAGAAATAGAAAGAAAAATACTATATGAGATTTCTCATATGTGGAATCTAAAAAACCAAAGAAACAAACAAACAAAGCATAAATACAAAACAGAAATAGACTCACAGACATAGAATATAAATTTGTGGTTGCCAAGGGGGCAGGGGGTGGGAAGAGATAGACTGGGATTTCAAAATTGTAGAATAGATAAAAAGGATTATACTGTATAGCACAGGGAAATATATACAAGATTTTATGTTAGCTCACAGAGAAAAGAATATGACAATGAATATGTATATGTTCATGTATAACTGAAAAATTGTGCTCTACATTGTAATTTGACACTTTGTAAAATGATTATAAATCAATAAAAAAGTTAAAAAAATAAAAATAAATAAATAAAATAAAGTTTCGTGAACCCTTAAAAAAAAAAAAAAACACTGGCTTTGAAATGTAGAACTGACCTTCAAGATGCTGTGAACTTTAGTGAAAAATAATTGCATTCAAAATGCATTCATTATTCACAACACATGAATACTATTGCAAAAATGATTAAAAATGTATTATATCTAAAAATGTTATTTGTGCAATATGTTAGTTTCATTATTGCCACTTACTCTTCTGTACATTTAGTTTACCATAGAAAATTCATTTTTGGGCAGAAAGGCTCAGGCTCCCACAATCAAACAGTTAGGTCCTGTAAGACATTTCACGTGTCCAGTGAGTTGCAAGGTCATTCATATATTAGACAATTTCTATGGCTGCCTGGATAAATTGATGTATTTTCTTCAATTCATGTATTTACTTTTAGAATGTTATAGATAACATCTTAAATAAGTGCCCTAAATTGAGATTTAATCTTCAATTCTGACTACCATTTCCCTGAAAATAATAATGTATGGAGTATGTAAGCACACATTTACATATATTCTAACTCACAACTACAAACCATCATGTTTGGAAAACCTAGGTAGAAGTTTTATCTAAACCATATTTACTTTACAGTTTCTCAATAGTCCCACTGTAATTACTGTAGTCTTACATTTCCACTTCTCTCACCCAATGACCTTTACTGCTGTCTTTGTCTTTTTGTTTTGGTTTAATCTGTGTTCGTTTATGCCCAATCTGAAGGTAACAATGTCTGAAAAATGATCTTTCTAAAAATGTAAATTTCTTCATGTCACAGTTCTATTTAAAATCACTCATTTTTCACTTTTGCATATAGAAATTCTGAGCATAATAAAAAGTGCCCACAATGTTCTGGCTATTGTTTATCTTTCCATTTTCCCCCATTTTCCTCTTCTTAAATTACAGAATCCCTGCAACACATGTATATCTGTCATTCATAAACGTCCCTCCCTCAAAAGCCCAATTTTCCTTATGATTTCTTCTGAATCATCCTCTGAATGACCTAAAATATCATCATTCCATGAAGACCGTCTTTCTACCTTTATACAATTCATTTATAGATCTCTACTATAGCATTTTCCATAGTGAAATGAACAACTGGGTGTTAATATATCTGTCTCCCTTGGTGGATAGTGTAGAGTGAACAATGAGAGGCTTTGAACTGTGCCATGTCATCCTGTTAGCTCTGGATTTCACCATGAACTCTGGAGCATGATAAGTTAAATGTTACATTTGTTGATTTAGTTAAACATGTAAGCTAACTATTAAAATTTAATGTAGAAATATCAAAAGAGCTAGGATAATAACTAAATAATGATATGAAGACCATAAGCATGATATTAATCTATATTTTTAGATAATACTTTTCATCTTTTCTTTTGCATTTATGATTTCTTTTTTTTAATTGAAGGATAGTCAGTTACAATGGGTCAATTTCTGGTGTACAGCATAATGTTTCAGTCATAATTATACATACATATATTCATTTTTATATTATTTTTCATTATAGGTGACTACAAGATATTGAATATAGTTCCCTGTGCTATACAGAAGAAATGTGTTTTATATCTCTTTTATATATAGTAGTTAATAATTGCAAATCTCAAACTCCCAATTTGTCCCTTCTCACCCCCCCTTTTTTCCTTTGTAAGAAAATAGCATTTATAATTATCCACCTATTTTTCATGCTGTTCTTTCTTATCTTGCCACAAGTATTAAATCCCCCCTCCTCCCCTTTCATATTCTTTCCCTCTTTCTTTTTTTTATTAATAATAAAGGGATCCCCATAAAACTATTTCCTTGCATTCTTCTTTTCCAGCACTCTTTTCAGTTGTTGTCAACTCCTGAACTTTAAATAGTATCTATATTTATCAACTCACAAAAAAAGCCTTATTGTTCTCCTAATTCTAGGTGCCTATAGGTTACAAACTAAATATTATACTGGTAACTCAAACTCAAAATACTGACACTTACATTCATTATATTCTCCAAAAATGCTATAGAAATTTATGTAACAACAATCAGGTTATAATTTTAAAAGTCAGGTAATAAAATTCTGTAATAAAAATCTAGACTCTACCATTTATTAGCTCTGCAATTTGAGGAAATATGTTTACCTTTTCTGTGCCTTGAAATTCATATCTGTAAAACGGGTATAGTGTACTTACTTATTACATTGTCCTATATTAAAGATTCAATGAAACTGAGTTTCTAAAAAATCTTAGCTTAAAATTAGTACAAAATAGCTCTTAATAAGAGACAGCCAATATTATTGAGAGATGCTGATTGTTAATTTCTCTTAATGGTGTCTCCCTTCTTTTAGTCACTGAATTCTTGAGCTTTTCATGAACTTTTTTCTTTCCCTGCTGTGTTTACCCAGTACTCGACAATGTTATTGATTCTGTATCAGTAATAACTTGCTCATGTATGCTTATGTTTCATTTTCCAAATTAATCATATTATTTCAATCATCTTTTTTCCCCCAGGCTACACATATCCTCTCACCCTTTTTCTATCCTTCATGCTACCCATATGAAAAATTTAAAATGTAACACTATTTCTATCAAATTTTTTATTCTAAATAATTCAACGAGTCCACATCTCCAAGTAAGTCATTTATAAACTCTGTAGTCACTCATTTTGGAGCTTTCCATTTTTAGTTATAAGTTGCCTTTTCAGTCTTATATCCCACCAATTATATATGTAAAATAATTTACTTATATATATATATATATACACACACACACACACACACACACACATATATATATGTATATAGATCTGTATACTCCACCTTCCTCCCCACCACCAAAGCTTAAAAATTCACATATAGGCCTTTAAAAGAGTTCACAGTGTAAATTACAGTCCAGCCAAATTGAACTACCAAACTATATCTCAAAATATCACCTTTACCTAACAGAGCCATATGATGCCATATTATTTGCATAAAATAAAACTTTGTCTCATACACCCACATATTTCTGCCTGTCACAATTCTTTTTATCTCATGAGCAAAATCCATCCATTTTTTTGTAGCATATTTTAAATGCTGCTAATGCCATCAAGCCTTTAATTTCCCCTTAAACTATGTGGAGGTCATTTCACAAATGTTTAAGAACACAAACTTTTGAGTTAGATCCACTGAATTTCAACACAGCTCTGCCTTATACTGGTTTTGTGGTTTTGGCCAAGCTACTATGACTCTCATTCTCACCCTCAGTGATCTCATCAAGAAAAAGAATACAATAATAAAACCAATGCCATAGAACTGCTGTGATTTGTTAACATGGTCTTGCAATTTAAACCAAATGATGTACTCCAGAAATCTGTCTTTATTGACTAAATGTGTTACTTGACATTATAACCCATTACAACTATAACAAAACAGAGGTTGGTACATTTTGTTTTCAAAGTTTGAGTTTTATTTTTTACTATTTGTTATCTCTAACTCATGTGACAAAAACATCTTACACAGAGGTTTTGGGTATCATGCAGCTACCCCGTGCTTTATTCTCTAGGTTTGCTCTAGTTCAGATGTGGTGCATTAGCTCCAATTGATTACATGTTTATAGATTACACACTGCATTCTAGGCCCTCCAAGACTGTATTGGCACCATTTCCCCACACTTTAGTCTTACTAATAAAATTGATTATTAAGTACATTCTAGGTGCTGCACATTAAACTAAGAGTTTAAATGGAATATCTTAATCCATTTTTAGCAATATCACAATGAGGTAAGCATTATTATTATTATTATTATTATTATTATTATTATTATTAATAAAATAGGGATAAGAAAACAAATGACAAATGAAAGAAGCAGAGTGCTTGTTCACTGTAACACAGGACAACCTGCAACTGGGCAATCTAAAAGTTGAGTCCCAACTATCTTGCTCTTAAACATTCTGTTGGAGGAGGTCATCAAGAAGATGTTACCCTGTGGTCTGGACCCAGGCAGTCAGAGGCTCTTTATCCTTTCCCCATATTTGGAATGTTCCCACAGTAGGAGACACTTCAAGGATGCAGTGTTAAGAGAAACGTTTTGTTGAGACCATATGGACTGAATATGTGACTGAACTCTTTTAAAGACCTATATAAGAATTTTTAAGATTTAGTGATGTGGGAGGAGGGTAGAGTGTACAGATCTACTCATCTTATATTTACTCAAGACAAACCTCCTATGTAAGTTCTCTTGCTTATTAAAACCACCACCTACTAATCTGGAGTGGTCTGCTTCTTTATTCTCTTTGCTTGCCCTCCAGGGACCAGTTTCAAATGAATTTTACCCTAGGGACTCCCAAGGTTGCCAACAAACACACTCCTCTGTTAGGATTGGAGGTGTTTAAGGGAGTGTAAAGGATAGCCATTTGCAGTCAGAGAAAGAAAAATAATTCAATCAGAGAGGAATACTTATGCACTGGAAATCTCCCTTTATATCTTAACATTCCCCAAAATAAAAAGAACACAATTTAGCAGGTATATAAGAACCACATGAAAAGAAGAGTAAAAAGAGAAAGAAAAACAGAAAAAAAATATTAAAAGGTTTTAATAGGTGTAAAATGTAAAAGTAAATACTAAAATAGTAGCATATAACATATTGAAATCTCATCCTGTCCTTTTAAATTAGATTCTTGTCACTATGACTTTTGGAGGAATGTTAATAAGCAGAGCTCCTTCTGCTAAGAAACAAAACAATACAGAAAGATTAAAGGAATAGTACAATAGTTGGGATAATCCTGATTTGTTTACAGAGCTTGATCTCATTGCCCTTAGGTCTGAGATATTCTCATTTAAAATTCAAGATCTGTTTCCTGGAAACATTTTCATTTATGAAAGTCTCAATCATTAAAATTAGAAAAATATTCTCTAATAAGATAGAAAACTTCAAGAGTAAAAATGAGAGGAATAAGTCTGACTTCAGGCTGGTGGAAAAACCAGGAAAATATTTCTATGTTGTACAGTCTTTGTCCTTAGTCAACAACAATGGCACTCTCAGTGTCAATCCTGCCATTTAAAAAAATTTGTTCTTGAAATGAAACAGTACTCAATATGAAATTGTTCAAAGCAGACTTTAAAAGATGAAATAGGCATTTCCCCTTTTAACCAGTCTACTTCATCTGATTTCTCTTTAATACTTTGGTCTTAGGCTCTCTCATTGAGGAGGCAGTTAAATACTCATGTTGACTTAGGCTTTAAGTTTTCTTTTAAAGAAAAGTTCAAGTAATTAAGTGTATAGAACTTATCTCCAATGGTAGTTGGAAAAATACTTCTATTTCCAGGTAGTTGTTTCAAGGTTCAAATGACTTCCATTTCATGACTGACTGTAATTAAATGAAGAATGACTCATGATAATTTTAATGAAATAAAATGGAATTTCTTTTTCAGTTATTTTACCAACTGTGCTTCAACTCTCTTTTAGAAGTAAATTAACGGTGTATTAAAATTTAGTTGACTCCTCAGAATCCTAAAAGAAATCACCTTTATCAAATCACTGTTTATTTTCTTCTTTACATATGAGGAGAAAACTTTTTGTCATGCCAGGCAAAGTTACTGTTATCTAGAATCACAAATGTCCACATTTTCCTGTGAGGTACAATATGAATGCAGGGTCTTGGGAAAAATGGTCAAAAAAAAAAAAAAAAAAAAAAAAAGAAACTGAAAGCTACAGGATCGGAGTCAGCAATGGGAGGGTTAAGGATATGGTATAAGAGTTTCATACTTTCATTTCCCCTTATATTGTCCAGATGTGTGGTTCAGGAAATGTTAAGATAAAAAGCCATTTTCATTTTGCTTTCCTCATACTCACTGATATTTGGGAAATGTAAAAAATGGAGCTGGTTTTGTGAGGGGTCAAGTGACAGACATGTTTTATCCATTTGTATTTGTTCCACAGTACTTGCTCGAGGATGGCAATTTTATATTTGAATTGGAATTCCACTTGGGAAGTAGAGAGGGACTACATCACTGGTTGTTAGAAAGACTGAAGAGCCAGAACAACACAAAGAATCTGCTTGTAACTGATATGGGGAAATCACAAGCCACACTCATCCACCGCTTCCCGGATCACTACCAAATCTCTCCTCCAGGAATTTTATGATTACAAATAATGGTGAGCTCAACATCTGCTTGAGTGAAATTACAAACAAAACCAAAAAACATTTATTTATTTTATAAGTAGTTGGGTGAAAATGGTACTGAAACTCTGCTCAGGAAACCTGGTTTGGCATATTAATATTTTGAGATAGATAAACATATCTAAAATAAGACAGATATATGCTGCTACAAGCTTAGAGATGCCAAAAACTTATCTCCCAGGTGTAAGCATTTTGTGCTTCTACATACCCATAGCTCTAGAATACATGAGATTATTACTGGGGGCAGAACAAGGAGAGTATAAGCCTTGTGTTTTCTTTTTCAGGAATGTTCTAATGTTGAAGCCCCACAATGCAGAAAAATGGTAGATTTACTATTCTGTTTGATTCTTCATGTGTACAGTTTTTGCTGTGCCCACACTACTTTTTTTTTTTTTTTTTTTTTTTTTTTGCTTAGAAAGCCTCTATACAAATCATCTGAAGTTGCTTTTGTAGGTGCTTTCCTACTTAATAGGTTTTCTTCACTTCAAATGAAGTGATCTTTAAACTCATAATCCCCCCAGGCCTTTTGTTCTGATCTCTCCATTACTCACCATCTATTACCTTCCTACCCTCTTCATCTCCTGGAGTCTTTCTAATCTTCTCAGACCTTAATCCTCCACTAGAGAGAAACTCTTGCTTACAGAAATCCAAATGATGTCATTTATATTGACTCTTTCCCTGGAGAAAATTAAATTAATTTACAGAAAACATGAAGACTGTTATGTAGGGAACTTCTCTCCAACTCCTACTCTGTAGCATTGCAGTCATTAATTTCTCTAATTGTGCCTTCCCCACTGTCCTAGGTGTTATATGGCTTCAAACAGGACTTCCTGCACTGAACATTATGTTGTCATCAGCAATGTCCAGGGAGCAAAAAATAAAATGATTTTCCATTCAAATAGAGTAGATTTTAGAGAGAATTTGGTGGATATTTGATAGGTCTTTTTCTTAATAGTCACAGAAAGGAAATCATACATAAAAATTTATCTATGAAAGAATATAATGGAAAAAATCATTTGATAATAGCACCCAATTCTACTAGAACCCCATTCTACTTTCTGTACTCCATCTTCAATCAGAACACTTTACCAGAAGACTATTTCATTAAAAAAATGTCACACACTCTTAATTTAGCAAAGTTTGATTCCTTTCTAAATGTTAGGTGCTAGAGATTGAATGATGTAGCTTGTGTTAGGTAAAGATGCAAAACATATAGATTCTAATGAAGAGGAGCTATTTGTATCATAGGAATCACTGCTTTATGGTTATCAATAATTGATTAAATGACAGTGCATAGAGAAAGCGTTTCTGACTCCTTTGTCTGTCATTAGACTCTATTTTGAGGTAACAGTTATCTAAAATAAGAAACAGAAGAGTATCACTCACCATGAGGATCTGTTTTCTCTCAAAACAAGTATTCCTGACTAAAAAAAAAAAAAAAAAAAAAAAAAAAAATTATTTTCCTCTAATACTCTTCAAACCTAAACTTCAAACCTAAACTCTAATACTGGAATATTAAAACTTTCCAAAAGTATTCACACTTTTTATAAAAGGGAAAAATCAAAGTGAAGTTGATTAATTAATATGGATTACTAAAATATATAAATTGGCATTAAAGGGTTTGATATAATTTTTAAAATCTAATGATTTAAATTAATTATGTGTTTTTAAAAAATATATATTTGACAAGAAAACAGAACAAAACAAAACAAAAAACATTAGCTACCAGATATATCCTTGACCAGCTTTTAAAGAAAGGGCTCAAGGATAGATTATTTCCTTGAGGAAAACATGGGGTGGGTGTTGTGGGAGTACAAAGTTGGGTTAAAAAACTGATATGTTTAATTAAATAAATTACATGTATTATTCTGTGATCTTTATGGAAGTACAAACCTCTAATGCTATTGAATATATCACTTTGTTAATTGAATATGTTTTATATGTTGCTTTGTGAAAATCATGTAAGAATGCAAGCCTTGATTAACAGACCAAAATACCACCCTGACAATTAAATAAGTTTAGTTGCTCTAAAGCTGCTTCACTAGCAGAACACTGCTACAATCTGTCTCCTTGGTTTTAAAAGCAGACACATGCTTTACCTGCTTGCATAGCTTGAGGTCATAGATCGAGGACTGCTTCTACAAATTGAAAACCATTAATTGTCCCTTGCTCTAACTAGCAGGACAAGCTTCACTTATCTAAGGTGTAGGTTGATAGAGAAGAGCTGCTGACATTCACAGAACACTATGACTTTGCCCTTAGTTGGGAACAGCTGGGCTGCTTTGCTTGCTTAGATTATCTTTGATACTTGTGAAGAAACTGTGGTGGTCTGTTCCTCAGTACCCTTCTCATGACTGCTTAGGGCTTAAAACAATTGTTTGTGCCTCTTTGGAAGAATTTAAAACTCTTGCCTATTTATGTACTTACTAAACTTTATACATTCTGCTATACTTTAACCCCCTGTTTTGGGCCGATTATTATCTATTGTAAACTTTCTGGTTCCAAAAGAAATTGTGATGTTTCTGTAGTATGAGATTGTGGTTTATGGTTCTGTTTTTGAAAAAATTGCTGATCTGTATCCCTGCACATGCACCATGCCCCTTACTCTCTTTTCACATTCCTAAGATTTACTCTAATCCTTTTGTAATAGAGGAGAACAAATCTGACTCTATAATGGATCTGTTCCTTTAGTTTTAACCACTGCACCCTGTTTTCTAGGCTTAGTCTTGCTAGCTCTGCACCATTTGTAGAACAATGTTGCCTTTAGCTTGAAATATACAGGATAACCTATTCTCAAGTCTCTGACCTTTAAGAATGTTAGCACTTCTGCGCTTACATAAAGATGGCAAGTTGCAAAATAAAGAATAACCTTTGTTTTGTTCAAGGTTTAAAGGAACACCATGGCCTGACCCACATGTACTGCTGCAAGAACAAAGAATTCCTGCAGCAAGAAGTTTGCAACAACCAACCACACCCCCTCCCTTTTTTTATTTTTTTTTTTATTTTTATAAAAGGACCTTGCATTCTGACTGGAGTAGAATGGTTCTCCAAGATATTAGCCTGCCATCTTTTTGGCCTGCTGCCTTTCTGAATAAAGTCATTATTCCTTGCCCAAACAACTTGTCTCCTGATTTATTGTCCTGGTGTGCAGTGAGCAAAACAAGTTTGGACTCAGTAACACTTTGATTATTCTCAATAAATACAAGAGTCCTGGGGGAGTTCTGGGAGTTAGTCTCTAGCTCCCTCTCACTCTCTTGACTTGATAATGTCTTGAGTAATTTCATTCTTCTGCAGTGGGACTTTTGCTGGATAAAACTCACAGGGGTGGCATTGTGGGTGGTGAAATAATTGATCAAAAACCAAGAGAAGTTTAAGATCAAAGGAAAGTTTAATAGGTGCACTGCTACAGGCAACAGTGGGCCATACAAATGAGAAGAGCCTGTGTGTTCACCTATTGTAATTGTGCAGGGCTTTTTATTGAGGAAGTGGCTGTAAACACAAAGGGATAGGGGAACAGATATTTGGCTATAAGTGAACAACAGGGCTTTGGTAAATAGGAGGATAGTGGATTTATGACTCCAGTAAGATGGTTACATGAACTGACATAAGCAAGGTGGTGGAATTTATGACTCAGATAGGAGGACATGTGGACTGTGACAAATAGGTGTGAGCTAGAGTCAAGGCTAGCCATTTCCCAGGGCTCTTAATTCTGCTAAGGCAAATGCATGTCAGTACTTTATCTCCTAAGGAAGAGCAGGCAGATCCATAAGGGCTGGAAGTTTGGGAGCCACAGAGCCTCGGAAGGCACCAGTTGGCACTATATTTCCTTTTATTCAAATGAAAGTCTTACTTCTGATAAAAGCTACAAAAAAATCTGTTAAATAGAATTAAATCTATAGAAAAGGAACATAGTTTTCTATATTAAAGCCTTGACTTTTCTTGGAGGCTACCTAAAGTGCTACATAGCATGAAAATTTGGCACTAGGAAATTAAACTTGAAAAACATGATTCAGACAGGGTGCCAGCGTATTGTGGAGGCTAAAAGCAACCATTTTATTCAGAAGCTCAGATTGGTGGTGAGCAGCCTTCTCATTTGAAGACTAAATGAGAAGACTCATTCTAGGTAGACTTCTTTTCTTTCCTCCCATATCCAAATGGGCTACTTGAAATATCTACAAGTTGTCCATTTAAACAGCAGTGCATCATTACAAAGTTAATTGCTCATTATTTTTGCAGCTTTCCTTAAAACAAATACATGAAAGATTTATCAGAGGACTTACATTTCAATTTTGAAACCTAGGGAGAAAGGACTTAGACTGTGATCCATTGTGAGAGCTGACTAGCAAATGGAGCCTGTTGCAAGCACCCACTGTGCCCCATATTCTAAAAGAATGCAAGTCTACTGTGTCAGCAGTAGATGACACACATACATGAATGAACATTCAGAATTATTATTTTATTATGTGTATCTAGAAATGAGACAAACTCTGATTTCCAGTCAAGATGGCAAAGTGGCAGGACGATGAGCCTGCCTTTCCTCATGACTACAATGAAACCACAACTGAATGCTAAACAACTATTGAAAAAAGACAAAAACTTAGCAAAAAGGATCTTCTACAACTGGAAACATAAAGTGGAAACCACAGTAGGATGGTAGGAGGGGCATACTCGTGATATAATTGGGCCTCATACCCCTTGGGTGGGTGACCTACAAGCTGAAGATTTGTTAAGTTGCAGAGGCCCTCACACAGGAGTGGGAACTCTAAGCCCCATGTCAGGCTCCCAGCTCAGATTCTGGCATTGGGAAGAGGAGACCCCAAGACATCTAGTTTTGAAGGTCAAGGGGACTTGGCTCTGGGAGACTCATGGACTAGGGGAAACAGAGACTCAGTTTGCTTGTGAAGCATATACAGAAACTCACATGCACCAGGTTCAAGGGCAGAGGCAGTAATTTCAAAGGAATAGACCTGCCTGCTGGAATTGGAGGATCTCCTGTGGATGTGGAGGATGTCTATGGCTCACTCAGGGGACATAAAGGCTGGTGACAGACATTCTGGGAGTGTTCATTTACATGAGATTTCCTGGAAGCTGACATCTTGATTAGATCATTAGCACCAAGACCTAGCCCCACCCAACAGCCTATAGGGAAGCCTCAGGCCAAACAACATACAGGCTGGGAGCACAGCCACACTCATCAGCAGACTTCCTAAGCCACAAAAACCTCCAGACACAGCCCTACCCACCAGAGGTCCAGGACCAAGCTTCACCCAGCAGTGGACAGGCACTGGCTCCTTATGCCAGGAAACCTGCATAAGCCTCTACCCCAGACTCATCCACCAGGGGCAGATAATGAAATAAGAAAACAATAATCCCAAAGCCTGTGGAAGGAATCCAAAAATACATAGAAAGATAGACAATATGAGATGGCAAAGGAATATCTCCCAGGCCAAGGCATAACATAAAATCCCAGAAGAAAAATAAGTGATGAGGAGATAGACAATTTATCTGAAAAAGAGTTTAAAGTAATGGTGGCCACGATGTTCAGAGAACTCAAGAGGAGTATAGCACAGAGTGAAGTTTTTAGCAAAGAGTTTGACAATATAAAGAATACCCAAACAGGGTTGAAGAACAAAATCACTGAAATGAACAATACACTAGAAGGAACCAAGAATAGACTAAATGAGGCAGAAGAACAGATCAGTGAGCTAGAAGACAGATTAGTGGAAATCACTACTTCAGAAAAGAAAAAAAGAATAAAAAGAAATGAGAATAGTTTAAGAGAACTCTAGGATAACATGGAGCATGCTAATATTTATATTATAGGGGTCCCAGAAAGAGAAGAGAGAGATAAAGGGCCTGAGAAAAATTTTGGAGAAATAACCACTGATAACTTCCCCAACTTGGGAAAGGAAATAGTCACCCAAGTCCAGGAAATGCAGAAAGTACCACACAGAATCAATCCAAAGAGAAATACACCAAGGCACCTAGTAATCAAATTGAAAATAATAATCAAAGAGAAAATATTAAAATTAGCAAGAGAAAAGCAACCAATAACATACACGGGTACTCTCATAAGGTTATCAGCTGATTTTTCAGCAGAAACTCTACAGGCCAGAAAGAAGTGGCATGATATATTGAAAGTGATGAAAGAGGGATCTTTATAACCAAGAACACTCTATCAAGCAAAGCTTTCATTCATACTTGATGGAGAAATCAAAAGCTTCACAAATAAACAAAAGATAAAAGATTTCAGCACCCCCCAAAACCAGCTTTACAACAAATGTTAAAATAACTTCTCTAGTC
Source organism: Camelus ferus (assembly GCF_009834535.1). Taxonomy (NCBI): domain Eukaryota; kingdom Metazoa; phylum Chordata; class Mammalia; order Artiodactyla; family Camelidae; genus Camelus; species Camelus ferus. The sequence goes on from NC_045709.1 coordinate 63,312,946, forward strand.
ATCAAACCATAAGAAAAGAGAACAAAAAGAAGAAAGAGAGATAAAAAAAAAAAGAGACCTACAAAAGATTGCTTTGGCTGTTTGGGGTCTTTTGTGGTTTCTTATAAGTTTTGGAATTGTGCTAGTTCTGTGAGGAATGTCATGTATATTTTGATGGGGGTTGCATTGGATCTGTGGATTGTTTTGGGTAGTGTGGCCATTTTGATAGAATCGGTTCTTCTGACCCAAGAGCACAATAAATCTTTCCATTTCTTTGTGTCACTGTGGTTTTCAGAGTATAGGTAACCTCCTTGATTAAGTTAATTTCTAGGTATTTTGCTTTTTATGATATAATGGAAATGTCTCTGCCAGTTATAAACTTTTAAAGTTTTTGAAGTGCAGAAAAAAGTGAATGAAGGGCTACAAATGGCAAAATATCCTTCTTTTTATGGGTGAGTAGTATTCCATTATATATAAATATAAATACAAATATAAATATATATATATTTTATATATATACTGATTTTATAAAGATACATACTGCATCTTCACTATCTATTCAAATTTTGTTGTGTACTAGGGATGTTTCCATATCTTGGCAATTATAAATAATGTTGTTGTTAATAGCAGGGTGTATGTATATTTTTGAATTAATTCTTATTTTGTGGTTGGACGTATTCCTTTGATAACTATCTAAGTTATAAAATCTGAAACTCTAAATGTTCTTAGAAATAATGAACAGTACATATATGTAAATACAAAAATATATGTGCAGTTTAAAAATTATAATCTATCAAGACATGTAGACATGGAAGAAACTTAAAAGACATATTACTGAATGAAAGAAGCCAGTCTGAAAAGGCTACAAACTGTATGATTCCAACCAAATGACATTCTGGCAAAGGCACAGCTACAGAAACAATCGAAAGATTGTGGTTTCCAGGGGTTTGTGGAGAGGGAGGGAGGGAGGAATAAATAGATGGAGAACAAGGGATTTGTCGGTCAATGAGATTATTCTGTATGCTGGTGACTATATGTCATTATGCATTTGTCAAAACCCGTAGAATGTACAACAAGAGTGAACCCTAATGTAAACTATGGACATTGGTTGATAATAATGTGCTCATGTTGGTTCATTGATTGTACCAAATATGCCACACTGCAGAGGTATGTTGAAGGTAGGGGAGTATATATATATGTGTGTAGGGAGGGCCATGTGTGAACTCCATTTTCTGCTCAATTCTGTTGTGAACCTGAAATTATTGCTGGTAGATGAAACCAGTGTTCTAGGTTCTTGTCCTGATCCAGAAAGAATTCAGACAAGATGTAGTGGTTAAGAAAAGTAAAGTGAGGATTTATTAAAGGATGGGTAGTACACTCTCAAGGGGAGAGTGGGCAGGCTCAGGTGAGTGGCTGCCCTGTGTTTTTTGGCAAGTTAGTTACATAGGGTGTGAAAATGAGTGGGGAGTATATTTATTTGGGAGATTAGAGTTTGGAGTTGTATTCCCTGATGATCATCCCAATTCCACCTTCCCAAAGGGAGGAGGGATTTTTGTCCTTACTTAGTATGGAACAGAAGTGTCATGGCATCAGTGCATGATGGGTACTTCTAATCTGCAAGGCAGATTTTATAGAATGAGGACATAATGAGCAAAAGGTTACATTTGGACACAAAATTCCTACCTATTCTCATCTTTGTTTGTCTTCAGGCCACTCATCACCCCAAAAGGTGTGATCCCCTATCAGCCCAAAGTTTCCTGTTTTTCTTTCTCTGCCCAGGGAACCCCTGGTGCTTACATGATATGTGGTTTCCTGCATTTGGCTTGTGCCCCTTCTTTCTGCCCAATTCCTGCCATTTGGTCTGTGTCCCCCTTTCTCTTTTCATATCTAGCTATCTAACTGCTCTAACATTTCCCCCTCAAGGAGTCTGGACACTTAAAATATTTTAAGGGGAAAAGAGACGATTGTCAGTCTTCTGTAACTACTTCAAGCTGAACATGGACGTAGCCCCTGCTTGTGGGCCCAGATCTCATTGCTGTCTGTCAGAGATAGGGGTCTTGGGATTGTTAGTAGTAGCATGGATGGAGAGTGGGGAGTAGAAGGAGGCACTTCCTTGTCCAGTGGATGTTGATGGTCTTTAACTTTAGGTGGGATGGGTTGGATTCTTTGCTACATCATCATTTGAATTTGAAGTTGTATTCTAGAGGATAGAAATTTTACTAGGTAGTTAAAAATACAAGAGTGAACAGAAGAATGAGGAGGACAGTAAGTATTTAAATCCACTGGAACATATTAGTTAGGTGGATGGATGATGGTAAGAGCAGACACAAGGGGATATGCTGGTTCTCGGCCTGGGATCAGTGAAGTGTCTTTGTTTTTCATGAATAAGGATTTTAGGTCTTGTAGAGGCTCACTCATCCACCTTGGCTCCTCTGGCTGTCCAAGATCCTCTGTGTCCAGTGAAGACTCTGGGGAGAGGTAGGTTTAATTCTAGAAAGATGTACCCAATTAGTGATACCCTGTCACTTTACTGCAGTAGGAGTGCTGAGAAGGACCTGGTAAGGCACCTTCCCACTTGGGCAACAGTTGGACAGAGGGGAATCCTCTCCACATTTTTAGGAGGATGAAGTCTCCCAGTTTAACCTGAATGAAACCTGTGTCCTGGCTGGGGCTTGGTAAAATCTGATTTCCATGTTCTGTAACCGCTTTTTGAACTTGTCCCAGATTAATTAGGTATTTAACAAGCTCAGTAGTTTCAGAGTAAACCAATATATCAGAAGATGAAAAGGGTCTACCATAAGTCATTTCAAAGGGGATGAGCCTTAGCCCCACTTTAGGTGCCACCCTGATTCTAAGGAGGGCCCTGGGTAATTGCTTTGTCCACGGATTGATGTCTCTTGACAAAGCTTAGCCAGGACTTTTTTTAAGGTTTGATTTGCCTTTTCTACTTTTCCTGATGATTGAGGCCCCCAGCAGCATGGAGGTGGTAGCAAATGCCTAGGGCTGTAGAAACTTGTTGCATAATCTTAGTCACAAAAGAGGGGCCATTGTCACTTTGCAAGGACCATAGTAGTCCAAACTGAGGAATTATTTTTTTAATAATGTCTTTATGACTTCTTGAGCTTTTTTGGTCCTTGTTGGAAAGGCTTCCACCCACCCGGTGAAAGTGTCAATAAAACCCAGAAGCTATTTATATCCCTGGGAGGATGGCATCTGGGTAAATTCTATTTGTCAGTCCTCTCCTGGATAAGTATCTCTCCTTTGGCTAGGCTAGAGAATGGGTTGGGGCCTAAGTTTTCCCTGTGGGTTGGTATAGTAACATATAATACAGGGCTTCATGAGTCCTAAGATAGTCTGTGGAAGGCCCATGTCTGAGAAAAGCTTTTCTACCAGGCTAGTCAAAGCTTCCCTCCCTAGATGAGAGGAGTCTTGGAGTGACTAAATTTTTCCAATGTAATGCCTTGGGCAGCATTGTTTTTTCCTTAATCCACCAACCATCAGGGCCATTCTGGTATCCCCTATTTCTAGCCCCTTTTATTTCCTTGTCGGTATACTGAAGTGGTGAAAGTGGGCTGGGGTTGGTATATAGGGGACAAAGACAGCTTGGGTTGAAGGGGTTTTAAGAGCTGCCTTCCTTGCTGTTCTGTCTGCCAGGTTATTTTCTCTTACTATATCTGAGTTTCCCTTTTGATGTCCCTTACAGTGGATCACTGCCACCTCCTCAGGGTCTTGTATTGCTTCTAGGCACTCTAAGAACACCTGGCTGTGTTGGGTTGGGGAGCCTCATGCAGTTAGGAGTCTCCTATGTTTCCAAATGGCAGCATGAGCATATAACACCAAAAACGCATATTTAGAATCTGTATAGGTATTGATATTCTTGTCTCCTCCTAGTCTTACAGCTTGATCTAGGGCTATAACGTCAGCTTTCTGTGCTGAGCTCTGAGGTGGCAGGGCATCTGCCTCTATGATTTTGTACAAATCCACTATGGCATACCCTGCTTTTGGATGCCATCATGCATGTAGGTACTTCCATCAGTAAACCAGACAGCATTGACGTCCTCAAGGGGCTGGTTCCTAAGGTCTGGCCTGCTAGAATATACCTGCTTGATGGTCTCATTACAAGAATGAGCCAGTACCTCTGAGTTTTCTATTGGCATAAGGGTGGCTGGATTTCACGTCTGACATGTTTTAAAAGTCATTTCAGGAGAGTCAAGAAGGAAGGCCTAATGTTTTGTGAGGTGTCCCCCAGTCAGCCACTGATGCCCTTTAATTTCTAATACTCCCTGTACCTGATGTGGAGTTGGTACTTCCAGAGGCTGGCCCATGGTAAGTTTTGTGGCCTCTTCAACTAGCAGGGCTATGGCTGCCACAGCTCTCAGTCTGGCCATCCTGAGATGACTGGGTCCAATTGCTTGGAGAGATATGCCACTCGCCTAGGAATTGGCCCTACTTTTGGGGTGAGAACTCCCAGGACTATTCCCTGTATTTCTGAGGTAAACAGAGTAAAGGTCTTGTTTAGATCTGGAATCCCCAGGGCTGGGGCACAAGTAAGGGCAGTCTTAATCTGATCAAATGCTCTTTGTAAATTTTTAGTGCACTCTAGAGGCTCCATATCTGGTCCCTTTAAGTCTTCATATAATTGTTTTGCCATGAGACCAAACCCTGGGATCCAAATTCTACAAAACCCAGCCATTTCTAAGATTGTTCTAAGAGGTTTTATTTTGTGTGTGGTGGCTGTAAGTGGAGGATTGCCTCTTTGTGCTGGATCATAAGGGCACACCTTCCTCGGATTAAAACATGTCCCAGATAGGTAATCCTCTGGGAGAAAGTTTGGGCTTTTTGTGGAGATACTTTATATCCCTTGTAACCTAGGAAGTTGAAGATTTGTATAGTGTTTCGGTCTGAAGCTTCGTTTGAAAGGCTGAAGATAAGGAGGTTATCTACATATTATAATAATGCCCCCATCTCCAACTTGAGTACCCTTAGTTCCTTTGCTAAGGCATTACCAAACAGGTGTTGGTTATCCTGGAATCCCCGAGGAAAGACAGTCCAGGTATATTGTTGGGTTTCATTAGTGTTTGGATCATTCCACTCAAAAGCAAAAAGGTACTGGGAATCAGGGTGAATGGGTATGCAAAAGAAGGCATGTTTAATATCTAGGACTGTAAATGAAACTTTGCCCTTAGGGATGTGAGTGATGATTGTGAATGGGTTGGGAACAATTGGATGGAGAGGAATTACGGCTTCATTTAAGCTTTGAAGATCTTGGACAGTTATATATTCACCATTTGTTTGGAGGACAGGTTGTATTGGAGTATTACAGGGGGATTGGCATGGCAACAAAAGCCCATATTTAATGAATTTTGAGATTAGTGGTTGGAGGCCTCATAGAGCCTCTGGTTTTATGGGATACTGGCACCTGGAAGGGAATTTATTAGTTTCTTTTAAAGTGATTTTTACAGGAGTGACAAACTTTGCCTTCCCTGGGATTCCCTGGTCCCAGACCTTGGATCTACAAGTTTGTCCATTTCTGGGGGAATACTCTTGGCTGGACTGTTTGTATCTTGTATAATATAAAGTCTAGCCAAAAATAAGCCCTGGTTTTGGTTTTCAGGGAGAGAAAGAGTTGCCCTCAAGGCTGACAGGAAAATCTCTTCCCTCTGATGGCCTCGGGTATTCAGGTATGACAAGAAACTTATTAGTTATAAGGGTATTTCCCCCGGTGCAAGTTAGAGGGGTGTTGAAAGATTTTTAGCTTTGTCCTTCCTTCTACCCCAACAATAGAGCAGGTTTTAGTGGAAAGGGACCAAGCATGAGAAGTCAGGACAGAGTAAGTGGCTCCTATGTCCACAAAAATTGGACAAGCTTACTTGCCTCATCAATGATCACCCGTGGTTCATCCTGTGTGATGATGACTGTCTTCTCAGGAGTTTTGGGAGACCTTGGGTCCCATCAATCAACCACTGTCATGAGTGGTGTGGGGGCATTTCCCTTCTCCCTTCAGAGCTGAGGGCATTCCCTCTTCCAGTGACCCATCTTTTTACAGAGTGGACATGGCATCTTGGGTGGAGGCTGAGACTGGCTTCTGGGGCATTCCTTGCTGCAGTGTTCAGGGCTCTCACAGCCAAAACAGGCTCCCCTTTCTGATGGGGATCTTCTGGGGGTACTTTCAGGGTGATGAGGAGGTGGGTTATGTCTTGTCATGACAGCTGTCAAAAGCTTGGCTTGGTGTCATTCCCTTCTTAAGTCATGCTGTCCTTTTTTTCCTCCTCAGCAAGGTCTCTATTATTAAAGACCATGAAGGCTATGTCAATAAGATGGTTAAGAGGGATTTGGGGCCCTATGGCAAGTTTTTGAAGCTTTCTACAGGTATTGGGGCTGATTGACTAATAAAGTGGCTTGCAAATACAATATGTTCCACAAAAGTGTTTGGGTTACATTTGGACACTGGAAATTCCTGCCTTTTCTCACCTTTCTTTGTTTGTCTCCAGGCCACTTATCACCCCAAAATGTGTAATCCCTTATCAGCCCAAAGTTTCCTGCTTTTCTTTCTCTGCCCTGGGACACCTGGTGCTTACATGATGTGTGTATTTGGCTTGTGCCCCTCCTTTCTGCCCAATTCCTGCCATTTGGTCTGTGTTTCCCTTTCTCTGCTCATATCTAGCTATCTGCTCTAACAAGCTGCTCTAAAAGAATAAAGTATATTAATAATAAAATAAATAAATAAAAATGAGACAAACTCATATGCTTGGGGTTTGGGGCTTCAGAAAGAAGGACGCATCAAGGCCCATGGTTTGATTATGCATTTTACCTTATTTTAGGAGGGACAGTTCTTGTGAGATTAAACTAAGTCAGTCCCTGCTTGTTCTGTATATCTGACATGCCTTCATATAGATAGGGTAATAATGGGCTGCTGAGTTATTAATGAAATTCAATTTCAAACCATGCCTCATTGCCAACCCTGCTGGTAGGGTACAGGAATAGCAAGCATAGCATTTTTAACAACTCTTTCATGTTGAATTAAATAGGATGAAAGAAAAAAGAAATCCCATGTATAGCAAATAAAGTAAGTATTGAATAATGAAATTGCAATCTGGTGACAAATATTTCGTTGTCAACATCTTACAACCCCAGAATATAAGTATCATGTTTGGGCATTATGTGATTCATAAAATGATGAAAAAAAAATGATTGAAATGCAGTGCACTTGATTTTTTTTAATTCTTAGAATTATGTGATAAAATGAGGAAACACAATTTTAGATACCATTTTATGTCTCAGTGGAATTTTACTAAAGACGTCTAAAATTTTAGATCTCTGTTTTATCTTTATTTCTATTACTAGTCAGAAGCTTTAATCTTTTCATTTAAAGGTGATAAACCATAGCATGTGTACCATTATTTTACATATAATAATATTTAAATCCTTTTATGCTAATTATAACAGTAATTTTTTTATATTTATTTATTTGGTAGGATTTTTTTTAATCTGCTACAAATTTACACATCATTTCTGTAAGTATTCTTATACTTATCCAATTAATATCTCAAAATATCAACTTTTGGGTTTTTGCATCTATATATCTTTTGTATATTATAAATAAAACGCACTCTTTATCGACAGTAGAATGATTGATTAAAGGACAACTTTATTTAAAATCATTTTCTTAATGTGGGACTATTCTTTTTCAATTACAGCTTATCTTTAATATTTGCATGTATTTAGTTGTTTAAAGCTTTCATTTCTATCTCTGTGACTTTTTAGAACCCAAGAATAAAATCAGAAATTTTATGTCTAAGGGGTCTTTGGAAATTATTTATCCAAAACGTTCATTCTATACAGTAGATAAATATAGGGTTCAGAGATATTCAAGGTCAGCCAGTTGAGGTCAATGAGATATTCCTAATAGATAAATACTGGGAAGCAAATTTATTTCCAATCCATTGCTATTTCTATAATCTAATCCATAATACTGACAATGAGCAAATCATATTTTAAGGTAAATTACATTGTTTACACTTAGTTCAGTGCACTAGTTTTTCAAATACTTCACTGCATCACAGATAAACACTCCTTAAAAACAGGTGACATGGAGTTAAGATACAAAAGAAGTCAGAATTAGTACACACATCTCCAAGTGACCTTTCATGATTCTTTCTCCTCTCTTAACCCAGACTGATTGACTGATCAACATAACCCAGGAATGTGCTCTCTGATGCTTATTTGAATCAATTCCAATTACTGGTTAATAATTGGCCTGCTTCCTCTCCCTAATTTCACTTTGTGAAGACTACACTCAGTGACTTTTTTTTTTAATATCATTTTTTATTGATTTATAATCATTTTACAATGTTGTGTCAAATTATAGTGTAGAGCATAATTTTTCAGTTACACATGAACATATATATATTCATTGTCAAATTTTTTTCTCTGTGAGCTACCATAAGAACTTGCATATATTTCCCTGTACTATACAATATAATCTTGTTTATCTATTCTACAATTTTGAAATCCCAGTCTATCTCTTCCCACTCCCCGCCCCCTTGGCAACCACAAGTTTATATTCTATGTCTGTGAGTCAATTTCTGTTTTGTATTTACGTTTTTATTATTTTTTTTTAGATTCCACATATGAATGATCTCATATGGCATTTTTCTTTATCTTTCTGGCTTACTTCAGTTAGAATGACATTCTCCAGGAGCATCCATGTTGCTGCAAATGGCATTATGTTGTCAGTTTTTATGGCTGAGTAGTATTCCATTGTATAAATATACCAGTTCTTCCTTATCCAGTCATCTATTGATGGACATTTAGGCTGTTTCCATGTCTTGGCTATTGTAAATAATGCTGCTATGAACATTGGGGTGCAGGTGTCATCCTGAAAATAGGGTTCCTTCTGGATATATGCCCAGGAGTGGGATTGCTGGGTCATATGGTAAGTCTGTTCCTAGTCTTTTGAGGAATCACCATTCTGTTTTCCACAGTGGCTGCACCAAACTGCATTCCCACCAGCAGTGAGGAGGGTTCCCTTTTCTCCACAGCCTCTCCAGCATTTGTCATTTGTGGATTTTTGAATGATGGCCATTCTGACTGGTATGAGGTGATACCTTATTGTAGTTTTGATTTGCATTTCTCTGATAATTAGTGATGTTGAGCATTTTTTCATGTGTCTATTGATCATTTGTATTTCTTCCTTGGAGAATTGCTTGTTTAGGTCTTCTGCCCATTTTTGGATTGGGCTGTTTATTTTTTTTCTTATTGAGTCGTATAAGCTTCTTATATAATCTGGGGATCAAGCCTTTGGTGGTTTCATCTGCAAAAATTTTCTCCCACACTGTAGGTTATCTTTTTGTTTTACTTATGGTTTCCTTTGCTGTGTAGTAGCTTGTAAGTTTCATTAGGTCCCATCTGTTTATTCTTGCTTTTATTTCTTCTAGGAGAACTATTTGACATGTATGTCAGATAATGTTTTGCCTATGTTTTCTTCTAGGAGGTTTATTGTATCTTGTCTTATGTTTAATTCTTTGATTCATCTTGAGTTGATTTTTGTGTATGGTGTAAAGGAGTATTCTAGCTTCATTGCTTTACATGCTGCTCTCCAGGTTTCCCAACACCATTTGCTGAAGAGACTGTCTTTATTCCACTGTATATTCTTGCCTCCTTTGTTGGAGATTAGTTGACCAAAAGTTTGTGGGTTCATTGCTGGGCTCTATATTCTGTTCCATTGGTCTATGTATCTGTTTTAGTATCAATACCATGCTTTCTTGATGACTGAGGCTTTATACTATCGTCTGAAGTCTGGGAGAGTTATTCCTCCAGCCATTTTATTTCTCTTCAAAAAGCTTTGGCAATTCTAGGTCCTTGATGGTTCCATATAACTTTTATTATGATTTTTTCTAGTTCTGTGAAATATGTCCTGGTTAATCTGATAGGGATTGCATTAAGTCTGTAGATTGCCTTGGGCAGTGTGACCATTTTAACAATGTTGATTCCTCCAATTCAACAGCATGGGATATCTTTCCATTTCTTAAAGTCTTCTATAATTTCCTTCATCAATGGTTTATAGTTTTTGGTGTATAAATATTTCACCTCTTGGTTAGATTTATTCCTAGGTATTTTATTACTTTGGGTGCTATTTTAAAGGGGATTGTTTCTTTACTTTCTTTTTCTGCTGATTCATCATCAGTGTAAAGAAGTGCAATTGATTTTTCAACATTAATCTTGCAACCTGGTACCTTGCTGAATTCTTCGATCAGCTCTAGAAGTTTTTGTGTGGACCTTTTAGGGTTTTCTATATATAGTAACATGTCATCAGTATATAGTGACACTTTTACCTCTTCCTTTCCAATTAGGATCCCTTTTATTTCTCTCTCTTGCCTGATTGCTGTGGCTGGGACTTCCAAGACTATGTTGACTAGGAGTGGTGAGAGTGGGCATCCATGTCTTGTTCCAGATTTTAGTGGGAAGCTTTTGAGTTTTTCACTGTTGAGTACTATGTTGGCTGTAGGTTCGTCATATATAGCTTTTATTATGTTGAGATATGTTCCTCTATATCCACTTTGGTGAGAATTTTTATCATAAATGGGTGTTGAATTTTATCAAATGCTTTTTCCGCCTCTATTGAGATGATCATGTGATTTTTGTCCTTTCTCTTGTTGATGTGGTGTACTACATTGATTGATTTGCATATGTTGAATCACCCTTGTGTCCCTGGGATGGACCCCACTTGGTCATGATGTGTAATCTTTTTTATGTGTTGTTGGATTCTATTTGCTAAAATTTTGGTGAGGATTTGGCATCTATGTTCATCAGTGATATTGGCCTATAATTCTCTTCTTGTAGTGTCTTTGCCTGATTTTGTTATCAGGGTGGTGGTGGCTTCATAGAATGAGTTTGGGAGTATTCCCTCATTTTCAATCTTCTGGAAGAGTTTGAGAAAGACTGGTATGAGTTATTCTTTGTATGTATGGTAGAATTCCCTGGTGAAGTCGTCCGGTCCTGGACTTTCATTTATAGGGAGGTTTTTTATTGCTAATTCAGTTTCACTTCTAGTGATCGGTTTGTTCAAGTGGTCAGTTTCTTCTTGATTCAGTCATCGTGGACAGTATGTTTCCAGAAACTTGTCCATCTCCTTTAGGTTATCCAGTTTGGTTGCATATAGTTTCTCATAATATTCTCATATGATATTCTGTATTTCTATTTTATTTGTTGTAATTTCTGCATTCTCCTTTCTTATTTTGCTAATTTATGCTCTTTTTTCTTTGCTGTGAGTTTGGCCAGAGGTTTGTTGATTTTATTTACCTTTTTCAAAAAAACAGCTTTCGGTTTGATTGAATTTTTCTATTGTCCTTTTAACCTTTATTTTATTTGTTTCCTCCCAAATCTTTATAATTTCCTTCCTTCTGCTGACTTTTGGGGATTTTTGTCTTTCTTTTTCTAGTTCACTCAGCTGGTGGGTTAAATTTTTTATTTGAGATTGTTCTTCTTTGTTTAGGAAGCTCTGTATCTCTATAAACTTCCTTCATAACACTGACTTTGCTGTGTCCCATAAATTTTGTATGGTTGTGCTTTCATTATCATTTGTCTCAAGGTATTTTTTAATTTCAGCTTTGATTTCCTCATTGACCCGCTGTTTTTTTAATAACATATTGTTTAATCTCCATGTATTCCTTTTGTTCTCCTTTGTTTCTCTGTTGTTGATTTCTAGTTCCATGGCATTGTGGTCAGTAAAGATGCTTGAGATAATTCCTATCTTCTTAAAATTGTTGAGGTTTCTTTTGTGACCAAGTAGACAATCAATCCTGGAAAATGTTCCATGTGCAGTTGAAAAGAAGGCATATCTTATTTTTGGGGGGTGTAATGCTCTGAAAAATCCACCAAATTGAATGTTTCTATTGTATTATTTAATTTCTCTGTTGCCTTATTTATATTCTGTCTGGAAGATCTGTCTAGTGATGTTAATGTGTTGTTAAAATCTCCAACTATGATTGTATTCCCATCAATGTCCCCTTTTTCTCTGTTAGTAATTGTTTTATGTACTTAGGTGCTCCTATATTGGGTGCATATATATTAACCAGTGTAATATCCTTATCTTGTATCACTCATTTAATCACTATAAAATATCTTTCTTTGTCTTTATAACCTGTTTTTAAAGTCTATTTTGTCTGAAATCTTTACTGAAACACCTGCTTTTTCAGCTTTTCCATTTGCATGGAACATCCATTTCCATCCTTTCACTCTCAATCTCTACGTGTTCTTCTCCCTAAAGTGGATCTCTTGCATGCAGCATATTGAAGGTTCTTGCATTATTATCCAGCCTGCCACTCTATGTCCTTTGACTGAAGCATTTAGGCCATTAACATTTACAGTAATTAATGATAGATGTGTGTTTATTGCCATTTTGAACTTATCTTTGCGGTTGATTTTGTATTTCCTTTTTGTTCCTTTCTTCTTCCTTTTGTGGTTTGGTAATTTTCTTTTGTGCTATCATGGATTATTTAATTTTTGTGACTCCCTTGTAAGTTTTTCGCTTGTGGTTACACTTTTTTGTAAAGCCCATTAGTATAACTGTTTCTATTAAACTGGTAGTAACATGATCTCAAACCCATCCTACTGTTAAAAAAATTTAAAAAAGAAAGAAAAAAAGTTCTATATTTCCCTGTTCCCTCTCTCACTCTCAATGATTTGTATGTCTTCTTTTATAATTTCGTGTTTATTTTATCTATAATTCATGTTATCACCTTTCAAGTTGTGAGTTTCACATTTCTGTAACATCCTGCTGCTTTTCAATTTAGAGTAGACTTTTCAATATTTCTTTTAGCATGGGTTTAGTGTTGCTAAACTCTTGTAGCTTTTTCTAGTCTGTGAAATTGTTTATGTCTCCTTCTATCCTAAAGTATAGCCTTGCTGTATAGAGTATCCTTGGCTGCACCTTTTTTTTCATTCGGGCTTTGACTATATCTTGCCACTCCCTTCTGGCCTGTAGTGTTTGTGTAGAGAAATCAGCTGAGAGCCTTATGGGGGTTCCCTTGTAACTCACTCTTTGTTTTTCTCTTGCTGCCTTTAGGATCATTTCTTTATCCTTGAATCTGGCTACCTTGATTATGATATGTCTTGGTGTTGGTCTATTTGGGTTCTTCTTGCTTGGGACCATCTGAGATTCCTGTACTTGGATATCTGATTCCTTCTTTAAGTTTGGGAAGTTTTCAGTCATGATTTCTTCAAAAACCTTTTCAATCCCCTTTGATTTTTCTTCCTCTTCTGGGACCCCTATTATGCAAAGATTGGCACACTTTATACTATCCCTTAGGTCTCTTATGCTATTTTCATTTGTTTTTATTTGTTTATCTTGTAGCTGTTCTGATTGGGTGCTTTCTGTTCTCCTGTCTTCTAGGTCACTAATTTGTTCCTCTGCATTATCTAGTCTGCTTTGCACAGCCTTTAGATCATTCCTCATCTCAGCCAATGAGTTTACCAATTCTCCTTGGTTCTTCTTTATAGCTTCAATTTCATTTTTGACATATTTTACATCTGTAGACACTATCTCTTTTAGTTCCTTCAGTACTTTGATCACTCCTTTTTTGAAGTCTTGATCTAGTAGGCTATCAATGTCTATTTCATTAATCATTCTTTCAGGTGATTTCTCTTGTTCTCTTAATTGGGAATGGTTTCTCTTCTTCATCTTGCTCGTACCTCTCTGTCACTGTGGTTTATGGAGTATCAGTTATCTATTGTGGTCCTTAAGGATTCTATCTAACGGCTATGTAGGAATAAAACTTAGAAAAGAAAAAAAAGTGTAAGAGAGAGAAAGAATTTTAAAAGAAGGGAGAAAAAAGGTTTTAAAACAGTGTATAATGAATAATAGAAGAGCAAATTGAAGCAGAATTTTTAAAAATAATAATAATAATAAAAATATTTTTAAAGAATTTTAAACAGATTAAAACTGGGTGTATATATTATTGTTTAAGAAGTAAAAATTAAAAGGGTAATAGAAAATAGAACAAGTAAAACAGATTTAAAAAAAAGAAAAATGGCGGGTAGGTGTTCTCCTGGAGACTGTGTGCTTTTAATGAGAAGTCTTTCTGTCTTCGTCATGTTTTGGAAGCTCAGCTTGTTTCAAGAGGCCCTCCATTGGCGCCCATGTCTGTGCTGCTCCCAGTGCCTGTCGGCAAGCAGATCATACCTCCTCCCAACACTGGGTCAGGTGCAGCTCTCCTTTGCTGTGGGCGGGCGGGTCACTGCCCCTCCTGATGCCGCAGTCAGATGTTGCAGACTGGCCAGGTAGGAGGGCGGGTCATGCCCCTTCCAGCACCCAACAGGCGGGGGGCCGCCTGCCCTCTCCCACTGCCGGTCGCTCTGCTGCTCTGTGCCGCTGCACGATCTGCCTCGAGTCAGAGCTCTGCAGGCGGGCTCAGGGACTACTGAGGAACAGCCCTGTCCCTGCTCCAGGCCAAAACACAGCTCCTTGTTTGTCTTGTTGGAGCAAGTTCTCTGAGGGACCAGGACGGAAGGATCCTATCTGCCTCGGGCTGTAGACAAGTCTCTGTGTCGCCTTTGAGGCTACTAAGCCCTTAGGTGCAGATGCAGGTTTCTCCCCACCTCTGCCTGTGTGCTAAGTGCCAGAGGATATGGGGGTTGTGCCTGAGCCCTGCTTCTCTTCACCCAAAAACTTTCCATGGGTTTTCAGAGATGAGGGTATGCACCCTTCCCCCCAGCGCACATCAGCTGTGTTGTTTTATGGAGGGCCCAGGTTGTTGTGCCCTGTGAACCCACAGCCATGGCGCACAGCCCCCTGCAGTTCCCTGGGGCAGCCTCTGTGCAGCCATCTCCATCCTCCACCTGTCTTGGGCAGCATGGCACTGCCCCCAGCTGCTGGACCACGTCTCGGGCTGGGTGTCATGGGGACCCTCTGTGCCCGATTAACTTAGTTCTGTAGGTCATTGTTCTGTACAGATGCGAGCCTCAGATTTTCCCCCTCTGATCCGCTGGCTTTTCCGTTGGAAAGGAGAGACCCAGCGAACCTGCGCCAGTCCTCCTTTGCAGCTCCCTCTCCACGGGACCCATCCCACTCTATTTTGCCTTTTCTTCTTTCTTTTTTCCTTTTCTCCTACCAGGTTTTTGGCATCTCTATCTTTTGAAGAAGACTATGTTCTGTCGGAGTTCTACAGGTGCTCTGATTGGCTGAGTGGATCTGTGGATGTGAGTCTTGGTGGATTTGTGGGAGAGGGTGAGCGATGTGTATCCTTCTACTCTGCCATATTGGCCTCTCTCCCCTCAGTGTCCTTTCTTGTGAGATCATTAACAGCTTTTTTCAAACTTAAGGAAGTTAAGGCAGTTGCTTAAAGTCATAAACCTATTTAACAGGAAGTCTGTTTTCAAACTCACATATGACTTGAAAGGAATTCCACACTGAGCTTTGAAGGCTCCAAAGACATTGTGCTGCTGATAAAAGGTGAATTAACTCTATGTATGCCAGGATAAAAGCTTACAATTTAGACATAAAGAAATGAATGAATACATATTTTACTCATATTTTTAACAATTAATTCTAGGTTAGAGAAAAAGAACATGAAATTTGGAGTCAAATAGGTAGGAGTTTAAATCCTACCCTTGTTAATTTGTGATGCTTTGTAAGTGCTAAACTCTTAATAAATTTTGTATTTTCCCACTCTGATACATACAAGGGTTCTTTGTACATAGTGAGTTATTCATGAAAGTTACATAAATTGGCTTATTAAATTAATGATGAATGTGTCTAGTTATCTCCATAGCTTAGCAAATTCAGTGCATTTAATAATGCGATATTCGGAGGAGGGAGGAAGATGGCGGAGTAGAAGGATGTTCACAGGTCACCCTCTCCCACAAATACACCAAGACCCACATCTACAGACCCACTCAGCCAACCAGAGCACCTGTGGAACTCCGACAGAACATCGCCCTCTTCAAAAGATAAAGACGCCAAAAATCTGGTAGGAGAAAAGGAAAAAAGAAAGAACAAAAGGCAAAGCAGCGCTGGACGGGTCCTGAGGGGAGGGAACGGCAAAGGAGGACTGGCGCTCGCTCGCTGGGTCTCCCCTCTCCAACTAAGCGGCCAGCGGGATGGAGGGGGAGCCTCCGAGGCTCGAATCTGTACAGAGCAGCCCTTGACTAACAGAACTAAGTTAAACGGGCACAGAGCGTCCCACCGACACCCAGCCTGAGACGCGGGCCAGCAGCGGCGGGCAGGGACAGGCTGCACAACCCGGGCGGAGGATGGAAGTGGCTGCACGGAGGCAGCCCTGGGGGAACAAAAGGGGCTGCGTGCATTGGCTGTGGGTGCACAGGGCAGAACAACCTGGCCCTCCATAAAACAGCAAGGTTGATGTGCTCTCGGGGGAAGGGTGCACACCCCCATCTCTGAAAACCCGCAGAAAGTTTTCAGGGAAAGAGAGGCGGGGCTCAGGCACAGCCGCCATATCCTCCGCACTTAGCAATCAGGCGGGTGCGGGTGTGAAACCTGCATCCGCAGCGAAGGGCTTAGCAGCCTCAAAGGCCAGACTGAGCCTGGCCTGCAGCCTGGGGCAGATAGGATCCTTCCATCCTGGTCCCTCAGAGAACTTGCTCCACAAAAACAAACAAGGAGCTGGGTTTTGGCTCAGAGCAGGGACAAGGCTGTCCCTCGGTCTTCCCCGAGCCCAGCTGCGGAGTGCCGACCAGGGCGGAGCGCGCAGCCACACAGAGCAGCGGAGCTACCGGCGGCGGCGCAGGTAGAGGGAGAGCGGCCCCCCTGCCGTTTGGGCAGGAACACAGCCCCGACCGAGGTGCTGGGAGAGGGCACGACCTGCCCTCCTACATGGCCAGTCTGCAACATCTGACTGCGGCATCCGGAGGGGAAGCAACCTGCCCGCCCACAGCAAAGGAGAGCTGCACCTGACCCAGTTTTAGGAGGAGGCGCGATCGGCTTGCAGACAGTTGCTGGGAGCAGCACAGAAGAGGGCGCCAAAGGAGGGCCTCTGAAAACAGCAAGCTGAGCTTCCAAAACAGGACAAAGACAGAAAGACTTCACATTAAAAGCACACAGACTCCAGGAGCACTCCGACAAACCCCTCCTCCTTATTTTTTTTTTTAAATCTGTTTTTACCTGTTCTCTTTTCTATTACTCTCTTAATCTTTACTTCTTAATTCATTTCTATTTCTCTTGCTTTTTGATGTCTTGGTATTGATTAGACACAGGTTTCAAATACATCTATTCATCACCCCCCCCTTTTTTGTAAAGGTTTTAAAAGGATGTCTCAACCCGATTAATACTCTGCTTCAACTCACTCTTCTATTATTCATTATACACTGTTTTCAAAACCTCTTTCTCCCTTCTTTTAAAATTCTTTCTCTCTCTCTCTTATTTTTTTTTCTTTTTTTCCTAAGTTCTATTCCTAAATAGGCATCAGATAGATAAAATCCTTAAGGACCAAAATAAACAACTGATACTCCATAAACCACGGTGCCAAAGAGGTATGAGCAAGATGAAGAAGCAGAAAAACATTTCCCAATTAAAAGAACAAGAGAAATCCCCTGAAAGAAAGATAAATGAAATAGACATCGATAGCCTACTAGATCAAGATTTCAAAAAAGGAGTGATCGAATTGCTGAAGGAATTAAAAGAGATAGTGTTTAGAGATATAAAATATGTCAAAAATGAAATTGAAGCTATAAAGAAGAGCCAAGTAGAATGGGTAAACCCATTGACAGAGATGAGGAATGATCTAATAGCTGTGCAAAGCCGACTAGATAATGCAGAGGAACGAATTAGTGATCTAGAAGACAAGGCAATAGAAAGCACCCATTCAGAAGAACTACAAGAGAAGCAAATAAAAAATGTTGAAAATAGCATAAGGGACCTATGGGATAATATAAAGCATCCCGATCTTCGCATAATAGGGGTCACAGAAGGAGAAGAAAGATCAAAGGGGATTGAAAAGGTTTTTGAAGAAATCATGACTGAAAACTTCCCAAACTTAAAGAAGGAATCAGATATCCAAGTACAGGAAGCTCAGAGGGTCCCAAACAGGAAGAACCCAAATAGACCAACACCAAGACATATCATAATCAAGATGGCCAGAGTCAAGGATAAAGAAATGATCCTAAAGGCAGCAAGAGAAAAGCAAAGAGTAAGTTACAAGGGAACCCCCATAAGGCTCTCAGCTGATTTCGCTACACAAACACTACAGGCCCGAAGGGAGTGGCAAGATATAGTCAAAGCCCTGAATGAAAAAAAGATGCAGCCTAGGATCCTTTATCCAGCAAGGCTATCCTTGAGGATAGAAGGAGAAATAGAGTTTCACAGACAAAAAAAAGCTGCAGGAGTTTAGCAACACTAAACCCATGCTAAAAGAAATATAGAAAGGGCTACTTTAAATAGAAAAGCAGCAGGATGCTACAGAAATGAGAAACACACAACTGTAAAGGTGATAACTCATGAATTACAAATAAAGTAAACATGAAAATATAAAAGAAGACATACAAATCACTGAGAGTGGGAGAGGGAGGCAGGGAAATATAGAATATTTATTCTTTCTTTTTAAAATTTTGTTAACAGTAGGATGGGTTTGAGATCATGTTACTATCAGTTTAATAAAAACAGTTATAGTAATAGGTTGATAGACTTACAAAAAAGGGTAACCACAGGGCAAAAATTTACAAAGGAGTCACAAAAATTAAATAAAATCCATGATAATACAAAGGAAAATTACCAAACCACAAAAGGAAGAAGAAAGGAACAAAAAGGATATACCAATTCAACTGCAAAAATAAGTTCAAAATGGCAATAAACACACATCTATCATTAATTACTGTAAATGTTAATGGACTAAATTCTCCAGTCAAAAGACACAGAGTGGAAGACTGGATAATAAAAGAAGAATCTTCAATATGCTGCATAAAAGAGACCCACTTTAGGTAGAAGGACACATACAGATTGAGAGTGAAAGGATGGAAAAGGATATTCCATGCAAATGGAAAAGCCAAAAAAGCAGGTGTTTCAGTAAAGATTTCAGACAAAATAGACTTTAAAACAAAGGCCATAAAGAAAGATAAAGAAGGACACTTTATAATGATTAAAGGAGTGATACAAGATGAGGATATTACACTGGTTAATATATATGCACCCAATATAGGAGCACCTAAGTACATAGAAGAATTACTAAAAGAGATAAAGGGGGATATTGATGGGAATACAATCATAGATGGAGATTTTAACACTGCATTAACATCACTAGACAGATCTTCCAGACAGAAAATAAACAAGGCAACAGAGAAATTAAATACTACAATAGAAAAACTAGATTTGGGGAAATTTTCAGAGCATTACACCCCCAAATAGAGGATATACATTCTTTTCAAGTGCACATGGAACATTTTCCAGGATCGATCATGTACTTGGACACAAAACAAACCTCAACAATTTTAAGAAGATAGAAATTATCTCAAGCATCTTTACTGACCACAATGCCATGAAACTGGAAATCAACAACAGAAAAACAAAGGACAAACAGCGGAAAGCATGGAGATTAAACAATATGTAATTGAAAAAACAATGGATCAATGAGGAAATCAAAGCTGAAATTAAACAATACCTTGAGACAAATGATAATGAAAGCACAACCACTCAAAACGTATGGGACACAGCAAAGGCAGTGCTAAGAGGGAAGTTTATAGTGATACAGGCCTTCCTCAAAAAAGAAGAACAATCTCAAATAAACAAGTTAACCCACCATTGGAATGAATTAGAAAAAGAAGAACAAAAAGCCCCAAAAAGCAGCAGAAGGAAGGAAGTAATAAAGATCAGAGATGAATTAAATACAATAGAGATTAACAAGACCATAGAAAAAATCAACCGAACCAAAAGCTGGTTTTTTGAAAAAGTAAATAAAATCGACAAACCTCTGGCCAAACTCACAAAGAAGAAAAAAGAAAGAGCACAAATTAGCAAAATAAGAAAGGAAAATGGAGAAATTACAACAAACAAAATAGAAATACAGAATATCATACGAGAATATTATGAAAAACTACATGGAACCATACTGGATAACCTAGAGGAGATGGACAAGTTTCTGGAAACATACTGTCCACCAAAACGGAATCAAGAAGAATCTGAACACTTGAACAGTCAGATGACTAGAAAGGAAATAGAAATAGCAATTAAAATCCTCCCTACAAATAAAAGTCCAGGACCGGACGGCTTCACCGGGGAATTCTACCAAACATACAAAGAAGAACTCATACCAGTCCTTCTCAAACTCTTCCAGACGATTGAAAAGGAGGGAATACTCCCAAACTCATTCTATGAAACCACCATCACCCTGATACCAAAACCAGGCAAAGACACTACAAAAAAACAGAATTATAGGCCAATATCACTGATGAACATAGACGCCAAAATCCTCACCAAAATTTTAGCAAATAGAATCCAACAACACATAAAAAAGATTATACATCATGACCAAGTGGGGTTCATCCCAGGGACACAAGGCTATTTCAACATATGCAAATCAATCATTGTAATACATCACATCAACAAGAGAAAGGACAAAAACCACATGATCATCTCAATCAATGCAGAAAAAGCATTTGATAAAATTCAACACCCATTTATGATAAAAACTCTCGCCAAAGTGGGTATAGAGGGAACATATCTCAACATAATTAAAGCTATATATGACAAACCTACAGCCAGCATAGTACTCAACGGTGAAAAACTCAAAAGCTTCCCACTAAAATCTGGGACAAGACAAGGATGCCCACTATCATCACTCCTATTCAACATAGTCCTGGAAGTCCTAGCCACAGCAGTCAGGCAAGATAAAGAAATAAAAGGGAACCAAATTGGAAAAGAAGAGTTAAAAGTGTCATTATATGCTGATGACATGTTACTATATATAGAAAACCCTAAAAGGTCCACACGAAAGCTACTAGAGCTGATTGAAGAATTCAGCAAGGTAGCAGGTTACAAAATTAACGTTCAAAAATCAGTTGCGTTTCTTTACACTAATGATAAATCAACAGAAGAAGAAAGTAAAGAAACAATCCCCTTTAAAATAGCACCCAAAGTAATAAAATATCTGGGAATAAATTTAACCAAGGATGTGAAAGAATTATACACAGAAAACTCTAAACCATTGATGAAGGAATTTAAAGAAGACTTTAAAAAATGGAAAGATTTTCCATGCTCTTGGATTGGAAGAATCAATATTGTTAAAATGGTCACACTGCCCAAGTCAATCTACAGATTTAATGCAATCCCTATCCAATTACCCAGGACATATTTCACAGAACTAGAAGAAATCATAATAAAATTTATATGGAACCATCAAAGACCTAGAATTGCCAAAGCATTACTGAAGAGAATGAAAGAGGTTGGAGGAGTAACTCTCCCAGACTTCAGACAATACTATAGAGTTACAGTCATCAAGACAGCATGGTATTGGTACCAAAACAGACATATAGACCAATGGAACAGAATAGAGAGCACAGAAATGAACCCACAAACTTTTGGTCAACTCATCTTCGACAAAGGAGGCAAGAATATACAATGGAATAAAGACAGTCTCTTCAGCAAATGGTGTTGGGAAAACTGGACAGCAGCATGTAAAACAATGAAGCTAGAACTCTCCCTTACACCATAGACAAAAATCAACTCAAAATGGATTAAAGACTTAAACATAAGACAAAATACAATAAACCTCCTAGAGGAAAACATAGGCAAAACATTATCTGACATACATTTAAAAATTTTTCTCCTAGAAGAAATAAAAGCAAGAATAAACAAATGGGACCTAATGAAACTTACAAGCTTCTGCACAGCAAACAAACCAGAAATAAAACAAGAAGAAAACCTACGGACTGGGAGAAAATTTTTGCAAGTGAAACCTACAAAGGCTTGATCTCCATAATATATAAGCAGCTAATATGACTCAATAAGAAAAAAATAAACAACCCAATCCAAAAATGGGCAGAAGACCTAAACAAGCAATTCTCCAAGGAAGACATACAAATGATTAAAAAGCACATGATAAAATGCTCAATATCACTAATTATCAGAGAAATGCAAATCAAAACTACAATGAGTTATCACCTCACACCAGTCAGAATGGCCGTCATTCAAAAATCCACAAATGACAAATGCTGGAGAGACTCTGGAGAAAGGGGAACCCTCCTACACTGCTGGTGGGAATGCAGTTTTGTGCAGCCACTATGGAAAACAGTGTGGAGATTCCTCAAAAAACTAGGTATAGACTTACCTTATGACCCAGGAATCCCACTCCTGTGCTTGTATCCAGAAGGAAATCTACTACAGGATGACACCTGCACCCCAATGTTCATATCAGCACTATTTACAATAGCCAAAACATGGAAACAGCCTAAATGTCCATCAACAGGTGACTGGATAAAGAAGAGGTGGTATATTTATACAATGGAATACTACTCAGCCATAAAAACCGACAACATAATGCCAT
This sequence comes from Camelus ferus, assembly GCF_009834535.1. Taxonomy (NCBI): domain Eukaryota; kingdom Metazoa; phylum Chordata; class Mammalia; order Artiodactyla; family Camelidae; genus Camelus; species Camelus ferus. The sequence continues at coordinate 63,335,412 of NC_045709.1, forward strand.
TTGCAGCAACATGGATGCTCCTGGAGAATGTCATTCTAAGTGAAGTAAGCCAGAATGAGAAAGAAAAATACCATATGAGATCGCTCATATGTGGAATCTAAAAAACAATAACAAAAATAAACAAGCAAACAAACAAAAACAAGGCATAAATAAAGGACAGAAATAGACTCACAGACAGAGAATACAGACTTGTGGTTACCAGGGTGGTGGAGGGTGGGAAGGGATAGACTGGGATTTCAAAATTGTAGAATAGACTGCACTGTATAGCACAGGGAAATATACACAAAATGTTATGATAACTCACAGACAAAAAAATGTGACAATGAGTGTGTATATGTCCATGAATAACTGAAAAATTGTGCTGAACACTGGAATTTGACACAACATTGTAAAATGATTATAAATCAATAAAAAATATTAAAAAATAATGCGATATTCAACACACAATAACACAAGCTAAAATAATCTTCCTTCAGTTCTGCTGTAGTTTAAAAGTGCATATTATACTGCTTCTATTTATCAAGGCTTGAAACTTAAGAATCGCCTTAACTTCTCAGCTTTTCTTGCTATGACATTGAGGCAGGAAACTGATTTTGGTGATTACACCTCCATGATCTGTCTCACATCTACCTGCTGTTGCTTTCTATTCTCATTTCTTCTCTTTTAATACACAAGAGTAACTCTTATAATCATTTAGAAAGCTATACTGAATTCTCACTTTGTTGAAAGTTCCATATCACTTTGCTAAATGCCCATGATATATCAAATATACTAAAGATATTTAAAATAAAATGCACTTGCTTAATAAGATGTGTGCTACAAATTTATATATATATTTTTGTCTCAGTGAGGTAAAACTCTGATACTAGCAACTTCCTAAGTAACATTTTTAAGCTGATTCATTTCTAATTGGAGCACATGTTTTGTTGTTTAGACATGCCCAATCCAAAATATGAAGATTTTATGAATTCTGCATCAGCTTTAAATTTTATTTGTACACTTTTATTGTTTCTGACTATGATGAACAAATGAAAGGCAAGAATAGACCTGCAGAAGATAACTAAAACTCTTAACTCCAATTTTAGAGTGTTCATTTTGTCCTGGAATGTCTTATTAGAGACCTTGTATTTTACAATCTTAACTATACCTATATACCTCTATATCATAGGTTTCATTATCTAAATATAATCTTATACATACTCAAAATTATGCTTGGCATAATTTTACTTAGTAAAACTGTATTACTCATTGATCTTTTTAGAAAAAAAAATCAACTAAAGTATATTTTCTAAATAATTCTAGAATTTTACTAGTCATTTATATCAGTGCTCTTGGTCCCATATAAACAGCTCACACTGTATCAGAAGAAAAATTGCTTACCTGTACTTTCCCAACGTTTCCTGAGTTCTTGAATTTTGGTGATTATACTTCTTTGAAATATGGGCTATTTTTTGCCATTTGTTATTATTTTTCGATTCTGCCTTTAGATAATATTTATCAGATATTTGAAAATTGATTCCATTTGGATAATTCCTCACTGACATAGGACTTTTATGTATTTCAAATACTTATGTTGTAGGGTTTATAATTCATGGACCATTCTCTTCAAAATAGATATTTTACACATAATTGCAACCATTGGCTTTCCCTTAAAACTTCTGTAAGACTCAGGTCATATTTGCTTAATCTTTATATAATTTTGTTATATATACATTATATATTACATACATCATGCACATTTCTTTGCTGTGTTCCTGCCTTGAAATACTCCTCTCCCTCTCTAGCCTTGTAATCTGATTTATTGCAGTCATCACTGTAGCCATGTGTGTTTTTAAAAACATATTTCTATTTTCTAACATTATTTGACTCATTCATGATTATGATGCTATATATTTTCTTAGCAGTTTCTTATTATCTCTGAGCTAATTTTCTTTTTCCTTTTGAAGTTTCAGAGAACCCTAGAAATAATGTTTTTCTGTTGAATTTCTACTACCTCCTAGAAAAAATAATACATTGCTTCTTTTTCTTTTCTTTTAAGGTAGATATTTCCTCAAAGTTATTAGTAAACATGATTTTGATAAATATATATTTAAGGCTTCTCACACTTTTCTTTACTCTTTTCCTATCCCACTCTAGGGATAGACAGTTTAATCTGCTTTGTTAGATTCCAGAACAAAGTTAATACCATTTTTTTCATTATTTGGGTCCTTATAAAATAATTTCATCCATGTTATCTGTAGGCCCCCATCTGAAGGCTTTAGAGAATAAGCCATGGGCTGAACTGATAAACAAGCTGTGAGGAATGTCACATATCCAGGCTGGATAAGAAATGACCTACTTAATGTATCCAGTATGGATGGCTGGATAGCCAATGACGGGTAAGATCCTCAGAGGAGGACAACCTAAGAGGCACAGCCGGCTGGATAAGAGATGGCCTACTTAATGAAGTTTCATGATGAACTTTCAAACAATCTGTCCTTGATCATGTAACATCCTATGCTTACAGCAGGAGCTTGGGGACATAAATAGCTTAAGATTATTAACATTGTTATAACTTAGATGATATGTGAGGCATCGTGCATGTCCTATATAAACTGTTTTCTAAGAATAGAAAGAGAACTGCTTCACTTCTCTCCGCATGGTGTTTGTGTGTACATTATATCGCGCCACTGACAGATGGTGACCCCGACGTGATATCAGTGCCATGACTAAGTGTAAGTAAAGGGAAAAATTTATATCGGGGACTTTCAGCCTATCAGGCGTGCCACAATGTAACCATGGGACAGCAGCTGACAGTACAGCAGAGAATTTATTTCCGTATTCTGCAGCAATTGCTAAAGGCTATTTCAAAGCAGGGCACCCTCCCAAGTGCCCTTCAAAAAACAAATGTAGAAAATCACTGTCAGCCAAAGTCCCACCTCACCATTTCTGATCTCATCACAGCTTCTCATGGGAGCTCAAGTTTATATCTAATGACTATTGAAAATGAGTTGATAAATGACAGTAATAAAACCTACTTAATCTCTACTGGAGTTTGGAGACCTTTACCTTCTGGGTATTTTGGATTGCTAATAGAGAGATCATCTATGGGATTTAAAGGGTTAACAGTTTTACCTGGTATTATTGATATTGATTATACTGGAGAAAGTAAAATTATGGTTCATGCCTCTTTTTATTACATTATTCCTAAGCAATCTCAAATTGCTCAAATTATTTTGATTCCTTATTTACCTGCTCAAAACTGCTGAATATAATAGAGGAGATAAAGGCTTCGGACATACAGGACAGCAAGTTTTTGGACACATTCATTAACCGATAACAGACCTGTTTTAACAGTTTCAATACAAGGAAAGCAATTTGCAGGGTTATTAGACACAGGAGAGGACCAAACTATTATTTCTAGTTTTCATTGGCCTTCTGATTGGCAAAAACACAAATCTGATGTTACTATCAAGGAGTTGATGAACTGATGGCACCTAAAATAAGTTCTCTCCCACTAAAGGTCTGAGGGTCTAAAAATAAAATGGCCTTTGTAACTCCTTTTATATTACCAATACGCTGCACTCTATGGGGCAGGGATCTTCTTGCTCAGTAAAACCTGACCTTAAAGGTTGATCCTTTTTAATAGGGGCTGCTGCTACTATCCCAAATATTATTCCCATTGCTCTAACATGGACCCAACAGCAACCTGTTTGGGTGGAACAATGGCCCTTTCCTAAAGGAAAACTACAAGCATTACAAAAGTTGATTTCAAAACAACTAAAGTGTGGTCATTTAAAACATTCTACTAGTCCTTAAAACATACCTGTTTTTATAATTAAAAAATTTTAAAAAATGGAAGTTATTGTAAGATTTGCATGCTATAAATGCTGAAATGCAACCTATGAGACCTTTACAAAAGGGTCTACCTAATCCTTCACTTATTCCTGAATCTTGGCCCTTACTTGTTATTAACACAAAGGATTGTTTTTTTCTCATTACCTTTGCACAAAGCTAATTAAAAAATTTTTTGCCTTTACTGTTCCTACCTATAGCAATCAGGAGATTCCTAAACATTATCAATGGAAATTCCTTCCTCAGGGTATGAAAAATTGTCCTACTATATGTCAGCAGTTAGTAAGAAAAATTTTAGAAACTATACGTCAACAATGTCCTCAGGCATATATTTTTCATTATATGGATAATATTTTACTGGCTATGAAAAACAAACCTAATCTCCTTCTGTTTCAAAAGACTGTTACAATTTTACAAACTAAGGGACTGTTTGTTGCTCAAGATAAAGTACAAAAAAAATGCATCCTTGGGAATTTCTTGGGATTACTATTAACACACAAACTATTAGGCCACACAATACACAATATCCCTGTTTTATTGCTCATATGCAATCTCATACTAATTTGCCAGGACCATTGTCAAAAAACAACAATTATGTCAATAAAATAATATTTAATTACGTTCAAACCCAACCTGTTATTAGTAAATTTATAAAGGCTAGACAGTTTCATGCCTTACACCACTGCAATGTCCAGGCCTTAAGAGCTATTTATGATATAACTAAAAGACAAGCAAAACAAGTCATACAGGCATACTCATAATGTAATCAATTTACAATTGCTAAACCAAATTATAATTTAGAGGACATTAATCTAAGAGGTATTCAGAGTAATCAAATTTGGCAAACCGACACCACCTTGTTTCCCTCCTTTGGGCGTTTAATATATATCATAGTTTCTGTGGACACTTTTTCTAATTTTATATATGCCATGTTACATACTAAATGTAATGCCCACAATGTCATTTGACATTGGTTATTTACTTTTAATGTTTTAGGTAAACCCCACAAAATTAAAACTGACTATGGTCCTGAGTTTTCTGCAAAAATTATTTCACAGTTTTGTCCAGATTGGGAAATTAACCATACTACTGGTATTCCTTATATTCCACTGGTCAAGCTATTGTTAAACGATGTCATCAAACACTAAAATCTTACTTACATAAATTAAAAGGGGGGATAATTATAGAATACAAGAATGCCATAATATATTACATCATGAGCTTTTTACACTTAATTTTTTAAATCGAGGACTAAATAGATTTACACCAGCTGAAAAGTTTATAAACCCACCTTTAGATGTAAAAGGAGTTAAGGTATAAGTAAGAAAACCATTTACTGATATTTGGGAACGGAATTTTGATGTAAAATGTTGTGAGAAGGGGTTTTTATTTATTGATATATTATGTATATATATATATATATGTATAATATGTATGTTGTATTAAAATGGGTACCCCAGAAGAACGTTAAGAAGTTCATTGAAAAGAACAGCTGAAGATGGGTAAAATATGGTTCTACACCCTTATACTTCTTTCTTATTTGCATGCTTGGATGTTGAGCTTAATCTATCTTATTGGGCTTATGTTCTAAACCCTCCTTTATTCACACCTTTAACTTGGTGGCATGCAGATCCCCCTCTTGCCTCTAACGATTCTGCTTGGACAGGTGGCACATGGATACCTCCCATGGCAACACAAGAATATCTGCACAGCAGCCAAACATTGACACTATATTCTCATAATCCACCTTTATGTATTGTATATAATATGTCACATATTGATTGTATTAATCTACGGAAGCAATTGTACTTGTATTATCAACCTAAACAGTGGAATCAAGCAGCTAATTTAACTTTTATTACAGCTGTATCAACTACTACTTATAAAATTATGAATGTATCACAAGTACAACCTGTTCCCATGTGTAAACCAAAAACTGATTGGAGATACAAGTTTTATTCTGTTCAATGGTCACCCTGCAGGATACAGTGTCCACGTAATAGCTCCTTGTTCAATGAAACTCTCTTGGATTGGGGGCCCCATGGACATTTGTTAAGTAATAACATGTCTCTTCAGTTTGGACAAAATTCTTCAGCACCAATTACTTGGAGTGAACATCGGCTTTTTGGACCCATTTTTACAACTGTTTGATGGCAACACTATTTTCAGTCCTATGCATAAGACCATTTGGATACTCGGATTGCCTTTTATTGACAAAATTCTTTATCATGGAGACTATGTTAATGGGCCAGGCAATTATTCTATGTCATTAATTACCAATGTTTCTGATTCTGTAATGATTTGCACTGCACAACCTTATGTTTAAGTTTGGGGTCCCTTCCCTCCTAATATTACTACTGACCATGATTTTAGCACCAATTTATTTCCTCCTTTCTGGTATTCTGATCGTTTGAGTCATAAAATATTAGTGACTATAATGTATCTTATGTTATGCTACTAAAACGACTAGCTCATGTATGGCTACCAGTTACCCTAAACAGAACTTGGTCTAATGAGCAAAGTTTATATGTGCTATTAGAGACTTTCAAGAAAGTTAGGCCAAAAAGATTTATAGCTACACTCATTGCTATTACTGTATCAGCTATAATCATAATTGCCATGGCTGCAGCTGCTACAACAGCCCTAATATCTTCTATTAATGCTGCCCATACAGTTGAGAAGGTTTTGACTAATGTAACTCAAGAGCTACAAACACAGGTTGACATTGATTGTGAAATCATTGCTAGACTACAGGCTCTTGAGGCTGCCGTAAAATGGATTGGAGAACAAGAAACATTATCAAAAAAAAATTAAAATTGAAATGTGACTGGCAATTCTCTATGCAATGTGTAACTCTTATTCAATATAATAAAACAGAGACACCATGGTATAAGACTAGACAACATTTAAAAGGAACATTTAATGATTTTTTGGGAAAACATAGGAACTCTTTACAAGATCAATTGGAGACTCAGTTACATAATATCCATGATGCTTTTGCACAAAATGTATTTGAGCAAATTGAAAATGGATTGCATTGGCTTAAGCCTAAAAATTGGTTTAATGGGCTTAATTTACACATTTCTATTAATATTGGCATGCTTATATTGATCTGTATTACCTTGTTATATCTTTTAAAATGAATATGTGATTTACATAAGCAACAGGAAGCTCAACAACAAACTCTTGTTATGATGGGATTGCTTGCTTCTGTGCAACAGGAATGTTTCCTTGCTTTAAGTAATAAAAAGGGGGATACTCTGTCAGTGGTGTGATATCATGTACACACGAACACTGTGCAGAGAGAAGCAAAGCAGTTCTCTGTTTATTGATTCTTAGAAAATGGTTTATATAGGACATGCACGATGCATCACATATCATCTAAGTTATAACAATGTTAATAATCTTAAGCTACTTATGTCCCCAAGCTCCTGCAGTAAGCATAGGATGTTACATGATCAAGGACAGATTGTTTGAAAGTTCATCATGAAACTTCATTAAGTAGGCCATCTCTTATCCAGGTGGCTGTGCCTATCTTAGGTTGTCCTCCTCTGAGGATCTTAATTGTCATTGGATACGTTAAGTAGGCCATTTCTTATCCAGCCTGGATAGATACATGACTTTCCTCACAGCTTGTTTATCAGTTCAGCCCATGGCTTATTCTCTAGAGCCTTCAGATGGGGGCTTATCTTTTCTCTTTCACACACAATCTTCAGAAGTGGGAAATGGATGCATGCTATTTTAGGAGAGAGTGTTATGCACCTCTCTCTCTTCTGTGATCTGGGACATTTTCTTCTCATGTCTTTCCTATTCCTTTTGAGTGTGAGCTGAGAAGAGAAATTTAAGGAAGGCTTGAGCCTAAACCAAGTATTCCATCTGATTTGCCACCATTTTTTATACTGAGATTCAGTTACAAGCAGAAATTATCAAGTGTTACCCTGTTTTCATTTGTGACTGCTCCTTTTATTTTTTTTTCTTTTCAGGAAAATCTCTGAAGAATTGGAACCTATGGCCTATAGTTCTGTTATTCCAGGCTTTTCTTCTTATAATGCTATTTAATTACCATAAATAGTAATTGTGTTGCTTTACCAGTGCAATAGCCAGTCTAATTCTGAACATATATTAATTTTAAAACTATGAGTTAATGGCTGTTGGACCTTAAAAAGAGTTAACTTTTCTGGTTTTTTTCCCATTTTTTTCCATAGGAAATGTTGATTCTGTAATCTATTTGATAATAAAATATGTTCAATGGATATCTGTACGTCTCAAAATTATGTACCTTGAGTTGTAGTGTCTCAAAATAAAATATGTTGACTAATGTATTTATTATACATATGGCATAATATTCTACTTCTTTTGTGGAGGGTCACTAGGTTTTATAGTCTCTTCTATTTTATAAGATTTTTATCAGAACTTTGAAGCAGCATTATAATGTCCTAAATTTAGCCTTCCATGAATCCAGGTTGTTAGCTGGATATTTATAATTCCAAAACTAGAATTTATAACACATGCATCAGTCCCAATAGTTTCTATTTTAACTTTCCACGCATCTTCTTTGAACAATAATACCAGTACCTAAATATAATCCTCAGTGTTCCACTTCAGCTAAGTTCCTTTTTATTTTTTGCAGAAAAATATTAGTTTCCACATAAGCCTTTTGTTTGTTTTGTTTTATTCACAGTGTGACAGTTTGCCTTTTCAGTGAATAAATCTTCTTCACTTAGGGATACAGTACACTGTGTTTCTTCTTTAGCAATGCTTTAACTTTAGATATAGTTTATAATAGCACTAAAGATGAGTCTATCTTTTAAAAGAAGAGTGAATGCAAAACATGTGTGTATAAAACACACATCTGCATTAAGGGTCCCTTTTGTTTTCTTTTCAAATGTTCATATCTATGTTCATGTGAAAATCTAGAGGTGTATGCCTTGTTTTGACTCACAGAGCGAAGAAAATAGCAAGTTTAACAAACTAATGCCTAATTTTACCCATAACAGTTTTCATTATTCACAATAATTAAAAAAGGGAGCATTCTTCATAATTACTAAATATCACATAGATATACATACAAATGCAGCTACTTTAGCTGTTGATTTTTCTTACCATCTGATAAATGGCTCCTGTTTAAAGCAGATAAAATATTATTTTTATCTGTGACTCTGCCTTCACACTTTCAACAGAACCAAATGTGAATTTTTAGGTCTGCCTTCTTGGTTTTTATTTGAAAGTAGGGAAGACTTTGGTACACTTTTGATCTGCTTCACCTGGTTTCCTTAAAGGATCTGGGCTTAAGAAGCAACCCTGCTTGCAAAGTGGTTTCCTTGTGTACTCAGTGAATATTCAAGGATTGCTGATGTTTTTCATGCTTCTTAAGGCATCAGCCTGCAACACTTACACTGCTACTTTTTCTTCTATTTCTTATATTCCATTGGTCAAAGAAGGCCAAACCCTGTATGAAGGGATCAAGGATAAACAATTATACCTGACTAATGGGAGCCAAAGCAATGTCAAATGACAAAGGCATTAGATGTTTGTTTTTCAGATAGGGAATGCAAAGTGGGGAACAATAATATACTCTGTAATAGACAGATAGGGTAGAAAACGTTGCCATAAATTTTAACGTAAAAGAGATAAGATTACTTAAACAGCATCCATTGCTCTTTAAGGATGCTCTTTTCTTTTTCTCTTGAAGGATTCTTCCATAACAGTAACACATTCTTTTACAATAAGAGAGGAGTTGAAGTGGTTAAGGTATTAAATGAAAGCATCGTCTCTCCCAGTTCATTACCATGTATCTTGGTCTTGAATATTTCAATATGGGTCAAAATAGTCTGCCCTATATCACACTAGGCACCCTTAAGTAAAACTTGCACATAAGGCAGAAAATGACATAATGCCCTTATTGGTTTCAGGGTACCTTGACTAAAGGAGTCTTTGCAGAAACAAACGTGTTTAATTTCCCTTTTGTTTTGTGTTCCACTGTATTTATAATCAGTGGTGATTCAGAAAAATTCTAGGTGAATTAAAGTTAGAATTTCCATACACTCAGAAGGACAATTCTGAAAGGACAACACGTGCATATTTTTGGATACATCTACATTAACAACACAATTGGCATTGACTATTGAAATTAATTCTCTTAAAATCGTTAAAGTCTGTGTGGCCTTTGGAAATTTCTTGAACATTTTTAAGTGTTGTAACCCTCATTCCAGTTTGAAGACCAATTAAGTGTGGTAAACTGAGAAGTTAATCAGAAATTGAAATATTATGATACCCACAGGTAGATTCTTAAAAATAGTTAACAAATGTCAACATGCATTTGTTATTTAAAGATCATATAGGAAATGAGAAATAAAATGCTCTTAACTTAATAAATAATATATATTAAAAATAAATAGTAAACCTGGATTAAGGAATACTGAAATTAAAATAGGAAAAATATAATCCTTTCTACCATGTCTAGGCAGCCTTGTATTAAAGGCCCTGGGCAATGCCATAAAGTCAGAAACAATATGTAAGTGACAAGAATAATAAGAATAAATACAAACTTATTTGATTTAAAATGGCTCAACCTACTATATTGAAAATCCAGATATATATATATATATATTTTGAATTAATGTTTGAATTAATGAAATAATTAAGTCAGTTGGTTAGCTAAATATTATCATATAAAAACTATCACTCTTAGAGACAAAGATCCCATTCATAATTGACAACAAAATCAAAATATAGCTAGGAATTAATCTAGCAAAAGACACAGAGTTTTTTTTAGGAGATAGTTACATAAATAATAGAAATAGAAAAAGGTAACCTGATTGTTCATGGACTGACCCAAGAAGTAATGCATTCAATTCTCTCCTAAATTAAACCTACAAAGGTAATAGGAACACTCATGCTACCAGATACATTCTAGTAATTTACAAAAATTAAAACATTGTAGTATTGGTGAGGTATGAACATCAATCAATCCAACAGGAAAACATTGCTAAAATTAGACCAATCACATACAGAAATGATACAAGACAATAGTGTTATTATAAATTGTTTAAGTAAGGATAAATTCAATCAATTAGAATACATTAAATGTTTTTACCACAATAAGCAATGCCATAAAGAAATTTTCAGAAAAAAAACACACTCAAAGATAATTCTAAAATACATAAAACTAATAAATATTAATATCCAGAACATTTACAAATAAAATTAAACTTACATAAACCACTCAATATTCAATATAAGAAAAATTAATTAGCTTGGGTTATTATTATAACAAAAGGTGACAGATTATACTTAAGAAGTTTCAGGTTTATAAAATTGACCCAAGCAATTCCCAAATAAAGAGTCAGATAGTGAATAAACTGCTCTGATAAAATACTAAAACAGGCCCTCTCCACCAAAACAACAACAAAAAAAACCAAGCCAAACCAAAACAAAAAACACTAAACACTATACTGGGATTAGAAAAAGGAAATAAGCATAAAACTATGAATTTTATATTTTGTTCTGTCCCCCATAGCATTAAAATATGACCATTTATTAACATAAATATCTTAATAAACTTCTTATTGAAACATTTTTTAATTATTATCAAAGAAAAACATTGTGAAATTTAAAGAGTAATATTTTACTAAAAAGATTCTAAATTTATAAAATAGAAATAAAAATGCACATACACATTATATTGCATGTTAAAACATGTGTACAGTATACTGCACATTTTTTTAGTTTACATATATGTAATAATTATTGTTTCTAAGAACAGATTAGATCTTTAGCTTTTTACACCTACATAATTATCAAAGGAATAAAGCCAACTACAAAATAAGAATCAACAGAATGTGATAATCCAATCATAAAGGACAGGCAAATGTGGTTACACATATTCAAGAAATCAAGTTAATAATTAGTTCATTTGTGTCTTTACTATTATTGTTATATTTTTTTGGTTCCTCACATAAGTGATGTCATATGGCATTTGTCTTTCTCTTTCTGGCCCACTTCACTTAGTATGAAAATCTTCATGTCCATCCATATTGCTACAAATGGCATTATTTTATTCTTTTTTATGGCTCTGTAGTGTTCCATTGTATATATGTACAACATCTTCATTATCCAGTCATCTGTTGATGGACACTTGGGTTGTTTCCATGTCTTGGCTATCACAAATAGTTCTGCTATGAACATTGGGGTGCAGTTGTCTTTTTGAATTTTATTTTTCTCTGGATATATGCCCAAGAGTGGGATTGCTGGATCTCATGGTAAGTCTATTTTCAGTTTTTTAAGGAATCTCATACTGTCCTCCATAGATGCTGGACCAAGCTTCACTCCCACCTACAGTGTAGGAGAGTTCCCTTTTCTCCACACTCTCTCCAGCATCTATCATTTGTACATTTTTCAATGATTGCCATTCTGGCTGGTGTAAGTTGATAGCTCATTGTAGTTTTCATTTGCATTTCTCTGACAATTAGCAATGCTGGGCATTTTTTGATGTGCCTATTGGCCATTTGTATGTCTTCATCAGAGAATTGCTTGTTCAGGTCTTCTGCTCATTTTTGGATTGGGTTGCTTGTTTCTTTGATATTAAGGTGTATGAGGCCAAGATGGTGGAGAAGAAGGACACTCACTGCTCACTGTCTCCCACAAATACAACAAAACTCATATCCATGGACCCACCCAGCCACCCAGAGCACCTGCTGTACTCTGACAGAACATCATCCTCTTCAAAAGACAAAGACACCATGAATCTGGTAGGGGAAAAGGAAAAATGAAAGAAGAAAAGGCAAAACATTGCAGGATGCTCCCATGGGGAGGAAGCATCAAAGGAGGACTAGTGCTCATTTGCTGAGTCTCTCTCTTTCCAACAGAGAGGCCAGCAGGATGGAAGGGGAGCATCTGAGGCTTGGATCTGTCTACAGCACCCCTTGACTGACAGAACTGAGTTAAAAGGGCACAAAGGGTCCCTATGACACACAGCCCAAGATGCGAGCCAGCAGCTGGGGACCAGCACAGGCTGCCCGAGCTGGGCAGAGGACTGGGGCAGCTTCACTGAGGAAGACTTGGGGAATGCAGGGCCCTCCCATGGCTGGGAGGGGATAAAGAGCAGAACAACCTGGGTCCCCTCATAAATTACAAAAAATAAAAATAAAAAAGCAAAGCAACAGTGCTGGTGTGACCCAAGAGGAGGGGCACCATAGCCTTTGTCTCAGACCTGTGGTGCCATTATTGGTGCTTCTCAGGAGAAGAAAGGCAGGGTGAAGCCACAGCTGCCATATTCTCCTGTGAGCAGCACCTGGGCAGGGGAGGTACTGAGACTTGAATCCACACCAGGGGGGTCTGCAACCTCCTAGGCAGGACTGAGACTTGTTTACAGCCCGAGGATGAAAGGATCTTTCTGGCCTGGTGCCTTAGAGAGCTCATGCCACCAAGACAAATAAGGAGCTGAGTTTTGGCACAGAGCAGGGGCAGGGCTGTTCTGCAGTCTTCCCTGAGCCCGTCTACAGAGCTCTGACTTGGGGTGGAGCAGGCAGCTGCACAGAGCAGCGGGGTGACCGGCACTGGAAGAGGGTGGGGTGGGTGGCCAACCGCCTTCTTGGCAGGAGTGCAGCAACTGACTGAAGTGCCAGGAGAGGGTACGATCTGCTTGCTGACAAGCACTTGGAGCAGCAAAGACGAGGGCACCAATGGAGGGCCTCTGGAAACAGCAAGCTGAGTTTGTGAAACAGGGTGAAGACAGAAAGACTTCTCAATAAAATAATCAAGAGTGCACAGTATTCAGGAGAACACATCTCTCTCTATTTTTTTTTTAACTTTTTTATATGTGTTTTATTTTCTATCACCTTTTTAATCTTTACTTATTAAACAATTGTATATGCTTCCAGTTTAATCACTTTTAAATATTTCATTTAAAACTTTTTCTTATTATTATTTTAAAAAATCCACCTCATTTCATTTTTAATTTTCTTGGTTTCGATCTCCTGTTATTGATTATACACAGGTATCAAATGTTGTGTTTGATTTTTTCTCCTTTTTTTTTTTTTTAAGGTTTTTAAAAGATGTTTGAACTCGATTGTTATCCTGCTTCAACTTGCTTTTCTGTTATGGAGTATACACTGATTTGAAACCTTTTTTTTCTCCATTCTTTTAAAATTAATTTTCTCTCTCCTTTTCTAAGATTTATTCCTGCTTAGGCTATAGATACATAAATAAGTAAACTCCTTAAGGACCACAATAGATAAGTGATACTCCATAAGCCACAGTGCCAGAGAGATAAGAGCAAGATGAAGAAGCAGATGAACCACTCCCAATTAAAAGAGCAAGAGAAATCCCCTGAAAGAACTGTCAATGAAATAGACATTAATGGCCTACAAGATCAAGATTTCAAAAAAGGATTGATCAAAGTACTGAAGGAACTAAGACAGACAGAGTTTAGAGATAAAAAAAATGTCAAAAATGAAATTGAAAATATGAAGAAGAGCCAAGTAGAAATGGTAAACACATTTGCTGAGATGAGAGCTGACATAAATGTGGTACAAAGCAGGCTAGATAATGCAGAGGAATGAATAAGTTACCTAGAAGACAGGACATCAGAAAGCACCCAATAAAAACAGCTGAGAGAAAAACAAATAAAAAACAATGAAAAAAATGTAGGCGACTTATGGGATAAATAAACTGTGCCAATCTACACACAATAGGGGTTCCAGAAGGGGAAGAAAGATCAAAGGGTATTGAAAAGTTCTTTGAAGAAATCATGACTGAAAACGTTCCAAATCTAAAGAAGGAATCAGATATGCAAATACAGAAGGCTCAGAGGATCCCAAACAGGAAGAACCCAAACAGACCCACACCAAGACATATCGTAACCAAGATGGACAGAATCAAGGATAAAGAAATGATCCTAAAGGTAGCAAGAGAAAACAAATGAGTGAGTTACAAGGGAAACTCGATGTGGGTCACAGCTGATTTTATACACAAACACTACAGGCCAGAAGGGAGTGGCAAAATATTCAAAGTCCAGAATGGAAAAAAAAAAATTGTAGCCAAGGATACTTTATCCAGCAAGGCTATCTTTTAGGATAGAAGAATTTCATGGACAAGCAAAAACTAAAATAACTTAGTGACACTAAACTCATGCTAAAGGAAATATTGACAGGTCTACTCTAAAAAGAAAAGAAGCAGGATGCTACAAAAATTAGAAACTCAGAACTGGAAAGGTGATAACTACCATGAATTCCAAATAGAATAAACACAAAATTGTAAAAGAAGACATCTAAATTATTAAGAGTGGGAGAGGGAAGCAATGAAATAGCTTTTTTTTTTTTTTAAGTATTTTGTTCTCAGTAGGATGGGTTTGAGACTATATTACTATCTGTTTAATAAAAAACAGTTATAGTAATGGGTTAACAGATTTACAAAAAAGGGTGACCACAAGCCAAAAACTTACAAGTCAGTCACAAAAACTAAATAAAATCCAAGATAATACAAAGGAAAATTACCAAACCACAAAAGGAAGAAGAAAGGAACAAAGAGCAAACACCAAATCAACTGCAAAGATAAGTTCAAAATGGCAATTAACACACATCTATCATTAATTACTGTAAAGATTAAGGGACTAAATGCTCCAGTCAAAAGACATAGAGTGGCAGACTGAATAATAAAGCAAGAACCTTCAATATGCTGCACACAAGATACCCACTTTAGGGAGAAGGACACATAGAGATTGAGAGTGAAAGGATGGAAAAGGATATTCCATGCAAGTGGAAAAGCCAAAAAAGCAGTTGTAGCAGTACTGATTTCAGACAAAATAGACTTTAAAACAAAGGCCATAAAGAAAGATAAAGAAGGACATTTTATAATGTGTAAAGGAGTAATACAAGATGAGGATATTAGAAACATTAATATATATGTACCCAATATAGGAGCACCAAAGTACATAAAACAATTACTAACAGAGATAAAGGAGGAAATTGATGGGGATACGTCATTGTTATAGATTTTAACACCACATTAACGTCACTAGACAGATCTTCCAGACAGAAAATAAATAAGGCAACAGAAAATTTTAATGATACAATAGAAAAATTAGAATTGGTGGATATTTTCATAGCATTATACCCCCCTAAAATAGGATACAAATTCTTATCAAGTGCACATGGAACATTTTCTAGGCTTGAACATGTACTTGGGCACAAAAGAAACCTCAACAATTTTAAGAAAATAGAAATTATCTCAAGCATCTTTACTGACCCAAATGCTATGAAAGTAGAAATCAAGTACAGAGAAACAAAGTATTAAAAAAGGAAAGCATGGAGATTAAACAATATGCTATAAAAATGATGAAATCAAAGTTGAAATTTAAAAATACCTTGAGACAAATGATAATGAAACCACTCAAAACCTATGGGACACAGCAAAGGCAGTGCTAAGAGGGAAGTTTATAGCGATACAGGCCTTCCTCAAAAAAGAAGAACAATCTCAAATAAACAAGTTAACCCACCACCTGAATGAATTAGAAAAAGAAGAACAAAAAGCCCCAAAAAGCAGCAGAAGGAAGGAAGTAATAAAGATCAGAGAGGAATTAAATACAATAGAGATTAACAAGACCATAGAAAAAAATCAACCAAACCAAAAGCTGGTTTTTTTAAAAAATAAATAAAACCAACAAACCTCTGGCCAAACTCACAAAGAAGAAAAAGGAGAGAGTACAAATAAGCAAAATAAGAAATGAAAATGGAGAAATTACAACAAATATCATAGAAATACAGAATATTATATGAGAGTATTTTGAACAATTAGATGGGAAGAATATGGATAATCTAGAGGAGATAGACAAGTTTATGGAAACATACAGTCCACCAAGAATGAACCAAGAAGAAACTGACAACTTGAACAAACCAAACACTAGAAATGAAATTGAATTAGCAATAAAAAAACCTCTCTACAAAAAAAAAGTCCATGACCAGACGGCTTCACCGGGGAATTCTAATTATACAAACAGGAACTTATACAAGTCCTACTCAAACTCTTCCAGAAGACTGAAAAGGAGGGAATTCTCCCAAACTCATTCTATGAAACCTCCATCACCCTGATACCAAAACCAGGCAAAGATACTGCCAAAAAGGAGAATTATAAGCCAGTATCACTGAAGAAAATAGATGCCAAAATCCTCACCAAAATATTAGCAAATAGAATTCAATAGCACATAAAAAAGATTATACCTCATGACCAAATGGGGTTCATCCCAGGGACACAAGGTTGGTTCAACATACGCAAATTAATCAATGTAATACATCACATCAACAAGAGAAAAGACAAAAACCACATGATCATCTCAATAGAGTCAGAAAAAGCATTTGATAAACTTCAACACCCATTTATGATAAAAACTCTCACCAAAGTGGGTATAGAGGGAACATATCTCAACGTAACAAAAGCTATATAGGACAAACCTACAGCTAGCATAGTACTCAATGGTGAAAAACTCAAAAACTAAAATCTGGGACAAGAGAATTCTTCCCACTATAACTACTCCTATTCAAAATAGTCTTGGAAGCCCTAGCCACAGCAGTCAGGCTAGAGGGAGAAATAAAGGGGATCCAAAGTGGAAAAGAAGAGGTAATAGTGTCACTATATGCCGATGACAAGTTGCTATATATAGAAAACCCTCAAAGGTCCACACAAAAGCTACTAGAACTAATCGAAGAATTCAGCAAGGTAGTATGTTACAAGATTAACTTTCAAAAATCAGTTGCATTTCTTTACACTAATAATGAATTAACAGGAAAAGAAAGTAAAGAAACAATCCCCTTTAAAATAGCACCCAAAGTAATAAAATATCTATGAATAAATCTGACCAAGGAGGTGAAAGAATTATACACAGAAACCTATAAAACATTGATTAAGGAAATTAAAGAAGACTTGAAGAAATGGAAGGATGTCCCATGCTCTTGGATTGGAAGAATCAATATTGTTAAAATGGTCATACTGCCCAAGGCAATCTACAGATTTAATGCAATCCCTATCAAATTACCCAGGACAGACTTCAAAGAACTACAACAAATCATAATAAAATTTATACGCAACCACAAAAGACCTAGAACTGCAAAAAATACTACTGAAGAAAAAGAAAGAGGCTGGAGGAATAACTCTCCCAGACTTTAGACAATACTACAGAGCTACAGTAATCAAAACAGCATGATATTGGTGCAAAAACTGGCTTATGGACTAATTTTACAGAATAAAGAGCCCAGAAATGAACCTACAAACTTTTGGTCAACTAATCTTTGACAAAGGAGGCAAGAATATACAATGGAATAAAGACAGTCTCTTCAGCAAATGGTGTTGGGAAAACTGGACAGCTGCATGTAAAGCAATGAAATTAGAACACTCCCTTACACCATACACAAAAGTAAACTCAAAATGGACCAAATATTTAAATGTAACACAATATACAATAAATCTCCTATAAGAAAATAAAGGGAAAACATTATCTGACATACATCTCAAAAATGTTCTCCTAGAACAGTCTACCCAAGCAATAGAAATAAAAGCAAGAATAAACAAATGGGATCTAATTAAATTTACAAGCTTCTGCACAGCAAAGGAAACCATAAGTAAAAAAAAAGACAACCTATGGAATGGGAGAAAAATTTTATAAATGAAACCAACAAAGGCTTGATCTCCAGAATATATAATCAGATAATACGATTTAAGAAGAAAGAAACAATCAACCCAATCTAAAAATGGGCAGAAGACCTAAACAAGCAATTCTCCAAGGAGGAAATACAAATGATCAATAGGCACGTGAAAAAATGCTCAACATCACTAATTATCAGAGAAATGCAAATCAAAACTACAATGAGGTATCACCTCACACCAGTCAGAATGGCCACCATTCAAATATCCACAAATGATAAATTGTGGAGAGGCTGTGGAGAAAAGGGAGCCCTCCTACACTTCTGGTGGGAATGCAGTTTGGTACAGCCACTGTGGAAAATGATATGGAGATTCCTCTCCCGGTGTTGGTCACTCCGCTGCTCTGTGCAGCTGCCCGCTCTGCCTCGGGTCAGCCCTCGGAAGGCGGCTCCTGGGAAGACCGCAGAACAGCCCCACCCCTGCTCCGTGCCAAATCTCAGCTCCTTGTTTGTCTTCACAACACAAGTTCTCTTAGGTGCCAGGGCAGAAAGATCTTATCTGCCTCGGGCTGTAAACAAGTCTCAGTCCTGCCAAGGAGGTTGTGGGTGCGGATTCAGGTCTTGGCCCCACCCCCACCCGTGTGCTCGCACAGGAGGAGACAGCGGCTGTGGCTGTGGCCCCCCTTCTCGCGAGAGTGCTAGTAATTGCGGGGCAGGTCTGAGGAGATAAAGGCTACAGCACCCCTCCCCCCAAGGCACACCAGCAATGTTCCTTTGCTTTTTTCCCAATTTATGGCAGACTGAGGTTGTTCTGCTCCATATCCCTTCCCAGCCATGGCACGCAGCAACTTGCAGTCCCCCAGGGCTGCCTCAGTGCAGCCACCCTAGTCCTCTGCCCAGCTCAGGCAGCCTGTCCCTGCCCCAGCTGCTGGCTCACATCTTGGGTAGGGTGTCACAGGGACCCTTTGTGCCCCTTTAACTCAGTTCTTTTGGTCAAGGGGTGCTCCAGACAGATCCAAGCCTCAGAGGCTCCCCCTCCATCCTGCTGGCCTCTCCGTTGGAGAGGGGAGACCCAGCAAACCAGCGCCAGTCTTTTACCGCTCCCTCCCCGTGGGACTGGTCCCACACTGTTTTGTTTTTTCTTCTCTGATTTTTCCTTTTCTCCTACCAGATTTTTGGCGTCTTTGTCTTTTCAAGAGGATGATGTTCTGTCGGAGATCCACAGGTGCTCTGGTTGGCTGAGTGGGTCCGTAGATGTGAGTTTTGGTGTATTTGTGGAAGAGGGTGAGCTATGAACATCCTTCTACTCCTCCATCTTGCTTCTCTCCCATTTAAAGTGTAGACTAGATAAACAAGATTATACTGTATAGCACAGGGAAATATATATAAGATCTTATGGTAGCTTACAGTGAAACAAATATGACAATGAAAATATTTATGTTTATGTATAACAAAATTTGTGCTGTACACTGGAATTTTACACATTGTAAAATGACTATAACTCAATAAAAAATTATTTTTTTAAATAAATGTGTTTGTGCTGTTTGTATATTTTGGAAATTTGTCCCTTGTCAGTCACGTCATTTGCAAATATTTTCTCCCATTCTGTACTTTGTCTTTATATTTTGATGATGGCATCCTTAGCTGTGCAAAAGCTTTTAAGTTTAATTAGATCTCATTTGTTTATTTTTGCTTTTATTTCCAATACTCCAGGAGTTGGTTCAAAAATATCTTGCTGTAATGTATGTCTGTGAGTGTTCTGCCTATATTTTCCTCTAGGAGTTTTATAGTATCTGGTCTTACATTTAGGTCTTTAATGCATTTTGAGTTTATTTTTATACATGGTGTCAGAGAATGTTCTGATTTCAGTCTTTTACAGATAGCTGTCCTGTTTCCCAGCACCACTTATTGAAGAGACTGTCTTTTCTCCATTGTATATTCTTGCCTCCTTTGTCATAGATTAATTGACCATATGTGCGTGGGTTTATCTCTGTACTTTCTATCCTGTTCCATTGATGTATGTGTCTGTTTTCATGCCAGTACCATACTCTTTTGATTACTGTAGCTTTGTAGTATAGTCTGAAATCACACAGCATGATTATCCCAGCTACATACTTCTTTTTCAAGATTATTTTGGCTATTCAAGGTCTTTTGTGATTCCATACAAATTTTAACATTTTTTGTTCCAGCTCTGTGAAGAATGTCATTGGTAACTTGATAGGGATTGCACTGAATTTGTAAATTGCCTTGGGCAGTATGACCATTTTAACAATATTGATTCTTCCAAGCCAAGGACACAGTATATCTTTCCATTTGTTTATGTCTTCTTCAACTTCCTTCATCAGTGTCTTGTAGTTTTCAGCATATAGGTCTTTTGCCTTCTTGGTTAAGTTTAGGCCTATGTATTTTATTCTTTTTGGCATGATGGTAAATGGTATCATTCCTTTAACTTCCCTTTCTGCTTTTTTCATTGTTATTGTATAGAAATGTAGCTGATTTCTGAATATTAATTCTGTATCCTGCAACTTTACTGTATTCATTGATGAGTTCTATTAGTTTTCTTGTCAAGTCTTTAGGGTTTCTATATGTAGTATCATGTCATCTGCAAATAATGACAGTTTTACTTCTTCATTTCCAATTAGGATTCCTTTTATTTCTTTTTCTTCTCTGATTGCTTTGGCTAAGACTTCCAAAACTATGTTGAGTGAAAATGGTGAGAGTAAGCATCCTTGTCTTGTTCCTGATCTTAGAAGGAATGCTTTCAGATTTTCCCCATTATGATATTACCTGTAGGTTTGTCATTTATGGTCTTTATTATGTTGAGGTATGTTCCATCTACGCCCACTTCCTGGAGTGTTTTGATCATAAATGTGTGTTGAATTTTATTAAAAGATTTTTCTGCATCTATTGAGAGTATCATATTTTTATTCTTCAGTTTGTTAATATGGTGTATCACATTGACTGATTTGTGTATATTGAAAAATCCCTGCATCCCTGAGATAAATCTGACTTGATCATGATGTATGATCCTTTTAATGCATTTTTGGAGTCAATTTGCTAGTATTTTGTTGAGAATTTTTGCATCTGGATTCATAAGTGATATTGGCCTATAATTTTCTTTTTTTCATGATTTCCTTGTCTGGTTTTGGTATCTGGGTGAAATATGGCCTCATAGAATGAGTTTGGAAATTTTCCTTCCTCTGCAACTTTTGGAATTGTTTCAGAAGGATAGGTATTAACTCTTCTCTAAATGTCTGGTAGAATTCACCTGTGAAGCCATCTGGTCCTGGACTTTTGTTTGTTGGGTGTTTTTTAATTACTGATTCAATTTCAGTACTGGTAACTGGTCTGTTCATATTGTCTATTTCTTCCTGATTTAGTCTTGGCAAATTGTACCTTTCTAAGAAATTGTCCATTTCTTCTGCATTGTCATTTTTGTTGGCATCTTGTTATGCATAGTATCTTCTTATGACCCCTTGTATTTCTGTGGTGTCAATTGTAACTTCTCCTTTCTCATTTCTGATTTTGTTAATTTGAGTCCTCTCCCTTTTTTTCTTGATGAGTGTGACAAAAGGCTTATCAATTTGTTTATCTTTTCAAAGAACCATCTTCTAGTTTCTTGATCTTTTCTATATTTTTTTTAGTCTCTATTACATTTATTTCTGCTCTAATCTTTATGATTTCTTTTCTTCTACTAACTTTTCTTCTACTAACAAACTAATCTGTTTGTTCTTCTTTCTCCAGCTATTGTAGGTGTAAGGTTAGGTTGTTTACTTGAGGTTTTTCTTGTTTCCTGAATTAGGCTTATGTCACAGTAAATTTCCCTCTGAGAACAGCTTTTGCTGCATCCCAGAGGTTTTGGGTTGTCATGTTTTCATCTTCATTTGTCTCAAAGTATTTTTTGATTTCCTCTTTGATTTAAGAAATTAAAAAAGCTCTTAATAAAAGACTTCTTTTTGGTTAATATTTTAGACCTGCCATGCAAATATACTCTTCACAAGAAAACCATTATCATGAATTTTCACAATTTGGTTTCCTTTATGTCATGTTACTATTTCTCTCTTCTAAGTATATATATATAGAAAAAATAGATAAAAACAGAGCACATGCAAATTCTGAGAAATAATTCAATAAAATTCTTAAAGTCTTTCTGCCTTCCAGAAGCACTATCCCCTGGGATGTAATATTCCCATTGATCAACCCGATTTCTGATATGCCTCAGCACTGGCCTGCTGTAAAACAGATACCAATGGCTTATAGGCTCATTCCTGTCCAGGACCTGGATCAATAAGCACAAAGCAAGTTTCCATACTTGGATTTGTCTCTTTTCTGATAGGTAGGGCACATCTGCAGCCCTCAACTTGTAATCTGAGGTGCTAGAGCTAAGCTTATGGATACCCCATTACAGGAAAAGCTGTAGGACCTCACTTATGTTCCATTTTTCTTTTTTATTTGTTTGTTTCCATCCTTAATACTGGATTTTGTTCACATATTAACTTCATTTCTCACTGTTGCTATAACTCATTTTGAGTCAAAGTTCACTTTGTGACTTTCTACATCCATTATGGAAAGCTAACTTTGCGCTTGAATGGTTAACTTTAATATGAGCTCTGATTTAACCTTTGGGTACATTTTTTCAAAGCCACTCTTTGAAGAATATACCATCTGAACTTACTACTCTTATTGTGAATGATCACCAAATCATTTGTGGCAAATTAATCCAGCTTTTGGTAATCACCTTTTGGATCTAGACCTACATCTGTAGAGAACTATAATGCTTTCCCTCCCCTTTCTGGCTTATTCTCCTCTATTAGGAAATTTACCATGAAAGTCTGACAAAAAAGGTCCATGGGAGCTTTGAGTTTATGCTTTTTCTGAGCCAATAAATTAGGAACCTCTGGTAAATTCTATCAAAAATGCATTTGAAAATTAATTGCTGTGAAGATTTTGCTGACCAAATTGCTTTGGTGCTTATGAGAGTTTTGTTCATAAATGTTTGTGTTTCCTAGTGCTGTGAAATAGGTATCAGTTTAAAACCTAGCTTCTCATGAGTTGTTGGCATTTTGGAAGTGAAAGATTCTGAGCCCATGGTTCTTTTCTGTAAATAGAAGCAGTAAAATAATAGCCTTCTTATATCATTGCACAGATCAAGAAAAATGTTTAAAGAAGTGTTTTGTTAAATTCTCTGCATATGTTATAAAAAGAAACCAGCACCTTTCTGAGTTAGATGCAATACTTAGTCTACGTTTCCACTTAAAAATGAGACAGTAAATAAATAAAAATTCTAATCAAAATTTTAAACTGTATTTTATAATACTTTTTTTTGTAATAAAAGTATGTATTTCTAAATTCTATTTAATGGTTAAAGGAACTTAGTCTATTTTATGTATGCAACACCTTGATGCCAATGTGTGACCAAAAGGAATCAAATAAAAACTTAAGCCCCATCAGAAGTGTAAGCAAGAGTTTTTAACTACAATTCTGATCTGTGTAAGTTAGCTCAGAATACTAAATGCTTACACATTCTCCTGCCTCTAATATATGATATCAGATTTTAGGCCAATGTGGAGTAAAACATAAAATGTTTCATTGATCTTTTTTAATTTAAAATATTTATTGAGCAGTTAACATGTGCAAAAATCTCTTCTAGACAATGGAGATAGAGCAGAAACCAAATCTAATTATGTTGCTTCCTTTTAGGCATATAATATGTAGTTCAGGAGACAGAAAATAACATTTGGAAAAGTAAATATTGTATTAGACTCTTGTTTAAGGTAAGTCAATACCATTTCCTTGTTCTGAGCACATAGCATCCATAGACTTACACTTTCCCATCTCCCTTTCAGTTATAATGGACACATATGAATGGGTGCTGGTTAATGGGAAGAATTGATGTATGCCACTCCTAAATCTAGCCATCCTGCATTGCTTCTTACTATCTCTTTTTATGTTAATTTACTGACTCAATGCCAAGGACCTTAGACAATGGCTGAGGCACATGAAGGAAGAATGCATGACCCAGGTGTCTGTGCTTGGAGCAGAACCACCTAACAATAGTCAAAAATGTGGTGTGAATGGGAAATCAAATTTTACTGGATTAAATAGGTATAATTTGTTCATCTGTTACAGAAGCTAACAGTTAATTACATTTACTATTGGAAACATGAAAATTATTGACAGACAGTTACATATACTATGAAAAAGTAAATTAAGATAGGATGATATATAGAGGAAGGTAGTGTTATTGTAGGTAATATAATAAGAAAAGGCCCTTTGTTTTGTTGAAGACTGAACAGAGGGTTGAATAAATTGAGGGAGGAAACCATGTGAGTATTTGGGGAGTGAACATTCTCTAGGTCTTACAAATACCTACAAATTCTCTGAAGTAAAACTGATTGGTTTTTGAGGAACTGAGAAAGGGAATATAGTTGAAAATGTTGGAGAGAAAACTCGGGGCTACTTCCTTTGTAAACCATAATAAGGATATAATTTGAAACTAAGAATAATTCATTAAAAATTTCCTTTAAAATCATAATGATGGACAACAAAGCTGTAGTTCAATGAAAAATGAATACTTTGTAAATACTAAGTCAAAGTACACATTTTATCTATGGTGACTCTGTTCTTCACATCAATTGCTGGTAGTATTTTCTTTAATATTAACTCATTTATAAGGATTTGTCATGCTACAATATTGCATAGATTTTTGTTACTTAGATCATATTGTTCTCCATAGCAATAATGCTGCCATAGAATCTTGGTGTATTCATATTCTTAAAGCCCTAGTACTTTCATAACATAATACTTTTAGGTAGTTTTGATCATTTATCACTAGCTACTTTAATATTTTCTGGGAGATTGTTAGTTTTGTACCTTTATTTTGGATATACCTATTGTAAAATATGATGTCAACAACAACTAGGCAGCCAATACATGTAGATTCTTTTACTCTAAAGCCACTATATTCGTTTTTAAGCAAATGTATCAACAAAAATTTTACTTTTCAAATTATATTATTTGACTGCTTTAGAAAAACCTATTGAACATTAAAAATAAAGAGAATTGTTCAAGGTCAAATATGTAAGTGACTGCCCTTGTTGCAGATTAAATTTCTTCCTGGCTCTAAAGTATTCAATTATTTTAGAATAACTGTAAGGAGAGGCCTCTTGATGTATGGAAGAAAGAAAATGTATTTTAAATAATATAATGAGTTATTTTAAATTCACTATCATCTGCTGATTTTTATTATAGTTTATTTTAGGCACTAAAAGAAAACTAGTCATATTTTTTAGCAAAAATGTATTTTATTACTAAAAATTTGTAGTGAGAAGCAAAAGGAAGTTCTGTCTGTAAAAGTAGTGTTAGTCATAAGTTCCACTCTTCATTTACTGTCACACATCAAGATAAAAATCACCACTGTCAGAATACATTTTAGAAATGAAGAAAATTCTTTATTAATCAAGAAACTTAAAAAGCTAACACTCATGAAAGTATATTGTAACTTACTAGCTCAAATATGGATTACCTTTCCATAAACTGAAAGTTAAATCCACCAATTAAATGTACCATTCCTGTAGCAAAGTGACTTAGTTTTTCTGCTCCACAGTTTTATACTAATAAAAGTATTTTAAAAAATCACCATCTAGGCAATAATAATAATGAATTGGTCTTAATGGGATAATGTTCAAGATGTCACTGATATCTCATAACAAACACATTGCAATATATCACATATTTTCTCTAAATTTGCAATATTTAAGTGCAAATAGATATTGCAAGTTACCTTGTTAACAATTATAGTGAGTTAAAAAATAAAACAAAAGGGAAAAGATTGAGTCTAAAATTTTAGTGGTTATTCATATTATTTAAGGAATATTTTACCTGGATTCTGTCATTAATATTATAAAGCTAAAACAAATTATAAATCTAAGTGATCAAAAATAATTACATCTAACAATCTTTGTTAAAAATTAAGATTATCTGAAATGTTTTTGGAATGCTTTATGAAATATTTATTCTTTATTATTTTACACTTATATTTTTGAAAAATAGAATAGTCTATTTACAATGTTCTGGCATTTTCAGTTGTGCATCATGATTAGAATAATTCGATTTGTTATGGTTGTCATCCTCCTTTGTTACTGTTAGAGCAAGTAGTTATCTAGATATGAGCAGAAAAAGGGAGACATGGGCAGATGGCAGAAAACCATACATCGTATGAACAGTGGACAGACCAAGAAAAATAGGGTCCTCTGGGCTGATAAAATAACATAACTTCTGGGTAGGTAATTGTCCTGAAGGCAGAAGGGTGGGACAGGACAGGAATCCCCACCATCTGAATATAATCATTATTATATTATAATCATTACATTTTGATCATTATGACCTCTGTCCAAACGTAAATTTTGTTTATGATACCCCCATCTGAATGCAACCTTCTGTTCATCCAACTTCCCAATTGAGACTGAATAAGGACAAAAAAAATCCCTCCTCCCCAACTGGGAAGGTGGAGCTGGGATAAAGATCAAGAAAGATGACCCCAAACTCCTCCCTGTCAATGAATATTCTGTCCATTCATTTTTACACCCATATAATGAGCTTGCCAAGGAAACTAAGGGCAGCTATCCACCTGGGTCTGCCCATTTTTCCTTGAAAATATACTATCTATCCCTTAATAAATCCTTGCTTTGCTTCCTTGACCTCTTTGTCTTGTTTCTGAATTCTTTCTGTGACAAGATAAGAAACTCTAGCCCACAATGTTACCATAAAATATACAAATAAACAAGAATAACTCAACAGTAGGGAATTCAATTTGAAAACTACAGAATTTCTTAATGATCTTTTCATTATCAACAATCTTCAGTAGTTTTTGTTTACTCAACAAAGAATAGAAATTTAATTGGGTTCTATTGCACCAAAACTCATTATCTGAAAGAATCAACATTAAGAAAAGTTTCCAGTCTTATGCATTTCATCTAATTTTCTGGTTCTGTAAATAGTTCAATGCCTTGCAGGGAGCAGGAATTCAGCAGCATTTTCTGAATGAATGCTTATACTAACAAATGACACTATACTAGTATAATAGAGAGAATAACTTTTTCTAAGCTTTGAACAAATTATGTTTTTGATCATGACAACAAAGAGAGTGCTTCTTTGAGAATAAATGCTTTTTTATCTGTGAAATATACATAATTAGCTATTAAAGGATCTCACATTAATCTTAACCTTAGGAAAGAGACATGTTTTACAGACACAATTAGACATTTCTAGATAAAAATAGTAACAATAGAATTTTCTTCTGAGTGTTAGGTATCCCTTAAAGTCACCTCTTCCTTTCATAAAGCAGGAAATGAGGGAAAACTACAACATTTAAAAAAAAAAGTCTTCAGTGAAGGACGGATTGGTTAATTCACAGTATTATGAACACTTAATGAAAGGCTAGTAGAAATTTATCAACCAAATCAAGAAAATACCATGTTATAATATTTCATATTCTATTTTTTAATGTTGGAAGTTTTTGCTTATTGGACCATTAACAACTAAAACTAGTAATCATGACTCTGAATGGAGCAGTACATCTGAGGATCATGCAAGAGCATGACCGAGAAATGAGGTTGAAATGACTGCTTTGAATGGCTAATTAGGTGACCTGCCTTTCTCACAGTTACAGTATTTCCCTCAAACTTCTGACTTTAGCACAAGAGGCTCAATTTCACAGACTAGAATAGTTTTACTAAGGAAGTACCAGTGATTGTATTCTTAGAGTATGGAAATAGCAATACAATTTTGGAATTTTTAAAGAAACATTTCATTAGAAATAAATAATATTCCACTCAAAAATAAGTTAAAGATGGAAGGAATATTCTGAAATGACAAATGTATCTTGTTAAAAATAACTGATAAATATTCATGGAAATCTATTTTTTTGTCATGAGCAAAAAATCTCAAAAATTTTAGTTTCTATATCCACATTTCCTGTGGTATATATAGATGATATCAAATGATAATGCATGCTAAAATTGTGACTGAAATATGTAATTCTAAACTTACTAATAGATGTTTAAAATATCAAAAGGAAATATTAAATTATTTTTATGATGTTTTATATACTCCAATATAAGCAAAATATATATTACATATCTATATATAATATTCCTCCTATATATAAAATATATGCAATATATACAAAAAATTATATGGAATTAACATGTAATTATTAATGTAGTATTTTGCAGTTTGTTCTTATACTAAGTCTTTGAAATCTGTTTTGTATTTCAACTTTACATACATCTCATTTCAGCCTAGTCACATTATAAGTTCTCAATAACCACATATTGCTATTCCATAAGAGGAAATTGCACCTCAGAGAGCTGAAGTGTTGGACCAAAGATTATACAATTTACAATGTAGAACTGTGATATTTTATGTCATTTTGCTTATAATCAGTCCAGTATTTCTCTAACACATAAAATAATACAGTATATCTGTGATAGGTAGGGCAAATAATGTACAGTTTCTTCTGAGGGAGAAATTTTCATTTGCTCTGTTTTATTTATTATTTTTGTTTGTCTCCTTTGCATAAGGTAATTATGCATAAGGTAATTATGAAGAGGAAGACGAGTAACCAAAAACTGACCTGGAGAAGAAAGTGTAATGTGAAGGAAAGCTAAGAGTAATTGATTAAGTAAAGATAATGGTTGTTGCTGTGTCTACAAAAAATAAAAGAATAACAATGTCAAAGTTTATTACTGAGAAAAAATGTTACTCTATAGTAGGGCTAAAAAGTTTTCTTAATATTAACACGATTGTGACAAAATATCTGATTCTTATAGTAGGCAGCTTAGTAGAATTTCCTTTAATTCATTATGAGTAGATCTTACTAATGTACTTGCACTGCACCCTTTTATTAATGTGCTATATTAGGAAACATGAATGACTCAGTCCATATATATCAGTGGATTTTTAAACTATGGGCTGTTATATTAGTCTTCATATGCATTTTGTAGTGGGCTATTTTTTCACTAACTCCCCTCATTGTTACCAAACTGCACTTGAAATAAAAAGCATCACTGGATATTAAATCAAGTAGTCTATGAGCCTAAGATTGAATAGGCATGTAGTTACAGATAAGCTTTGGGCTCATTCTTTGCATTGTATTTAAAGCAGTTGTTGTTCAGTAGCTGAGTTACTGAGTGTCTATCCTTCTATCTATATAGAACCAGAATTTGGGGCTCTCAGGCTACCTTTTCTTCCATGTCAAAGATGTTAATAAAGTATCTGCCTACCAATGTGACATATAATATATGTCTGCTGAGTTCTTTTCTTTGAAGTGAATTGAAACTAAAAACTTCCATTTTGTCATTGAAAAACCTTTCTATATAATTCTTCCACTTCACACCTCCTTTGGAACACTAGAGTCCAGATTAACTCTGGGCATAGAAACTCAGGGATTTCCCTCTGGTTGATAGATAACAGAAAAATATATATCAGTGACATAATTCTTTTCTTGCATTTATGTGGTTGAAGGAATACATGATTGAACACTTCAAAGATTGTAAAATATATGCATTTTAAAAAATATGAAGCCTGAAGCTAAGCTAAGTAAAAAAACACTGCCAAATAAATATGAAAAACTGTTACCACTTTAGAAGGCTTGCTTTTGATGAAGCACTATATTTCTGAAGGCAAGGCTCTGATACCTAATAAAATTGTAAATGGGATTGAGCCATTTGCTCATCATTATCTATCTAAGAATATTATGATATTGACTGTAATTGAACACTCAAGTTGGTACATGTATCTACTATTCATTTTGGTTTAAGTACATTCAATGTTAAAATACTTGCATTTCCATCAAGAATAGAATAATACAATCCAGTTGTCAGCATGATAAGTAAAAACATGAGTCATCATACAAAAACTTGTCTTTTTATTGGATGAAAAGAAAGTGTGTAATTGAAGCAATCTTTCATACTGCAGTAGGGACAATTTAAAGAATGAAAATAATTTTCTCATTAATTGTCAGTCTCCAATGCCATGAAATTTGTGTTGAAGACCTCTGTTCCCTTTAATAGATAGCAAGAACCCAAGCCATCAGTAGTAACTATTTTGCCTAATTTACACTCTTTGTGTCAAAAGGAGAAATGAAAAAGTAGGGTATGACAGAGTCGAATGAAGCTGTATTTCTGTTAATTTTATTTAACTCATCATAATCAGCTATTTCAAAATATGCTCCAGAAATTATTTTTTTATATTATCCACCAACACCACCAACTGGTAAAAATTTTACTTTCTTTAAATCAAAATATTACATGGATAATATTAGGATTATATAAGCACCTGAAATATATCCAATAAAAAGTACATCTTAGAATCCCCAGTCTCTATCAAAAAGCCACTGAAAATATTCTATTTCAGAAATAAAGATGAGATAATTTAATAGGTTGTTTGGTTATGCTTATTTTTCTTGTTTTATGTTATCTATATTTTGTTTCTTAAAGAGGTCTTTTCACTATTAAAATTTATCTTAGTTTTATTCCCCAAAACCTCCAATTTTATTCTAGTAGCATAAAATATATAATCTTTTGGTTGTATATCATTTGATTTGGTGGAAGGATTTTGAATAATAAATGAGAGCTGGTATATAAATATTTGTAGTTTGATTGGAATAATATAAGAATGGCTATAGAATTTTTAAATTGATATAAGAAAATTATTAAGCTTAGTGATAATATAAAAGCAAGACATAAAAGATGTATTTACTATGAATAAAATTGTACACACATACATACACACTTTTTGTATATTTGTTAAAAATGACATAGTTTTAAAATGTTAGCATTTTATTGTTTTCTTTTAGCTATTTAATTTCCTAAAATATAATATAATAATATATGTATTTATATGGTATATAAAATTATATATCACTTGTAAAAATAAGCTGTGGCAAAAACTGAATGGCAACAAAATCATATTCAAGTTTGCCAGGTAGGAAGTGGCAGGAATCCAGTCACAAGTTGGATTACAATCTAGACAGTGTGGAGCATTGAGCACTAGTAGTGTCAGATACTTTGAGAATTGAAGAGAAATTAAAATTTAAAACCAATATCATTCTACATAATGCTCTAATATTAGTATATTCTGTTTGAAAATATAGTCTCTGTTTCCTGCCTTAGTCCAATTAATTTTAGGTGTCCTTTATTAAATATGAAGCTGAAATATATGTCTTCCTCTATCTAAGTTATCTTGTCAAGTGATAATTAAATATGGACAATGAATATCAAAATTTCAAAACTAGCCATTAATGGCAAAGGTTGATGTCAAAAAATTATTTTTTACCTATTGATAACTTGAGCATTCTTCTTGATCAAGCAAAGCTAACTTTATTAGACTTACAGCAAAGAAATGGAACACAACCTAGACAGAGCCTAAATAGAATCTCAGAAGGAGGATACTTCAGATGTTGCTATGATATGATTGGTTGAGTTCCTCAAAATATATTTGTTGAAATTCTAACTCAAAGGTGAGACATTAGGAGGTGGGGACTTTGGGAGATGACTAGGATACGAGTATGGAACACTCATTGGAATGAAGCAGGACTCTATGAGGCCTTCCCAAGTACAGAGGACCTCTATGTCCCTTGCCTTTTATTTGTAGAAAAGTTGAAGTCTCCCAGGTCTCCCTGAGTTACATAGGGTATACATAAGCAGGTAATGATTAGGACAATACAGTCACAGGACATTTCAGTACCTGATGAACATTTCTGAGTCATTTTACAGATATAATAACTGCCATCAGAGGGAAAACATTAACTGCATGATGATCAGACTGCAGCCATGACACAAGCTGCTCCAACTTAAGCAGTACTGAATCTACAGCTAGCACAATTACAAGTACTGGCCTCAAGAGAGTGGAATTAATACTATTGCTCATAATAGTCTATATCTTAGTGGGCATCAAAATAATGGTAGCTTACTCTACCCAGACATGAAAGTGAGTGATTCAGATTGTCAGCAAAGAGAGGCACAGACCTATGCCAACGTCTTCCTCTCTGAGAATATGGTGACCTATGTCAGCATGAAGAAGTTACAGAAGACAGACCTCCACCTATAATCCCATAGAAATGGAATGATGTTCTGACCAGTGGAGATTTGTATGCATATTTTTGCAGGAAATAGTTCTCTGCAGAAGACTCTTTTTGTCTTGTCACTTTAGGAAAGCTATGCTGTAACTAACCTTAAACCAGGCATCTCCATGTTCTATTCATCTCTTGCCCAAGCACACTTTTTGAATCTTTTGATTACACAATAATTTGCCTAATCTGTTGATTTTTTCCTTAGATTCAGTAAGTAGAAGTAAAGAATAAGTAATTAACAGATAACCAGATCTCTTCCCTAACTTCCCTTTCAATAATCTTGCAAATAAGCTGAACAAGACAGCATTTAAGGAAAGATCATGAGGAGTTGACAAGCCTACTCACAGTGGGAGATGACTATGAGTTTGATCACCTAATTTACGATTAACTGAAATTACCTACCCTTTTCCCTTGAAAAACTTTCATGACTGAACAGAATCTTTGGAGTTAGCATTTGGGGTACATCAGTCTGCCTTCTCCCCAGATTGCCAGTTTTCTGATTAAAAACAACTTTCCTTTCTACTAACATTTGCCCCTTAGATTTTGATTTTTGAGTGGTGATCAGCCAGACCCAAGTTCAGCAACATCAGGAATGGGACGCCCATATAAAAGAGGCTACATAGACCCCTTGTCTCTTCTGCCAAGCAGAAACACAGGGAAAGGAAAATCACCTATGAATCAGGAAACCCCTTGCCAGAGATTAAATCTGTTGGTACCATGATCCTGGACATCAGCCTCCAGAGGCTGTGATATTTTGTCATAGCTATCTGAACAGATAGATGGAGTTTCGAATCTGGCCTGTGTAATATTTATAGTCTTGCAAGGTGGGGATTTAGTTCAATTGGCCTTAGTTTATGACACACATCTTTGGATTGATGGAACAAGAAAGCAATTGTCCTGATGATTAAGCTGTGATCTTGGTAAATAAGTTATTTTTGTTGGTTCACTGTCTTGTGTTTCAGAAGTAAGTATTTATCAACAAAGAGCTAAATATTTTTTACTTAACCCCAGTATTCCACAGCATAAACACAGATAACTAATCTTAATCAAAGAATTATTCAGACTGAGATAGGAAATTATGTTTGGCCAAGAATTGCTTAACATAAGAAAGAGTGAAATATGATAGTTTTAATTCTCTATTTCTGAAAACAACAAGGAAAGCAACATCAACAAAATCTTGTCTATTACAACTGCTAGGAGACAATTCACTGTGAGTCTCTTGCATTACTTCATGTCTTGCAAGCAAAAGAACTGACTGTCCTTGTTCCAGACCATCTTTTCAAGGATGTTTGTATAGCCTTGGGAAATAGAGCTTCTGACTTCTTCTGGAACTAAACCAGGGATTCTCAAGCCTGAAATAGATGGTGTTAGCAATGAGGTCCTCTCTACCTACTATGTATTACTAGATACAAAACATTAGAAAGTTTACTTGGTTGAGGCACACCTATTGCTATGGAGCCATGTTTAAACAATTGTTAAGGCTAACTCTTGTTTAAAGACCTGAAAGTACTCTCTATCTCTCTGTGTATCCTCTGATCAGTCTTTCCCCCTCTATTTAGAACTCAGGAAATTTATAGTGAAAAGGAATAAGATGTGGGACTAAGGACATCTTGTCATCAAGGGGAAACAAAGTCCCTATGTACTCCTCTGAGTATACTGGTGAATTTTGTGTCAAGGGACTCAATTAATTATGGTACTGTTGAATACAGGATGCAAAGTTGTTATCTTACACACCACTGTGGAAGGAAAAGATGTTCTTTTTCAACTAAGAGTAAGCAGAGTTCACATTGGGGAAGAAAGCTAACATGACTCTGTTGATGGGGAATTATGGGTCTATTAATTATATTATTTTTGTCCCTATATATTAATGTTTAGTGGAAATTAATATGTTATATGCCTGTTCCTCCTGTTCCATAGTGGCAAAGGATATTATTCTATTCAGGAGCAGCCATGTGTATATAAGTGTTAGTGAGCCACATAAATGGCTATTCAACTTATCTCCCTACAACCTCTGGTGTGGTCCAAATAATCAGTGTAGTATGCCAGGAGGAAAAATAAAAATCACTGCTTTAATTAAATACTTAAAGCAGCAGATGTAGTATGAGATGAAATATCTCAATACAGTCACCCTGTGTGTCCAGTGGCTAAGGAAGCCTGCAATGGATTATTGTTATGTGAACTCAGTTGTTGCTCACATAGCTCTAGCTCTTCCAGACTTTGTGACAACCAATTCCACTACAGAGACTGATATCACTTGGCATATGGTCTTGGACATACCGATATCAAGAAAAGTTTACAGTTATATCACAAAGTCTCCAATATGTGTTTATAGTACTCACACGAAGCATCTAAACTATTCTGCTACTTGATAGCATTCAGTGGACTAGGATCTAGTACAAATGGCTCTAACTTCTAATGTTCAAAGTTTTAATATGTAGATGATGTAATGTTGGATGACAAACAAGAAGCCTAGGATTCAGTGATGCTTGCCTTGGTGTCATCGTACTTTCTTCAGAATGTGCCGGTGATAAACTCTGACAAAAGTAAGGGGCCTTCTCTGAAAGCTTTCTATGAACTATGTTAAGTGGAATCACAATGATTAATTCATCTGGCAGTCAAAGAACAATGCCTCTGTTCAGCTCCTCTTCACCTAAAAAGAAGCCTAGCACCTTACTGCTCTCTATATACTGGAGAAAGCTTGTGTCTCACTTGGGTAATGTACTTGTTTCTTTATATAGACTAAATTATATATTAGCTTCTCTTGAGTGTCACACAACCCAACAGATTCAAACATTTAAAATCCATCCATCAAGCTGTAAATATATTCTGTATTTAAGGCACCAGAACTCTGATGTTCCTTTAGCGCTACATGCCTCAGTGAATGATGATTGTTTATGATGTTGGAGCTTCTGGTAAAAAGAAGCAACTTCTACTGGGAGGTACCTTTGAGTTTTGGACTCACCTTCCAGCTATGTCTACACTGATTTTTAAAAAGAAGCTATTAGCTTGCTATGTCTCTCCTGTTGAAACTTAACTCCTGCCATATGGAGGTATTGTTAGTCTCTGGTATGATATTGCCAATTTTGTGTAGATGAACTCAAATCAATGCTTATGAAGTTAAGAAGAATCCAAAAAGCCTTACTTGTGAAATGGGTATGTGATATACAAGAACATAGAAAACAGGGTCCCAGTGTTACCTCACCTTTACCTCAAAAATTGGAAGCTATCACTTTAGGGGAAAATTTATCCCCAACTGTGCTGCTTGAAGAAAAGCAGTTGAATCATCTAGGCTGTCAATTCACAGAGATTATCTTATATTCCAGGCCTGGTTCAACATGATTTAGATAACCTGATCATGCTCCCTGACTTCAGACTATACTACAAAGCTACAGTAATCAAAAGAGTATGGTACTGGCATGAAAACAGACACATACATCAATGGAACAGGATAGAAAGTACAGAGATAAACCCACGCACATATGGTCAATTAATCTATGACAAAGGAGGCAAGAATATACAATGGAGAAAAGACAGTCTCTTCAATAAGTGGTGCTGGGAAACAGGACAGCTATCTGTAAAAGACTGAAATCAGAACATTCTCTGACACCATGTATAAAAATAAACTCAAAATGCATTAAAGACCTAAATGTAAGACCAGATACTATAAAACTCCTAGAGGAAAATATAGGCAGAACACTCACAGACATACATTACAGCAAGATATTTTTGAACCAACTCCTGGAGTATTGGAAATAAAAGCAAAAATAAACAAATGAGATCTAATTAAACTTAAAAGCTTTTGCACAGCTAAGGATGCCATCATCAAAATATAAAGACAAAGTACAGAATGGGAGAAAATATTTGCAAATGACGTGACTGACAAGGGACAAATTTCCAAAATATACAAACAGCACATACACCTTAATATCAAAGAAACAAGCAACCCAATCCAAAAATGGGCAGAAGACCTAAACAAGCAATTCTCTTTTGAAGACATACAAATGGCCAATTGGCACATCAAAAAATACTCAGCATCATTAATTGTCAGAGAAATGCAGATCAAAACTACAATGAGATATCATCTCACACCAGCCAGAATGGCAATCATTGAAAAATATACAAATGATAGGTGCTAGAGAGAGTGTGGGGAAAAGGGAACCCTCCTACACTGTAGGTGGGAGTGAAGATTGGTCCAGCGTCTATGGAGGACAGTATGAGGGTCCTTAAAAAACTGAAAATAGACTTACCATGAGATCCAGCAATCCCACTCTTGGGCATATATCCAGAGAAAAATAAAATTCAAAAAGACAACTGCACCCCAATGTTCATAGCAGAACTATTTGTGATAGCCAAGACATGGAAACAACCCGTGTCCATCAACAGATGCCTGGATAAAGAAGATGTTGTACATATATACAATGGAACACTACTCAGACATAAAAAAAGAATAAAATAATGCCATTTGTACCAATATGGATGGGCATGAAGATTTTCATACTAAGTGAAGTGGGCCAGAAAGAGAAAGACAAATGCCATATGACATCACTTATGTGAGGAACCAAAAAAATTATAACAATAATAGTAAGGACACAAATGAACTAATTATTAACTTGATTTCTTTAATATGTGTAAGCACATTTGTCTGTCCTTTATGATTGGATTACCACATTCTGTTGATTCTTATTTTGTAGTTGGCTTTATTCCTTTGATAATTATGTAGGTGTAAAAATCTAAAGGTCTAATCTGTTCTTAGAAACAATTAGTACATATATGTAAACTAAAAAAAAGTGCAGTATACTGTATATGTATTTACATGCAATATAATATGCATACAGAATTGAACTGTAATAATTCTATCTAATAAAACTAAAAAAGGAGAAAAAAATTTATACCATTGAACAACCCCCCAAAAATATGATTTAGATAAGCTGAAACCTGATAGTGTCCATTAGACTATTACAGTAATTGGACCTCAGCATCAACTAAGGAGGACTGAAAATAGATATATTGTTGCTTCTCTCATTGGGCAGAAATCAAGACCATTTTTATAGGTCTGCCCAAAACTTTGCCTAATGAAATTTATTATATTTTTTACTGACCCTTGGGCCATAGCTGTTGGACTGGATATTTGTCTGACATTAGGAAAATTATAGACTGGGTGATTTAAAATGCATATCTTTGAGACCACTTATTAGTAAGAAAATATTCTCTGATGAGACTGACCTAAATCAAGCTACTGATCAAGCAACAGTCAGATTCCCACCATTTCTGTCTGAATTCATCATCACACCAAGCATGGAAACATAAACTGGGCTCTCATTAAATAATTCCATGTTTCTGATTCAGAGACTACTAGTACTTGCATAATTTCTGACACCTGACAAAAGTTGACCTAATCATCTCATGTTGAGGAAATTGTCCCCATGTGCTCTTGGCAGGTTGAATATATATGATTTTGACCCCCCTCTTAGGGCTCTCAGTGGTGCCAGCCACTTGATGACACGTTTTCAGGTTATGGTGAGCTATTTCATTCTGATCATCTGACTTTGGCTACATCACTCTAGCTCTTAAAATTATTATTTGTCAACTTTTCAGGTTTTCATACCATGTCCCATCTGATAATGGTGCATCTTTTATCACAAAAGTCACTAAACACTGGGTTCATATCAAGTTATTTAATGAATCTTCTGCATTCCCCACCATCCACTCACTGATAGAGAGGTATTGTTGAGTGCTGGAATGGTCTTCTCAAAAAACCACTCACAGATTTCTGACTCTATCTCTCTCACTTCTTTGACATTAGTGAGGCAGCTTCATCACTGAAAGTACTATCTCCAAAAAAGGATTATCTCTTTTCAGTCTAGATAACAATGGAGACAAAAGTACAGGAGATACACAGACTTTTTTAAAAATTTGTAATTTCATACTATTTCTGGGTATAATGCTTTCTTCATAAAAAATTACCTTGTCTCTCTCACATGTGACCTTCAGGAAGAAAGATTTGTGTGAAAGAAGAAGATGACTGGGCTAAAGATAAATCTATAAGTTCTGGGATGTTACACACTGATTTTGTGGTGATGGCAGCAATTTTGCACCTGGGGAGGGACCATCTTAGAATATAAGACACATGTGAAAGAAGACATTAGTGGCCTGACTTTTGAAACCATCTCTGGATTCATTCTTGTGAAGGAAAACATCCTTTTCCAGGTCTTGCAAACCATTGCATGGACCTTTAATTTAACTCACTCTTAAGTCTGCCATTTCCAGTTAGATGGCTATTACCTATCAGAAACAACAGATGTTTCCAATCCCTGCACCTCCCACACAAAACACCTGTCAACTACTCTATGTCTTTTCTACTTCTGTTCCCATAGCTATCATTTGTCACTCTATGGTGGATGATTCTCACTTGGCTGATGGCATGGACAATAGAACTGGTTGGAATGACTGTCTGAGAGCAGTCAAGAAAAAAACAACAAAAAAAGAACTTAATTATTCAATCTCAACTGTGAAACTTATGGACTACTATGTGAAACTTATGATCTACTACTATAGGAGATTACTTTGGATGTTGGGCACACTGTCAATCTGTACTCAGCAACTGATTTTGTGTGAGTCAGGGAGGAGGGTGTCTCAACAACTTGAACAAATAATTCTCTTCCTAGGGTATCAGAATTTGTTTCCTAGATTAAAGCTAGTCATTAAAAAGCTTCCTCCTGAAAAAAAAAGTGTTCATATGCTTCTTAGGACCGAAGAGATCTTTAATCTTGTGGAAACACTAACAGTGGATCATATTGCTGTCAGCTATGGATATCTTTCCAAAATGAAGTCATACTTGCTTTCTTGGGGAATCTTCCTGATAAAATAAATGACCTGTTTATCAGATTTGTTAGGTGGGATCAGAGCAGTGTTCAGTTTACAAAGAATTATTTCTCACCCTTCAGATAGTATGTACTCTTTTGTGTACTCACCCCAGTTTTCTAAGAATCATAAGATTTTTATTACTGGCTGATGAGAAGAGGCCTTGTGATTCTAGGCCACTGGCACTCTAACCACTAATCCTTTATTCTAGTTTTTACTCAACCTCATATATTTTTCTCACACACATGCATGTACCAATATTCAGTTGAGTATTTGAGAGGCATCTTTTGCAATTTCTGTATGTTTATCTCTACTTTATTACTCTGCTCTGTGAACCACTGTTGTACCCTGGCCTACGTGTGGTTTTAGCTCACTCTACTCAAATCAGGAAATCTGTTGTGCTCTGCCTGTATTCTCTCTCCATGTGCCATGGCCTGAAAACTCTCAAGGAATGGAAGTTGAGCCATCATAGGTGTAACTTTGTTTCTTCTCATCTCTTACAATTACTGTTCTTTATTGCCTGCCTCACAGTGTTTTGAAATATGTTAACAGGTTTTGGCAGTTTTTGTTTTGTTTCAGACAGAAGGATAGATCAAGTCCAAGTTAGTGTTTTCCTAGGTGGAAACATAATTATCTTTAATCTTTATTATAGATTTTAGTATCAGCTAGACAACTTACCAACCATAAAACAAATTGAACAAAACAATTTTATTTTTGAATAGAGCTTCTTTGAATTTATGAATTAATCCATGAAGAATTGGAATCTTTATGAAGTTGAGTTTTCTATTATATTGTGACATTATGTCTTAAGTTGTTAATGGCATTTTATCTATTTTAATGTAATAATTTTATTCCTATTAAGTTTGCACAGTATTTATAAAATTAATTTCTATGCAGCTTACAATTTTTGTCATTATCTGGGAATCAAATTTTCACTTTTTATTATGTTTCAAGATTGGCTATATTCTATGTAGATCAGAATCATTTTATTTGAGATTGATGTTATGTCCAGCACCCTTGACTAACTATATTACTAATCCAATGACCATACTCTTCATTCTAAGATTTTGATTTTTATATCCTCAGGTTTTCTTTCATTTCTATATGATTTTCTCCCATTATTTCTTGTGTATTATTTATTATTTTCTTTTGAGAATATCTCCAATAACATTTTACTTAAAGTATTTGAAATTCTATGATATTAATTCTTAAAAGCATGAATTTATTATCTGATTGCTTATTTTGATGGCTCCTTTGTAGTGTTAGATTTTTTTCTTACATATTTAATTTAGGGTTTTGGTCTGCAATACTATTTTGAGTGTATTGGTGTATCTTTGGTTTTATGGTTGTCTCCACTCAGCTCTCTGAGGTCCTCAGTTCAGAATCAAAGCTTACATGATAAATTTAGATGCCTTTTCCCAGAGTGATAATGAAAATATATTGGATCCTGTCACCAAGCCAGTAGAATCTGTGTCAATTTTCATTTTGGAGATTATAACAATATACATAAGGAATATTATTTATCTATCCTTATCTGTACATAGATAATATTTGTACTTACATCTCCTATCAGATAACTTAACTTAATGTTATATCCCCAGTGAGCAATCAATAGAATTTTTAGTCTTGTATCAAGAGCAAGAAGAGTACACTATTCGTATTCTTTACTATTCAAGCAAGCAATCATTTTCTTTACTGGAGAAAATTTCCTTATTCTGAAGTAATTGAAATATAGTGTGGTTCTTCCTACTTGCATTTATACATAGAGTTCAATGACTTTAGCTACGATTTTATTTGTGGTCCCCAAATATATTTATCACTTACAGTTTTTTTTCTTTTTAATATTTTTCTTTCAATATTATATAATTCAAAGCAAAATTTTACCATAATAAACAAAATTCAAATTGATTTGAATGTAAATCACACCTTATACTGTCATTTATTCATGTATTTACTTAAATCTGATCTTCTTCCAGAAGTGATTTAATTTGGCTTACAAGGATGCATTAAATGAAGTATAAACATATAAAAATAAAATAGGTAGGGGAAAAAAAAGAAAGTAAAGAGTGGGAAGAAGAAAGAAAGAAGAGCAAGAGAAAAATAAAATGAAGAGGACAAGAAAGACAGAAACAAATAATGAGATTAAAATTTATAGTAATAAATGGTATGGTTGTCTATGAACTATATGGCAGTTAGAAGGTAAAAATTTATAAAATCATTAATTATAATTAACATAATTATAATTAATTTAATATTATATAATTAAATATATTATTATATTATTTTAATTAATAAATAATTTAAAAGTATATAAATTATGCATTTCTTAGGGTCCATTTGTGGCTTCCACTCAGCCTTTCCCACTGTAATAGCCCTCATTCCATAGGACAGGGAACCCATGTAAGGATTCTGCCAGCTTCTGAGTATATCATCTCTTTCAATTATGCATTCCAGAAATGGGACTAATAATGACATTTGAGACTCACTTTGCACATTATGAGATGGATTTGAGCTAAAACATCATTGGTTATCAAACATTCATAAGCCGCTACTCTGACTGGTGAACCAAAGTAATGTTTTGGGTCTTCTGGCATTAATGTTAAAAAGCCATTGTTTAGTAGTCCTAAAAAGATCTCCTTATTTTCTTTTCCCTCATTCCATTTACCCTAGTAAAAAGCACTAGGCCTCTTTGGGAAAGGTCAGGAGAAAAATTAACAGTATAAATTTTTGGCAGTGTACCTGGTTCCTTCTTCTAAGAGTCATGGCCTCCCTTCATTCAGAGGGTTCTGAGACTGTAAATTGGCTTAAGTCTTCAAATCAATTGAGAGTTCCTGACTCTATTTTTAAGATTCAGGATAGATTTTTGTTTGTTTGACCTTGAACTTTTCAGCTTTTACAGAACAAGTATGAATTTATTAGGTTTTCTATCTATTTTACTTCTAGAAGTGATGCAATTAACTAGCCAGTGACATAGGGTCTGTCGAGTCAGACTAATTTGATTGCTGCTTTGACTTTGCTGTCCATTATAGAACCACACCCACAATTCTTTTGGCAGTTGAGGACAGCCTCTTGGGCCTTGCTGTGGAGATCCAATTACTCCCAGAATATTTAAGTTTCCCAGTTCAGAGGCCGCAGTCACTAGGGTAAGATCTAGCCTACAGGTAAGATCTATTACAGGGCTCTTCAAGGATTCTGGGACTCCTCTCACAAATATATTGTTCACAACTGTGGTAAAATGTAAGTCTTCTGGATCCTGCCAGTGAGGGTAAGTAGGTCTTTAATAACAAATTTGCTCTAAAATTTCAATCTCCATAAGTCTTTGTTTTCTTTACTCTACATTAAACCAAGGCAGATCTGGGATTTCTAATGTACTCACTGAAGGCCACACTTTTGTCCATGTTTCAACAAACACACCAAAAAACAAAACAAAACAAAACAAAACAAAACAAAACAAAACAAAACAAAAAACAGTTAGAGCCCTTCTAAACTCCTCAAGCTGCAAAATTAAATTCAGAATTTCTGCTTAGTGAGCCCATCAGTATTTATCAAACAATATAATCACTACAAAGTCAAAAATTCAGTCTGACCTAACTTTGTTTCTTTCTTCATTATCACATACCATCAGTATACATTCCCACACATGTTTCCTGGATTTCTGTCTATATACATTAGAAAATACAATAGTTGTTTTGGAATGTAGCTCAGTTCCCTATGGATCTCACTTTCTACTTCTCTTTTAGGGATCTGCTAAGGCTTAAGTTTAGTTATAGGTCTAGAAACACAGAGAGGTTGTGGGAGTGGATCCTAGGGAGAATTAGTGTATCTGAATGGCAACTGACACAGGGGAGGCTGTTGCCATTTCCTCAGACGATGCAAGCTGAAGTGTTGAGGCCACTGCCACTTGTGCTGGAGATAACTCTTCCATTAGCAAAAAAGACTCATGAGAATTTAAAGTTCAGTGTCCCCAGCTTCATTACATCTTCCCCATTCCAATTTAAAAAGTATCTTTATTTTCTAATCAATGCCCAATCACAGAGGTTTGAAGTTCTACTTACATTGTGATTCAGCCAATCAAAGGATGAGGTTCTACATTTTATTTTCAGTAAACTCAGACTTGTGGCCACAGAAGAATCTCCTTCAGAGCATACTTAGAAGCTTTCAGGTAATTTTTGCAGTGTTTGAACTAAGAGTTTGCATTCCTGAGTTTATTCTATTCTTTCATCATTTGGTTGAGAGACATTAAGAGAAAAAGCTAACCTCATAATATTCATTAGTTTTCCAAAAATGCTTG
Organism: Camelus ferus; assembly: GCF_009834535.1. Lineage (NCBI taxonomy): Eukaryota > Metazoa > Chordata > Mammalia > Artiodactyla > Camelidae > Camelus > Camelus ferus. The sequence goes on from NC_045709.1 coordinate 63,379,165, forward strand.
AAAATATCATATGCACAGTCACCTAGCTCCTTGTTTATTATAACTGTTTGATTAGGAATATCCAATGGATATTTTGTATATGTATAATGTCAGATAATGTATCATGCAGTCATTTCTACTAGAAATATTAATTAGCATCTTTAAATCTAATCAGAGAGCCAATTTCAGAAACCATAGAACCAATTCAGGAAACTCATCCTTAAAATGTTCTTCCTTTAGAACCAGTCTTAGTGCCAAAGTCTCTATTAGTTATGGTTTGCCAGAGGAATAGAATTCGCTTATGTAATTATGGAGGCTAAGAAGTCCTATGAGCTGCATTGGGCAAGCTGAAGGCTCAGGAGACTTGATGATATGGCTCCTGTTCTAGCTCAAGGGCCTCAAAACCAGGATAGCCAATATTGTAAGTTTTAGTTCAAGCTCAAGTCCATACACAGAAGACTGAGGTCTCACTTCAAAGGCAGTCAGGCAGAGGGATGATTCTTTCCTATTCAGTCTTTTATTTTATTTAGGCCTTCACTGGGTTGGATAAGTCCCACCTACACTGGAGTGTGGAATCTGCTTTATACAATCTAATGATTCAAATGTTACTCTCTAGAAACACCCTCACAGGCATACTCAACTACCTGGGCACCCTGAAGCCTAGTCAAGTTGACATAAAAAATTAGCTACTTAATTTTTAGAGAAACTCCTCTTTCTGACTTTAAGAGTAAAGTGGAAAATTGGGTACTTGACTCTTCCTTACAGCACATTTACTGATTATTTGGAGCCTTATTTTTCTTCAAATTCTTAAGCTATTGAAATACAGTATTTTTCCAATATAATTTTTGCTGATAGTATCTACATTTTTTTTTATCAAATAGATTCCCTCCTCTGATATTTGATAATTTGGGTGGGAGAATCTTATTATTTTATCTGGGTCATCAGTTTATTCTGAGTATTACTCTGTTTTTGTTCTAAGCCTCCTTTAAAATATTCAACAAAGATTTTGAGACTTGACAATTATTTATTATTAGTTCTTTTGTAAGCTAAATCTTGTTATTTCTGGCCTTAGTCTATTTTTAAAAAGTCAAGATATAGTTGACTGGATAGGTGGGGCTACATTTTTTAAGGGTCTAATTCAAATTTATAAAAAAGACATTAAAGACTAAATTCATCCTTGAAATCCACAGTTGATTCATCCTTTCACAACGTTAAAAAATGAATTAGCATTCCATATGGTTATACAGGAAAGAATTAGGGATGCGCTCCAAAGATGTTGTCTGAAATTTATGACCTCTGAAGCCATTATTAGGGATTTCCAATTTCAATTGTTTGTTTCAAACTAAGGGTCCAACTTACATATAAATAAGTTGATAAATATTCTAGAGCATTAGATAATATGCATACCTCAGAGATATGGTGGATTTGGTTCAAGATCACCACAGAAAAGTAAATATCTCAATAAAATGAGTCACACAATAGTTTTGGTTTCCCAGTGCATATAAAAGTTGTGTTTACACTATACTGTGGTCTGTAAAATGTGCAACAATATTATGTCTAAAAAAAGTACATACCTTAATTTAAAAATATTTTATTGCTAAAAATATGTTAATCCTCATCTGAGCCTGTTTTTTTGGCAGTGGAAAGTCTTGCCTTGATGCTGATGGCTGATGACTAATAAAGATGGTGGTTGCAGAAAGCTGAGATAGCTGTGACAATTTCTTAAAATAAAATAATAGTAAGGTTTGTGGCATCAATTGACTCTTCCTTTTATAAACAATTACACTGTAGCATTCAATACTGCTGATAGAATGTTATGCACAGAACTTCTTTCAAAATATGAGTCACTTCTCTTAAGCCCTGCTGCTGTTTTATTAACTAAATTTATGTAATATTAAAAATTTTTGCTATCATTTCAACATCATCAGTATTTCATCAAAGTTGTTTTCATCTTAAGAAACCACTTTCTTTGCTCATCCATAATAAGCAACTCCTGGTGGAGGTGGAGGGAGGGAGGATTGGATGAAGGTAGTCAAAAGGTACAAACTTCCAATTATAAGATAAATAAGTGCTAGGACTGTAATACCTAACATGATTAACTTAATTAACACTTTTGTATATTATATATGAAAGTTAATAGTGTAAATCCTAAGATCATCACAAGGAACATTTTTTCCCTTTTATTTTGTGTCTATATGAAATGATAAATGTTCACTGAACTTATTACAATAATCATTTCATGATGTAAGTCAAATCATTCTGCTGTACATCTTAAGTTTAATCAATTATATCTCAATAAAACTAAGAAAAAAAGAAGCAACTTTTCATCTATTAAAGTTTTATCATGAGATTGCAGCAATTTAATCACATCTTCATGCCCCAATCTAATTTTAATTCTCTTGCTATTTCCACCATGTCTGGTGTTACTTCTTCCAATGAAGTTTGAACCTTTCAAATTCATCCATGAAGGCTGGAATCAGTTTCTTCCAAACTCCTGTTAGTGTTGATATCATGACCTCTTTGCATAAATCACAAATGCTCTTAATGACATCTACCATAGTGAATCCTTCCTATAAAGTGTTTCCAATGACTTTTCCCAGATCTATCAGAAAAATCACTATCTACAACAGCTATATCCTTAAGAAATGCATTTCTTAAAAATAAAACTTGAAATTTGAAATAACTTCTTGATCCATGGGCTGCAGAATTAATGTTGTGTTAGCAGGTGTGAAAACAACATGAATCTCATTGTCCATCTCCATCAGAGCTACTGAGTGATTAGCTGCAGTGTCAATGAGCAACAATATTTTGAAAGACTTTTTTTTTTTGAGCAGTAGGTCTCAACAGTGGACTTAAAATATTTAGTAAGCTATTCTGTAAACAGATGTGCTGTCATCCAGGCTTTGTTGTTCCATTTATACAGCACAGGCAGAGTAGATTTAGCATAAGTCTTAAGGGCTCTAGGAATTTTGGAATGCTGAGTAAACATTGGCTTCAACTTAAACTTAACTGCATTAGCCTCTAACAACAGAGTCAGCCTGTCCTTTGGAGCTTTGAAGCCAGGCATCTCCTCTCTGACTATGAAAGTCCTAGTGGCAACTTCTTTCACTAGAAGTCTGTTCATCTACATTAAAAACTGTGTTATTTAGTGTAGGCACCTTCATTAATAATCTTAGCTATATCATCTGGATAACTTGCAAGTTTTATATTAACACTTGGTGTTTCACCTTGAAGTCTTATTCTAAGAAAACGGTTTCTTTCTTTAAACCTCATGAACCAATCTCTACTAGCTTCAAACTTTTCTTTTGCAGCTTCCTCACCCTTCTTAGCTTTCATAGAATTGAAGATAATTAGGGCCTTGCTCTAGATTAGGCTTTGGTTTAAGGGAAACTTGCAGCTGGTTTGATCTATTCAGACCACTAAAACTTTCTCTGTATCAGAAGTAAGACTGTTTCATGTTCTCATCATTTGCATGTTCACTGGAATAATACTTTTAATTTCTCTCAAGGCTATTTTTTAAATTCACAACTTGGCATAAGATGCTTAGATTTTGTTCTGTCTCAGCTTTTGTCATGCCTTTCTCACTAAGCTTAATCATTTCTAGGTTTTGATTTAAAGTGACAGATGAGTGACTCTTCCTTTCACTTAAACACTTAGAGATCATGTAGGGTTATTAAATAACTTAATTTTAATATTGTTGGGTATCAGAGAAGAGGGACACCCAAGGGGAGAGAGAGAGAGTTGAGGAAATGGTCAGTTGATGGAATAGCCAGAAAACATACAACATTCATTGATTAAGTTTATTGTCTTTTGAGAGTGTGTTTCCTGATGTCCCAGACAATTACAATAGTAACATTAAAGATCATCAATCACAGATCTTTATAACAAATATAATAATAATGTAAATGTTTAGAAAACTATGAGAATTACCAAAATATGACAGAAATACACAAAGTGAGCAAGTACTGTTGGAAAATTGACCCTGATAGACTTGTTGAACAAAGAGTTGCCACAAACCTTCAATTTAAAAAGAATAAAAACATAGTATCTGTAAAATCAATAAAGCAAAATGCAATAAAATAAAGTATGTCTGTATATGTTAATGTAACTATTCTAAATAATCTTTAAATATCATATACCTTATCTAAACATTAAAATGTCTTTGACACTATTTCTCCACTGTGAAAAAGGAAGTGCTTAACATGAACCATAATGCACTTGCACTAATCTCTAAATGACCAGAAAGCAAAGAAAGGAGGAATATAAAATAGGGAGAAGAACAAATTAAGATGGGATAATAGGAGTCTCTCTGAGAATGGGTACATTTGAACTGAGTGAAACTCAGGCAACAGTTGATCAGATATATCACTTGCACACCTCATTTTGGGAATGCCCAAACTAGTGATTTCCTCTGGTAGTACCAAAATATATTCTATTCTTAGCAGAGAAAAGCTTTGGAAAAGATATTTTCCTGGTGTCATGAAGATATTGTGAGACAGGTTCAAGAAAATTCTCACCAGGTTTGCTAGATGACCCAAGGCAAAGTTTATATCTTAACATGTCTAATCTGATGAGACTTTTTGATCTTATTACACTATGTGTATTCTCTTCTCTATGAATATATGCTTAAAGGGTTTCAAAAAAAAATGAATGAGGACAATCACAGAGAGAAAAAAAGTGTTGTTAGTAACAAAGTAAATGTATATCAAGGATAAAAATTTCTAAATAAGATCAGTTAATTGAAGAAATACTAAAAAGCTTTCAAAATTATTATTATTATTATTATTATTATTATTATTATTATTATTATTATTATTATTTCTAGAAATAAAAATTAACTCAATTGTCATTTGAAGGCCCCTTAAGAGGGAGGCTCAAGGATCTCAGAGGAGCATGTTACTTTTAAGTGAAGGTTTTTGAGCCTTAGCAGACACAGTGTTTCAATTGAATATACTTAAAACCTCTGGATTTGATTACAGCAGACTTCCCAAAATGACACCCATTGCTTAAAATTAATCTAAGTTTATGAATCCAACTTCAGATAGAGATAACACTGTTTTGACAGATATTTAATAATGTCTCAGAAGAAGAGGTCATGGGTTGATATTCATAGGCTAGGATAGGGAGTGTCGACTGAAATAAATGCTCAGCCTATAAGTTAAGAGTTATGTTTTATTTGGCGGGGGGACTTAAGCCGGGGTGACAGCCTCTCAGATGGTTCTGAGGGACTGCTCCGAAGAGGTAGGGGAGAAGCTAGGATATATAGGGGCTTTACAACAAAGACCAGGTAGTTGGAACAATAAAAGATTACTTTTTGTCTAAAGAAAACCAGGCATCTCAAGTTACAGAATGTAGTGTTTTTCTATGTATGGGAGGAAGCAAGCATTTGGGCTCACCAAATTCATTCCTTTGACAAGCACCTAGCTATCTAGGACAAGTATCCTGTCCTTTCTTATTTTGAGTCTGCTCAGGGTGTACCATTGTGAGTGGCTGCAGAGGCTGGGCTGCAGGCCCATCCCCACTGGGGGGTGGTGGCAGCCACTGATGACTTGGCTTCAGCATTCTTTGTTTACTGATATGTTTGCAGTATTTTCACTCACACTGCAGTATTTTCATTCATAGGAGCTATGCTCAAAAAATTTAAGTTGGGTCTTCCAATATCAGTATCTGGTTGGCATTGGGCAATTTTATGATATAATGTTTAGTACTGGTGGTCACAGAAGAATGAGAGTCTTAAATCTTGATAATTAAAAAATTGAGCCAAATGCCTGTGTGAGAAATTTATTATCCTAAAAAAGGAGACATTTACTCAATAAGCATCTTATTTGATTTCATAAATAAGATTTAAATAGTTTCCTAAATAATTATAGAGTATACTTTATTATTTATAAATTTACCTTCCTGGGCAAGAAATTCCTATATAAAAACAAAAAAATTTATTCACAGAAGTGACCTCAATTCTCAGTGCATTAAAGAAAGAAATTTGGAATAAATTTAAAGTTTTGCTACTGAAACATACCATGGTTTCTTTCCTCAAAATGTTTAAAAATTCTCAAACTTGCAAAATATTACATGTGGCTACCTAAAATACTAGAATGTACATTATGGTATGAGTATCTCAAAATGTCCAGTGAACTTTATGGTAAGGCAATTGCTGGTGAAATTGGGTAAATCATTAAACTATTTTTTTGTAATTTCTTTCTTTCTTTTTTAAAATGTCTGCTCAATATACTTTGACATTTATTGCCTAGAGTAAAATGGAATTCTTCAATAATAACCAAAAGAATTTATTTTGAAAAGTTAGGAAACTATATTTGGGGCAGTCTCATTGATATATTGTATAATTCATATATTTCTGTCATTTTAACCTTTCACAAAACAAGTTTCCAACTGCATCTATAGAACAGATCTCAGAGTACACAAATGGCTCTATCAACCATATGGTGACTAATTCTTTTTATTAAATGCAATTGGTATGGAAACAACTAGTCAACACCAAATAACAAAATTATTATGTATAAATAGCTGCCTCTTTGTGATTATAACAAATATCATATTTACATCCAAAGGAAATATTTGACAATAATTCAATAATTTACAGTCTCTTAAAATAGTACATGTGATTATGTATACACCAAAATAGCTTAAATTTCTTCAGATGCTAGTACATTCAAATATATATAATGAAATGTTCTTGAAATACCAAATCAATAATCAACCTCCAGGATCAACTAACATTTTGTGAAATTATGTTTCAAGGTTTCAACATCATACCCCATATGTTTTATGGCTATAAATGATAACTTTTTCTTATTTTAGATAATTATGTTTAAAAAAAAACCCAACAGTTTGTAAATATCACAGTGCTGAAAAAGATAAAAATAGAAGCTGAACATGGTAAATTTAGTTTTTTTCCCTTTATTGTTGTATAATACTTGCAGTTATTGTGTCAGCTACAACTCTTTGATAACATTTTCAAAGTTTAGTTTTAATTAATATCTTGAATAATTGTGAGATGCAATAAAAGTTTATTTAAACCCATATTATGATTTTAGGGGAAAATATAAAAGTAGTTTATAATTTCTTTTAAAATACCTAAATCTAAAATGTAAGTAATGAAAATTGGTACTAAATGCAATATATACCGTGTATCATGGGGTGACACACAGTTATAACCACAATTATAGGATTTTGATGCTCATTTTAGGAAGCCGGCCTCTTGAATTAACATATAATTATTGAGAGATTATTAAATTAATGATGATAGACCAGTGAATAAAACAGAAAAACTTACAGTCTTTATGAATGAAAGAAAGAAAGAAAGAAAGAAAGAAAGAAAGAAAGAAAGAAAGAAAGAAAGAAAGAAAGGGAGAGAGAGAGAGAGTTAGAAATGGATATATGCTTCAGGGAAAAACAACTAAGGAAAAGGTATATGTAATATCATAGAATAAATTTGAGTTTGCAATTTTAATCAAGATGGTCATAAATATTACAATAAAATATTAGTATCTGGCTAAATATCAGGAGGAAGTATGGGAGCAAGTCACGTACATATCTTGGAGGATTAGATTCCTGGCAGAAAGAACAAAAAGAGAAAAGTCTCTGAATTTGAGAGTATGAATATTGTTTCAAGGAACCACAAAGAGGCCAGAGTTTTTAGAGTGGAATGAAGTAGAGATAGCATAATATGAGATAAAGTGAGAGGTAAAATAAAGTAAACCTCAGGTAATCCTATGATGTTTTTGGCTAAGTTACTTACTTAGACATTTATCCTGAGTAATGTGTAAAACCATTGGAATATTTGGAGTAGAGAAGTGAAATTATCTGTATTTTGTTTTAACAGAATATTCTGAGAGTTGTATTGATAATAGATTAGAAGGATGAGTAGAAGAAGGGCACAAGTAAGAAATGTATTTCAATAAATTAGATAAGAGTACAGATTTGGTGTGCCTAACTTAGTAAAGGAAAGTGTTCAGAACAAATAAAAACAAAAAGTGAACACAAAACTTTGTAAGGTATGAACTGAAGTATGATAGAAAAGGGAGGAAAAATTAAGAAAAAATACGTTAGACAGTAAACTCTAGCACTGGCCTGATAGAGGAAGGAATTTCTGCAGTGCAAAAGTATAAACCACATTTCAGAGTTGCTGTATGCTTCTATCTGTAAATATTGAAACTGACCATCTTGGAGATCAAAGAGACCTAACCTACTCAATAATATGACTTCACTTAGTTTGCTGAGGGAAATACACAAAAGCTTGGGTTTGAGTGTTGACTCTATGAAGAAAATCTGGGAGGGGTATCAGAATACCATCTAACAAACAAAGTTGAGAATTGTTTCAATTTTAAGTTATATATTGAAGGTGGATAAATAGGATTTGTGATAGATCAAATATTAGCACAAGACAAATAAGGGAATCAATAATTATTTACAAAAAGTTTTACTACTAGAAGAATGATTTCCATTTACTGAAATGTGGAAGATTATAAAGACAGCTTATTTGGAAGCAGGGGGAATCAAGAGTTCAGGTTTTTACACTATAATTTTGATATGCTTATTAGCTAACCAAGTGTTAACTGAATATACAGGTCTTTAGTTCAGGGTAGAAGACCTCGTGGAGATGTGCATTTAGAATTGTCTTCATTTAGATGCTGTTTAAAGCTATCAAATTATTTGAGGTAACCAGAAGAGTCGGTATAGAAAAGATGGCCAAGGTCTATGTCCTGTAGTTTTAAAATGTTAAAAAAGTTGGGAAGCAGAGGATAAAACAGTAAAGGAGGCTTAAATGAACACACCAATTTTAAACAAGTCATGAGGAGTTTCAATATAAAGGGGAAAAGTGAAATGAGCAACATAAGTGGATAGAAAAAGTGGAAACAAAATAATTCACAGGAGAGATTATAAAGAATTTTGGGCACAATGTCATAAAGTAGGTGACAGAGGATGGGATCTGGTATACAAATGGATGTGTTGGTCTTGGTTAAATTATCATGAAGAATCCATCTGAATACCAAGAAAGAAGGCTTATCGCAAAGAAAGAGAGAGGTGATTCAATGGGATGATAGATGCTTGTAGCAGATTTTGTTAGTTTGCTGAAAAATCTTTGAATTTCCTTGAAATCATTATTAAGTCATTCATTTCATATCACAACAGGATTTAGTTTTGAGAATAATATACTTACTGAATAGCTAATTATTCTATTAATGAGAAAAAAAATCACAAAGATCAATTTGTGCTAGGAACCACAGCCAACTCCAACAAAAAATGTTTATTGGGAGAAACAGGAGGACGAGAAAAGAAAAAAAGTAAAACATTCTTTATTGTTCTGCATTACTATAGCAATAACTGTTTTATATAATTTTTATATGGCTATACTATAAGTTTATAAAATAATCTCTTCTTTTGCTGTCTTTTATTTACTTTTTATAATTGAAACATAGTCAGTTTAGACTGTTGTGTCAATTTCTGGTGCACAGCACAATGCCCCAGTCATTCATGAATTTACATATATTTGTTTCCATATTCTTTTTCACCATAAGATACTACAAGATATAGAATATAGTTCCCTGGGCTATACAGTATAAATTTGTTTATCTGTTTTAAATATGCCAGCCAGTATCTGCAAATCTAGAACTCTTAAACTATCCCCTCCCACCCCTCAGCCCCCTGGTAACCACAAGTTTGCTTTCTATGTCTGTGAGTCTCTTTCTGCTCTATTAAATAAATTCCTTTTCCTTTTCCTTTTCCTTTTCCTTTTCCTTTTCAGATTCCACATTAATGGTATCATAAGGTATTTTCACATTCTGGCTTACTTCACTTAGAATGACATTCTCCAGGGACATCTATGTTGCTGCAAATGACATTATGTTGTCATTTTCCATGGCTAAGTAGTATTCCATTGTATAAATATACAACATCTTCTTTATCCAGTCATCTATTGATGGACATTTAGGTTGTTCCCATGTCTTGGATATTGTAAATAATGCTACTATGAGCACTGGAGTGCAGGTGTCTTTTTGAATTAAGGTTCCCTCTATATCTATGCCCAAGAGTAGGATTGCTGGATCATATGTTAAGTTTATTTTTAGCTTTTGAGGAATCTCCATACAGTTTTCCACAATGGCTGCATCAAACTGCATTCCCATCAACAGTATAAGAGGGTTCCCTTTTCTCCATACCCTCTCCAGTATTTATCAATTGTGGACTTTTAAATGATGGCTATTCTGACTGGTGTGAGGTGATACCTCATTGTATTTTTGATTTGATTTCTCTGATAATTAGTGATACTGAGAATTTTTTCATGTGCCTATTGGTCATTTGCATGTTTTCATTGGAGAATTGCTTGTTTAGGTCTTCTGCTCATTTTTGGATTGGGTTGTTTGTTTCCTTGTTTATTATTAATTGTATGAGCTATTTATATATTCTTGAAATCAAGCCTTTGTCAGTCTCATCTTTTGCAAATATTTTCTCCCATTCCATAGGTAGTAATTTTGTTTTGTTTATGGTTTCCTTTGCTGGCAAGATCTTGTAAGTTTAATTAAGTCCCATTTGTTTATTTTGCTTTTATTTCTTTTGCTTGGGTAGACTGCCTTAGGAGGACATTGCTGAGATTTATGTTAGATAATGTTTTGCCTATCTTTTCTTCTAGGAGATTTATTGTGTCTTGTCTTATGTTTAAGTCTTTAAGCCATTTTGAGTATTTTTGTACATAGTGTGAAAAAGTGTTTTAACTTCATTGATTAATGTGTGGCTGTCCAACGTTCCCAACACCATTTGAAAAAGAGGCTGTGTTTTTTCTGTTGTATATTCTTGCCTCCTCTATCAAGGATTAATTGAGCAAAAGTTTGTGGGTTCATTTCTGGGCTCTCTATTTTCTTCCATTGATCTATACGTCTGTTTTTGTACAAATACCATGCTGCTTTGATTACTGTAACTCTGTAGTACTTTCTGAAGTCTGAAAAGATTATTCTTCCAGCTTCATTCTTTGTCTTCAGTAATGTTTTGGAAACTATGGGTCTTTTGTGATTTCACATAAATTGGAATATGATTTGTCCTAATTCTGTGAAAAATGTCCTGGGTAATTTGATAGAGATTGCATTAAATCTGTAGATTGCTTTGGGTAGTTTGACCATTTTAACAATATTGATTCTTCCAATCCAAGAACATGGGATGAATTTCCATTTCTTTAAGCCTTCTTTGATTTCCTTAATCAATATTTTATATTTCTCCATGTATTCCTAGGTATTTTATTGCTTTGGGTGCAATTTTATTTATTTATTTATTTATTTATTTATTTATTTATTTATTTATTTATTTATTTAACTTTTTTTTATTGAGTAATAGTCATTTTACAATGCTGTGTCAAATTCTAGTGTAGAGCACAATTTTTCAGATATATATGAACATATATATATTCACTGTCACATTTTTTTCACTATAAGCTACCACAAGATCTTGTTTATCTTTCCCTGTGCTATACAGTATAATCTTGTTTATCTATTCTGCATTTTAAAATCTCACTCTGTCCCTTCCGACCCCCAGCCCCCTTGGCAACCACAAGTTTGTATTCTATGTCTATGAGTCTGTTTCTGTTTTGTATTTATCTTTTTTTATTATTATTTTTAGATTCCTCATATGTGCAATCTCATATGGTATTTTTCTTTCTCTTTCTGGCTTACTTCACTTTGAATGACATTCTTCAGGAACATCCATGTTGCTGCAAATGCGTTATGTTGTCAGTTTTTATGGCTGAACAGTATCCCATCATATAAATATACCACATTTTCTTTACTCAGTCATCTGTTGATGGACATTTAGATTGTTTCCAGTCTTGGCTATTGTAAATAGTGCTTCTATAAACATTAGGGTGCAGGTGTCATTTTGAAGTAGGGTTGCTTCTGGATTTATCCCCAGGAGCAGGATTCCTGGGTCATATGGTAAGTCTATTCCTAGTCTTTTAAGGAATCTCCATACTGTTTTCCACAATGGCTTTCCTTGCTTCCCTCTCCCACTCTTAATGATTTAGATGTCTTCTTTTACAATTTTGTGTTTATTCTTTTTGTAATTCATGGCAGTTATCTGCTTTCCAGTTATGAGTTTCTCATTTTTGTAGCATCCTGCTTCTTTTCTATTTAGAGTAGACCTGTCAATATTTGTTTTAGCATGGGTTTAGTGCTGCAAAACTCTTGTAGATTTTTCTAGTCTGTGAAATTCTTTATGTCTCCTTCTATCCTAAAGGATAGCCTTGCTGGATAGAGTATCCTAGGCTGCATCTTTTTTTCATTCAGGACTTTGAATATATCTTGCCACTCCCTTCTGGCCTGTAGTGTTTGTGTAGAAAAATCAGCTGAGAGCCTTATGGAGGTTCCCTTGTAACTCACTATTTGTTTTTCTCTTGCTGCCTTTAGGATCATTTCTTTATCCTTGACTCTGGCCATCTTGATTATGATATGTTTTGGTGTGGGTCTATTTGGGTTCTTTCTGTTTGGGACCCTCTGAGCTTCCTGTACTTGGATATCTGATTCCTTCTTTAAGTTTAGGAAGTTTTCAGTCATGATTTCTTCAAAAACCTTTTGAATCCCCTTTGTTCTTTCTTCCCCTTCTGGAAACCCTATTATGCTAGGGTTTGGCATGCTTTATATTATCCCATAGGTCCCTTATATTGTTTTCATTGTTTTTTTTATTTGTTTATCTTGTAGCTGTTCTGATTGGGTGCTTTCTGTTGTCCTGTCTTCTAGGCCACTTATTTGTTCCTCTGCATTATCTAGCCTGCTTTGTACAGCCTTTAGGTCAGCTCTCATCTCAGCAAATGAGTTTACTAATTCTACTTGGTTCTTCTTTATAGCTTCTATTTCATTTTTGACATATTTTATATCTCTAAACACTTTCTTTTAGTTCCTTCAGTACTTTGACCAGTCCTTTTTTTTAAATCTTGATCTAGTAGGCCATCAATGTCTATTTCCTTGATCATGCTTTCAGGGGTTTTCTCTTGCTCTTTTAATTGGGAGTGGTTTCTCTGCTTCTTCATATTGCTCATATCTCTCTGGCCCTGTGGCTTAAGGAGTATCAGTTATCTAGTTCTCCTGGAGATGCTGTGCTCTTAATGATTTTATTGAGAGGTCTTTGTGTCTTCGCCCTATTTTGTGAACTCAGCTTGCTGTTTCCAGGGGCCCTCTGTTGGTGCCTCGTCTGTGCTGCTCCCCATAGCTGTCAGCTAGCAGATCATGCCCCCTCCCAACACTGGGTCAGGTGCTGAGCTCTTATCCAGTGGGTGAGTGGGTCCTTCCCCTCCTGATGCCACAGTCAGATGTTCCGTTTGGGGGAGGCAGGTGGGCAGATTGTGCCCCTTTCCAGCACTGTGGTCAGGTGCTGCATTCCTGCCAGGAAAGCGGATTGCCACCTGCCCTTTCCTGGAGCCAGTCACTTTGCTGCTCTGTGCAGCTGCCCACTCTGCCTCGGGTCAGCGTTCCGAAGGTGGGCTCAGGGAAGACCGCAGAAGGGCCCCACCTCTGCTCTGTGCCAAATCTCAGCTCCTTGTTTGTCTTGGCAGAGTGAGTTCTCTGAGGTGCTAGGGTAGAAAGATCCTATCTGCCCCTAGCTGTAAACAAGTCTCACTCCTGCCCAGGAGGTTGCGGAGCCCCAGGGTGCAGATTCAGGTCTCAGCCCCACCCCTGCCTGGGCGCTGTGCACAGGAGAATATGGTGGCTGTTGCTGAGCCCAGCCTCTCTTCTCACGAGAAGCTGAGTAATGGCAGCACAGGTCTGAGGAGACAAAGGCTATGGCTCTCCTCCCCCCAGGGCACACCAGTCGTGTTGCTTTGCTTTTCTTCACAATTCATAGGGAATCAAGGTTGTTCTGCTTCATATCCCCTCCCAGCCATGGCACACAGCACCCTGCCATCACCTGGGGCTGCCTCAGTGCAGCTGCCCCTGTCCTCCGCCCAGCTAGGGCCACCTGTCCCGGCCCCAGCTGCTGGCTCACGTCTCAGGCTGTGTGTCACGGGGATCTTTGTGCCCTTTTAATGCAGTTCTGTTGGTCAAGGGGTGCTCCAGACAGATCCAATCCTCAGAGTCTCCCCCTCCATCCTGTTGGCCTCTCTGTTGGGAGGGGAGACCCAGCGAATGAGCACCAGTCCTCCTTTGCTGCTCTCTCCCTGTGGGATTGGTCCCACACTGTTTCATTTTTTCTTCTTTCTTTTTTCCTTTTTATCTACCAGATTTTTGGTATCTTTGTCTTTCGAAGAGGGTGATGTTCTGTCGGAGTTTGGCAGGTGCTCTGGTTGCCTGAGTGGGTCCATAGATGTGAGTTTTGGTGTATTTGTGGGAAAGGGTGAGCTACAAGCGTCCTTCTACTCCACCATCTTGCTTCTCCCTGGGTACAAATTTAAAAGGGCTTGTTTCTTTACTTTCTTTTCCTGTTGATTCATTGTTACTGTAAAGAAATGTAACTGACTTTTAATCTTGTATCCTGCTACCTTGCTGAATACTTTTAACAGCTCTAGTACTTTTCATGTGGAGCTTTTAGTGTTTTCTCTATATAATATCATGTCATCTGCATATAGCGACAATTTAACCTCAAATATAATCTCTTCTTAACTCCATTTTAGATACAAGTGGTGCAAATTATAAAATAATTTTCTCAAAGCTACAAAGCTAATAATTGGTGAAAGTTAGTTTCTGACCCAAATTATTCTAATATTAGAATGCCTTTAACATATTATCATTTAGCATATTCCTCTGACTCCTGAATTTCTTTAGGCTGATGGTGATAGTTAAAGGTTTGGACAGATTGAAAATTAATTTTTGAAAGGATATTTATGTTGTTTATATAGTTTCTAAAGCATCACGTCAAGAAACATATACTATCTTATCCCTCTTTTTATACTCCTTGATTGTGTTTTTCTTTTTTGTTTTCAATGTTAAGATAGTCCAAATTTATTTTGTGTGTTTCCTGCCTACACTTAGAATTGGCTATTTGTCCATAAACCCTGCTTCCTTTTAGTGGGAAATGGTATATAGTGAACCTACATTTGGTGCTAGAAATTTTCATTGTTATTTTGTTGTGTGCCCCATTTGCAATATTTATCACTCCTTCCATCAAGAGGTGGAGTCTGTTTCCTCTGCCACTGTGTAGAGGCTGTCCCTGAGTTTGTTTTAATCATTATAGTATGATGAAAGAGACATTAAAGTATGATGTGTGTGGCTTTCAGACCTGGGCCATATAAATGTTTGCAATTCTTATCACTTGCTCTCTGAGAGTCAGTCACTACCTTAAAATGTCTTGGCTATCTGTGTAAATAGAAAAGGGTAAAACTCTATTTGAAGAGGGAGATTCTGTGGAGAACAATCAAAGATCCAGACATAGAAAATAGCCATGAAGAAAAAGAGGCCTAGTCATCCCAAGAACCCTCCTAGCTATTGGAAAGGATCCTCTGGCTTCTATAGGTTGCCCAGGCAACACTATAGGGAAGTAGAATGAGTTATCCCTGCTGATCCCATCCTGAATTTCTGTTCCTCAGAATTGTGACCAATTTAAAAATTACTATTTAAAGCTACTGAGCTTTTTGTTTTTGTTTTACTTACAGCAACAAGAATAGTTGTCAGAATAACTAAATTTGGTTATTTTAACAAACATTTTATGTTGACAACAGTAGGAAAAGTTAATTTTTAATAAAAATATATTACATGATTATAGCATTTCTATTCAAATTTAGAGTTGTAAGGTTTCAAAAATTAACTTTGATTTTATATTTCTATCTCTTTTTTAATGAAAATCTTTATTGATATCGATGCATATGTGGAATAAATTTGTATATTTCCTCTGTATGTGTATATATGCATGTGTGTATATTTCTATTAACTGCTGAATAAAAATATTAATGTTTAACATTTATAACACTGTCTTATAAAATAATTATCCTCCACATAGGGGTGGGAAGAACTAATAGGAGGATAGCGTTATTCTTTTGCAAGTTACTAGTAAAGTTGCTGTGAATTGATCAAAAGATAGATGGCATATTTCCAAAAATGGAGACTAAGCACAAAATGCAAATCATGTATTTAATTTTTCTTTGTTTAGAACTCACACTTCTTTCTGCTATCATTCACTGATTCTCCTTCTTCACTTTCCTTCTTCCTTCCACTTTCTTTCTCAATTGTCTTTCTTCCTTACTCTTTTTCTTAAATACTGAAACACAGTACAATACATGTATATATAGCCATGCTTATGTATCTTACAATTTTATACCCAGAGCAGGTAAAAGAAGACTAAGATTCACCCTAGCATAAAAATGCTCTCAACCCTTTATCAGAAGCAGTCACCATATATTTACACAAAAAATGTAAGATGCTTCCAACATTCCTTTCTGTTCTGCTATAACCAAGTTGTTAAAAGCTTATTTGCCAGAAACCAATTTGTTGGAAGTTAATATATCAAAAAATAATTCAATTAAGTAACCAATCCAAATGACTGGGAACATATTCTAACCATAAAATTTGATAGAAATTTTTAATTGTTTATAAATAAATCATTACACATATAGAAAAGTATATGTGATCATCAGGACCACACATTTATACTTTCAATGAAAAGTTTATAATTTTTACAGATTAAAAAATACTCAGAATTGTTTTGTCTTATTATGGTATCTATTACACTACTAAAATTAGATTTTAAAAAGGTTTGACTAAATATTAATGTATTTAATTTGTTTATATTTTATTCAAAATTAATTAAAATTTATTTAATACTAATTTGTTTGGCCAATATTGTTATATACTACTTTAATCAATTTACAAAATAGTATATCAAAGTTTTGTAAAACAACTTTTAGTTAATTATTTTAAACATTTTTTATTGATTTATAATCATTTTATAATGTTGTGTCAAATTCCAGTGTAGAGCACAATTTTTCAGTTATACATGAACATACATATATTCATTGTCACATTTTTTTCTCCATGGGCTACCATAAGATCTTGTATCTAATTCCCTGTGCTATACAGTATAGTCTTGTTTATCTATTCTACAATTTTGAAATCCCAGTCTATCCCTTCCCACCCCCCACCCCTTGGCAACTGCAAGTTTGTATTCTATGTCTATGAGTCTATGCCTGTTTTGTATTTATGCTTTTTTTTTTTTTTAAGATTCCACATATGAGCAGTCTCATATGGTATTTTTCTTTCTCCTCCTGGCTTACTTCACTTAGAATGACATTCTCCAGGAGCATCCATGTTGCTGCAAATGGCGTTATGTTGTCGGTTTTTAAGGCTGATTAGTATTCCATTGTATAAATATAACTCTTCTTCATCCGTTGATGGACATTTAGGCTGTTTCCATGTCTTGGCTATTGTAAATAGTGCTTTTATGAACATTGGGGTACAGGTATTATCCTGACGTAGGGTTCCTTCTGGATATATGCCCAGGAGTGGGATTGCTGGGTCATATGTTAAGTCTATTCCTAGTCTTTTGAGGAATCTCCATACTGTTTTCCAAAGTGGCTGCACCAAACTGCATTCCCAACAGCAGTGTAGGAGGGTTCCCCTTTCTCCACAGCCTCTCCAGCATTTGTCATTTGTGGACTTTTGAATGATGGCCATTCTGAGAGGTGTGAGGTGATACCTCATTGTAGTTTTGATTTGCATTTCTCTGATAATTAGTGATATTGAGCATTTTTTCATGTGCCTAATTATCATTTGTATGTCTTCTTGGAGAATTGCTTGTTTAGGTCTTTTGCCCATTTTTGGATTGGGTTGTTTGGTTGTTTCTTATTAAGTCATATGAGCTGCCTATATATTCTGGAGATCAAGCCTTTGTTGGTTTCATTTGCAAAAATTTTCTCCCACTCTGTAAGTTGTCTTTTTGTTTTACTTGTGGTTTGCTGTGCAGAAGCTTGTAAGTTTCATTATGTCCCATTTGTTTATTCTTGTATTTATTTCTATTGCTTGGGTAGACTGTTCTAGGAGAACATTTTTGAGATTTCTGTCAGATAATGTTTTGCCTATATTTCTTCTAGGAGGTTTATTGTATCTTGTCTTATGTTTAATTCTTTGATCCATTTTGAGTTTATATTTGTGTATGGTGTAAGGGAGTGTTCTAGCTTCATCGCTGTACATGCTGCCGTCTAGTTTTCCCAATACCATTTGCTGAAGAGACTGTCTTTATTCCATTGTATATTCTTACCTCCTTTGTCAAAGATCAGTTGACCAAAAGTTTGTGGGTTCATTTCTGGGCTCTCTATTCTGTTCCATTGGTCTATATATCTGTTTTTATACCAGTACCATGCTGTCTTGATGACTGTAGCTGTATAGTATTGTCTGAAGTCTGGGAGAGTTATTCCTCCAGCCTCTTTCTTTCTCTTCAGTAATGCTTTGGCAATTCTAGGTCTTTGATGGTTCCATATAAATTTTATTATGATTTGTTCTAGTTCTGTGACATACATCCTGGGTAATTTGATAGGCATTGCATTAAATCTGTAGATTGCCTTGGGCAGTGTGACCATTTTAACAATATTGATTCTTCCAATCCAAGAGCATGGAATATCTTTCCATTTTTTAAAGTCTTCTTTAATTTCATTCATCAATGGTTTATAGTTTTCTGTGTAAAAGTCTTTCACCTCCTTGGCTAGATTTATTCCTAGGTATTTTATTACTTTGGATGCTATTCTAAAGGGGATTGTTTCTTTCTTTTTCTGTTGATTCATCATTAGTGTAAAGAAATGCAACTAATTTTTCAACATTAATCTTGTAACCTACTACCTTGCTGAATTCTTCGATAAGCTCTAGGAGTTTTTGTGTGGCCCTTTTGGGGTTTTCTATATAAAGTAACATGTCATTGGCATATAATGACACTTTTACTTCTTCTTTTCCAATATGGATCCCTTTTAATTCTGTCTCTTGCCTGATTGCTGTGGCTAGGACTTCCAGGACTATGTTGAATAGGAGTGGTGAGAGTGGGCATCCTTGTCTTGTCCAAGATTTTAGTGGGAAGCTTTAAGTTTTTCACCATTGAGTACTATGCTGGCTGTAGGTTTGTCATATATAGCTTTTATGATGTTGAGATACGTTCCTTCTATACCCACTTTGGTGAGAATTTTTATCATAAATAGGTGTTGAATTTTATCAAATGCTTTTCCTGCATCTATTGAGATGGTCATGTGTGCATTGTCCTTTCTCTTGTTGATGTGTTGTATTACATTGATTCATTTGCGTATGTTGAACCACCCTTGTGTCCCTGGGATGAACCCCACTTAGTCATGATGTATAATATTTTTTATGTGTGTTGGATTCTATTCGTTAATATTTTTGTCAAGATTTTGGTGTCTATGTTCATCAGTGATCTTGGCCTATAATTCTCTTTTTTAGTAGTGTCTTTGCCTAGTTTTGGTATCAGGGTGATGGTGGCTTCATAGAATGAGTTTGAGAATATTCCCTCCTTTTCAAACTCTGGAAGAGTTTGAGAAGGACTGGTCTGAGTTATTCTTTGTATCTATGGCAGAATTCCCCGGTGAAGCCGTCCTTTCCTGTACTTTTATTTGTAGGGAGGATATTTATTGCTGTTTCGATTTCATTTCTAGTGATCGGTTTGTTCAAGTGGTCAGTTTCTTCTTGATTCAGTCTTGGTGGACAGTATGTTTTAGAAACTTTTCCATCTCCTCTAGGTTATCCAGTTTGGTTCCATATAGTTTTTCATAATATTCTCATATGATATTCTGTATTTCTATTTTGTTTGTTGTAATTTCTCCATTTTCCTTTCTTATTATGCTAATTTGTGCTCTCTCTTTTTAGTGAGTTTGTGAGTTTGGCCAGAGGTTTGTCGATTTTATTTACTTTTTCAAAAACCAGCTTTTTGTTTGGTTGATTTTTTTATGTTCTTTTTAATCTATGTTTTTTTTTCTCCCTAATCTTTATAATTTCCTACCTTCTGCTGCCTTTTGGGGATTTTTGTTCTTCTTTTTCTAGTTCATTCAGCTGGTGGGTTAAATTGTTTATTTGAGATTTTTCTACTTTTTTGGGGAAGGCCTGTATCGCTATAAACTTCCCTCTTAGCACTGCCTTTGCTGTGTCCCAGAAATTTTTTGTGGTTATGCTTTCATTTTCACTTATCTCAAGTGTATTTAAATTTCAGATTTGATTTCCTCATTGACCCTTTTTTTTTTTAATAGCATGTCATTTAATCTCCATGCTTTCCTTTGTTTCTCTGTTGTTGATTTCTAGTTTCATGGCATTGTGGTCAGTGAAGATGTATGAGATAATTTTTATCTTCTTAAAATTGTTGAAGTTTCTTTTGTGCCCAAGTAGATGATCAATCCTGGAAAGCGTTCCATGGGTACTTGAAAAGAATGTATATCCTATTTTTTTGGGGTGTAATGCTCTGAAAATATCCACCCAATCTAATTTTTCTATTGTATTATTTAGTTTCTCTGTTGCCTTATTTATTCTCTGTCTAGAAGATCTGTCTAGTGATGTTAATGCGGTGTTAAAATTTCCAACTATGATTGTATTCCCATCAATATCCCCCTTTATTTCTGTTAGTAATTGTTTTATGTACTTAGGTGCTCCTATATTAGGTGCTCATATATATTAACCAGTGTAATATCCTCATCTTGTATCGCTCCTTTAATCATTATGAAATGTCCTTCTTTATCTTTCTTTATGTCCTTTGTTTTATAGTCTATTTTGTCTGAAATCAGTAGTGCAACTCCTGCTTTTTTGGCTTTTCCATTTGCATGGAATATTCTTTTCCATCCTTTCACTCTGAATCTCTATGTGTCCTTCTCCCTAAGGTGGGTCTCTTGTATGCAGCATATTGAAGGTTCTTGCTTTATTATTCAGCCTGCCACTCTATGTCTTTTGACTGGAGCATTTAGTCCCTTAAACTTTAGAGTAATTAATGATAGATGTGTGTTTATTGCCATTTTGAACTTCTCTTTGCAGTTTATTTGGTATTTCCTCATTGTTCATTTCTTCTTCCTTTTGTGGTTTGGTAATTTTCTTTTGTGTTATCATGGATTTTATTAAATTTTTGTGACTCCCTTGTAAGGTTTTGGCTTGTAGTTACCTTTTTTTTGCAAATCTTTTAGCCCATTAGTGTAATTGTTTTTATTAAACTGAAAGTAACATGGTCTAAAACCCATCCTATTGAGAACAAAACATTTAAAAAAAAAAGAAAAAAATTCTATATTTCCCTGTCTTCCTCTCCCACTCTCAATGATTTTTCTGTCTTCTTTTATAGTTTTGTGTTTATTTTATTTGCAGTTCATGAGTTATCACCTTTCCAGTTGTGAGTTTCACATTTCTGTAGCATCCTGCTGCTTTTCTATTTAGAGTAGACCTTTCAATATTTCTTTTAGCATGGGTTTAGTGTTGCTAAACTCTTGTAGCTTTTTCTTGTCTGTGAAATTCTTTATCTTTCCTTCTATTCTAAAGGATAGCCTTGCTGGATAAAGTATCTTAGGGTGCATCTTTTTTTTCATTCAGGACTTTGAATATATCTTGCCACTCCCTTCTGTCTTGTAGTTTTTGTGTAGAGAAATCAGCTGAGAGCCTTATGGAGGTTCCCTTGTAACTCACTCTTTGTTTTTCTCTTGCTGCCTTTAGGATCGTTTCTTTATCCTTGACTCTGGCCATCTTGATTATGATATGTCTTGGTGTGAGTCTGTTTGGGTTCTTCCAGTTTAGGACCCTCTGAGCTTCTTGTACTTTTATATCTGATTCCTCCTTTATGTTTGGGAGGTTTTCAGTCATGATTTCTTCAAAAACCTTTTCAATCCCCTTTGATCTTTCTTCTTCTCCTGGGACCCCTATTATGCATAGATTGGCATGCTTTATATTATCCCATATATCCCTTATGTTATTTTCATTTGTTTCTATTCATTTATCTTGTAGGTGTTCTGATTGGGTGCTTTCTATTGTCCTGTCTTCTAAGTCACTAATTTGTTCCTATGCATTATCTAGTCTTCTTTGCACTCTCTTTAGGTCCATTCTGATCACAGCCATTGAGTTTACCAATTCTACTTGGCTCTTCTTTATAGTTTCCATTTGATTTTTGACATATTTTATATCTCTAACACTGTCTCTTTTAGTTCCTTCAATACTTTGATCACTCCTTTTTTTTAAATCTTGATCTAGTAGACTATTGATGTCTATTTCATTTATCATTCTTTCAGGGGATTTCTCTTGTTCTTTTAATTGGGAATAGTTTCTCTGCTTCTTCATCTTGCTCATACCTCTCTGGCACTGTGGTTTATGGAGTATCAGTTATCTATTATGGTCCTTATGGAGTTTATTTATCTATCTAATGTCTATGTAAGAATAACACTTAAGAAAAGAGAGAGATAGAGAATTTTAAAAGAAGTGATAAAAAAAGTTTTTAAAACAGTGTATAATGAATAATAGAAGACCAAGTTGAAGCAGAATAGCAATCTGGTTGAGATGTCTTTTAAAAACCTTTAAAAAAGGAGAAAAGAGGGAATAAATGTATTTGAATCCTGTTTATAATGAATAACAGGACATCAGAACCAAGAGAAATAAAAATGAAATGACATGGATTTTTAAAAATAATAATAATAAAATATTTTTAAGAAATTTAAAAGGGATTAAAATTGGGAGTATATATAATTGTTTAAGAAATAAAAATTAGAAGGGTAATAGAAAATAGAACAGGTAAAAGCAAATTAAAAAATGATGAAGGAAATAAAGGGGGGGTGTGTTTTCCTCGAGATTGTGTGCTCTTAATGTGAAGTCTTTCAGTCTTCGTCCTGTTTTGGAAGCTCAGCTGGCTATTTCCAGAGGCCGTCCATTGGCTCCTTAGTCTGTACTGCTCCCAGTGCCTGTCAGCAAGCAGATCACACCCCTTCCCAGCACTGGGGCAGGCACAGCTCTCCTTTGTTATGGGCGGGCAAGTCACTGCCCCTCCCAATGCTGCAGTCAGATGTTGCAGACTGGCCAGGTAGGAGGGCGGGTCGTGCCAAATCCCAGCACCGAGGTCAGGGGCTGCATTCCTGCTGGAAAGGTGGGGAGTCGCCCACCCTCCCTGCGCCTATCACTCCGCAGCTCTGTGCCACTGCACGCTCCATAGGTGGGCTCAGGGAAACCGAGAAACAGCCCTGTTCCTCATCTGGGACAAAATCCAGCTCCTTGTTTGTCTTGACAGAGCAAGTTCTCTGAGGGACCAGGACGGAAGGATCCTATCTTCCTCAGGCTGTAGACAAGTCTCCATCTGGCCTTTGAGGCTGCTAAGTCCTTAGGTGAGAGTGCAGGTTTTGCCCTGGCCCATGCCCCTGCCTGGGTGCTCAGTGCTGGATGATATGGCAGCTGTGCCTCAGCCCCACCTCTCTTCACCCGCAAACTTTCTGTGGGTTTTCAGAGATGGGGGTATGCACCCTTCCCCCCAGGGTGCATCAGCCATGTTGTTTTATGGAGGGCCCAGGTTGTTCTGCCCTGTGCACTCACACTAATGGCATGCAGCTCCCTGCAGTCCCTCAGAGTTGCCTCAGTGCATCTGTCCTTGTCCTCTGCCTGGCTTGATCAACTTGGCTCAGCCACCAGCTGCTGGCCTGTGTCTTGTGCTGGGTGTCGTGGTGACCCTCTGTGCCCATTTAACTTAGTTCTGTCAGTCAAGGGCTGCTGTGTACAGATACAAGCCTAGGAGGCTCCCCCTCTGTCCCGCTGACCTCTTGGTTGGAGAGGGGTGACCCAGCAAACGAGTGCTAGTCCTCCTTTGCTGCTCCCTCCCCGCGGGACCCATCCTGCACTGTTTTGTCTTTTCTTCTTTCATTTTTTCCTTTTCTGCTACCGGATTTTTGGCGTCTCTGTCTTTTGAAGAGGACGATGTTCTGTCAGAGATCTGCAGGTGCTCTGGTTGGCTGAGTGGGTCTGTGGATGTGAGTCTTGGTGTATTTGTGGGAGAGGGTGAGCTACAAACGTCCTTCTACTCTGTCATCTTGGCCTCTTTCCAATTTTTATTTAATTTTTATAATTTTGTATAGCTGTTTTCTAATAAGTTCTTAATTTCCTTCAGCTAATTTTGCATTCCATTACAACAATGTCCTCCATTATGCTTGCTTATAATCAATTGCTTCAAATGCATTTATCCTTTCAATTTATAATTGTTATGCAATCATTGTTCTCCAGTTGTTTGATAGAAATCAAATTGTCAATATTTTGTAGTAAGGATATTTTAACTATTATTTTTTTTTTAACATTTGTATTCTTTCAAACTTCACCTTTTTTCTTTTCTACCAATTACCTACAGAACATACCAAATTCACTTTATATTTCTGATAACATTGTCATAATTTTTATCCACTGATATTTTAATGTAAACTTATTTCAAAAATAGAAAAAATAGAAAAAAATGAGAAGTAGCATAAAAATCCCCAATGTGTAATCAGTATGCTTTGAAATAATTCTAAGATGAGAAAATTATTGAAGACATGCAAATAAAGATTTGCATTACTTTTAAGATCCTTTGGAAATGACATAATTTTTTCTAAGGTTTATGGAAAGCCATTAAAGGCTTATTGGTGAGAAAATGATATAATCTGTTTATGTAAAATTTCTCATATTCTGTAGCCTATACTTATATATTTTACATATGTTAAAAAAAACAATCAAGAAATCTGAAAAAAAAAGTTGAATTAACTTTAGTGGCATTTTAAAATGATTTAAGTACAGGATTGCTTTCTCTTCTTGGCTTGACACTGGTTACAGAACTATCTTAGGTGCAATTTTCTAAGCTGAGTAAACCATTCTACTGACACAATGCTTCAATAAAGGAAAATATAGCATTTATTTTAAGGTGTTCAACATGGGTCCAAGTGAGGAGAATGGGCAGCATATGCTTAAAAGACCCAAACTCCCTGATAGCTTTCAAGAAAGAGATTTAAAAGAATTAGTGAGCTTAAAGATATGTCAATAGGAAATCCCAAAACTGAAAAGCAAAGGAAAAAATACTCTAAAAGAATGAAATGCACTATCCAAGAACTATAGGACACTTACAAAACGTTAAAATATGTTTAATAGGAATACCATAGGAGAAGAAAGAGAAAAATGAATAGAAGAAATCTTTGAAGCAATAATTTCCAAGAATTTTCCAAAATTAATTACTG
Source organism: Camelus ferus (assembly GCF_009834535.1). Taxonomy (NCBI): domain Eukaryota; kingdom Metazoa; phylum Chordata; class Mammalia; order Artiodactyla; family Camelidae; genus Camelus; species Camelus ferus. Next base: position 63,404,252 of record NC_045709.1, read on the forward strand.
GCATCAAACCACAGACTCAAGAACCTCAGAATACAGAGGAAGACAAATACCAAAATATCTACAACTAGGCATATCATTTTCAAACTTCAGAAAGTGAAAGATCAAAATAGAATATTTAAAGAAGTCACAATAAATGGCAACTCACAGAATGGGAGAAAAAATTATGTATGTACATATATATGTATTATATTCTAGTATCCAGAATATATTAAAATATTTACAATGCAACAACAAAACAAATAACTATAATCCAATTAATAGATGAGCAAATGATTTCAATAGACATTTCTCCAAAGAAGATATGCAAATAGCTAATAATCACATAAAAACATGCTCAACATTGTTAGCCACCAGGAAAAGGCAAATCTAAATCATGAGATATTACTTTACATTCACTATGACAGTTAGTATCAAAAGAATGAATAATAACAAATGTTGGCAAGGTTGAAGAGAAATTGAAACTTATATCCATTGCTGGTGGGATTATAAAATGGACCACTCATGTTGGAAAACAGTTTGTCAGTAACTCAAATATTATGCATAAAGTTATCATACAGTGAAGCAATTCCAACACTAAAACATATACAAGAGAGAAGAAACCATGTCCACCCAAAAATTGTATGTAAACGTTTATAGCAGCATTTTAATAATAGCCCAAATATGAAAATAACCAAAATGTCTATCAATCAAAGAATGGATAAAAAGTATCTAATTATAGTAAGGTATACTATTCAACCATACAAAAAAATGTAGTGATATAAATGAACTTTAATGACACTAAGTTAAATGAAATGAACCAGATGCAAAAGTTCACATATTGTATGATCCCATTTTTATAAATGCAAAATGTAAAGCATCAGAACCATTTAAATTTGTACTGTCACAGGTATTTGCCTCTTTTATTTTTATTTCCACTTTTTAAAGTATGCTCCTAGATGGGACAGTAAAAGGGCTAAATTTGTTATACATTGACATATCCTTACCTATTGTACATAAATAGATAGATTTATAAGTAGATAGATTTATCTATTTATGCTACATAAATTCTAAGATGGTTCTCCATTGCTGAAAATGATATAAATTTGATATAAATAAATAAATATTTATTTGATATAAATAATTCAAAAGTTTACATGCAACTGTACTTGAATAAGTTCCTCTCTAAAGATTCTATTATAACATTCTAAAAATAAATCTACTAGACAAAATTCAATTAATCTGAGAAATAAAGTAAAAATCATCAGTGTATTGCAGAAAACATTCAAGAGATTGGGTAGTCTTTTTATTGCAATAACTGTTTTAATAACATTCCACTATATTGCAGTTTTATGGATGGGAGACATGAAATAATTGACCTGGGTGTTTTGAATAACATTTCTGGTAAATGATTTGTTTCTTAACCTGATTTTCCATCTTTTTTCATGCTAGCAAGATGAAAAATACTAACCTGAAAGATTGTCCATGACAAATTTTTGAGATTTGAAAAAAGACAACTTTCCCCATTATTTTTTTCTGATTCTAGAATCTGATGTAATAATGCCATACTGCAAAGAAAGAACATTTGGTAAGATTTTTTAAAATAAAAATTTGAATGTTGATAGAGGAAAGAAAAACTTATAATAAGAAGTCTTCTTTATAAAAGTATAAATGTATTTTGAAAAGTCATTGGTAGTTATATTTACTTTTAGTTAAAACTATTTTAGTTCCCAAATAGGTAGAAGTGATATTCTCCATTAACATGCAGAATAATATTTATCTTGAAACCAAGAATAGTTTATATTCTCTCAAGGAATATTATAGAATATAAAATGTGGAATTACAATGTTAAAAATAATTTTATGCCACACCAGAAAGTAACATTCAAAGAAAAAATATGGATGAATAACAATAAAAGCCTTTGCAATTTTGTCTAGAATCTTATTTAGATTGTGTTTTCAGAGGAATAAGTGTTATTTAAGTTTTTGTGAGTTTTGATATTAAAATGATATTTTAGAATTTAGAAATGCAGATATTTAATATCAGAATAATCTTTGAAGAACAAGCAAGATTATTACTAAGTGACCGAGGAAGATCAGGTTGCCCAGCAGCAGGATGCCAGGGATCAGAAAGTTTCCTTTCTCTGGTCCTTAATTACAATTTTCAGAAGATTTGTGGGGTCTTTTTCCAGGGACCTCTGGGCTATGTCACACCAGAATACCAGGTAACTTCCTGTAAAAGTCTCCATACAGTTGACCTTCATATACAGATTTTTTTAGCTTTTCCCTGACTTGTTCATCCAATGGATGTTTGGCAGTGTGCCTTATCTTATATAAATCTTTTTTATAATTATAATTAATTAGAATTTTGTAAGTCATTAATACATTGTGTCAACTATTGATATAATCATAAACACTTTGGTTCTTAGTAATATTATGATGCATGTTGACAGTTAAATTAATCTGATTATTTTCACATTGGAATAAATGTATTTTCATGTTATAATTTATTTAAATGTCCTGGATTAAATTTGTTCATTTCTTTGGGAATTTACTTTTATATACAAAGGCAGACTACTTTAAAGTTTTCCCTAGTAGTTTTGAGGAAGTCTGAATTTCAGGGTTGAATCTTTGACTATTGAGATAATGTCTTTTCTCTTGCTTTCACTTTCACTTGAAGATGTTAGTAATAAATCTTGGAATTCCTTCTCCACCCCCAGGAAAAAAGTGTCATCCAGATTCTTATTTATAAACAAGAATACAAAAAATCTCATGATTTTCCCAACTGCTGGTGTATCACTTCAAAAAGAATCTGAGGATTTCAAGACACGCCATGGAAGCTCATGACTAAACAAAGAATTCAACTATTTTGAGAGAGAGGAAACTACATTGAATAATCCAATCAAGTGCCTCCTATTGAGTTAGGACTAAAAAAATGCTTAAAAGGAGACATTTAATGGGAAGAAATAAAATTACACATAGACACTCAAACATAACACAAAACTTCCCTCTGGAAATTGAAATATTTAAGACATGAACACAATATTTATACTGAAAATATAAGAGATAACTCAAATATATGCCGACCACAAGAAATAGACTTTATGTATGAAAACACAACTGGGTTAAAAGTAAAAGTATGGAAAAAAATTGTACCAGGTTAATATGGGTGGGACTATTTTGAATAAAAGGCATGAGAATTGACAATCTTGACTTGTCTTAAGTTTTAGTGGGAAGGTTTTCAATTTTTCAATTTGAATACTATGCTGGCTGCATGTTTATCATAAATAGCTTTTAATATGTTGAGATATGGTCCCACTATACCACTTTGGTGAGGTTTTTTTTTTATCATAAATGGGTGTTGAATTTCATTAAATGCTTTTTCTGCATCTATTGAGATGATCATGTCATTTTTGTACTTTCTCTTGATGATGTGGTGTATTACATTGATTGATTTGCATATGTTGAACCATCCTTGTGTTCCTGGGATGAACCCAACTTGATGATGGTGTATGATCTTTTGGATTCTGTTTGCTAATACTTTGTTGAAGATTTTTGCACCTATGTTCGTCAGTGATACTGGTCTGTAATTTTTTTTCTTTGTTTTGGTAGTGTCTTCATCTGGTTTTGGTATCAGGGTGATGGTGGCTCCATAGAATGAGTTTGGGAGTGCTCCCTTCTTTTCAGTCTTCTGGAAGTGTTTAGAAGGACTGGTATGAGATCTTTTTTGTATGTTTGGTAGAATACCCATGTGAAGCCATCTGGTCCTGGACTTTTATTTGTGGGAGGCTTTCTTTTGCTAATTCAATTATATTTCTAGTGATCAGTTTGTTCAAGTGGTCAATTTCTTCTTGCTTCAGTCTTAATGGACTGTATGTTTCCAGAAATTTGTTCATTTCTTCTAGGTTATCAGTTTTGTTTCCACAGAGTTGTTCATAGTATTCTCATAAGATATTTTGTATTTCTGTGGTATTGGCTGCAGTTTCTCCATTTCCCCTTATTATTTAGTTTATTTGTGCTCTTTCTTTTCTCTTCTTCATGAGCTTAGCCAAAGGTTTGTCAATTTTGTTTACTCTTTCAAAAAAATCAGCTTTTTTTTTATTGATTTTTTTCTATATTTTAATCTCTATTTTATTTATTTCCTCCCTGATCTTTATTATTTCCTTCCTTCTGCTGACTTTTGAGTTTTTTTGCACTTCTTTTTCTAAGTCTTTTAGCTTGTAGGTTAGATTGTTCATTTCAGATTGTTCTTTTTTGAGGAAGGCCTATATCACTCTGAGCTTCCATCTTAGCACTGCCTTTGCTGCATCCCATAGATTCTGTGTGGTTATGTTTTCATTTACATGTGTCTCAAAATGTTTTTGAATTTCTTCTTTGTTTTCAGCATTGACCCATTGGTTTTTTAGTAGCATGTTGTTTAATCTCCATGCTGTCATTCTTTTTCTTCTTCTTTGCTTTCTGTAGTTGATTTCTAGTTTCATGGCCTTGTGGTCTAAAAAGATACTTGAAATAATTTCTATCTTCTTAAAATTGTTGAGGCTTCTTTTGTGCCCAAGTACATGATCTATCCTAGAAAATGTTCCATGTGCACATGAAAATAGTCTATATTCTATTTTGGGGGAATGTAATCTTCTGAAAATATCAACCAAGTCTAGATGTACTATTGTACCATTTCATTACTCTGTTGCCTCATTTATTTTCTGTCTGAAAGATCCATCTAGTGATGTTAATGGGGTATTAAAGTATCCTACAATGATTTTATTACCATCAATTTCTTTCTTTATATCTGTTAGTATTTACTTTATGTATTTTGATGCTCCTATATTAGGTGCATATATGTTAGCCAGTGTAATAACCTCATCTTATATAATGCTTTTAATCATTATAAAATGTCCTTCTTTATCTTTCTTTATGGCCTTTGTTTCAGTCTATTTTGTCTGAAATCAGTATTGCTACCACTACTTTCTTGCCGTTTCCATTTGCATGGAATATCTTTTTCTATTCTCTCACTCTCAATCTATGTGTATCCTTCTCCCAAAAGTGGGTTTCCTGTATGCAGCATATTGAAGTTTCTTGTTTTATTATTCAGTCTGCCAGTCTGCCACTCTGTCTTTTGATTGGAGCATTTATTCCACTGACATTTATAGTAATTAATGATAGATGTGTATTTATTGCTATTTTGAACTTAGTTTTGCAATTGATTTGTTATTTCCTCTTTGTTCCTTTCTTCTTCCTTTTGTGGTTCAGTAATTTTCCTTTTATTTATTTGTTTTGTTAATTTTTAGTTTTTGTGACTGTATTGTAAGTTTTTGGCTTGTGGTTACCCTTTTGTGTACATATATTTACCCTTTATTGTAACTTTTTTTTTTTAACAGATAGTAATATTAGGTCAAATTCATCCTACTGAGAACAAAAAATTTCTTAAAAAATTAGAAATATATATTTTCTTGCTCCCATCTCCCACCCTTAATAATTTAGATGTCCTCTTTTACAATTTTATGTTTACTCTATTCTAATTCATGGTAGTTATTGCCTTTGCAATCATAATTTTCTCCTTTCTGTAGCATCCTGCTTCTTTTCTATTTAGAGTAGATTTTTCAAAATTTATTTTAGCATAGGTTTAGTGTTGCTAAATTCTTTTAGTTTTTGCTTGTTTATGAAGTTCTTTATCTCTCTTTCTAATCTTAAGGATAGCCTTCCTGGATAAAATATTTCAGTTTGCATCTTTTTTTCATTCAGAACTTGGAATATATCTTGCCACTCCCTTCTGGCCTATAGTGTTTGTGTGGAGAAATCAGCTGAAAGCCTTATGCGGGTTCCCTTGTAATTAACTGTTTTTCTCTTACTGCCTTTAGCATTATTTCTTTATCCTTAACCCTGGCTATCCTGATTATAATATGTCTTGGTGTGTGTCTGTTTGGTTTCTTTTTGTATAGGACTCTCTGCACTTCCTGTACTTTGATATTTGATTCCTTCTTTAGGTTTGGGACATTTTCAGTCATGATTTCTTCGAATACCTTTCCAATCCCCTTAGCTCTTTCTTCTCCTTTTGGGATCCCTAATATATGTAGATTGGCATGTTTTATATTATCCCATAATTCCCTTATTTTTTATTGGTTTTTATTTGTTTTCCTCTCATATGTTTTGATTGTGTGATTTCTGTTCTCCTGTCTTCTAAGTCAGTTATTCATTCTTCTTCATGATCTAGCCTACTTTTTACAGTCTTTGGTTCAGCTCTCATCTCAGCAAATGAACTTCCCAAGTTTAATTGGCTCCTCCATATAGTTTCAATTTCCTTTTTATCATATTCTTTTTTCTAAATACAATCTCTTTTAGTTCTTTCAGTACTTTGATTATTCTTTCTGTGAAGTCATGATCTTGTAGACTATCAAGGTCTATGTAATTGATCATTATTTCAGAGGATTTCTCTTTTTCTTATAATTGGGGGTGGTTCATCTGCTTCTTCATTTTGCTTGTATCTCTCCAGCACTATGGCTTATGGAGTATCAGTTATCTACTGTGGTCCTTAAGGAGTTTACTTATTTATTTATCAAAACGTGATGTGGAAATAAAGCTGGAAAAAAAAAGGAAATTTAAAAGAACATAAAATGATTTGAAAACAGACTATAATCAGTAATAGAAGAGCAAAATGAAGAAAAATAAAAATTGAGTTCAGACAAATTTTCAAAAACTTAGAAGAAAAAAATATTTGAAAACAGAGTATAATCAATAACAGAGGACATAAATAAAGAGAAATAAAAATCAAATTGAGAATAATTTTAAAAGATTAAAAGAAGAAAAATATTTGAAAAGAGTTTAATTGGTAACAGAACAAAACAAAGATAAATAAAAATTAAATTGATACAAATTTTTAAAATAACAATAAAATATTTCAAAAGAAAATTTTAAAAAGGCTAAAAATAGAAACAAAAATTTTAAAAAGTAAAAATGAATAAAAGTGAAATAATGTAGAACAGAAGCAAAAAAAAGTGGATTTGTTCATGTGGAAATTGTGCATTCTTAATATTTTTGTCAAGGGGTCCTTCTTAAGTATGGGTTGTTGCCAAGTCTTACTTCTGAGCTTTTTGCCTATTATCCCTTTGGTTAGGGGTATAGCAATTGACCTGGTAGCCAGGGCCTGCCCTGGCTATTGAATGGGGCCTCCTTTTAGTTTTGTGATTGTCACCACTCCTGCCATTGTCTTACTGTGGGAACTCAGCTTGCTGGTTCCAGAGGTCCTCTAGTCATGTCCCTGGTTTGTGCTACTCCTAGTGCTGGTAATCAGAGGGTCACACCCCCTCCTGTTGCCAGGGTCCAGCACTGTGCTCATGCACAATGTGGGAGCACATACTTGGGTTAATAAGTTGTAGGGCTGCACTGCAGAAAACTGATGGTCTTTGTCTTGCTGAAAATGGCAAGACATGCCTTGCTTATCTTAGGCATAGGTTGTTAGCTGTAGGGCAGCTTCTGCTTCCTGGAAAACCATTTATCCTTTGCCAGTGCTGAAAACATCAGGGCATGGTTTGCTTACCTAGTTAGATTTTGATATTTATGGGGTCCTTATGCTTGTCTGGTTTCCATTATTGATTGTCTACTCCCTAGCTCCTTAAACTTTGTAACCTTTTCCCTAAACATATAGATTGAGACTAATGTTTTTCTTTTTCATGAAACTACTGACCTGCATCCCTAAATGCACAACATGCCCCTTGCACATTCTTATGATGTGCTTTCCCTGATCCTTTGGTTGACAATTTTTAGTAAATAAGAGAGTTTCAGAAGGTCTCAGGGAGTTGGTCTCTGGCTCTCTCTCACTCTCTTGACTTGATAATTCATTCTCCCTGGTGGGTCTTCGCCAGACAAAGCCCACAACTGGTGATCCTGACGTGATAGTCTTCAGCAACAGAACTGACATGCTTCAGGGAGGAGAAAGAATTTTCAGGCAAAAACTTCATCCTAGTAAGGAACAGCAGCACCCGTTTGGGGTAGTGTCTAGCCTTCAGTGAGAGCTTTTTCTTTTCTTACTTTCTGTTTTAAGATGGGCCAAAAAATGACTAAAAAACAACTTCTTTATCTCAGGACAGTACCACAACTCTTAAAAGCGGTCCAATGTTTCATTCTTGAGGAACAACTAGTTAAGCTACTACAAGTTGTATGTGATTTTTGTCCATGGTTTCCTGACCAGGGAGCAATAGATTTAGAATTATGGAAACAAGTAGGAAAAAACTTAAAAAGGGAACATGAACAGGAGAAAGGGTGCCCACATCAGTCCTAGTTCCCTGGAGCTTAGTCTGAACTGCATTATGCCCTTTGTATGTGGCACGCTCACAAAACAACTTGAGGGAACAAGACGATGCCGTTCCCTTGCCTACTCTTCCCCCTTTAGCCCCACCTTTTGCAGAAGGCAAGCCTTCCTATCCACCACCAACCAAAAAGGCTCAAAAATATGTGGACCCCAAAAAACCCTCTGTTATACAATAGTGTTTTTAAAAAGGCTTAGCCCTTGGAGAGCTTCATGCTTTCCCTGTCATCACTGCACAAGGGCAACCCCCTAGACATGACACTTCCCTTTTTCAAGTTTTCAAAAAACTAAAGCATAGCGTAGCAAAACATGGATGTTTCGGTGTCCCCACTACATAATTTTGGTGGTCTAATTATAGAAAACTTTAATTCTACAAGAAATGGAATTGTTACTCTCCCACAAATTATCAATTTTGATCATAATGGAGAAATTTATGTTTTGATAAAGGCCTCAGGATTACATGTGATTACATCTGGAACCCAAATAGTGCAATTAGTATTAATTCTTACCTCTAACTCAAAAAGTTATTCTAAGACTGATGTTGATAAAAATTCTTCAAGATGACACGTTGCTGCCCTCTACTGGACACAAATTATACATTCACAAAAGACTTCATTGGCTGTTTCCGTAAGAGACAAGTTATTTCATGGCTTTATAGTCACAGAAGTGGTTATTTCTGTAATAGCCCTACATGAGTAACTTAGGTCAAATGTTTAGACAATTGGAAAAAGGTGGCTAGTCATATAGCTATAATAGGAGTGGGAGGCACTCACTTGCCGATGCAAAGTAAAAAATCTTTAAAATGTATTGGCCCAAAAAGACAAGTTGGGCTTAATCAGCCATTTATTCTCCCTTTTCCAGTCTCATTGTGGGGCCAAGACCTCTTACAACAATGGAAAGTAACAATTCAGTCTTTTGGGTAAAGGCCACTGTTAACATATCTCCCCTTCCATTAGGTTGAAAATCTTCCACTCCTGTTTGGAGCAAATAGTGGCCCCTTAAAGGGGAGAAACTAATTCAAGCCAAGTTTCTAGTTCAGCAACAGTTAGAGTCTGGACACACTGAGCCATATTACTAGTCCTTGGAATACTCCTATCTTTACTATCCCAAAAAGGTCAGGCAAATGGTGGTTGCTGCATGACCTCAAAGGTATAAATGCTATAACCCAACCCATGGGAGCCCTATAGCCAGGAGTTCCTAGCCCTGCTATTATTCCTGCAGATTGGCCTATCATGGTTGTTGATCTTAAAGACTGATTTTTAACTATTCCCTTGGCAGAACAAGACTAGAAGCATTTTACTTTCTCTTTACTTTCACCTAACAATCAGGCTCCTTTGTCTCATTATCAATGGTGAGTTCTACCTCAAGGAATGATTAATAGCCCCACTATTTGACAGTACTTTGTTCATCAGGCCCTGTTACCTACTCCCTCTGCTTTTCCTTCTTGCCTGATTTATTATTATATGGATTATATTTTACTTGCACTCCTACACAATTCCAAGTTTTAACCGCCTATCAATTTATGATGGAGTCCCTTTCCAAACACGGACTCCAAATAGCACTTAAAAAAATTCAGCTTCAAAACCCTTGTAATTATCTAGGCTATAACGTTTTTAATCAAACTATTCAATCTCAAATAGTAGTCTTAGATACTACTTGCCTTCATACCTTAAATGATTTTCAAAAAATTTTAAAAGCTATAAATTGGATTCAACCCATTTTTAACATTACTATGGGACAACTTTCTAATTTATTCAACATCCTTAAAAAATCCAGCCTTAGACTCCCCCCGAAAAGTTAACTCCAGAAGCAAAAAAAAAAAAAAAAAAAAAAAAAAAAAAGCAGCGCTTATTAAAAGGGCCACCCAAGACAGGTAATTAGATAGAAAACAATTGGGTCACCCAATTTATTTATTCTTATTCCCCAACTTTCAGACCTTGACAAGATTATTGGGACAACTTATTAACAAAAGTCAATGTATAAAATGGATATTTCTTTCCCATGCCTTTAAAAAAACACCTCCTATGCTCAACAGCTTATTTATTTGTCATACAAGGGCCAATATTACTGTCAACAATTGGCTGGCTATAGCACAGACATCATTTATCCAAAAATATACTTAAAAGTTTCCAAAAATAATTACTCAATCTCTTAATTTCCAATCTGCTATAACTAAATTTATGAGGCAATTTGTTTATTCTCCACCCTCTGATAAATTGTTACAACAGCTAACAACTTATGCCTAAGGTAAGCTTGGCGTGTCTTGCTGTTTTCAGCAAGACAAAGAGCAGCAGTTTTCTGCAATGCAGCCCTACAACTTATTAACCCAAAAATGTGCTCCCACAGCACAGTAGGTGGGTGGGCCACACCCCCTCCAGAAGCTGCGGCTGGGTGCCACACTTCTGCACGTTAGGTGGATGGGTCACGCCACCTCCTGACACTGTGGTCCAGCACCAAGCTCATGCAAGGTAGGTAAGCAGGTTGTTCCCCTGTTCCCTGCAGCTCCACACTCCCTATGGGGTCGGTGCTCCATAAGCAGGCTTGGAGAAAATGACTGACCAGCCCTCATCCCTGCTCTGTGCCAACACTCCATTTCTTGTTCATTTGTCTTAAAGGCACGAGTTCACAGAGGCACTGGGGCAAAATGATCCTATCTGCCTGGGGCTGTAAACAAATGTTAGTCCCATCTATGAGGCTGCGGAGCCTCTAGGTAGGGATTCAGGTTTTTACCCTGCCTCCACCTGGTCACTGTGCACCAGAGGATATGGTAACTGTGGTTGAGCTGCATCTCTCCTCCCAAGAATGCACCAGTAATGGTTCCATGGGTCTGTGGAGACAAAGGTTTTTGCACCCCTCCCCACAGGGCACACCATCAGTGTTGCTTTGCTTTATTTATTTATTTTTTCATATTTTATTGGGAACTCAGATTGTTCTGATCTGTATATTCTCCCAGCAATGGCACATAGCACACTGCAGTCCCCTGAGGTTGCCTCTGTACATCCAGCAAGAGTCCTCTGTCCAGCTCAGGCAGTCTGTCCTGTCCTACACTTGCTGATTTGTGCCTAGGGCTGGGAATTGCAGGGACCCTTTGTGCCCCTTTATCTTAGTTCTGTCAATCAAGGACTATTTGGTACAGATCTGAGTCTCAGAGGTCCCCCCACCATCCTGTTGACCTGTCCCTTGGGGAGGGGGAGACCTAAAAAATGAGCGTTATTCCTCCTTTGCTGCTTCCTCCCCATGGGACTGGTCCAGCACTGTTTTGCTTTTTCTTCTTTCTTTTTTCCTTTTCTCCTACTAGATTCATGGTTTATTTTTTCTTTTGAAGAAAGCAATGTTCTGCCAAAGCTCAGTAGGTGTTCTGATTGGCTGAGTGGGTCCGTGGATGCCAGTCTTGGTGTATTTGTGGGAGAGGGTGAGCTACAAGTGTCCTTCTCCTCCACCATCTTGGCCTTTCCCTAGTTGATGAAAATTTGATAGAATAAGTATCCAGATTTCAGCAACACTTTGTCAAGGAGTTTATGATAATATTTGTGGATACAAAGGAGCTGAACCTACTCTATAATATGATACAAGTAGATGTAGATATGTAATTGGTTAACATAGAGACATATTTTGAGAATGTGGCGCAGTATATTGTCTTCAGTCTTTTTTTATTTTAATCTAAGATATAAATGGAAAAACTTCCATAAAATTTTTGGACTGTTAAAGAATAATGATCACCACTCATGACAAAAATCAAGAGACTATTGATAAACTGAAATGATGAACTGATTTTAAATATATTAAATATAGATAATATCTATTTGTAAACTCTGGTCTAAAGTATTAACTGCTTATTTTAAACTGAAGGGAACTTATCTAAACAATTGCACATATGAAGATGATTTATAAGTAGTAGCCCATAACCAGTCATTTCAAGTGAATAATGCAATATGATTCCAATAAATCTAATAAAAATAAGAATTTATTAATAGAAATATCTCATATAAAAGGAAATATGGAATTTTCCATTCTGCTTTGAACTTAGTCAGAGTTTGACTGTTCAAATTAAAAAAAAAAAACAACTAAGCACCAAATAGGTTTCACTGAAATATGAAACATACAAAGAAGAAATTATACCAATCCATCTCAAACTCTTCCACAAGATTGAAGAGGAGAAAACACTCCCAAACTCATTCTATAAAGCCACCATCACAATGATACCAAAACCAAAGACACTACCAAATAAGAAAACTACAAGCCAGTATCTTTAGTGAACATAGATGTAAAAATTCTCAACAAAATATAGCAAACAGAAACCAAAAACACATAAAAAAATTATACAAAATGATCAAGTTGGATTCATCCCAGGGACACAAGGATGGTTCAACATAAGCAAGTTAATCAATGTGATATAACACAACAACAAAAGAAAGGATAAAAATCACATAATCATCTTACTAGACACAGAAAAATCATTTGATAAAATATAACACCCATTTGTGATAAAAACTCTTACCAAAGTGGGTACAGAGGAAGCACAACACAACATAACAAAAACTATTTATGACAAACCCACAGCCAATATAATACTCAATGGTGAGAACCTGAAAGTCTTCCCGCTAAAATCTGGAGCAAGACAAGGATGTCCACACACACTATCTCTATTCAACATAGTCTTGGAAGTTTTAGCCATAGCAATCAGACAAGAAAACACTAAAGACTCCACACAAAAATTACTACAGGTGATAAATGAATTCAGCAAGGTAGCAGGATACAATATGAAAATACAGAAACATGTTACATTTTTTACAATAACAACGAAATATCAGAAAATGAAAGAAAAAGTATAAAATTGCTTTCCCTCCAAATGTAGGAATAAACCTGACCAGGGAGATGAAAGGCTTATGGACAGAGAACTATAAGACATTAATTAAGGATATTAAAAGGGTTTAAAGAAATGGAGATACCCCCCATGCTCTTGTATTGGAAAAATTAATACTATTAGAAGGGCCATATTACCCCAAACAATCTACAGATTTAATATTGTCTCTATCAAATTACCCAGGACATTTTTCACAGAACTTGAACAAATAATTCTAAAATGGATATGGAATTACAAAAGGCCCAGAATTCCCAAAGCAATACTGAAGAAAAAGAATAAAGCTGAGGAATAACATCCCAGACTTCAGACAATACTGCAAGGCTGCAGTAATCAAAACAGCATGATAATGACACATAAAAAGCAGACAGATCAATGAAACAGAATAAAGAACCCAGAGATTATCCCACAGGATTTTGGTCAATTAATCTTCAACAAAGGAGGCAAGAATATACAATGGAGAAAACACAGCCTCTTCTTCAAATGGTGTTGGGAAAGTTGGACAGCCCATATGAATCAATGAAGTTAGAACACTCACACTATACACAAAATAAACTCAAAATGGCTTAAAGACTTAAACATAAGATGAGATACTATAAATCTAGAAGTATACATAGGCAAAACATTCTCTGACATAAATCTTAGCAATATTCTCCTAGTGCAGTCTATCAAGGCAATAGAAGTAAAATCAAAACAAAAAGAAAAACAAAAGCATAAATGGGACCTAATTAAACTTATAAGATTTTACACAGCAAGGAAACCATAAACAAATCAAAAAGACAACCTATGAAATGCGAGAAAATATTTACAGATGATGTGACTGACAAGGGCTAATTTCCAGAATATACAAATAGCTCATACAATTTAAAAAAAAAAAAAAAAAAAAAAACAAACAAACAAACAAAAAAAAAACAAAAAAAACCCCTCAATCCCAAAATGTGCAGAAGACATAAACAAACATTTCTCCAATGAAGACACATAGATGGCCAATAAGCATATGAAAAAAAGAAGCTCAACATCACTAATTATCAGAAAAATGAAAATCAAAACTACAATGAGGTATTAACTCACACCAGTTAGATTGCCCATCATTCAAAAGTCCACCAATGATAAATTGTGGAGAGGGTGTGAGAAAAGGGAACCCTCTTACGCTGCTGGTGGCAATATAGTTTAGTGCAGCCATTATGGAAAACACTATGGAGATTCTTTAAAAGTCTAAAAGTAGAATTACCCTATGATCCAGCAACCCCATTCTTGAGCATATATCCAGAGGAAACTCTAATTTGAAAAGATACATGCACCCCAATGTTCATAGCAGCACTATTTACAATAGCCAACACATGGAAGCAACTTAAGTGTCTACTGACAGATGATTGCATAAAGAATTTGTGAGATAGATAGATAGATAGATGCCATAAAAAAAGAAGGAAATAATGCCACTTGCAGCAATATAGATGTACCATGAGATTGTCATACTAAATAAACCAGAAAGAGAAAGAAAAATTACCATCTAAATCTCTCATATATGGAATAATAATAAAAAAAAAAAGACACAAATGAACTTATTTACAAAACAAGAGCAGACTCATAGAAAATAAACTTATGGTTACCAGGGAGGAAAATGCAAGGGTGGATGTGGATGAGTAAATTGGGAGTTTAGGATTTGTGGATACTAATTACTATATATAAAATAGATTAACAAGTCTTACTGTAAGGCATAGGAAACTGTGTTCAATATCTTATAATATCCTATAATAAAAAAATATGAAAAGGAATATATATGCATATATATGTATAACTGAATAACTATGCTTTGCACAAGGAATTTAACACAACAATTTAAACTGACTATACCTCAATAAAAATAAATTTAAAAAATTAAAAAAAACATATGTAAGCAAATGAAAAATTTAAACATTCAAGTAAATGCAAACTCAGAGATCACTGTGGCTGTCTTTAAGCAATTGAGAGATATTTCTTCTACAAATAATTGATTAAATTTGCCTGATAATGATAATGATAATAAAAATAATAGTAAAGCTAGAAGTGCCAAGCATAGCCTTTGTCTTACTATATAAGAGGATGGAGAAGAAGGAAGGCAAACAAACAATTTATTGCCCTCACTAAAATAGGAATTTCAGATATTTTCTTTTTAATCAAGAAGCACCTACTGGGCAGTAATATGGCCTTATTCTTATTCATGTAGTCTCTAAAGAGGATCAGAAAGGGACCAAATAGTTAATTGTGGACAATAATAATCCCTACTAATTCCAGAGTAAGTAAGAATTTAAAATTGCTAATAATTAGGCTATTGAAATACTATTTATAGCCTCAAGTTTATTTAGTCTGAACCCCTCCATGAATCATTTTGCTTGTGATAAGTATTTTATTTATTTATTTATTTATTTATTTATTTATTTATTTATTTATTTATTTATTTATTTATTTTAATCTAAGAAATGAAATAGTCAATGAGAAGGCAGGCTGATAGTGCACAGTGGTGGGATAATCCCATGGAACACTGGACTGAGACTCTGTGTCCATCTTTGGCTACAGAACTTCAGTTGGTTTCACTTCCCCACTCCATCACATGCTGCTCTGAAGAACTTCCTGATCAAGTAAAATTACTCAGAATGTGGGGAAATGTTTGTAGGTAGGAGGTCAGATGCAGGATCAGAGATGTGTGTGGAAATAATAACTTTGATAAATAAGTAGAAGTTTATACAGGGACAAAAAGGCAGATTTTGGTAAGGGAATTATTAATCTGAGGGAAGTAAAAACTTCCTAGATATATATTGTGATTGTGAAAGTCTCTTGTGAAGAGACTAATTAAAGAACTTGACATTCAGGTTGGAATCAAGTTGGAGAGAATTGACATCTTAACAATATCATATTTTCCAATCCATGAAGATGGAATAGCTAGATCTAGTTTGCCTTCCTTCTTCTCTATCTTCTTCTATAATAAAACAAACACTGTGTTTGGCACTTCTAGCTTTACTATTATTTTTATTATCATTATCATTACCAGGAAAATTTAATCAATTATTTGTAGAAGAAATATCTCTCAATTGCTTAAAGACAGCCACAGTGATCTCTGAGTTTGTATTTCTTTGAATGTTTAGTCTAGATCTGCTTTGATTTTTTTTTTCTCATCAGCATTTTGTAGTTGTCTGGATACAAATCCCATATGTATTTTATTAGCTTTATTGCTAAGTATTTAATGATTCTCAGTGCAATTGTAAATGGAATATGTTTACTTTCAAACTCCAATAGTTCATTGCTAGTACATATGACAGCGATTGACTCTTATATTTTGCCTTCATCTCACTGCAGTAACTAATTAGCCTGAAGAATTTTTTGTTGTTGTTGTTGTTGTTTTGGATTTTCTGTATAGACAGTTTTGTTTATTCCATCACAATCTAAATAACTTTTATTTCTTTATTGCACTAGGCAGGACTTCCAGGATGATATTGAATAGCAGTGGAGAGAGAAAATTCTTGCTACCTTCCCCTTCTCAGTGGTAAGGCTTCCAGTTTCTCACAATTAAATGCATTAATTGTAGGTTTTATATATTTTTTGATCAGAATTAGGAACTTCCCTTCTATTGTTTTTGCTGAGAATTTTTATCATGCATGGGTGTTGGAGACTATAAAATTCTTCATCTTTGTCAATTAATGTTATCATATAACTTGTCTATAGTCTGTAGATGTGGCAGTTTACCCTCATAGATTCTCAAATGTTGAATTAGACTTGTAGATCCAGAATAAATCCCATTGGTCATGATGTATAAGATTGTTAGGCATTATTGAATTCTGTTTACTAATATCTTTGAGGATTCTTGTAACAATGTTTATGAAAGATACTGATCTGTAATTTTCCTTTCTTGAAGTGTTTATTTTTTAATCTGATTTTGATATTAGGGTAATCTTGGCCTCATTGAATAATTTAGAAAGTTTACCTCTGCTTCATATTTTTTGGAAATGATTATTAGAATTGGCATTATTTCTTCCTAAATGCTTGGTAGAATTCATGAGTAAAGCCATCTGGGCTAAATAACTAATTTTTTGACTGGGTTTTAGTTATTGTTTTAATTTGGTTAATAGATATATACACATTAATAATACAACTTCTTCTTGTGTGAGTTTTGCTAGCTGGTCTCATTCAAGGAATTGGTTCATTTTATCTAAGTTATCACATTTGTGGGCATAGAATTGTTTTTAACATTTCTTTATTATACTTTTAATGTCCATGTTACTTACCACTGCTGACTCTCCTTCATTTTTGATATTAGTAATTTGTGTCTTTTTGCTTTGTTTCCTTGGTTAGCCTGGCTAGAGATTTATAAAGTTTATCAATCTTTTCAAAGAACCATATTGGCTTTCTTTTGTTTTTATTTTATTTTTTTATAATTTGAATATTTGATTTTGTTTTATATCTGTTAGTTCTTTTCCTCTACCAGATTTTGACTCTTATTTCACTGATGTCCTTAGGTGAAAGCTTAGGTTATTGGAACATTAACTTTTCATATCAATTTTAATTATTTAAATGTCTTATGATGCATAAAACCTCCCAGCTGACACATGTTAGTTCATTACAAACTTATTAGTGGAATTATTCAAGTATAAAACATGTAATCAGTTGGCATGGGTATTAAGGTGGAGAACATATTGTCAAATGTTTTAAATACAACATAATATATATGGTCCATTCTATTCTTGAGTGATCCTATGATATGAAAATATGTATGCATATCATAATAGGATCAGACAGTTCATTTAATACTATGAATTTTTTGTAATATCGAAGACCAAAATTAGGTACTCTGAATAATGACCCCTATAAAGGTGTCCATGCTCTAAGCCCTAGAACCTGTGAATATATTACTTTACATGGTAAATAACTCTTTGTAGATGTGCTTAAGTTAAAAATCTTGAGATCGAGAGGTTATCTTGGAATGTCTAGTTGGGCCCAGTGTAATTACAAGGGTTCTTATAAGTGAGAGGCAGGAGCATCAGAGTCAGGGGTTTGGAATAGTGTGAAGAAGGGTCCAAGTTAGTGCAAATGGTTTCTAAAAACTGTAAAGGACAGGAAAAGATTCTCCCCTGTAGCCTTCAGAAGGAACAGAGCTCTGCTGTTTCCTTGATTTTATACTTCTAACCTCCAGAAGTGTAAGACAAACTATTTGTGTATTTTAAGCTACTAAATTTGGATGAGTTTTAAAATCAGCAATAGGAAATGAATTCACAAGTCCAGGTGGAAGACACCTTGCTTTGCCAATATCTTGGAGTGATGCATGTGATTTAAACTATGTACAGACCCTGGAATATATAGAATATGGACTGGTATAACTACAAAATCTTATTTTAAATGTGAAATGCAGTGATGTGCATTATAAATTGAAGATGATTGTTCTCTATCCCCTGCTACTTCTCTTTCACTACAACTATAGCAATTACTACTATATGTAACATGAGTTTAAAATCCACCTCTGGAGAAGGAGGAAGAGGAGGAGGAGAATCAGAATCAGAATCAGAGTCAGAAGGAGGAGGAGGAAGGAGGAGGAGGAGTAAGAGAGAGAGGGGAAGAGAGAGGGAAAGAAAGAGAAGAGAGATAAATGTTTTTCATTCTCAATTAGTAAGCTGTTTCTATGAATAATTTCGGTATTTATCTTTTTTCTCCCCAGTCTTCAGCATTTTTATACAATCTTCCTACTCTGTTAGAAACAGAATGCCAAGACCTAATGAAGGTCTAAGAGTAAATGATGCATTCTCATTTCTCACTTAATTCAAATTATTTGTTACCACTGCTTAATTTGCCAATCTCTGATTGAAATCTTACACTTTGGAATATTAAATGAACTTGAACAGCAGCTGAGTAACTTTTTTGAGTATCAAGTAATTTGAACTATAGAAAGTTGTAAAAGGTAAATACAAAATCAAAATATAATGAAAAATAAATCATCTTTCTAAGCAGAGTTTTTTTCAGATCAAAAGAGCCTATGAAATTAAGAATTTGGGGTGTTTTGAAATATTATTAACTCAACAGTTGAAAGAGTCATCCTTTTTTTAAATTTGATTTAATAGGAAACTTTTCTAAACAATATTTTTTCTTTCACTAACTTATCTACTCAATAATCATATGAGTCAAAAGGAAGTATCAGTCAAAATTGTGTAACTATGCTAAGCACTGAAGATATAAAGATAAAAAAGAAATAGACCCTTCTCAAGAATCTTAACTCTGGTAGAGAAGATATACAAAGTGAAACATGATTGGTACAATTATAGAACTGAACATAAGTTGCTGTTATCCCTGATAGTTGGGAGGAGAGAGGAAGTAGATCTCAGGCAAAGATTTATGACTCCCCAGAAAATAAGGGAGAAAAATAGAAAACTTCATTTGCTAACAGGAGGGTAAAGTTGAGAGACCACCCTTTGTTTTTTGGTAATTAGAAATTTTATATAAAATTTGCACTTAATTTTGTCATGAGGAAGTAATGAGAAACAGGAATGTGGCAGGGGTGAAGGCTAAACCAGAGATTGGTTCATGGTTCCCAGTTCACAGAAGCAGGTAATCTAAAAGTAATCTGCCCTAAGAAACCACCTCCTGTATGTTTGAATTTATCACAGAAAAGCAACAGTTTAAGTAAATTCAGGAGAGTACAGTTTAACAATTAAAGCAAGTATTGCACATAAAGTCTTGACCATTATTGTTATATAAATTTACTTAGGATCTAAACTATTTACACATTTGAAAATTATTTCTGAAATAGTTTCAAAATGATATTTTTAAACATGGGACTAGTTTCAATTGTTACAATAGATCTGTGATCATTCTTGTTTTATAGCCATTAGCTATGTAGGTTGAATTCCTAGTTAAACAAAATTGGTTAACCAAAACTATTTCTAGTTAACCAAAATTATCTCAAAAGTAATGTCATACTATTCATAATAATAGGTAGCTTAGAAAACATGGAAATACTTTGCTTTTTGAAAAACACTTTGATTTAAGACAAATGCCAGCATTCTAGGAAACTGTTACATTTTAACATTTAATATTTTAAACATATATCATATATGTTTAACATTCCTGTTAAAAAAAATCTCATACCTGTGACTCATTTATTTAAAGTATACAGTGTGGAGAATACAGTCAATAATTATTTAATATCTTTGTATGCTGACAGATGACAACTAGACTTATCATGGTGATCATTTTGAAATGAATAGAAATATCAAATCACTATTTTGTGTGCCAGGAACTAACATAGTGTTGTAGGTCAATTATACTTCAAAAACAAATAAAAAAAAAACTCATAGAAAAAGAGATCAGAAAGATTTTGGTTACTAAAGTCAGAGGGAAGAGGAAGGGGAGAAGTTGATAAAGATAGCCAAAGTGTACAAACTTCCAGTTATAAAATAAATAAGTACTAGGGATGCAATGCACAATATGATAAAGATCATTAGCACTGCTCTATGTTATAAATTAAAGTTAAGAGAGTAATCCTAAAAGTTCTCCTCACAAGAAATGTTTTTTTTTTCTTTAGTCTTGTATCTATATGAGATGATGGATGTTTACTATACTTGGTGCAGTTTTCATGATATATGTATGTCAAATCATTACGCTATATATCTTAATCTTATAAAGTACTGCATGTCTATTAGATCCCAATAAAACAAACAAAAATGAAAACATCTAAATTAATACCTATGGGGACAGAAGTTGCATTGATAGCCTATTTTATTTTTACATTTGTTAAACCTATTCTTCAACTCCCAATATCCTGATTCTGGAAGTGAACTGGATTATGGACTTAGAAATGAGAAATATGTCAATGCTGATAGAGTATTTCCCTTGCCTTTATCATTTTTCCAATCTGTCATCAGGATTATCAAGTGATCATATCTCTGAAACACGTTAGAGCTAGTTTAGATGCTTTTTGACATGAATGCATTCACCCTGAATCTGTGAGCCTTCTTTAAGTTTCTAAGAATTTATCAGTTGCCTTTGAGGAGAAGTTAGGAATACTGACTTTAGAAGAAATTCTCAGAGAGTTATCTATCAGTTGTAAGAAAAGCAACTCCAAAACGCACCATCAATTTAAGAATACAGAACCAGAGCTTTTTTTGTTTTTTTTCTTTCCCCTGGGAGTAGCCTTAATGTTAGAGCCATCAAGCAAACACATCTGGTGCTGATCTTGAAATATGTTTAGTGTTCTTTCTAGGCCAACCAAAGAACCTAAAGGATTACTTGACATCATAATGACTTTCATTAGTTTTCATTTAAAAGTATTTTTTGGACATGGATATTATCTGCAAAAATTTATATTATTCTCATTTCTTGCTCATGTCTCCTTCATCACTGACTAGGAGTGTCAGCATTCTCATTGCACTGTGCCCAAGGGGGCTGCATGGAGCTATTATATCATATTTTCTCCAAAAAATTAAGGTAATTTTCTTCTGACTTATGCTTTGAGATTTTGTACAATGGGTTCTACATATTGTCTTCACATCCATGCATACTCCTCCAAAGGATAAAACTAAACATTTTAATTCATCAGTAATTTACAACAGATACAGTTACTATTTTATTAAATTAGAATGCAAATGAAGATTAATGAATTGGTCCAGTTTTGTTTTAGTAAATAGAGTTATAATTGCTGGTATTCCTTTTTAAATTATATTTTATTGAGTTATAGTCAGTTTACAATGTTGTGTCAATTTCCAGTGTAGAACACAATTTTTCATTTATGTATGAACATATATATTATCACATACTTTTTCACCATGAGATATCACAAGATCTTGTATATATTTCCCTGTACTATACAGTATAATCTTGTTTATCTATTCTATATATATCTGTCAGTATCTACAAAATTTGAACTCCCAGTCTGTACCTTCTCACCCCTCTTCTTCCTGGCAACCACAAATTTGTATTCTATGTCTACGAGTCTATTTCTGTTTTGTATTTATGTTCATTTGTCTTTTTTTATTTTTATTTTTACTTTCTTTCTCTTTTTTTTCTTTCTTTTTTTTTTTAATATATGAGTGATCACATGTGGTATTTTTCTTTCACTTTCTGGCTTACTGCACTTAGAATGACATTCTCCAGGCATATCCATGTTGCTGCAAATGGCGTTATGTTGTCATTTTTATGGCTGAATACTATTCCATTTTATAAATATACCACATCTTCTTTATCTGACCAAAGTAGTTATACAGAAAACATATCTCAACATAATAAAAGGTATATATGACAAACCTACAGCCAGCATCGTACTCAGTGGTGAAAAACTCAAAACCTTCCCCCTAGAATCTGGGACAAGACAAGGTAGTCTACTCTCTCCACTCCTATTCAACATAGTCTTGGAAATCCTAGCCACAGAAATCCCCTTTAAAATAGCACCAAAAGTAATAAAATACCTAGGAATAAATCTAGCCAAGGAGGTGAAAGACTTATACATGGAGAACTATAAAACATTGATTAAGGAAATTGAAGAAGATTTTAAAAATGAGAATTTATCCCATACTCCTGGATTGGAAGGATCAATATTGTTAAAATGGTCATACTGCCCAAGGCAATCTACAGATTTAAAGCAATCCTTATCAAATCACCCAGGACATATTTCACAGAATTAGAACAAATCATAATAAGATGTATATGGAATCACAAAACACCTAGAATAGCCAAAGTATTACTGAAGAAAAGGAAAGAGGCTGGAGGAATAACTCTCCCAGACATCAGACAATACTACAGAGCTACAGTAATCAGAACAGCATGACATTGGTACAAAAACAGACATATGGACCAATGGAACAGAATAGAGAGCCCAGAAATGAACCCACAAACTTTTGGTCAACTAATCTTTGACAAAGGAGGCAAGAACATACAATGGAATAAAGAGAGTCTCTTCAGCAAATGGTGTTGGGAAAATTGGACAGCTGCATGTAAATCAATGAAGCTAGAACATTCCCATACACCATATACAAAAATAAACCCAAAATGGATCAAGGACTTAAACATAAGACAAGGTAAAATAAACCTCCTAGAAGAAAACATAGGCAAAACATTATCTCACATAAATCTCAGCAATGTTCTCCTAGAACAGTCTACCCAATCAATAGAAATACAAGAAAGAATAAACAAATGGGACCTAATGAAACTTAAAAGCTTTTGCACAGCAGAGGAAACCGTAAACAACAGAAAAAACCTACGGAATGGGAGAAAATTTTTGCAGAAGTTGAAGCTGGTATTCTTTAACCACTACTAAGCTTGAGTTTTGGCTTGTTACAACAAATGATGTTTTATTTTTTCTAATTGAATAGTCATTATCCCTGATTAAGCACAATTTAATAAGTTATACTAAGTACTTGAAATATTGTCTTTGGAAACAGCCTAAATGTCCATCAACAGAAGACTGGATAAAGAAGAGGTGGTATATTTATACAATGAAATACTATTCAGCCATAAAAATGACAACATAACGCCATTTTCAGGAACGTGGATGTCCCTGGAGAATGTCATTCTAAGTGAAGTAAGCCAGAAAGCAGAAAAAGAAAGAAACATACCATATGAGATCACGCGTATGTAGAATCTAAAAAACAAACAAACAAACAAACAAAAAAATCCCACAAACAAAGCATAAATACAAAACAGAAATAGACTCATAGACATAGAATACAAACTTGTGGTTGCCAAGGGGGTGGGAGGTGGGAAGGGACAGACTGGGATTTCAAAATTTGTAGATACTGACAGGCATATGCAGAATAGATAAACAAGATTATCCTGTATGGCACAGGGAAATATATACAAGATCTTGTGGTAACTCACACACAAAAAAAGTGACAATTAATATATGTATGTTCATGTATAACTGAAAAATTGTGCTCTGTGCTGAAATTTGACACAACATTGTAAAATGACTATAATTCAATAAAAAATGTTTTAAAAAGAAATATTGTCTTAAATGTAAATTATTCTTTTCTGTGTAAGGCAATCCATTACCCGAAATTTTTCAGCACATAATTAAGTATAAACACTGTTTTCAATAAATATAAACTTAACTCAATTAAAAAAAAAAAAGTTTCTTTAAAGAGACTGCTGCTGTTACTAAGTCAAACTTTCTTCTGATAGCCTGATCACAGTAAAGCCAACTTACTAACACAAAGTTGTGATGAAGGGAAGTGCAGGGTACCAAGTAAGGAGTCCCAGCAGCTGGTGGTTAAAAGACCCAAATCTCTTATGGCTCCCAGGGAAAGGTTTTTAAAGACAGGGTGAGGGAGAAGGTTTTGGGATGTTTGATCAGCTCATGGAAACTCTTCTGATTGATTGGTGGTGAGGTAATTGGGAGCCAACATCATCAACATTTTCGTTCCAACCAGTCTGGAGTTTATTTGCTTGTGAGTTGCATACAGGTAACTTCTTCCACCTGTTGGGACTTTCAGTATCTGCAGAGCAGGTCAAAGGACATGACTCAGAATATTATGTATAACCCTTGAGGAGGAACTAAAAGTCCTTGACTATGTTTAATGGCTAAACTATTATTATTTTGTCTTGTTTGACTGTTTTCCTTTGTTTCTGCATTTTCTTACTTCTCTGATTAAACCCTTTGAAGGACTTTGAAACTCAAGGAAGGGCTAGGAGATTTCTATAAACAAGAAACAGGCAGGGGACTTGGTGGGGAGGTGGTTTATACCAGGAAGGTTGCATAGGGTCCTGCTTGGTTACACTTCTACCAAGAAGATTAGTTTCCTGAAATATTGCCAAGAACCTCATACCTACTGAGCTGCTTCTTTAACTGTGCTTTTAACATTTCCACTTGTGTTAAAGTTCGTCTTGGTGTCTCCTTTCTAAGGACAATAAAAGCGATACTTTCCAGTAATTTTCTCCTTGTGTTACTGACTTTTGTTGATGCCAATTAAAAATGTATACCACTTTTAAATTTACCTTGTCAGTTTCTGTATGTTAAAAGTTAGAGAAAGGCATTATTCTGATTGGACAGTACTGGAAATCCATATTGCTTAAACTCTATTAGGTCTTCTTTTTTCTCACCACATTTTCAGTGTTTTAGTATATTTACCCCAGACCTCGAACATATCAACACTTTCAGATCATTTTTTTAAATAGGTGTCCTTATTTAACGCTATTCTGGGAACACTTTGACCATCAGGTAAAAGCACCTTCACTTTACATAGATCCTATTTTCTTTGGCTTTGTTACAAACAAAACAAAAGTCATCTATGAAAAAAGTTCTACATTCTGTTTCTAAACTCTTCTTGAAAATATGCCTGTCATCATGCCAAATGTAGCTTGTACACCTGTGCTTTTGATTCTGCTATGTTATACTAATCTAGGGGTGTTGCTCAATTGTTTTCCTAATTTATACTGATCTAGAGGTATTGCTGAATTATTTTCCTAATTTCTTATATTATCACACTTTATTGATTGCTCTTCTTTGCTTTAAAGATATTTATGTGTGTAATAACAAGAACATCTACTTAAAGATTCAGTTTTTTTGCCTCAGTAAACCACCTGCCTACCAGTGATCATATTACCTCTTCTTCTTCAACACTAGTTTTCACCATCTTCAACATTTCTCAGTCACAGACTCTTAACATCAGAGAGAACCTGACTTAACGTCTGGAAACTTCACCAAAAGATAGCCATTTTGTGTTCTTTTAAAGTCTCTGTTAGAAAACTTTCTAATAAAGCACCTTGTTTTCTTTTATTATATCCCAAAGTACTGGGCAACATTTACTAGGGATCTGTCTACTTTTGTCTTATCTAATAAATTCCCATTTGTTGAAATCCCATAAGAGTGTAGAATAACTCCAGTAATTTTTTTTAATTGTCTCAAATTCTTTCTTATAAACCCTAATGATAGTTATTCTTTAAAATTTCATGTTCATAGTTATTTTCTTCCAGCATGGCCCCCTGTGGTAAATTCATTCATTCTTAAAATATTGTCATATTTCTACAGAGCTTCATGTCACATTTCTAACTTCTTAATCACATTCTGATCTGAATATTCCACCAGTCCCTTCAACTCACAATATTGAAAAATAGGACTTAGCATTAACTCTCTTTGCCTCAAATTTTAATCCTGACTCCTTATATTTCTATTTTTTATATGAGTAGCAGTTATTTCTTTTTCTTTTCTCCTACTTTCCATTTTCAGTCAGCTTGGAAACATTGACAAATCTTGAATGTAGTTTTCTTTTTCAGTGACATAACACAAGAAATGGCAAAGTAACCCTTAACAGCTAGGAGCTGGCTTGAAACTACTAGGCCTTTGTGTTGCTAGGAACTAGCCTCCCTCATAGCTAGATCATGATGTTATTCTGTTAAGCATAATGATTATATAAAACAAGGTCACTCTGACTGTGACAGATCAAAGAAAAAATAAGACTGCTCCATAATCATGACTATACACAGAAAAACAAAAACAATGTTGTTCAAACCACAAAAGTAACTAAGCATCCTTGTCCCACCTCCCCCCAAATCCTGCCTAATATCAGTAAACTGCTTCTTTCCCAATTACAGTTTTAGCCTTGTTTAATTTCTTCCATCTTCTAGATAAGAAGTATTAGGACCCTGTTATAGATTGAATTATGGCCTCCAAAAGATATGTTGAAGTCTTAGTAACTCAGAAAGTGACCTTGTTTGGAAATAGGGTCATCATAGATATAATTTGTTAAAAATATGGGGTTATACTGGAGTTGGTTTGCCCTTAATCCAATATGAGTGATGTCCCTATTAGAAGAGGAAAATATCTTGTAAATACAGAGACACACTGGAGAACTTCATGTGATAGCAGAGGGAGAAATTGGAGTGACTTTTGCAAAACAAGGAACATCAAGGACTGACAGCCACCATCATAAGCTAAGAATAGGCAAGAGAGGATTCTACCCAGAGTCTCTGAGGTAATTGGCATTGCTGACTCCTTCATCTCAACTTCCAGCATTTAGAACTGTGAGATAATAAAGCTATATTGGTTTAAGCCTTCCAGTTTATTGCACTTTATTACAGCAGCCCTAAGAAACTAATACAGAGGCAAATCATATAATTACCCTGTCTCCTGACAACATTCAGTCCATATTTAAAACATCCCCAGAAATCACAGTATATAAGGTCAAATCCTATAATTAATTCTTTTTAATATTCTCTTTCTGAGATGGATAATTCCTTATGAAACATATTCTGCCTGTTGCAAAAAGTCAATAAACTCAACTTTGCTCAACTACTTGGTGGCTTTTAACTGAAGGACAGTAAGAATTTCCTTTCTCATTCATGATACATTTTACGTCATAATTAAAAAGTTGTAACAATTCTTAACTATTATTATGCCTCAAGTTTTGATTATATTAATTTTCTAATCTATTAATTAATATACTAATTAATCTTTCTAAGTATGTTTTGAGAGGTTTTGTTGATCCCCACTGAACCATGACTCTTGGATTAGTGTAATTCCTTCTAATCAGTGCTGGCTCTATGTATTGCTTTAATTAGTAGGCTATGGCAGAAGTTATGCTGTGTCAGTTTCAGCTAAGCTTACAAAGGTTTGACGTTTTCCAATTTTTCACTCTGAGGGAAATCAGCTACCACGTATAAAATCTGAATACTCTGAGGTATTCATTTTATAAAAGAGAAATATAAATGAGAATAAATAAGGATTTACATACTATATTTCTAAATACTATTATCTCTAAAAATTAGTAATCAAGCTAAAGAATCATTTAAAAACATCTATCCTCCAAAATGTAGAAATGTAGCATATTTCATGACCTGAAAGTCCAATTTTAAATGTTCAAATACTCAGAAGTTTTGGGTTTCACAGGTGGAATCAGGTGATGTGAAGGGTAACAGGCCTTGGCTGCTGGTCCCCATTTCCCTGGCTCCAGATCCCATGTATTCTGTCTTCTCTACTCATTGACAATATGTTTTTAATTGCAAAAGTCACCTCACACATATCCAAGATCTATCCTCATCCCTAGAAAAGAGTTGGCATTTACCCAATGATTGTCAACATGGCAGGTCTTCAGGAGGACAGAAGCAAGGGTAAGGCATCAGGATTATATAATCCTGAACTAGGCTCAGGATTATTTGATTGAAAAATTCTGCTTTCCAGTTAGCTCTATCTGCTTGGGGCCTGGAAAAACAGGGGTGTGGTTTCCTTTGGCCTATAAGTACCTCATCATATGGGGAAGTGTATTAACTGAAAGAGGTGAGAGTAAGACTCCATGTATTGTGGAGACCAGGCAACGGTTTCTTAATGTTCTAAGGTAGGCACTGAACACTACTCTCACATATTATGAATTCTGCTTCATATTACACCACAGTAGAAACTAGTATTTAGTAATTATGAATGAAATTATCTCTGTATGATAGACTATTAAAACTGAGCCTAGAAAGTGAGGGCCAAGATGGTGGAGTACAAGTACTCTCATAGCTCACCCTATCCCACAAATACACCAAGACTGACATCCAGGGACCCACTTAACCAATCAGAACATCTGCTGAACTTTCACAGAACATTGTCTTCTTCAAAAGATAAAATACGGAACAAATCTAGTAGGAGAAAAGGAAAAAGAAGAAAGAAAAAGCAAAATAGTGTGGGACAGGTCCCATGTGGAGGGAGTAGCAAAAGAGGAATAGTGCTTAATTGCTGGGTCTCCCCCTCTCCAACAGATAGGTCAGTGGTAATGAGGAGGAACCTCCAAGGCTCAGATCTGTACAGAATAGCCCTTGACCAATAGACCTAAGATAAATGGGCACAAAGGGTCCTGGTGAACCCCAGCCCTAGATGCAAGCTGGCAAGTGTGGGACAAGACAGACTGCCCAAGCTAGATGAAAGACTTGGGCCAACTCTAGTGAGGCAACCTTGGGGGACTTTAGTGTGCTGTGTGCCATGGCTGGGAAGGTATAAAAATAAAAATTAAAAAATTGGATCTAATTAAACTTACAAGGTTTTGCATAGCAAAAGAAACCAAAACAACAACCTATGGAATGGTAGAAAATATTTTCAAAAGATGAAACTGACAAAGGCTTGATCTCCAGAATATATAAGCAGCTCATATGACTTATTAATAAAAAAACAAATAACCCAGTCTATAAATGGACAGAAGACCTTGATAAGCAATTCTCCAGTTGACACATACAAATTGACCAACAGGCATATGAAAAATGCTAAATATCATTAATTATCAGAGAAATGCAAATTAAGACTACCATGAGGTATCACCTCATACCAGTCAGAATGGCTGTCATTCAAAAGTCCACAAATGATAAATCCTAGAGATAGTGTACCCTCCTACACTGTTGATGGGAATGCAGTTTGGTGCAGCCATTGTGGAAAACAGTATGGAGATTCCTCAAAAGACTAAAGATAGACTTACACTATGACCCAGCAATCCCACTCCTGGGCATATATCCAGAAGGAACCCTAATTCAAAAAGACACCTGCACCCCAATTGGCATAGCAGCAATATTTAAAATAGTCAAGATATGGAAACAACCTAAGTGTCCACTGACAGATGACTGGATAAAAAAGTTGTGGTATATTTATACAATGGAATATTATTCAGCCATAAAAATGACACCATAATGCCATTTGCAGCAACATGGATGTCCCTGGAGAATGTCATTCTAAGTGAAGTTAGCCAGAGATAGAAAGAAAAATATCATATGATGTCACTCATATGTGAAATCTAAAAAAAAAAAAAAAAAAAGCACAGGGAAATATATTCAAGATCTTGTAGTGAAAAAGAATATGAATATGAATATATGTATAGTCATGTATGACTGAAGAATTGTGCTTAACACCAGTAATTGACACAATGTAGTAAACTGACTATAACTTAATAAAAGAAAAAAAAAAACTGATCTTAGACCAAATTTGGTGAGTGAAATTTACCACATTATATTGTATTCCCTACCTATCATCCCTACTTCTGCATGTGAATTTATATTTATGACTCATATTTCTTCAGAAAAATATGATGCTTACTTTAAAGTTGCATAGGTATCTTATAGAAAAAATATAAACTAATTTAATTTTTGCAAAACAACTTAATTTCTTAGTTACTGTTACCTTTTAATATTTGCATTTCAAAGAACTTACTTGAATAGATACCCCCATTGTTTCTTATAATTTTAACATTTCAATACATCAATGTACATTCAGGCAATCAATTGTAGGTTTAAATAATGTACAATATTAATAGCAAACAAAATTATATATATTAAAATTATTAATAATTGTTTCTGGAATGGCAAAAATTATATTGTGTCAGATATTCCCTAGGATATATATACTCAGTAAAATATTCGTTTATTTATTCATTTATTTTTGTGGGAGGGAAGTAATTAAATTTATTTTTAGAGGAGGTACTGGGGATTGAACCCAGGACCTTGTGCATGCTAAGCATGCACTCTACCACTTGAGCTATACCCTCTCCCGGTAAAACATTTCTTGAAGCATAGGATCTGTATTCACATTTTTATACATTATGTTAACATGTTAGAAAATCTTACCTCAAAATTATTTGTTGTCAAGAATAATAAATAGCATGTGATTTGTGGTTTTTCTTCACTATTCTACTTTTGGGGTTCAATCTGTATCCAGAAATTATGGAGAAAATTGTCACTAAAGGCTACTTTCAGCACTCAATCAGATGCAAAATCAAGCATGTTTCTATCATTAGCTATAAGGAGACTTTGGAGATGCTGGAAAATTGATTTAAATTATACATTTTCATTAACTTCACATTTTGAAAGTTTTTATTCTTTATTTTGATATAGACTTTTAATATGTCCTCATTGTCATTTCCTTTTCAGATATGTGAAAAAAGTTATCAGTTGAAGGGGAGGAGTTATATTCAAATACTGAAACATTGACTCTTTGGTCATATTAAATAATCTTAAAGTCATGTCTTACTTTTATCTTAAAAGTCATTAAGTTTAAGCCATGATTTATAGTTTATTCAAGATATAAGACATGTGCTAGTAAATACTGGCTATAGGAAAGCACACATTGAAGTCCTATACTTTCTTTACCATATTATCAATGTCATTAAGAAATAGTTATAATTTTATCCTCTAATGCTGACATTCTATTTTTTAATTGATGTACAGTCATTTACAATGTGTTAATTTCTGGTGTACAACACCATGTCCCAGTCAGCATATACATACATATATTTGTTTTCATATTATTTTTCATTAAATGTTATTATAAGATATTATCATTCCCTGTGCTTTACAGAAAATAATTTGTATTTTTTAATCTATTTTTGTATACAGTGGGTAACATTTGCAAGTCTCAAACTCCCAAATTTATCCCTTCCTGCCCCTTTTCCCCCAGTAGCAAAGAGATTGTTTACTATGTCTGCGAGTTTGTTTCTGTCTTGTAGATAAGTTTATTATTGTCCTCTTTTTATTTTCTTTTTTCTTTAGATTCCACATATGAGTGATATCATATAGCATTTTTCTTTCTCTTTCTGGCTTACTTCACTTAGAATGACGATCTCTACATCCATCTATGTTGTTGTAACAGGCATTATTTTATTACTTTTTATGGCTGAGTAGTGTTCCATTATATAAATGTACCACAACTTCTTAATCCAATAACATGTCAATGTCCATTTAGGTATTTCCCTATCTTGTCTTTTGTATATAGTGCTTCTATGAACATTGGGGTGCATGTATCCTTTTGTATTGGAATTCCTTCTGGATATATATATATATATATATATATATATATATATATATATATAAAATCCAGAAGTGGGATTGCTGGATCATATGGTAAGTCTATTTTTAGTATTTTGAGTAATCTCCATACTGTTTTCCATAATGGCTGCACCAAACTATATTCCCACCAACAATGTAGGAGAGTTCCCTTTTCTCCATAGCCTTTCCAGGATTTATCATTTGTGAGCTTTTGAATGGTGGCCATTCTGACTGGTATGAGGTCATACCTCATTGTATTTTTGATTTATATTTCTCTGATAACTAGAAATATTGAGCATTTTTTCATGGGTCAATTGACCATTTGTATGTCTTCAATGGAGAATTGCTTGTTTAGTTCTTCTGCCCATTTTTGGATTGGATTCTTTCTTTTGTTGTTGTTGTTGTTATTAAGTTGTATGGGTGGTTTATATATTCTGGAAATTAAAACTTTGTCAGTCACGTCATTTACAAATGTTTTGCTCTTTTCTTTAGGATGTCATTTTGTTTTGCTTATGGTTTCCTTTGATATGCAAAAGCTTATAAGTTTAATTAAGTCCCACTGTTAATTTTTGCTTTTATTTCTATTGTCTGGGTAGACTGCCTAGGAGAACATTGCTAAGATGTATGTCAGAGAATATTTTACCTATGTCTTCCTCTAGGAGGTTTATAATGTCTTGCCTTACATTTAAACCATTTTGAGTTTATTTTTATGTATGGAGTAAGGAAGTGTTATAACTTTACTGATATACATGCTGCTATCCAATGTTCCCAACACCACTTGCTGAAGAGTCTGTCTTTTCTCCATTGTATATTCTTGCCTCTCTTATAGCAGTCAGAATGGCCATCACTAAAAATCTATAAATGATAAATGCTGAAGAGGCTGTGGAGACAAAGAAACCCTCCTATACTGTTGATGGGAATATTTTTTGGTACATTTATAATGGAAAACAGTATGGGGATTCCTCAAAAGACTAAAATAGATTTACCACATGATCCAATAATCCCACTGCTGGGTATATATTCAGAGGGAAATCTAATTCGAAAAGATATGTGCACCCCAATATTCATAGCAACACTATTTACAGTAGCCAAGACATGGAAACAACCTAAATATTCATCAACAGGTGACAAGATAAGGAAGCTGTGGTATATTTATATGATGGAATACTACTTAGCCATAAAAATGAATTTAAAAATGCTATTTGCAGCAACATGGATGGACCTGGAGAAATTTATCCTAGGTGAAGTAATCCAGAAAAAGAAAGGAAAATACCATATGCTATAACTCATACATGGACTCTAAAAAATAAAATAAAAGACACAAACAGAAACAGACTCACAGATATTGAAAACAAACTTACGGGTACCAAAGGGGAAAGACGGAGTGAATGGATAACGGGAGTTTGAGATTTGCAGATACTAACTACAATATATAAAATAGATAAAAAGTATTTCTTCTGTGTAGTACAAGGAAATATATTCAATATCTTGTAGTAACCTTTAATGAAAAAGAACATAAAAATGAATATTTACATGTTTATGTGTCACTGAAACATTGTGCTACACACCAGAAATTGACACATTATAAACTGACAACACTACCATAAAATTTTTTAAAAAATTAAAAGTTAAAGCTAAAATATTAATAACTTTACAAAAGAGAAAAAAGAATTAATAGGAATTAAAGAAAATACCCCTGGCCTTGTAGTAAGAATTCTCAATGATGAATGGAATAGAAAGCCATTCAACACTTTTCCTTCCTATGTCAAAACACATTTGCCAAAGGTGGCATATTATCTCCGTACTGTTGTGCTTGTTCCATTTTAAGCTAAAATATAAGAGAACTCAAACTTTTGATAGTAATTATTTTTGCATATTATGTCATTGCTTTGAAGAGTCAAGTATGTAACTTGGTGAAGTTATTTTTCCAGGACCTAATTTTTCTCTCAAATATTTTATGTGTTATTAACTTTGTAGGTGGCTTAGAAGATTTTAGCAATAACATTTCAAATTTGTGAAATGTGTGTGAGAATAATTGTTTCATCACTTGTTTCCTTGGAATCAACAGATGACCGATAGACCAACTGATAGTGTATTGAGGATCACATTTTTCAAAACATTGCCTTAACTTAAAGGAATGAGTATAAAAGAGTATTTGTAGCACACTGCAATCTGAGTATGCTATGTGTTTTAGATACTGTTCTGGAGAAATTAAAATACAAAATATATGTGTAAAACCACACAGATTTACATTTGATTCATTTGTATTTCATGTTACATTTAAAAAATATTTTTTTACTGAAATAATGAAGTATAGGCCTTCCAACATATACATTTCAGTCTCACTTATTGCCAAACTTATATTTTAATTAAAGTGATGATATAGTATGAATTAAAAACCAGTTTCTAACAAGCTTGATAGTTTGCTACAATAAGCATATTGTGGATTGATAGAATTAGTGGAAGTAATTGTTAAATTTGCCTCATAAAATATGGAAAACAATATTATCTTTTCCTTAAAGAGTTATTGTAAGTTAGTGTTTTCCAAAATTCTTTGATAATAACAAGTAAAAGTGCTGAGTATGCATATTCTGACTTAGTAGAGGACTGATATCCAGGAATCAGATTTATAACTATTGCCCCACTTGATTTTTAAGTCGTTTAGGGTTAGGATTAAGAGCACATATTTTGTATAATGGCTTCACAAATCACTTACTTCTGTGAACTTAGCCACAGTAATTTACTTTCCTATACCTGATTCACTTCAGTTGAAAAATCAGAATATTAATAGAGTAGTTACTAAATGAATTAATACATGAAAGCACTTAGAAGAATATGTGTTTCCCAATAATTGCTTTATAAGCAATATATATTAATACTGGTATTACTATCACTAAAAAGATATTATTAAAAAAACATATTTAGAAATGCGTTTTATAGTGTTTTGAGAACGTATAAAATAAAATTTCCTCATTCCATTTTCCAAAGCTCATCTTTTGCAGAGTTTTTGGTGATAAATTTATCTATTCATACATCATCTCAATCATTACGAAAATGCTGGGAATATACTATTGGTCAGATGCTGTCACAGAGTTTATATTTGAACATATCTACATTTATACTTAGTAAAAACTTATATTTCTTTTATATGTTACTGATTATAAAGTATTTTCCTAAAAAAACGGAGATGTATTTAAATAGTTATGAAATGTCTAGTTGACCATAATTATCAAAGTAGTTAAGGAAATATATTTTTCATAGATTAAGTTTATCTTTTAGTACTACATTGCAGAAACATAAGGAAAAAATTTTAAAAAATTCTGGATCAAAGACTGATGAATTGACCATGTAACAGTTAAGTCTAGATGATATATATGGATTTTTTAAGAGATTATAGCAAAAAGAGCAGTGAAGCCTACTCTGAAATTTAGGAGTTTTGATAACTGTAGGTTGGTTTTCAAAATAGAATGTTATCTATGTAGTATCAAATACCACACCCAATTATATTTAACATGTTATCCACGAATATATAAATGGAAGTATAGTAGGCTTTACACAGTGGTTATACTATATTGACAGACTTCCCAAATTTTACTTCTGAGATTTACCTTTCAACATAATGATTAAGCAACTTGTACTATATCCCCAATATATGTGTGCATGATTTCTATAAGGATGATTATATCATATCATTGAATCAGAGGTTGGAAGCTCTAATTATGAGAACAGCATTCCTCTTGATTATGTGCATCCTAGATATCAAACCTAATCTAATGAAAAATACATGATTTATCAAGACTATAACATGAGAAATAAGCTTAAGTTTCCAAGAATAGTGATTCTCTTCAAAGCCTGTGAAAGAACAAAGCAAAATTTAAAAAGGACAGATATTAAAATTTAACTGCCTGAAGGCAGAGTTCAAAAACTAGTTAGGGAGACAAATAAGAAAAAAAAAGAAACTATGATCATCCCCAAACTTATAAGTAAGTTTGTTATAACTAGTTTATACTTATTGATGATTCATAGAAAATGGCCTGATTTTGACAAAACTAACTCTGATGACTTTTTGTAAGCCTTGTTATAGCCTGATAGACAATGTGATGTATAGTACTGTTAGATAATATTAACAATTAAACTTTCCATAATATTGTAATAGATGAAACAATTTGATGAGCATTCAGTTCAGAAATTCTTCCATTGTTTCATCTTTTGATTGCTGTTATATAAAAGTAAAGTGAATGGAATGACATACCATATATTCACATTGAAAAAAAACTAACACATGTGTAACATTTTACAGAATAATACTATCAAACAAGCTTTTCACACAGCCCACACACTCACTGTGTGGCTAAAAATTCAATTTGGCAAACAAAATCACAGTCAGAAGTTTTAATATAATGAAAGCAAGCAAACTACAGTAAGAAAAGTGACTTAGCATTGTTCAAATATCAGATGGCATCAGGCTCTGATTGCTTCATTTACAACATTTCATTATTGAAAGGTAAGCACCAAGACAGTTGGATTTTATGTCAGAACTCTTTATTTTCTCTGAACACAGACTGTCAGTTTTGCTTCCCTGTTGCTCAATTTTCTTATTCCATTTCAGACTCCTCTTCCTCCTTCTTTCATCTCCTGTGTGTCCTTCCCCTCCTGTTATTTGATCTATTTTTTTAAGTATGTTAAAGTCATCTAATTATTGTCAAGTCTCACACTGTCTTGGGAACCAATCTGTATTTCTGTTATCCATAGAAAAATCTTACTTAAAATCTTGTTTTTCATTATTATTATTAATTATTATTCATTTATGTTCATTTTATTTATTGTATAATTAAACTTTTACAGGGTGTATAAAGTAAGGTTGATTATAGTTTTCTATAACAAGAAAACTCAAAATAACAGTGGCTAAAAGTACAAAATTTTCTGGAGCAGTCCAAGACAGCACAGTGGGGACATCAGGAAACATTACATTTCTGATTTGTCCTCTTTGGTATTGGTTTTCATCACCAATGTTACCTCATGGTCCAAGATGACAATCAAAGAACTACCTGTGTAGCAGTGCTTTGAAAACTACACAGTGCTGTGCCATCATTAATGTGTTAATTACAAAGAAAAGTTCATTTGGTGTTATTCACCTCAACTTGTACTAGTAAGTGTATAGAGCACTAGTATATACTTGTCAGAGTCTGGAGAGGTCATCAGGAAACCTGAAACTGAGTTTAGTCTTTTCCACTTACTGGCTATATTGTGCTATTACTGTAGCCTCAATGACCTTTAGTTTCTTCTTATTTATTATGGATATAATTTACCTGCTTAATGAGGAACATTGAGACAAATAATAAGACTATTTTAAAAGTGTATAGTGCAAAACAAATAAAGTGAATACATTTTTAAGCCATGCTTGATATATAAAAATGTAATTTTATTTTTCTGAATTCTAAACTTCTATTCAGACTATTCTATCTGTGGTAGAAACATGCAATCTTTGGAAAATCAGGGTATACTTAGCCAATTTCACTACTGAAACAAGTCACTTCAGAATGTTCCCATTTCTTTCTTCTCCCCACAGTTATGACTAACCTGAGACACTCTCTCCTTATAGATTTGTCCATGTTAATTAGTGTTTGTCCATTCTGCTTTTCTAGGCCTACAAGCTTTGTGAACTGTTTTATTGATCTCTGACTTTGGAACTACAACTTTTAAAGGATCACCTCTAAAATTATTACCATATATATTCCCCTGTTGGTTGTTTTATCTTTATGTAATCTGGACAGGATGGAATTTTCATTCTAACTGATGACAAATATTTATAAGTTATTTGGATCAGGATGTTGGATTATATTTCCAACTTGAAAACATGTATCTTTCAAAGCTCCTGTCTGTACCATTAGCTTCCTTTTTTTTTTTTTTTTTTCAGTTAGGTTCATTATTTTCTTTTAGTTCCTTAACACAAAATACATGTGTTCTATAAATAAAAGGAAATAAGATTTTCTAAGAAACAATAAATCAGGGAGGAGGAGCAAAATTTCTACCTGGTCATACCTCTGTGACAACTCATTATATCCATTAGGATCTCACTTTCCCATAGCTCACAAACAACAGTCAACCCTACTGAGCAAGGGGATGGAGATTCAGAAGTTGTGTTTGTGTATCAACAAGGTATGCTGTGTGCAGTATGCAATTATATAAGCATCTTGCTGTCAACTAAGAAAATGGAGAATGTTCATGAAATTGGCATAAGTATTAGTAGAAATTATGGGTTAATCATAAATTTAAGTGAAAATTGATATTTTCAAAACCTCTAAGTTTAACTTACATTTTTCACCCTGTAATTCAAGTGTGAATGATTCAAAAGTATCTTAGTTCTATAATACCCCTATTATTTATCACCAAAAAATAGCTGACATTGTCCAGTTAGTCCAAATGTTAGGACAGAAAAAGAGTAATGGGATAAAAATTAATGGAATTGTTTCCATCCTTAATACTTATACCCAGTGGAATCAATTTTCTTACACCATGTTACGGTCTGTGATATATGAGCAGCTCAGAGAAAGCAAGTAAGGGTAAAGAAATATTTTCTCTGTTCCCCATTCAACTCAAAAGTGAAAAGTTTCTTTTCTATCAAGACAATATTCCCAATTTCCAAAATCTATCAGATTTTTAAAGAACCTGATCAATCTATCTTTTCCCACTGTCTACCCTATTTTTAAAAAATAACCCTTAAAGGACAGAATTAGAAATAACAAGCTCATATGGGCATGAACTGATACTACTACTGTAACACTAGGTTGGCCAACCAGTGATGCTTTTCTTTTTCCTCAAACTTTCTTCCATCCACATTATTATACACATCAAGGTTTGCAGATGCCTCTCACCAAATCTGTTAATAGAAAGCAAATATAAGATAATTCTTATGCAACATCTGGAAATTATTTCCTAAAATAACTTAAACTTATTATATTTACAAATATTAGATTTGTTATAGGATTTCTTCAACCCACATGAGAATATGTGTAACATGGTATATGTGTACATATACACTAAATTTTTTAAGAAATTGTTGCAGATCCTCAAATAAATCTGGGACTTAGGCAATGGGGGAATCAATTTATTGTTCTAAGAACTATATTTTGCAGATAGGAAAATTAAGATCTAGAGATTTTAAGCTAATTCACAGCCAAACTGATGTCAGAGAACTGACCTTCAAATTAACAGTCTATTTTTTCCCCATTTGTATGTGTCACTTGATGCACCTCATACTAAGTTCAATGTGTATCAAAAACATTGGGGTAGGGACAAGCTAGTTTTATTTATAAAATCCCTTTTCTCTCAATCCTAAGCACCCAGCTACAGTATTTTATCATCCTTTCCCAGTTGTGTGTGGCTGAGACTCAGCTCTGGCCACTGGAACATGAGTAGAAGTGATGACAGTACTTCTAGGCTGGAGCCATGACAAACTCCCATGTGAGTTTTAAACTGTTTCTTACCTTGTCTGTAGGATAGTGATTAATAATAAGGGAACTTGTAGGCCATATGCAGATGGAACTGCACCTGTTGGCTTGAGATTCTGAGCACTTTTGCAAAGCACAAGCTGTGGAGTCTGTGGACTTCATGGGCTCCATTAATAGCACATTTTAGAATTCACAGAAAGAAGAAGACAAACTTCATTGAGATTTATGGGTTTATCTGGTACAGAATGTATTAAGCTAGGTAATACAGACATTCTCTGAAAAAGGAATTTAGGTCTCTAGTTTCAGATTACTATACATTATAAGTGAGAAAAATACAATCAAATCTACTTTAAAATATATTTGATAGTCTCAGGAATACTTATGAAAATAAATACTTCTCTCAAATAAGAAATAGCAATCAAAATTTCCAAGCATTTTAATTAAGACACCAGCAATTTGTATAGGGAAAAATCAAATCTAATAATCTCTTTTGGAAAGCCAAAGAAGGAGAGCTCTACATTTTAAAATGAAAAGTTATTTTCATTTAGTGTTATTAAGTAAATTCAAATTAGTTAACACAGTATGAAAATCACGTGACTGTACATTATTCAGTACAACAGTATGATTATCAATAGTTCAAGTAAATAATGGCTATATTTAGGAATTCTTACTGTACACAGAGTGCTGTTAATTAATGGCTTATGATGAATCCTGCAAAACAATATTTGTTCCATTGTTTTCCTGCATTAGCACCTCAAATATATGTTGGCTTGAGTGTTCTGGGATGGAGATTTGCTGTGACAGTCTTAACATCTGCAAATGTGGGCCTAAATTGAAACCTGTCTGGGACACCTGAGGAATCTGGACACTAATTCCTGAGGTCTCGAGAGAAGTAATAGGTACATATTTGTCTGCGCTGATAGTGTTACGAAGCCCACTCAAGAGCTGAATATCCTGGTAGCCACATTTTCCCTGAATAGCAGGAGTAGTGACAAGGATGATGGCCACCACAGTATAACAAGACCAAGTTTTCACTTTTCTTTGTGTTTATGTATGTATGTACATATGTGTGACCTAAGTTTTCCAAACAACATGTATATATAGCCATTTTTTCTTTAGTATAGGTTTTTGATCAATATCTAAGAAGAATGACCAGTAATGCCATAGAAAAATAAACAAAAAACATAATTAACTTTACTAGAAAAAAAGTTTCTTAAATGTTTGTTTAAAATGTTTCTATATAAGAGTTTACTCAAAATTTGGAATATCAATGATACCATTTCACCTATAACATGAACAATTTAAAAAATATTAGCATTGGCAGGGTGGAATAATAGATGATAATTAATACTTAAATATTAACACACAGTGCTATAGACAGAGTGTTTATGGTATCCCAAAATTCATATGTTGAAATCCTAACCCCCAATATGATGATATTAGGAGGTGGGGACCTTAGGAGGCAATTAGGTCTCAAGGAGTCTTCATGAATGGTATTAGTGTTCTTATAGAATGGCCCCAGAGAGCTTCTTTGCCCTTTCTGCCATATGAGGTTATAGCAAAAAGATAAATTACCATGAATCACTAAGTGGGCCTTCACCAGAAACTGAATCTGCCAGTACCTTAATCTTGGACTTCTCAACCTCCGTAACTGTGAGCAATATATTTATGTTGTTTATAAGTCACCCAGTTTATAGCATTTCTGTTACAGCAGCCCAAATGGATAAGGCAGTTACATCATGTAGCCATCCTACATCTGACCACAGACATGTAGTTGAGCCCATCTGTGTGAAACCAATGACTTGTGGAGCAATTAGTTACACCATATTATTGGGGCTATATACAACTAAAACAGAATCATAGACTTGTCAGAACCATATTGCATCTCTGAAGACTCTTTAGGCTTATTGTATACATTTCTGCCATAGACCTGTGATCAGCATGATATTGAATATGAAAAATTCAAAATCACAGTATATTCAACAAATAATTTTTAAAAATTATGAAAAAATCTGACAACTTTATAGATTTAAGACACATTTCAATAGTATGCAATATGTGGCCATGTTTGGATCCTAGATTAAACAAATTAATTATAAGTGAAAGCATTAATGACCGAAATAAAGGCATATGAGTACTGAAAAGTATCTTAATAGTTTGGTATAATAATGGTATTGTGATTATGTTTTTAAAAATTTCTAATCTTTGTGAGCTGCATAATGAAATATTTTGAGGATGATATGTTTCAAATTTGTTCAAAATAATTCAGTGTCATAGCGGTACAGAGGTGGGTTGTGTTGGAGACCAGTATTTCTCAAACTTCAAGGTACATAAGAATCATTTGGGAATCTCATTAAAATGCAGATTTCAGATTCAGTACTTCTGCAGTGGGGCCTGAGAGTCTACATGCCTCACAAGCTCCTAGATTATGCCAATGCTAATGGTCCCCAGAGTACACTTTGGGTAGTAAAGTTATAGATTAAATGAGTGGCCACGAACTAGTAATCATGTGCCTGGATAATGGGTACATATGGGATTGAAGAGCTATGCTTCTTACTTTTACATATTTTAATTTTCTGTAATAAAACTGTTTAAAATAATAATTCTAATTTAGTTGAGCAGATAGTGTCATATTGCCCTAGAACAGTGAAGTCCTAAACTGTATTTTTC
Organism: Camelus ferus; assembly: GCF_009834535.1. Lineage (NCBI taxonomy): Eukaryota > Metazoa > Chordata > Mammalia > Artiodactyla > Camelidae > Camelus > Camelus ferus. The sequence goes on from NC_045709.1 coordinate 63,446,237, forward strand.
TCACTGAATTTAGATATTCCAGCTATTTTCAAAAAATGAACCATTGAGACAAGAGGAGTCCAGGAAAGCTTTGTGGAGGAGGTGTTATTTTTACCTTGGTCTAAATGAGTGGATAAGATTCAGATGTGTGGGCTAAAGGGGTCAAAGAGTGGAAATAGAAACTGCCTTAGTGAATGCATAGAAGCAAGAATGAAATTAACATGATTACACAGAGGACTACTAACTTGCTAACTGAAAGATATTTACAAATTTTCAAGATTGCCATGGAACTTGAGAATTCAGGGTATCTATTGTTGCTTTCATTGCGGAGCACAGTGATCAACTGGGAAGGCAAAACAAACCAGGAACATAATTTAATTAACCACAAGATGGCGCCAAAACCCCTTCTGACCATCTCACAGCTTGAAATTATTCCTCCCGCCCTCCCCTACGAAATCTGGGCATAAAATAGGATCAGAGCATAAAATAGAAACCCACTGTTTTAAGCAAGTAGTTAAAATTATTAAAATGTGAACCTAGCTATTACCAAGAATGATTTAATCATAAGTGAACTCATGCATTTTAATCACAGATATTAAATGCATTTATTAGTTCACATTAAGTGATAGCAAAAGTACACATTCATATTTGGTAAGTTTATTCTTCTTTAAATATCTTGGGCAAACTGCAGATAAACTTTTATTGGAAGCAATAATAATACCATTAAAATGAATTCTGCATCATTATTTATTTTATCTATTATCGTGAATGGTGTTTGAATATCTTTTAAAAACTGATGATCCAGCTTTACAAAACTAAGTGAATTATTTTTTCCTAAAACTTTTTCTAAGAAAGTAAACAATATTATTATTATAAAATAACATGAATTAAATAGCAAAATAAATTGAAAAATATATTTTAAAATTAGATTTATTAGATTATGTTTTGACCAAAGATCACTCTAACCTATTTTAAGTGCTTAATTTTTCATACTAAATTCCAAGGCATTAGAGGCCAGAAGGTTGGCAATCCTTTAAAGATAATTTTATTAGTGAGCTACATGTTTAACTTGTCCAAAAATTTCAGTACCAACACATTTTAGAAGTATTTGTAATTTGAATGATATTCAGTGAAATAAAAATAAATAAGGCATAATTTGAAGGGATGTAGGTAGAACAATGTTAGATATGGAAGAAAATTCTAGCTAAGCCATAAAATTCTTTATTTGAAATTATGTTTGGAAGTTCATTAGTTAAGTGGTAGCTGGGAATCTCATTATCAATTATATGATAAAATATGAAGCCAGAATAATATGAGTTTGGGAGTAAACTTAATAAAGTGAAAATTGAGACAGCAGTGGCCACTACACTTTCATAAAGCAGGGCACTCAAGGGAAAGATAAAACTAAAACTGTATCTTCAGTGGGAATTAAAAAAAAAAAAAAAAAAAAAAAGGACAGTTTAGAATAACATAATTGGATTTACCATGTAGGTAAAATGAGAATGTTAAGAGTGACATGATTTTCAAGTTTGGACACTATTTGCATAATGTGGATTAATAACTAAAAAGGACTTTTAAAATAGGAAATAATATATACCTTAGTGTTTAATTAATGTCTTGTATCTATGATTTTACAGACAAAGAAATAATATTTCATTTATTCCTCAGGGATAAGTCTATGACTTAATTTAAAATGTTTCTGACTACAAAGTGAAAATTACATAACTTGAAGTGATATGAGAAATTTTACCAAGGAAAACCAATCAGAAATAATTTTGAAACTTTCAAAAAGAAATACTATTTTTCAGTTAACATTTTATGGAGGAGAAGATTTATAAATAATGAATGATAAAAAGTTTGAGAGACATGTCTTTAATACAACAGTATAAGTGATTAGTAATCACAATAAACATTGCAGGCAACTGGATGTTTCTAATTAATAACAATAATTTTAAGTAATTTAGATATTTTATTTACTAAACAAATGAGCAACTTACTAAATTGCTTAGCAAATACATTGTATTAAAAAATACTAGGATAATCAGCCTGCGCCTCCAATTCTAAATCTAAATTTATGGAGACCAATTATTTATTTTTTATAGAAATTCACATATATTACTTCTATGAGTTGTAGTCCTTTGTATAGTGAAGGTATTTCAACATTAAATATGATAACACGAATTAAAACATGATAAAATAAATAAATAAAGTATTTTAAAATAGATTTTTTATAGTGCACAATTGATTGTTATATTAATTACACTCTTAAAACTTAGAGGTCAAATTTATTGAACCCCATACAACAGAATGTTTTATGTTTTTTTTCCCAAAAGTCATTTCATTTTTTTCCTTTCCTCAAAGATAAATCATAATATCTATGATTTCAAGACAGTATTTTAAACACACCCAGCTCAACTTTGGTCAATAAAAAACTACTCTAACTGCTTAGGGGAGATTCAGTGGAAAGTGATCTCTTAAATAGAATGAGATGCTTAGGCATTTAACACTTTACAATTTGTTAGAAAAGAATGTTGGAATCCTTTATGGTCAGAAGACTTTTAAAAAAACTTGCATGTTATGAGAAACATGTTGTTTAGAGGAGCAAAATCAGTACAGATTTTAATAGTAGGAATTTTGTTTTACTACTTGTGTTAAAACAATCATTATGACAGAAGCGGCATTTAGAGAACCTAGATATTCAGTGGTATTTTCCCCTAAATTACAAAACTCATTTATGTTTGATTTAATAATTGGCAAAATGTATTGCTCACAAACTGTGAGCACGTTGCCCTGAAGCCACATTTTTGTAATCCATCATTTTTGCTGATTAAAGTTGATTTTTGTTCTTAAGCAAATACTTGGACTTGTGGTATTCTGTTACTGTTCAGTAGAATTTACCATTTGGGGTTGGGGTAGGTTGGGTGGTGATTCTCACTTTTAGTTAGTTAACTATTCTTTAAAGCCTTGTTCAGGAGGCATTGTTTTTAGCATTTGTTTATATTTTCCTCCTTAAAGCTATGGATTTAATTATATTTCTTGAGACTTTCATTATGTTTGCAAGCATTTTAAAATTATTTTTCTTTGTGCCTATTAAATTGTATATAGGTCAAATTTATTTATACTGTTATACTTTGATCCTTGTAGTTACAATTCTTGAGAATATCTTAATTTGTGAAAAACATAGGTGAGATGTAATAGAAAAGTTTGTAGGATACCCCTTTAGTATCTAGAGAGTAAACTAGTTCAAAAGTACAAGTCAGAGATTAATAGAAGACAGTGAAATGAAATATAAAATTCAATACATTAGAACCTGACAAATGTGGAGTTTAATGTACTCAACTCATTATATGTGCATGTTGGTGGGGGCTGGGGAAGAGGGTTGAGGCAACTGAGTGAAGTATTTACTATTATGACATTAGTTTATAATCCTTATATAAAAATAAAGATCTATGTGAAGGGAGGAAAGTTAAATTTTTGTATAATTTTGTTTACTACCCTGTAATTTTAAATCTGCAATATTAACAGGCAAGCTGAAGAATGGAAATATATTCAAAGTTGTCCACATTCATTCTCTTCATCACTATTTAGATCATTTAATCATAAATTTCTTTTCCTATTTAGCAACTGTATTGTCTGATTTTAGTTTTAGAAAGAAATAGTTATTAGCATTGATAGAAATTAACTTAAACTTTTGTACTTTAAAAAATTTTTTCAATTTCTTTCAAAAATGTAGATAAAGGTAATATTATGTGTATTTAATTTTTCAATGTGGCTAGAATTAAAAGGAAAACGCTTTGATAGATGTCATGCAGATTAAAATACTGAGACTTATTTGAATTATTTAAAAATCAATTCATAGATTTTATCTTAGAAATGAAATAATATAACCTTTAATATCACTTAAATATTAAAAAGCAGTAAAGAGATAAAATTTGAATTAATCATTCTTTTTAAAATTTTTATTGAAGTATAATCAGTTACAATGTTGTGCCAACTTCTTGTGGACAGCACAATGCTTCAGTCACACATGAACTTACATATATTCATTTTCACATTCTTTTTCCACCACAAGTTACTGCAAGATATTACATATAATTTCCTGTGCTATATAGTATAAATTTGTTGCCTAGATATTTTATATATAGGAGTTAGTATCTGTGTATCAGGAACTCCCAATTATCTCTTCCCACCCCCTTGCCCCCATAACAATAAGTTTGTTTTCCATGTCTGCAAGTCTGTTTTTGTTTAGTAAATCTATTTTTATTTGGCCTTTTTTTGTTTGCTAGTTTTGTATGAGTGTTATCATACAATATTTTTCTTTCTCTTTCTGGCTTACTTTATTTAGAATGACATTCTCCAGGGACATCCATGTTCCTGCAAATGGCATTATATTGTCATTTTTATGGTTGAATAGTATTCCATTGTATAAATATATCATAGCTTCTTAATCCAGTTATCTGTCAATGGACATTTAGCCTTTTTCCATGTATTGACTATTGTAAATAGTGCTGCTGTGAACATTGGGGTGCAGGTGTCATTTTGAAGTAGGGTTCCTTCTGGATATATGCCCAGGAGTGGGATTATTGGGTCATTGGCAAGTCTATTCCTAGTCTTTCGAGGAATCTCCATACTGTTTTCCACAATGGCTACACCAAACTACATTCCCACCAGCAGTGTAGGAGTTTTCCCTTTTCAACACAGCCTCTCCAGCATTTATCATTTGTGGACATTTGAATGATGGCCATTCTGACTGGTGTGAAGTGGTACCTCATTGTAGTTTTGATTTGCATTTCTCTGATAATTAGTGATATTGAGCATTTTGTCATGTGACTGTTGACCACTTGTATGTTTTCATTGGAGAATTGCTTGTTTAGGTCTTCTGCCCATTTTTGGATTGGGGTTTTTTTTTAAATTTGTTTTTTGTTTATTTGTTTGTTTCTTAAGTTGTACGAGCTATTATATATTCAGGAATGTAAGTCCTTGTCAGTCTTATCTTTTGAAAATATTTTCTCCCATTCTGTAGGTTGTCTTTTTGTTTTGCTTGTGGTTTCTTTAGCTGTGCAAAACCTGACATTTAATTAGGTCCCATTTGTTCATTTTTTCTTTAATTTCTATTACATGGATAGATTGCCCTAGGAGAACATTGCTGAAATTTATTTTGGATAATATTTTTTGTATGTTTTCTTCTAAGAGGTTTATAGTGTCTTGGCTTATGTTTAAGTATTTAATCCATTTTGAGTTTATTTTTGTGTATGGTGTGAGGGAGTATTCTAACTCCATTGATTTGCAATCAGCTGTTCAGTTTTCCCAACACCATTTGGTGAAGAGACTGTCTTTACTCCATTGTATGTTCTTGCCTCCTTTGTCAAAGATTAATTGACCAAAAGTTTGTGGATTTATTTCTGTGCTCTCTATTCTGTTCCATTGATCCATATGTCTGTTTTTGTATTGATACCATGCTGTTTTGATTACTGTAGCTTTGTTGTATTGTCTAAAGTCTAGGAGGGTTATTCCCTCAGCTTCATTCTTTTTCTTCAGTAATGCTTTGGCAATTCTGGGCCTTTTGAGATTCCATATTAATTTTAGAATTATTTGTTCTAATTCTGTGAAAAATGTCCTGAGTAATTTGATAGAGATCACATTAAATCTGTAGATTGCTTTGGGTAGTATGGCCATTTTAACAATATTATTTCTTCCAATCCAAGAACATGGGATATCTTTCCAATTCTTTAAGTCATCTTTAATTTCCTTAGTCAATGTTTTGTAGTTCTCCACCAATAAGTCTTTCACTTCCTTGGTCAGATTTATTCCTACGTATTTTATTTTATTTCATTTTATTTCATTTCATTTTATTTTATTTTATTTTATTTTATTTTATTTTATTTTATTTTATTTTATTTTATTTTATTTTGCTGCAATTTTAAAATATATTGTTTATTTACTTTTCTTATATTTCATTGTTAGTGTAAAGAAATGTCACTGATTTCTGTATGTTAATCTTGTATCCGGCTATGATGCCGAATTCTTTTATTAACTCTAGTAGTTTTTGCATGGTGCCTTTAGGGTTTTCTTTATATAGTATCATGTCATCTGCGTATAATGACAACTTTACCACTTCTCTTCCAATTTGGATCCCTTTTATTTATTTGTCTTGTCTAATTGCTATAGCTAGGTTTTCCAGCCTATGTTGAATAGAAGTGGTGAGAGTGGGCATCCTTATCTTGTTCCAGAGTTTAGTGGGAAGGCCTTTACCTTTTCACCATTGAGTATTATGCCTGTTGTAGATTTTTCATAAATAGCTTTTATTATGTTAAGATATGTTCCTTCTATATGCACTTTGGTTAGTGTTTTTATCATAAATGGGTTTGAATTTTATCAGGTTCTTTTTCTGCACCTATTGAGATGATCATGTGATTTTTGTCCTTTCTTGATGTGGTGTATCATGTTGATTGATTTGTGTATGTTGAACCATCCTTATTTCCTTTGGATGAACCCAACTTGTTCATGGTGTATGATCTTTTTAATGTGTTGTTGGATTCTGTTTGCTAATATTTTGTTGAGTATTTTTGCATATATGTTCATCAATTATATTGGCCTATAGCTTTCTTTTTTGGTAGTGTCTTTGTCTGGCTTTGGTATCAGGTTGATGGTGTCTTCATAGAATGAGTTTGAGAGTATTTCCTCTTTTTCAATCTTTTGAAAAATTTTGAGAAGGATTGGTATGAGCTTGTCTTTGTATGTTTGATAGAATTCCCCAGTGAAGTCATTTTTTAATTTAAATTTAAATTAATCATTCTAATTAATTTCCCATGATTTTGTTTCTGATAAGTATTTTATAATGGTTACCTTTTTATAAAAGGTTATAAATTAGACATGTGCAGTTCTACCAAAATACATTTTTTTATCTTTGAATGAGTTAGATTCCCTAATGCTAGAAAAATTAAAGTTTAAAAGTTTAGAAATGAATTCTTGAAATAAATCATGATTCTTATATAATTATGCCCCTTAAAAAAGAATAAATGAAGTTATTTTCTTATCATTGCCATTAGACATTTACAAGATGGTGAATGAATGAACAAATGATCACCTCTTCCTCTTGTGCTGGAATATACTTTTAGCAATGGGTATCAAAACTTTTACTTAAAACATTGGGTTTTATGCCACTTATAACTACAGTCATTATCATTCTCTAGCTAATATTTTTCACTGAATTTTATTCAAGAGGAAACCCATATTTTAATCATATAATTCTTTTTGTTTTAAAATAAACATCCCACAAAACTAATTGTAAATATTTTAAACCAAAAACATCAGTTGTAAAATTTATTTATATTGCTACTTGCTTTGTTCTTTCTGTAGGAAAAGTTAATGATTCTTTTTTTTTTGGTATTAGTAACTAAAATATATATTTCATAAGTCAATACACTAGGAGCATATTTATGGCTCAGTCTTTTAATCTATCTTTTTAGATTGTCAGAGTTCAAAGACCATTAATTCAGCAACTACTTACTGAGTATTTACTATCTTCCAGGCATCAATAGAGGTACTCAGAATACAATAAGTCAGTGAACAAAACTGAATAAACAAAATAAAAAGACAACACTTGCCATGTGGATAATACATTTAATATTTTGTTTTTAAAGGAATAATAAGAAGGAGGAAATTATAACAATGTGCTCCACTACTTTCTGTTTGGATTATGCAGTGCCTATGGAGAAAGCATTCACAGAACTTCCAGCCAATAACTAAATAACCAGTGTTCAACTAGGTGTATACATTTTTTAAAAAGCTGCAAAAGCCTACAGGAAATACTGTTGAGTAGATGGTTCTCAGAAGCCCAATAAGCATTAACTTCTTCTGAAAAATAACAGTTGTGTCCCTGCTTTACTCATAATGGCCTCTTTATCTTAAGGTTGGATTACTGTATAATTTGAGAATTAAATATATAATGAATTATTGGTTTAACAATAACATCTTTCTGCAAATATTTGTATGTTCTCAGTATTTCAAATATAAGCAAAGCATGAAGATGTAAAATGTATATACAAAATTTCCAATTATGCATGTATTTAATAAGTGTTTGACTTATAAAACTCATTTGTCCTTTTGTCTACTCAATCAATATTTTCTAATACAGAATAAACATATCTTTCATTTTTAATTAATTAATTTTAATTACCTAATCTACAGATATCAAGATCTTAATGTTCCATTGAGATTAAATACACAAAACACTGATTATTCTGTCTGTAGTGATCAAGGTTGGAGCTTTCTTGAGTTACACAATGGACAATCTAAGAGATAAAGTAACAGGGTCCCCAAAATGACAAATTCTTTAGACAATTGCCTGGAAATAAAAAGATAAAAATGTTTATGTATATTCACTATAGAGGGGATTATCATACATTTTAGAGAGGTTCACATGAATATATTTTTATCTTCATCAGAACTAGGTGTGCCATCTTTTGTATTAGAGTGATTAAGTTTTTTTCATTCATTCCTTTTGATAGAGAGTTACTTCTTGACTGGAGACCCAGCTGTGAATTGTTTTTTCTGTCACCCCAAATCTTGTGAATTAAAATATTTCCACATGTAACATGGTTAAACATCATCTTGGCAGTAGATAATCTATTGTTTTATTGAAATATAGTCTTTTATAATGTGTCTATTTCTGGTGTACAGCATAATATCCCAGCCATGCATATTGCTTTCATATTCTTAAAAAACCAATTCATATATATTATCTCTCAGGTAAGAAATTAAAATTAAAATGGTATATTAAAAAATGTAATTAACTTTCTTATTTTAAATTAAATCTGACTGGTAGGGAGCCAGAATTAAGGAAATACATTTGTATTATCTATTAATGTCACTGTTCTTATTTATACTATCTTTATTAGCATCAATAACCAAAACCCATTGATTTTAATGTTTATACTAATTACTGATTAGTATACTAGTTAGTATACCAATTACTGAACTAATCTCTAAATTTAGTTACCAGTGTGTTGCTTTCAACACAGAAATCTTTATCAACATGAATTAATCATACCACTTTGAAATATAGATTGATTTTCTCTTTTTAGATATTTTTGGTTTGTTTCTCCTCTTTTACTTACCATTCCTTCATATAGCTTGCTAAGGAAAATTGAATTTTAAGGTCTTATAGAAATGTGTGATATAGAAATCATGTCATAGCAGAAAACAAACAAAAAAAGGAACAGAATTAGTTTTTATGTCTCAGAAACCTACTTTTTGATGTGATTCAAGCCAAGAAGAAAAACAAGGCTGAGTAAATGTAACTACATGGGAGATGAGAAAAATTTCCCCAAGGTAGGAAGAAAATGAAAGAAAGAAAAAGGAACACACACACACAAACACATATATAGCAAACTTGATTTCTTCTCAGAGTGAGTGCTGGATTTAGGATAGAAGCAATATATGCATGTGTGCATGTGTGCTCTTGGGTGGGCACACACATATACACACAACAGGTTTGAGGGATATGAGAGTGGAAGTAACTAATGCCTCAATGTCCAAATTGAGCAAAACTCATGGTAATGATCATTCTGTTATGCTTAATGAAATTACTCATTATACTTATTCATGTAGGTCAGGAACATATGCCCAGAAATATCAAAGTCCTCTTTTATTTCCTGGATTTTCATTTCCATACAGTTCTATGGGTAGTAAAGTAAACCTTAACCCTACACCCAACAAACATGCGCACCCTTCCTATAAGATTACCTTGTTTCCTTTTATGCTTTCCCATGAGCATGTATCAATTTGTGACATTCTATAAATGTAAGTTATTTATCTTCTCTTTCCCATCCCCTATTCCCTTTGGAACATAAGCCACTGAGAGTAGGTCATTGTTGTTGACCTTGCTGTTGTTATCAATGTGACTTTTGCTGTTGTTACTACATCACTTAGAATATTACTTGGCCTGCAATGAACATCCAGAAAACACTTATTGAGTGAAAGAGTGATAAATGAATATAAATGAAATAAAAGACAAATGCGAAATAAGCAGTGAATGTAAGAGGTACTATGCAGATTTAAATAAGTTACAGCACAGGGAATGTAACAAATATTTGATAAAAACTTTAAATGGAAAATAACATAAAATATCGATTCACTATGTTGTATGCCTGAAACTAATATAATATTGTAAATTAACATTTTAATTTTAAATAAATACATAAATAGTCTTAGAGATCACTCCTAATATTTATTAGGGTAAGTTTGTACTGAAGAGGTAGGATCTGAGTAATGTTCCCAGAAGTTGGGTGGATTTTTAGCATCTGTCTTCAGATACTGCCTTCAGGTTAAGGAAACACATTTTCCAATATGTGCTTGTGTGTACTAAGTCTGCTGGAAGAAGCAATATACATGAATAACTAGTGCTAGATACCTATATAGTACAAGAATTTTTCTTGGAGGAAATATTTTATTTTACAAAGTTGGAAATGAGGATAATTTATGAAATCTAATTAACAAGGAAACAAAATCCATTTGAAATGCTTTAGTAAAAGACTGACAATGAGAAACAAGAGAAACAAACTGTAAGCAAAATATAGACAACTGAGATATAAAGACTAGAGGCAGGGGGACAAAGTAGGAGCATCTTTGCTAATAAGTGTAGAGGCAAAAATAGCCTTGAATGTTATTGTCTTGAGTATCAATAGTCTTAATTAATTAATTAAAATAGTCATAAGTATTAAACTGTTATATTATTTTGATAAAATAAAGATAAAATGAGGAATGGTATTGGCATTTATAAACACATATTTACATTATTCTGTTGAACCTCAATAATGCTAGTGAAAAAAGGACAGATGTTCTTATTCAAATTTTAAACATGTAAGAAAATTAAAGTTTAGAATAAAACAATGCTGGTTCAAAATTAAATGATTAAATGGCACACCTGGACAATAATTTTATTCTTCTAACATATGCGTAGTGATTTTTCTTTTACAATATTTTTCTGCTTACATTGTCTAGTTTAATACTAATTTATACATAGTGATATACAAATGAAATGGGATCCTGGGTAAAATGATTCACGAATAGCTGAGACTTTCTCAGGCTCTCATTTATAGTCTCATTATAGTGTTACTATGTTTAATTTCCCAAATTGTTTTAAGTTTACATTACACAATGATTAATTAATCAGTTTTATCTAATGATTTTGGTCCTTCCAATTCTCTGTGACTCATTTTCCTAGCCCCATGAGTTTGGTAATGACCTAGAAATGCTGCTGTTTTCACTAATAAGCATGTCTTGAAAGCATGATTAGGTAAGGTCTAAATTATAAATGGAGTTTTTTTCAAATAGTTTAACATCTCCATGAAGAATCTGTGAAGTGGTAAAATGAACCTCAAACTGAAGTCAAGACAAGAGAAAATAGTACCTTTTATAAAGGTGAGTTTGAAGTGTCAAGAAAAACAAATTAAAGGAAATAATTTTGCAATGTTCATTTCCTCAAATATGTAAGTATACTGCCTCACTAAGTGTCTTAAAATGGGTAATTGTTCAGTGATGGACAAGTATGTTGGTACTTAATATCTTTGCATTATTATTTTTGGAAATAAATGCATAATAAGTAGGAAATGTGCTGTAATTATTCTTCTGTGCTACACTACTTAAAATTTATTACAATATTCAACATTAGGTCTCACTTTAACATTATATATGATAAAATTCCAAAGACCTTGTAGAAAAAACAACACAAACATTTAGAATGTAAGAAGTATATTAAGGGTATACATTGCTTGAATTGGGATAATGGAGTGTGAGAATAGCAATCTACAAAATATTTATATATTTACTTACCAGATTAATTAGGTCTAATAATTTTGAATTAGTGAATTAGAAGTGGAGGAGAACTCAATGATACTCACCTGCCATTCTCTCTTTCCTTCACCCATGACAGCCAATACTTATTGCCAGACATGACCAGGAGATTACAGTGCTTCATTTCTTCCTAGTTCTATTTTTCTCTTTTTCAAATTATTTCTTTGTTATTGTTTCATATTAATGCTTTGTAGGGCCACTTGTTATGTTTATAAATTTCTACCTTATCTTTAAAATCATAATAAAATACATTTGTGAACAACTTAGGTATGGGTTAAAGTTATGACATAGTATTAGTAAATAGGTGCATTAATCAACACAGAAACACACTCTTCAATTTTTTTTATTCCTGATAATATCACCACAAACCATAAATAATGAAATAAAAGATAACCATTAATAATCCAACTGAATTGGCTAAATGTTTAGCTTGTTTAAATGTTTGAAAAATGCATAAATTCCTTCAGTTCAGTTCCTGATAAAATATTATGTGCAATTTTTTTTCCAAAAATGGAAAAAAAAAAAGAAAGAGGAATGGAAGAAAAGGAGAGAATATTGAATTAATTCCTCACTTTGAAGCGGTAATAATTTCTGTGTGGGTATAATTAGAGACCCAAAACAAACACATTATATAGTGGACTATATTTTTCTAAGAAGATAATAATCAAGAAAATAATCAGACCATAATGACAATGGGAAAAATATTTTGGGAAGAGACCATAGAAATAATTTGTAAGATATGTCATGAATGAAGAAGGCAAACTAGGAAGACATTTTACATAGGATAATTAGACTGAACAAGTATACCTAAAAAGGTAAAATGGCATAAGGAAACATTTGATTAGATTGTGTTGGACAAGTCATGCTGTAAGATAATACTATCCAAATAATTTGGGAGGCAGTTAATGGAGTAGAACCTGGAATTTATTAAATAATTTAAATTGAATGAAACAGAATATGTGAAACATATAAATATCTTGAAAACAGTAGTGAAATGATAAATAATGTATTGGGGAAATTATTAAATGTTTTTGAATACAGTAAAGGAATTGCAAAGCTTAAATAAATATGTGTATGACCAGAATTAAATGTTTAGTTTACCTGGTTTGAATTAGAGAGTAAAAAAATGCATAATATCTAAACAAAGTGCACTCTTAGGATTGTGGCCTTGCCAGTTGATGCCTAGTTTTTATTAGGTTAAGTAAGAATCATTCTAAATTGATTTGTCCTTTGATTTGTCTATTTGAATTCTGAATATGCAATTTTACAAGCTTATTCTACAGCATTTTTTTTTCCCCCAGGGGTATCTGTCTGAATAGTCTTAGCATACCTTATATTGGATGTTTTTTTTCTGAAAAACATTTTTTCTTTTTGTGAAAAATTATATGTGAGAATATGAAGAAAATTAAGACATTTTGAAAGGGCATTTTAAAATTTTAACTTTATTAGGTAAAATAGTTACAATGGGACTGCACATATACAATATAGTGCATGTAAATACACTTACAGAATACACTGCATATTTAAAAAAAGTACATATATGTACTGTTCATTGTTTCTAAGAACATTTATACCTTTAGCTGTTTAAACTTACATGGTATCAAAGGAATAAAGCCAACCAAAAAATAAAAATTAATTAAAAAATATACATACACCCTGCTATTAAAAGCAACATTATTTATAATTGCCAAGATATGGAAGCATCCTAAGTGCTCAGAAATAGCTGAATGGATAAAGAAGATGCAGCATATGTATGAAATGGAATACAACTCACCCATAAGAAAAGATATTTTGCCTTTTGTGGTCCCTCATTCACTTTTTTTTTTCACTTCAGAACCAAGAATTGTATAACTCTTATAAACAATTCCATTGCATCAAAAACAACAAAATACCTAGAAATAAACTTAACCAAGGAGGTTACTTATGCTCTGAAAACTGTAAAACATTGATGAAGAAAATTGAAGATGATACAAAGAAATACAAAGTTATCTTGTGCTCTTGGATTGGAAGAATCATTATCAAAATGGCTGCACTACCCAAGGCACTCTAAGGATCCAATGCATCCCCTGTCAAAGTACTCACAACATTCTTTACAGAAATAGAACAATTCCAAAATTTTATGGAAGCATAAAAGACCCCGGCTGTCAAAGCAAAATTTTGTATTTTTTTTTCCTCTTCTTTTTGTTCTCTTTTCTTATGGTTTGATGACTAGAGAAGTCCCTTTAACATTTGCTGTAAAGCTAGTTTAGTGGTGCTGAATTCTTTTAGCTTTTGCTTATCTGTGAAGCTTTTGATTTCTCCATCAAATCTGAATGACAGCCTTGCTGGATAGAGTATCCTTGGTTGTAAATTTTCCCTTTCATCACTTTAAATATAGTGTGCCACTCCTTTCTAGCCTGTAGAGTTTCTCCTAAAATATCAGCTGATAACCTTATGGAAGTCACCTTCTATGTTATTTGCTGCTTTTCTCTTACTAATTTTAATATTTTCTCTTTATCTTTAATTTGTGTCAATTTGATTATGTGCCTTGGTGTATTCCTCTTTGGGTTGATCCTATGTGGAACTCTCTGGGCTTCCTGGACTTGGGTGACTGTTTCCTTTCCCAAGTTGGGAAAGTTTTCAGTTATTATCTCTACAAAAATTTCCTTAGGTTGTTTGTCAGTCTCTTCTCTTTCTGGGAACCCCTATAATGTGATTATTAGTGTGATTCATATTGTCCCAGAGTTCTCTTAAACTATCCTTATTTATTTTCCCACTCTTTTTTTTTTTTCTGTTTTGCAGTAGTGATTTCCACAAATCTGTCTTATAGCTCATTGATCCATTCTTCTGCCTCATTTAGTCTATTCTTTGTTCCTGCCAGTGTGTTACTCATTTCAGTGATTTTATTCTTCAACTCTGGGTATTCTTTATATTTTCCAACTCTACTAAAACCTTTGCTATGTGCATCTATACTCCTCTTGAGTTCTCTGAATATCTTTTCCATCATTACTTTAAACTATTTCTCAGATAAATTGCCTATCTCCTCACCTCAACACTTCTTCCAGTGTTGTGTCTTGTGCCTTGGCCTGGGAGATATTCCTCAGCTGCCTTGTATTGCCTATATTTCTGTTTGTATTTTTAGGTAGGTTAGTTATATTTCTTGACCTTGGAGAGATGGCCCTCTGTGGGAGCTGTCCTATGTATCCCAGCAGTACACTCTTGTCACCCAAGGGCCAGGGTCCAGCTGACCCCAAAGTAGAGTCTAGTCCATTTTTGTGGATTCTTTCCACAGACTTTGGGATTGTTGTTTTCTTATTTCTGATATCTGCTGCTGGTGGATGAGACTGGGCTAGAGGCTTATTTAGGTTTCCTAGCAGGAGGATCTGGTGCCTGCCCACCGCTTAGTCAAGCTTGGTCCTGGACTTCTGGTAGGTAGGGCCATGTCTAGAGGAATTTGTGGCTTAGGAAGTCTGCTGATATTTGGGGCTGTGTATGTTGTTTCAATTGAGGCTTCCCTATAGGCTTTTGGGTGGGGCTAGTTCTTTGTGTTAATAATCCAATCAAGATGTTAGCTTCCAGGAAAGCTCATGTAGCTAAACACTCCCAGAATGTCCACCACCAGCTTTTATGTCCCCTGAGGGAGCTGCAGTCATCCCCTATGTAACCAGGAAAGCTTCTAAAACCAGCAGGCAGGCCTGGCACAGGTTCCTATGAAATCACTGCCTCTTCCTTTGGACCTGGCACATGTGAGATTTTGTGTTTGCTTCCCAAGAGAATGAAGTCTCTGTTTCCCGAAGTCCCATGGGGCTTCTGGAGCTAAGCCCGACTGGCCTTCAAAACCACATGTCCTGGGGGCCTACTCCTCCTCCCATTGCTGGACCCCCAGGCTGGGTAGCTTGATGTGGGTCTTAGAACTCTCACTCCTGTGGGAGAGCCTCTGCAAATTAGCCATTTTTCAGCTTGTGAGTTGCCCACCCAGAGGGGAAGGGAACCAATTATATCATTATCTTTCTTCTCCTACCATTCTACTGTGGTTCCCTTTTTATGTTTCCAGTTGAAGAAAAACTTTTTTGCTAGGTTCCAGTCTTTCTTTTGATGATTGTCTAACAGTCAGTTGTGGTTTCATTGTAGTCACAAGGAGAGGCGAGCTCATGCTCCTATCACTTCTACATCTTGACTGAAAAAAAAACAGAAATTTATTCTAAAACATTTTAAAATATCAAATTAGAAGTTTACTATACATTTTTGTTTAAAATACAGGAAATTTTAATCATCTTAAAGTGGCTTTCCCCACTTTTATGATTATTAATATTTCTCAGTATAAAAACATATGAAATTGTTTAAGCTTGTGATATTTTGAGTATAGTCTTTTTTATTGAAGCATGGTTTTAAAATATTTCTAAATTCAATGTATTTATAATATTTCAAAAATATTTATAAATAAAATATTTCCAATACACTTTTCTGATAAAGTCATATTTATGTTACATATAATATTCTTCTTATAAAATTAATTGATTCATATATTCCTGAATAGATTGTACTATATTTGATAATGATGAAAACAATTAATAAGACATTTAGGTAAGGTTTTCACCCATCAGTTTTCCCACTGGTTCAATTGCAGAGATTATTATCTCTAAATGATACAATATGATGCAAAAACATATGGAAATACTAAGTGAGTTAGGGGTATTAGAATTAGTTTTTAAAAAGCATTTGAATAAAGCATTAGTTATATTTATTTGTTGATGCTTTGCCATTTATAACCATATTTATAAGCACAATAAGCATATTTAAAACAATGTTGACTTTTCCCATCTGGGTCTAAGCAGTGTTTGGTCCTCCCAAATGCTAATTATTGAGAGACATAAAGATCTTTATGGCCATAATAAAGCCATTAATATAATTCACAAGGTTTTCTATACTAGGTTGTCTACAAATAATATTAACTCTATTAATTTCCAGGGCCACTGAATATAAGTGATTATGGAGGAATTGCTCTATCATGGCTATGAGTAAATCATGTTCTATGTGGCACTGGATAACATCTCTTAAAATTATATTGGAATCTTTAAATATGATCTGGACAAAGGATGGAAGCGTTTATAGTAGTAAGGTAATGACAGTGTGATAGTAAAGCAAAAATAACTGACCTGAAACTGAAAAGATCTGTGGCCTATCTGTTCTTTCACTAGTTGTGTATTTGTGGGGATATACTACTTACTTTATTGGGTCTCAATTTCCTGTTTTGCATGCTGAGGGTTATACTAGATTTTTCCAGTTCTAAAAAAAATTTGTGGTTTTAAAATTATATTTTGTGCGCAAATACAAGATAATTGATTAGCTTAATTAATTGTACATTAACTTACTGAAAGCCTATTCATTTTTAAACTGTGAAAATTAATTTTGTGAACAAAAGTAGCAAAAATAAAAGTAATCCAGTGATTTAAGATTTAACTTAAACTAAGTTTCTCAATATGGGAAATGTGTCTTTGAATTGTCAGTTTTACTTTTGTAATATTATTTGTCCAGTTTGGTTGGTTTCTGACCCAGTTAGTAATTAGTATGCTTGAACTTGTGGGTATATAGCTCCTGCATGAAAGCAGACTTGCTGAAAGGTTAAATAAAGTCTGTTTACATGAAACTAGTTATTGGAATGTGGTCATTGTGAATATTTTTCACAGTGTGATTGGAATATATCGTTCTTGCAGAAAGATTTTATTTCAAAATATTATGTGCCGAGTAGGTCTTCTAAGAGACCACAATTTTATATATTCTTTCTAGAATGTAATAATTAGTATTTATTTTGTTCAAAATTTCATTAAAAGAGCACAATAAATACACTTATTTAAATTAAATTAAATAATAATCTCTGGTGTTTTGCATATACATATATAAACTAGCATTGCTACATGCTATATGTAAACATATATACATACATATGTACCTATAGGCTACTTACATTAGTATAATTTGAATTTCAATTTTTTAAATTGATGATTCTTAGTTCTTTATTTTCTTGCACCATAAAATTTTTCTGCATTGCATAATATTTTTGACAAAAATTTCTCATATCAAGCTTCAGAATATATGCTGAAATTCATATCCTGTAGGAAGTAAACGATTTTTGAGTTAAAAAATTCTTAAAACTCCTGAGTAACGTATATCTAGATTTTAATCTGATTATTATTACTGCTTCTTAACTATGTGATCAAAAAGAAATCTAGGAACTGCTAAATCTCAAGCATCTCACCAACAACTTGGAGATTAGAAAAAAATATAAAATTTATGCAGGTTTTGTGATGATAACATAAATTAATTTATAGTACATACTTAATAAATGTTATGAGCATGCTGAGAGACTATATATGCAAACAGACATGGCCATAACATATACAAAAATAGAACTCTGACTTACAACCTGCAGCAACCTGCTCAGGAGACCAACCCTCTTATCTACAATTAGCAGCCTTAGGAAGACAGCTTGCTATAAAGTCAGACTTGCAGGAAGACTGATTTCTATCTCTAGTAATGATCTAGGAAGTTGAGCAATAAATTCTGTAACAATTGGCCCAAATGGCTATGATTTGAATTATAACTGACAGTTTGCTTAATTTTTGTCCCTTCTTCCAACTTAGGACCTACCAGAAAAAGTCAAATATACATCCCTAACCAATCACATAACATGCCCTGCTTCTAGTTAGCCTGCCTCCAGCTTTTCTAAGCCAACAGCCTCCAATCAGGACATACCAGAATTTTTCTCCTTGTATAAGTATAAAGCCTTCCGACTCCATTGCCTGTCTTTAAACTTCTGCCAAAATGCAACTGAAGGTAGTTGACCCCTTTGCTATAGCAAGTTGTAAATAAATTGCCTTTGCTTTTCTCATTTGGTTAGTCTTCACTTTTGCTTTGCATAAGAGATAACATTAAAAACCTTGACATAATTGTTTATTATACAGTATACCACAATATACACATTGAAAATGTTGTTGGAGAGAATTATCATAGATGCATAATTTGATAATTTTAAACATGCTTGTTCAAAGCATAATAGATTGCTTATATAATTAACTGAATCAAAGTGTGGTGGGACTTACCTAATATGTGAAAACCCAGTACTCCAACTGATCACATAGGTTGTACTGCAACTTTTACTTAGCATTATACTCAGAAGGTCCATATAATAAACAAGATGCAAGAGTGTTCTTGTGGATATATTCAAGAAAAAAGTGAAGTGGATAAAACAGTTAAGGTGGAGGGATTAAAAACAAGGATAACAGGAAAGAAGTAATGGCAAGGAAGGGAAAGCCTCATAGAACATTGTAGGAACTTGGGCTTTTGTATTGAATGAAAGGAGAAGCCACTGTAGAACTTATAGCAAAGAAATGACTTGATCTGGCTTACATTTCCTCAGAATCACCCTAGTTACTGTGTTGAATATAACATATGGGCTAAGTGCAAAAATGTTAGAGCAGGCAGATAGCTAGGTATGAGCAGAGAAAGGGGAAGACAGACCAAATGGCAGGCTGAAAGAAGGAGCACAGGCCAAATGCAGGAAATTATACATCATGTAAGCACCAGGGGTCCCAAGGCAGAGAAAGAAAAGCCGGAGCCTTTGGGCTGATAAATGGCTACAACTTTTGTGGTGATGAGTGGCCTGGAGACCAACAAAGAAAGGTGAAAAAAGGCAGGAATTTCCAGTGTCTGAATGTAACCTTTTGCTCATTATGCCCTCATTTAAATAAAATTAGCCTTGCAAATTAGAAGTACCCATCATGCACCAATGCCATGACACTTCCGATCCAGACTAAATAAAAACAAAACTCCCTCCTCCCTTTGGGAAGGTGGAGTTGGGATGATAATCAAGGAATATGACCCCAAACCCTTCCCTCCTCAATGAATGTTCTGCCCATTTATTTTTACAACCTATGTAACTAACTTGCCAAAGAAACACAGGGCAGCTGCTCATCTGAGCCTGTCTACTCTCTTCTTGAGAGTGTACTATCCATCCTTTAATAAATTCTCACTTTTTTTTTTAACCACTATGTCTTTTCTCTTAATTCTTTCTGGAATGTGACAAGAACCTGGAACACCCATTGCATCCAGCTGCGACAAAAGGAGATGATTGAGGAAGTCATTGCTACAATTCAGAGAAGAGATGTTGATTTGACCTGGAAAAAAGTTGTAGATGTGGTGAGAAAGTGTTAGAGTCTGAATATATTTTAAGACAGACCTTGTAGTAATTAATGATAGTTTGGTTATGTAGCTAGAGATAGAGGGTACTTGAAGATTACTCCAATATTTTTGCCCTGTACAACTGAAAAATGGTGTTTTCATCAACTGAGGTAGGAAAATATGAGACAAATTAATTTTTCAGAGGATGTTAGGAGTTTAGTTATAGGCTGTTAAGGTAGAGCTATCAATCAAACCTTTGTGTATAGATGTGGAGTGAATAGTTGAATATTCTCAGGAGATTAGAAAGATTTTTTAAAAAATTTTCTTTGAACATTGGTGATTTTATTTATAAACATGTGACCAGAATAAGTTACCTAGGAAGTGAATGTAAGTAGAAAAGAAGAAGTTCAAATAATAAGCTGTAAAATATTCCAAATTAAAAGGTTGGAGGAGGGCAGAAAATAAAGGAAACTAAGAGATAGAGACCAAGTAAGATAGAAGAAACCTGAATTTATCATTAACTTGGAAATGTAGGTGTTACTGGTAACTTTGAAAAGTGAAGCAATTTTTATGAATTGATTTCTCTTTTGGTAGAATTAATTTCAAGCACTTGGGATTATTTATTATTTACCTTCTTCTGCCTACCACATATTTAATAATGGTTTTCTCACTAGACATCAAGAATATGATATATTTTTGTGGAATTTCAATACTACATAATATTTCAGCCTGGCACTTGGCCACCAGGAATACACACTTTTAAGCCTCTCTTTCAACTATATTAGACCTTGTAGCCAAAGGGATTCATTATTGGGAAATAAGTGGAAGCAATTTGTGTAATGTTTATTCTTATCCTGCTCTATCTATTGTCTCCTTCTTGGTAGTTGAAATGTGTTGTAATAGTAAGAGAAGTTGTCATGGACCATGATTCTAAGGTCATTCACAGAGAAAGAATAATAAGGGAAGAGGATTGAGAAGGGTTACCTGACACCATTAATGAAAAAAACAACCCGACCACTTGCCCATATTTTTGAATGAGAAAGAAAAAATTATTTATATCATTTAAATCATTGTTTTTATTCTAATTATTATTGTCCTCACTCACAACTTAACTAATATAGGTGCTACAAACAAACAAACAAACAAACAAACAAAAAAAAAAAACCCCTTTACATTGTATTACACTCCATGTATAAAGTTAAGAAAAGAAAAAAATACAGATAAATTATAGAAAGAATTCACATTAAATATCAGTGAAATGGAGCATATATGTTGTTTCACTCTATTCAGAGCAGTGGCTGGAGGAAATGGGAAAAAAATCAAAATGACAAAGAAGCTGAGAATCTAGATTAAAGCACAAACACTTTTTCAAGTGAAATTCAAATGTATCCCTTGAAAGCAGTGCTTAATGAAGCTGATATAAATGTGGGTAATATGACTTCCTGTCCCCAAATATGGTTCCAGATTGAATTATTTAGCCTAGTGTTTCTCAAAACATGTTTCCAAAATAATCCTGTAAAAGAGACTAAGAACGCTTGCATCTTTTAATTTCCTTTTGCAGGCAATATTTACATGAAGGGAGTTAAGTTAATAATACAGTAAAAAGAGTAAAAATTCTATTTGATTTTGCTCAACAAAAATTTCTCAAGAACTGCCTCCCTATAGCCCTTTTCACATTGTTATTGATATCTAATACATGATTTGGAAACAATTCAGCAAACTAAAGTTTTAGATAAAGCTATCCTAATAGGAAACATTTATGTTATAAATAAAATTTAAATATTCATTTTACTGATGCAGTAGCTAAAATATCTTTGCAGAAATCACAATAGTAAATAAGGTTCATTTTCTGAATCCACTTTAACTCTTTTTTCTAATTGCCTCTTGGGTTTCTCTCTTCTATCTTTTCTTTTAGATAAAAAATATAATAAAAATAATCAAAGCATGTGCTTTCCTGCCTGGAAGATTCCTGACAACATTTGTAAAAAAGTAATTCACTCCTAAGCAGCAAATCTATTTAATACCTTCCAAAAAATTATCACCAACCAAGCATTAAAATTGCATTTCAACCATGATCAAACAAATGTAGCATAATCAATTAGATGTTAAAGTATCTAAACACAATTATCCAAACTCATAAGTGAATCCAGAAAGTGGTCTTCAAATTTAATCAGAAAAAGTAACACTTTCATGCTTATACCTACATTCATAGACCACTCACAGATACAGGCATAATTACAGCAATTTCAGAAACAGATATTTACTCTTAACATCTTTACATTTATTATTTAGCTACATGTTCATTAAGCTTACAGTTAGATGACTTTAATGATTTTAAAAGCCACAAATATCTCTTAAGCACATAAAAATCTAATAGAATTTTTCTAAAGTCTGTATTTTTACTTCAAAAACATGTTTCATACAGTATTTATGTTAGTAATTAATTTTAAAAGTTTGTTGCACTAATTATTTTTCATTTATCTATGAATATACTGATTTCTAATAGGAAACAATCTGGTTACCAACACAAAAGCTCAAGTAAACTGCTTATTTATTACAATTAAATTTGAATTTACAAAATATTTATTTATTGAGGCCTAGATATTAGTCAAGAACTTTTTCAAGGCACTGGGAATAAAAGGATGAATAAGATGTTTTTTCTACCATGATAAATACTCCTTTAAAAATGAATTCCTTCTTTGGCTCAAAACAAGTCACTCACAGGTTGTGTTCAATAAGTTAATATCACCTGAAACTAAATAAAGAGCATTCAAGTTTGTTATCATCATTATCTCTCTTTATCATAATTATTTCTTTATTGTATATCTTCCCTTTTGTTATGAAAGCCAGTTTCTATGTCTATCATAGTTCATGATACATAATAAGCATTTTAAAATATTGAAATAAATGCTATTGAACTTAGCTTTGTAGGAAACATGTACTATTTGATGTAAAATATTCTTTCCAGGTTAATTTTCAGAATACCAAATATTTTAAAATACAAAAATCCGCATATGCTACCTTAGAAGGGCTATGTATTAATGGAAAATAGCTGACTTATTTAAAACTCATCATAAAGAAAACTTTAAAGATATGCCATATCATAGTTTATAAAAGAAAATGATTATATAACTATATATCAAAGTTATGAGATGATGGAATCATTTTTATATAAGAACATCAGTAAATGTATAATAGTTTGTTTTATGAAGTTGTGTTCATATAGTTCAGAGTTCTAGTGAGAATTAAAATGGTTCTAGATTAGCAGTTAGAATCAGATGATATCATTACAGGAAGGAAATAATTACTTGCATAACTAGGCTTACCCCTAGAGGTCTAAATCCTCTACAAGATAATGGGATCAAGTTATATTTTGATATAACATGTCAGTACTAATAGGTTTAGGCAATCAATAAATGCTACATACAGAGCAGTTGCTAGGAGCTGAGAACACAAATATAATAACAATAAAATTAAAGGAGGCCAAAATATTGTCAAGGAAAAATATATATTACAATATGTAAAATATTTTCTTAAATGTGGGTAAAACATTCCTCCTGGCAAAATAGAAGATCAATAAAATTTCACCAAGAAAGTCCAGGAAAAAAGAACATTTAAGCTAGATCTCAAAAACTGACTAAAAACATAAGAGTTGGAGGAGGAAAATGCCTTCCACATATAGGAAATATAAATTTTCAAAATTGAGTCATGAGATCATACGGCACCTTTAAAAACAGGCAAAGGTTTTCTTTAACTGAAATGTAGCCAGAGTAGTGATGAATAAACAGAGAGTTTCCAAAGGAAAGCTGAAGAAGCATGTAATAGCGAAGATGCTGGCTACTATGATAGTTAAGGAGAAAGTATTAAACATTTTAAGAACTGTAATATACTTCAAAGGATTATTTCAGGGAAATGTTTGGTGGATGGCTTGGGAAGTAAAGGAATGCAGAGGAAAGATGCATTAGTAAGGATTTATGAGGTTGGAAAGGAAAGAGACAAAGATGGATCTAGAAATAGCATCTATAAAACTGATTGGCAATTTTTTTCTGATTCCTGAGTACAAGACAGATAAAACTTGGTTATAAATTGTATAGAAGCATTCCTCATTTTATTGCACTTTATTATGCTTCATAAATATTGCATTTTTTACAATTTGAGGGTTTTTGGCAACCTGTTTTGTCACATGATAGCATCTTTTGTTAATAAAGATTTTTTCAATTAAGGTATATAAAATGATTTTTAAGACTTAATGCTATTGCACACTTAATAAACTGCAGTACAGTGTAAACATAAGTTTTATATGCACTGAGAAACTAAAAAAAAAAAATGGTGTGATTTTCCTTATGGGTATATTCACTTTATTGCAGTTGTCTAGAACCAAACCTGCAATGTCTCCAAGGCTTTCCTGTGAAGAGATAAGGCTGATGGCAAAATCTCTAAACCCAAAAGGCTAAACTGACTGAGGTGACCTTGACTGAGATGCTTTGTGCATAATGGAAGGTGATGGGTAGAGGGAAAAAATTATTGTTATTGATTTAATTTTAAAATTTAAAATATAATTTAAATAATAAAAAATCTATTAACCTATTGGAAATATGGTTGTCAAACTCAAGAAAGGCATCTGAGCTAAATATGTATATACTTAAGTATTGCCTTTTATCTCTTTTGGCATCACCCTTCCCAGTCAATCCATACATAATTAAATGTTGTGGGAAGCACCTTATCACTTGGATGTGGGAAATTACCCTTTACAAAGTGAGTTTTCCAAAGATAGCACATAACTAATGAGAGTGATTTCTAGACTTGAAATTTACTTTGCAAAATTAGGAGCTAACCTCAGATTTTGGTGAAATTTAGCATTTACTCTTCATAGAAACTCCCAGCAAACTAAGTATAGGAGAGACCTAGGTATAGAAGAGATAACTGATAAAAGGTATACCCCACAAAACCTACAGTCAATATCATGCTTAATGATTAAAATTTTTTTTCCACTTTGATCAGAAAAAAGCAAGAAAGCCCTCCCTCTACCACCAGTACTATAGAACATTACATTTGAAGTTCTTAATGATGTAGTAAGGGAAAAAGAAGACAATATGCTTCTAGAACTAAGATGAAAGTTTAGTAATGTTGCAGGATACAAGATAAATATACAAATGCAAATTGTATTTCTATATAAGAGCGATAAAATAGGAAATATTAAATCTACCATTTAATAGTTCCAAAACACAGGAAATGCTTAGTATAATTCTAAAATACATGATCTGAATTTTGAAAACAATAAAAGAAAATTCTTGAAAGAAATCAAGTAAACAGGTAGATAGACTGTATTTATAGATTGTAAGATTTAATATTGTCAAGAATTCAATTACTTTAAATCTGACTATAAATTTAATAAATTCCCAATTTATTAAAATGTCCAGCAGTGTGATTTATAGATATTAATAAGCTGGTTACAAAATTATAGTGAAAGGCAAGAAGCAAGTATAGCCAAAACAACTTAAAAATTAAGTTGGAAGAGGAGCTAAACTGTCTTTTCAAAACTTACTACCTTGAAGAGGAGCTTAAGATAATAGAGTGGGAGGACATGGAACTCACTTCCACTCATGAACACATCAAAAATGCATCTGCATGTGAAGAAATTTTCACTGGAAACAAACTAGAGACTTGCAGAAAGACTCAAATAATTAAGGCTATAAGAAATATCCACAAGGAGTTGGGTAGGAAGGAACAGAAATGATCAGGTCTGTACCTGAATCCCCGAGGATGGGGACACAGAAGAGGAAGGGGATTACACAAGTTTAGCTGGTTTGAAAACTGGTGGGACTGACAGAGGGCCTGTAAGAAACCTAGACTCCTCTAGTGAAAAAAAGCACACACACTTGCTTACTCCCCAAGAAAGGAAGAGAAAGTAGATTGAAGCTTCCCAGGATTTTGGCTGGTTTCCCACAACAACCCTAGTGCATGCCATAATCGGAGCCCCAAGCACATGCTCCAGCCCCTCTTGCTCCAGTACTCTTCCCTCTGGGCAAATATGCTTCAGCCAAGGAGAGTGCACCATTGTGGGAGAAAAACTCAGCTTGGACCTGGGACTACATCTAAATGGGATAAGGGCAGTCATCACTGGTGTTCACAGGAGTGACACATTGTGGGTGGCAGATCAACAGTGGCCTGAAACTCTGCAAGGTGCCAGAATCACCCCAGAATATGCCCTGGCCCATGTCAAGCACCTGCTCTCACCCCTTTTAAGCCCCTGTTTATCTCCACACTAAGCAAAGGTTGCCATGGACAAGGATAGGGTGTAATTGTGAAGGCCAGAGTCAGATTGGTTTTGACACAGTATCTAAATGGAGTGAGGGCACTCATCACTGGTTCACTGGTTAGGGGCATACTGGGAGCCATCTGAATTTCTGACTGGGGCAGGGAAAACCCCAGCACACCCTGAAGCCCACATAGGGCACCCGTTCCAGTCTTTCTTGCTAAAACACTGCCCCTTTCTGGGGAGAATGTTCCAAAGTTGGGAGGGGAGAGAACACACTTAGAGGGAATGAAACCATATCATATCTGACTCTCAGGGCTTTTACTCCAGCAACTTGGGACCTGACACTGCACCCAAAAGGGTGATGTTGGCCACTGAGAAGATAAGAAGCATTGGATCACACTTTGCACTGACTCTAACCCCTCCATCTTCAGCCCTACAATCTAACAATACATGACTCACACTCACTTTAGATCTAGCTTTCCTACCAAAGGCATTCATCATACACAGACTACATAGGGACACTTCCACACAAGGATGCTCCCTCAAGATCAGGATAGGTAAATGTTTCACTTAATTTCATAGAGACAGAAAAAGTTAAGCAAAATGATAAGGCAGATACATTTGCTTTAAATAAAAGAAGAAAAAAATAAGAAAAAGCAACTAATGAAAGAGAGAAAACCAATTTACCAGATAAAGATTTCAAATCATTAGTAATGAGAATGCTAACTGAACTAGGATAAAGAATAGATGAAAACAGTGTGAGAATTTTAACAAGAAATTAGAAAACATATAAAAGAACCAATTGGAATTGAAGAATACAATAACTAAAATAAAAAATTACACTAGAAAGAATTAACAGCAGACAAGGTGATACAGTGGAACACATCAGTAATCTGGAAGATAGAATAATGGAAATCATCCAATCATAGCAACAAAAAGTAAAACAAACAAACAAAAAAAGTGAGAACAGTTTAATTAACCTCTGGGACAACATCAAGCATATGGATATTTGAATTATAGGAGTCCCAGAAGGAGAACACAGAGAAAGATGTTGAAAATGTATTCAATAAAAGTATGGATGAAAACATTCCAAGACTGAATAAGGAAAAACACATAACCAGGTATAGGAAGCACAGAGAGTCTCAAACAAGATGAACCCGAAAAGGCCAACACTAAGACATATCATAATTAAAATGGCAAATTTTAATGATAATAACCTCTAAAGACTGAGAAAAACAAAATCTCCCCATAAGCCCAACAGCTGGTTTTTCTCCAGAAACTTTGTAAGCCAGAAGAAAACAGCAATATATACTTAAAATTATGAACAGGAAAAACCTGCAATCTAGGATACTCTACCTTCAAGATTATCATTCAGAATTGAAGGAGAGATAACCTCTCAGAGAGCAAAATCTAAGAGAATTAATCAGCACTAAACTGACTTGAAAGAAATATTAAAGTGTTTTCTCTAAGTGGAAAAGAAAAGGCTACAACAAAAAGTAAGAATCTATATGAACAGAAACTTCCCATTAGTAAAGGCAAATATATGGTAAAGATAGTGGATCAACCACTTAAGCTAGTACAAGATGAAAAATAAAAATATAAAGTCAACTGTAACTCCTATAAAGAGTTAAGGGATAAACATAAAGATGTATCATATAATGTCAAAAGACAAACATTGTGTGGGGGAGTAAAACAAATGTAGATCATTTAGAATGTGTTTGAATTTAAATGACTACCAGTTAAAAGCAAGTAGATATAGTTATTGGTCAACAAACATGAAACATGTGGTAACCACAAATCAAAATTCTACAATATATAGACAAAAACTAGAGAGAAAAGAACATAAGCATACCACTATACCACTAAAGAAAATCATCAAAACACAAGAGAAGAAAGGGAAAAAAAAAAAAAAAAAACAAGAAGTAAAAAAATAAGCAGAAAACAAGTAACAAAATGGCAATAAGTACATATCTTTCAATAATCATTTTAAATGTCAATGGACTAAATACTCCATTCAAAAGACAGTGTGGCTGATTGGATTAAAAAAGATCTATCTATATTCTGCTTACAAGAGTCTCACTTCAAAAACTAAAGACACATGCAAACTAAAAGTTAGGGAAGGAAAAAGATATTTCTTGCAAATGGAAAACATTAGAAATCTGGGGTAGCATTACTCATATAAGACAAAGCAGACTTCAAAACAAAGTCTACAACAACAACAACAAAACAAAGAATAGCATTACATAATGATACTGGGTTCAATAGAAGAAGAGAATATACCACTTGTTAACATGTACGCAACTAATATAGGAGCACCTAAATCTATAAAGCAAATATTGATAGATAAAGGGAGAAACTGACAATAATACAGTAATAATAGTGTACTTTAACACTTTAGTTATGTCAATGGACAGATCATTCATACAGAAAATGAATAAAGAAACAAGAGACCTTAAATGACACAATAGATCAGTTGCCCTTGACAGATATCTTCAAGACATTCCATTCAAAAACAACAAAATACACATTTTTTTCAAGTGCATATGAAATGTTCTTCAGGATAGATCACATGCTAGACCAAAAAGCAAGTCTCAAAAATTTAAGAGAATAGAAATTATATCAAGCATTTTTTTCCAACCTCAATGGTATGAAACTAGAAATTCATTACAGGAAGGAAAAATGGATAAAACACAAACATGTGGAAAGTAAACAACATACTACTAAAAACTCAATGAAGAAATCAAATTGGAAATCAGGAAATATTAGACAAATGGAAATATAATTTCTAAAATCTATGTGATTCAGCAAAGGCAGTACTAAGATGGAGGTTTATTGAACAACCTAAGTTATCACCTAAGGGAATTACAAAAAGAATAACAAACAAAGCCAGTAGTCAGTAGAAGGAAAAATAATAAAAATAAGAGAGGAAATAAGTAAAATAGAGATTAAAAAATAGAATAAAATCAATGAAATGAAGAGGTGGTTTTTAGAAGAGATAAACAAAATTGATAAGCATTTAGTCAGTCTCATCAAGAAAAAGAGGTGGCCCAAATAAAAAAAAAGTAAGAATAGAAAGAAGAGGAATGATAACTAGTATCACAGAGACTTGAAAAGTCATGATGGGAAGGGCCAAGATGGTGGAGGAGAAGGATCTTCATAGTTCACCCTCTCCCACAAATATAGCAAGACTGACATCCAGAGACCCACCCATCCAATCAGAACACTTGCTGAACTTTGGCAGAACATCACCCTCTTAAAAAGACAAAGTACACCATGAATTTTGTAAAAGAAAAGGAAAAAAGAAGGAAGAAAAGGGGAAATAATGCTGGACCAGTCTCATGGGGAGGGAGCAGCAAAGGAGGAATAAGGCTTATTTGATGAGTCTTCCACTCTCCAAAGGAGAGGTCAGCGAGATGGAGGGGGAACCGCTGAGGCTCAGATCTGTATGGAACAGCCCTTGACTGACAGAACTAATTTAAATGGGCACAAAGTGTCCCTGGGACTCCCAGACCTACATGAACCTGCAGAAATGGGACAAAACAGGCTACCCTAACCAGGTGGAGGACTTGGGCTGACTGTACAGAGGCAACCTCGGTGGATTGCGATGTGCTGTGCATCATGGCTGGAAGGGTATACACAATACAACCACCTGGGTTTCAATTAAAAAAAAAAATCAAAGCAATACTGCTGGTGTGCCCTGGGTGGAGGGCACACAGCCTTTGTCTCCACAGATTCATGACACCATTACTGGCATTCTTGGGAGAAGAAAGGTGGGGCTCAGCCACAGCCACCACACCCTCAGGTTCAATGGCACCCAAGTGGAGGTGAGGTCAAAACATAAATCCATACCCAGGGGCTCCACAACCTCATAGATGAGACTAGATTTGTTTAAAGCCCAGGCAGATAAGAACATTCTGCCATGGTGCCTCTATGAATGTGTGCCTCTAAGAAAAACAAACAAGGAATGGAGAGCTGGCTCACAGCAGGGGAGAGGGCCAGTGCTGCTGTTTTCTCCAGGCTTGCCTCTGGAGCTTGGATAAACACAGAGTGCAGAGCTGCAGTGAGTAGGGGAGCAAACTGCCCTCCTATTCATGAACTAGTGTGGTGCATGACCCTCCTGCCTACCATGCACAAGTGCATCGTGAAGATGCAGCATTGTGAGGAGATGCAACCTGACTGCGGACCTGCAAGGAATGCAGCACAGACCAGGGGCCTGAACGGAGAGCCTCTGGAACCAGAGAACAGGGTTCTTGCAGCAGTGTGAGGGCAGGAATGGAGACAACCACAAAACAAAAAAGGAGGCCACTTTTAACAGCCAAGGCAGGCTCTGGCTATCAGATCATAAGCCACACACCCAATCAAAGGGAAAACAGGCAAAAGGCACTGAAGAAACACTTGGCAACCACCCATACTTAAGAAAGAACTCTAGACAAAATTATTAGGATCACACAGTCTACATGGGAAAACATTCACTTTTTTTTCCCTTTTACAATCTTTTTTCTTATACTTTTTAAAATTTTTGCTTTTTAAAATTTGTTTCTATTTTTAATCCCTTTAAAATTTTTCTTTGAAAATATTTTTATTATTATTATTTTAAATTTGTCTCAATTTCATTTTTATTTCTCTGTTTTGTTCTTATATTACTGGTTATACTGTTTGCAAATATTTTTCTTTTAAGTTTTTTTTTTTAATTTGTCTGAGGAGGAGGCCAAGATGGCAGAGTAGAAAGAAGCTCATAGCTCACCCTCTCCCACAAATACACCAAGACTCACATCCACAGACCCACTCAGCCAACCAGAGCACCTGCACAACTCAGAACATTGTCCTCTTCAAAAGACAGAGACACCTAAAATCTGGTAGGAGAAAAGGAAAAAAAGAGAAAAGGCAAAATAGTGCAGGACAGGTACCTCGGGGAGGGAGCAGCAAAAAAGGACTAGTGCTTGTTCGCTGTACCTCACCCTCTCCAACGGAGAGGCCAGCGGGGTGGAGGGGGAGCCTCCAAGGCTCAGATCTGTACAGAACAGCCCTTGACCGACAGAACTAAGTTAAATGGGCACAGAGGGTCCCCGCGACACCCGGCCCAAGATGCAGTCAGGCAGCTGGGGGCTGGGCCAGGCTGCCCGAGCTAGGTGGAAGACTAGGGCAGCTGCACTGAGGCCGCCCCAGGGGACTGCAGGGGGCTGCATGCCATGGTTGTGGGCTTACAGGGCAGAACAACCTGGGCCCTTCATAAAATGACACGGCTGATGTGGCCTGCAGGGAAGGGTGCATACCCCCATCTGTGAATACCCGTGGAAAGTTTTGGGTGAAGAGAGGCGGGTCTCAGGCATGGCCACCAGATCCTCTGGCTCTTAGCATCCAGGCAGGGGCAGGGGTGAAACCTGAATCCACACCTAAGGGCTTAGCAGACTCAAAGGACAGACAGAATTGTCTACAGCCTGAGGCAGTTAGGATCCTTCCATCCTGGTCCCTCAGAGAACTTGCTCCACCAAGACAAACAAGGAGCTGGGTTTTGGCCTGGAGCAGGGGTGGGGCTATTCCTCAGTCTTCCCCTAGCCTGTCTATGGAGCACCTACCCGAAGCAGAGCATGCAGCGCCACAGAGCTATGGAGCGACCAGCACAGGTAGAGGGCCGCGGCCCCCCACCTTTCTGGCAGAAACCCAGCCCCTGACCACGGTGCTGAGAGGGGACCTGACCCGCCCTCCCACCTGGCCAGTCTGCAACATCTGACTATGGCATTGGGAGGGGCAGTGACTTGCCCGCCCACAGCAAAGGAGAGCTGCACCTGACCCAGTACTGGAAGGGGGCACAATCTGATTGCCAAAAGGCACTGGGAGCAGCACAGATGAGGACACCAATGGAGGGCCTCTGCAAACAGCAAGCTGAGTTCCCAAAACAGGACGAAAATACTTCGCATTAAGAGCACACAGTCTCCAGGAGAACACTGCCCCCACATACTTTCTTTATAAATCTGTTTTTACCTGTTCCATTTTCTATTACCATTTTAATTTTTACTTCTTAAACAATTATATGTACTCCCAATTTTAATCCCTTTTAAATTTTTTAAAAATATTTTCATTATTACTATTTTTAAAAATCCACATCATTTCATTTTTACTTCTCTTAGTTTTGAGCTCCTGTTAGTGATTATACACAGGTTTCAAATACATTTTTGCCTCTTTCCTTCTTGTTTAAAGGTTTTTAAAAGAAATCTCAACCCGATTGCTATTTTGCTTCAACTTGGTCTTCTATCATTCATTATACACTGTTTTCAAATCTTTTTTTTCTCCCTTCTTTTAAAATTCTCCCTTTATTTTATCTTTTTTTGTGCAATTTTCTATTACCTTTTCAATGTCTACTTTCTCAACAATTATATATGCTTCTAGTTTTAATTCCTTTAAAATGTTTATATTAGTTATATTATTATTTTTTAAAATACAGCTGATTTCATTTTCATTTATTCCACTATTCATCTCCTGTTATTGATTAAACAGAGGTTTCAAATATTTTTTTCTTTTTTCCTTTTTAAAGGTTTTAAAAAAGATGTCTCCACTCGATTGCTAGTCTGAATCAAATTGCTCTTCAATAATTGATTATACACTGTTTTCAAACCTTTTTAGCTCCTTTCTTTTAAACTTCTCTCTCTCTCTCTCTCTCTCTTTTTTTTAAGTTTTATTCCACACAGGCATGAGATAGATAAATAAACCACTTAAGGACCTCAATAGATAACTGATACTCCATAAACCAGAGTGCCAGAGAGGTATGAGTAAGATGAGGAAGCAGAGAAACCATTCCCAATTAAAAGAACAAGAGAAATCCCCTGAAAGAATGATCAGTGAAATACACATTGATAGCCTACTACGTCAAGAGTTCAAAAAAGGAGTGATCAAAGTACTGAAGGAACTAAAAGAGATAGTGTCTAGAGATGTAAAATATGTCAAAAATGAAATGGAAGCTATAAAGAAGAGCCAGGTAGACTGGTAAACTCATTGGCTGAGACGAGAATGGATCTAAAAGCTGTGCAAAGCAGACTAGATAATGTAGAGGAATGAATAAGTAACCTAGAAGACAGAACAACAGAAAGCACCCAATCAGAACAGCTATGAGATAAACAAATAAAAACAAATGAAAATAACGTAAGTGACCTATGGGATAATATAAAGTGTGCCAATCTTCACATAATAGGGGTCCCAGGAGGGGAAGAAAGATCAAAGGGGATTGAAAAGGTATTGGAAAAAATCATGACTGAAAAGTTTCAAAACTTAAAGAATCAGATATCCAAATACAAGAAGCTCAGAGTGTCCTAAACAGGAAGAACTCAAATAGACCCACACCAAGACATATCTTAATCAAGATAGCCAGAATCAGGGATAAAGAAATGATCTGAAAGGCAGCAAGAGAAAAGCAAAGAGTGAGTTACAAGGGAACACCCATAAGGCTCTCAGATGATTTCTCTACAAACACTACAGACCAGAAGGGAGTGGCAAGATACATTCAAAGTCCTGAATGAAAAACAAATGCAGCCTAGGATACTTTACCCAGCAAGGGTATCATTTAGGATAGAAGGAGACATAAAGAGTTTCACAGACAAGAAAAAACTATAAGAGTTTAGCAACACTAAACCCATGCTAAAAGAAATATTGAAAGGTCTACTCTAAATAGGAAAGCAGCAGGATGCTACAGAAATAAGAAACTCACAACTGGAAAGGTGATAACTCATGAATTACAAATAAAATATACATGTAATTGTAAAAGAAGACATCTAAATCATTAAGAGTGGGAGAGGGAGGTAGGAAAATATAGAACTTTTTTCTTTCTTTTTAAAATTTTTGTTCTCGGTAGGATGGGTTTGGGATCATGTTACTATCAGTTAAATAAAAACAGTTATAGTAATGGACTAATAGACTTGCAAAAAAGGGTAATCACAAGCCAAAAACTTACAAGGGAGTCACAGAAACTAAATAAAATCAAAGACAATACAAAGCAAAATTACCAAACCACAAAAGGAAGAAGAAAGGAACAAAGAGGAAACACCAAATCAACTGCAAAGATAAGTTCAAAATGGCAATAAACACACATCTATCATTAATTACTTTAAAGGTTAAGGGACTAAATGCTCCAGTCAAAAGACATAGAGTGGCAGACTGGATAATAAAGCAAGAACCTTCAATATGCTGCACACAAGAGACCCACTTTAGGGAGAAGGACACATATAGATTGACAGTGAAAGGATGGAAAAGGATATTCCATGCAAATGGAAAAGCCAAAAAACCAAGTGTAGCTGACTGATTTCAGACAAAATAGGCTTTAAAACAAAGGCCATAAAGAAAGATAAATAATATTTTATAATGATTAAAGGAGTAATACAAGATGAGGAAAATACAGTGGTTAATATATATGCACCCAATATAGGAGAACATAAATACATATAACAATTACTAACAGAGATAAAGGGGGATATTGATGGGAATACAATCATAGTTGGAGATTTTAACACAACATTAACATCACTAGACAGACCTTCCAGACAGAAAATAAATGAGGCAATAGAGAAATTAAATAATGCAATAGAAAAATTAGATTTGCTGGATATTTTCAGTGCATTACACCCAGCAAAAATACAATATACACTCTTTTCAAGTGCACATGGAACATTTTCTAGGATTGATCATGTACTTGGGCACAAAAGAAACCTCAACAATATTAAGAAGATAGAAATTATCTCAAGCATCTTTACTGACCATAATGCCATGAAACTAGAAATCAACAACAGAGAAACAAAGGAGAAGAAAAGGAAAGCATGGAGATTAAACAACATGCTATTAAACAACCAATGGGTCAATGATGAAATCAAAGCTGAAATTAAAAAATACCTTGAGACAAATGAAAATGAAAGCACAACCAAACAAAATTTATGGGACACTGTAAAGGCAGTGATAAAAGAAAAGATAATAGCAATACAGGCCTTCCTCAAAAATGAAGAACAATCTCAAATAAACTATCTAACCCACCAGCAAAAATAATTAGAAAAAGAGGAGCAAAAACCCTGAAAAAGGCAGCAGAAGGAAGGAAATTATAAAGATCAGAGAGGAAATAAATATAATAGAGATTAAAAATACCATATAAAAATCAATCAAACCAAACACTGTTTTTCTGAAAAAGTAAATAAAATCGACAAACTTCTGGCCAAACTCTCAAAGACAAAAAAAGAGAGAGCACAAATTAGCAAAATAAGAAAGGAAAATGGAGAAATTACAACAAATAAAATAGAAGTATAGAATATCATATGAGAATATTCTGAAAAACTATATGGAAACAAACTGGATAACCTAGAGGAGATGAACAAGTTTCTGGAAACATACAACCCACCAAGACTGAATCAAGAGGAAACTGACCAGTTGAACAAACTGACCACTAGAAATGAAATCGAAATAGCAATAAAAAGCCTCCCTACAAATAAAAGTCCAGGACCGGATGGCTTCACCGGGGAATTCTACCAAACCTACCAATTAGAACTCATACCAGTTGTTCTCAAACTCTTCCAGAAGATTGAAAAGGAGGGAATACTCCCAAAGCCATTCTACAAAGCTACTATCACCCTGATACCAAAATCAGGCAAAGACATTACCAAAAAAGAAAATTATAGGCCAATATCACTGATGAACATAGATGCCAAAATCCTCACCAAAATATTAGCAAATAGAATCCAAAAACACATAAAAAATTATAAATCATAACCAAGTGGGTTTCACCCCAGGGACACAAGGGTGGCTCAACATACGCAAATCAATGAATGTAGTACATCACATCAAGAAGAGAAAGGAGAAAAAACACATGATTATTGCAATCGATGCAGAAAAAGCATTTGATCAAATTCAATACCAATTTATGATAAAAACTCTCACCAAAGTGAGTATAGAGGGAACATATCTCAACATCGTAAAAGCTATATATGACAAACCTACAGCCAGCATAGTACTCAATGGTGAAAAACTCAAAAGCTTCCCATTAAAATCTGGGACAAGACAAGGATGACCACTCTCACCACTCCTATTCAACATAGTCTTGGAAGTCCTAGCCACAGCAATCAGGCAAGAGAGAGAAATAAAAGGGATCTAAATTGGAAAAGAAGAGATAAAATTGTCACTATATGCTGATGATGTGTTACGATATATAGAAGACCCTAAAAGTTCCAAACAAAAACTACTAGAGCTGATCGAAGAATTCAGCAAGGTAGCAGGTTAAAAGTTTAACGTTCAAAAATCAGTTGCATTTCCTTACATGAATAATGAATCACAGAAAAAGAAAGTAAAGAATCTATCCCCTTTAAAATAACACCCAAAGCAATAAAATACCTAGAAATAAATCCAACCAAGGAGGTGAAAGAATTATACACAGAAAAGTATAAACCATTGATGAAAGAAATTAAAGAAGGCTTTAGAAAATGGAAAGATATCCTATACTCTTGGATTGGAGGAAACAATATTGATAAAATGGTCACAGTGCTGAAGGCAATCTATAGATTTAATGTAACCCCTATCAAATTACCAAGGACATATTTCACAGAATTAGAACAAATCATAAAATTTATATGGAACCATCAAAGACCTAGAATTGCCAAAGAATTACTGAAGAGAAAGAAAGAGGCTGAAGGAATAACTCTCCCAGACTGCAGACAATACTATAGAGCTACAGTCATCAAGACAGCATGGTATTGGTGCAAAAACAGACATATAGACCAATGGAACAGAATAGGGAGCCCAGAAATGAACCCAGAAACTTTTGGTCAACTAATCTTTGACAAAGGAGGCAAAATCTTACAATGGAATGAAGACAGCCTCTTCAGCAAATGGTGTTGGGAAAACTGGACAGCAGCACATAACACAATGAAGCTAGAACTCTCCCTTACACCATACACAAAAATAAACTCAAAATGGATCAAAGGCTTAAACATAAGACAAGACGTAACAAATCTCCTAGAAGAAAATATAGGCAAAATGTTATCTGACAGACATCTCAAAAATGTTATCCTTAAACAGTCTACTCAAGCAATAGAAATAAAAGCAAGAATAAACAAATGGGAACTAATGAAACTTACAAGCTTCTGCATAGCAAAGGAAACCATAAGTAAAACAAAAAGACAGCCGACAGAATGGAAGAAAATTTTTGCAAGTGAAACCAACAAAGGCTTGATCTCCAGAATGTATAAGTAGCTCATACGACTTAATAAGAAAAAAACAAACAACCCAATCCAAAAATGGGCAGAAGACCTAAACAAGCAACTCTCCAAGGAAGACATATAAATGATCAAAAGGCTCATGAAAAAATGCTCAATATCACTAATTATCAGAGAATTGCAAATCAAAACTACAATGAGGTGTCAACTCACACCAGTCAGAATGGCCATCATTCAAAAATCCACAAATGATAATTGCTGGAGAGGCTGTGGAGCAAAGGGAACCCTCCTTCACTGCTGATGGGAATGCAGTTTGGTGCAGCCACTGTGGAAAACAGTATGGAGATTCCTCAAAAGGCTAGGAATAGACTTACCATATGACCCAGGAATCCTGCTCCTGGGCATATATCCAGAAAGAACCCTAATTCAAAATGACACCTGCACCCCAATGTTCATAGCAGTTTTATTTACAATAGCCAAGACATGGAAACAGCCTAAATGTCCATCAATGGATGACTGGGTAAAGAAGATGTTGTATATTTATACAATGGAATACTATTCAGTCATAAAAACTGACAACATAACATTATTTGCAGCAACATGGTTGTTCCTGGAGAATGTCATTCTAAGTGAATGTCATTCTAAGTGAAGTAAGCCAGAAAGAGAAAGAAAAATACCATATGAGATCACTCATATGTGGAATCTAAAACAAATTAAAAGCATAAATACAAAACAGAAATAGACTTATAGACATAGAATACGAACTTGTGGTTGCTAACGGGGTGGGGGGTGGAAGTGACGGACTGGGTTTTCAAAATAGATAAACAAGATTACAGTGTATAGCATAGGGAAATATATACAAGATCTTATGGTAGCTCATGGAGAAAAAATGTGATAATGAATATATACATGTTCATGTATAACTGAAAAATTGTGCTCTACACTGGAATTTGACCCAACTTTGTGAAATGATTAGAAATCAATAAAAAAAAATGTTAAAAAAAGAAAGTAAAAAAAATTGTCTCAACTTTTATCTTTGATTTCTTTTTCTGTTATTGATTATACTCTCTTTTCAAATCTTTTTTCTTCTATTAAAATTGTTTGGTTTTTTTTTTTTTAGTTTTATTTCTGCATATCCTTTAGATAGATAGATAAACAAACAAAACCTGTGATGGCCACAGTAGATAACTGATACTCCATAAGCCATAATGCCAGAGAGATATAAGTAAAATGAAGAAGCAGAGGAACCACTCCCAACTGAAATAACAAGAGAAATCCCCTGAAAGAATGATCAAAGAAATAGACCTTGACAGTCAACTAGATCATGATTTCAAAAAAGCAGTGATCAAAGTATTGTAGGACCTAAAAGAGACTGTGTTTAGAGACAGAGATTATGGCAAAAGGAAATTGATATTATAAAGAGGTGCAAATTATAATTGGAAAACTCCTTTGCTGAGATGAGAGCTGATCTCAATGCTATAAAATTTAGGGTAGATAATGCAGATGAATTAATAAGTGACTTAGAAGACAGAACAAAAGAAATCACTCAGTCAGAACTGCTGAGAAGAAAACAAATTAAAAAAAATGAAAATAATATAAAGGACTTATGGGATAATAAAGAAGCATGCCAACCTATACATGATAGGGGTCCCAGAAGGAGAAGAAAGAGCAAAGAGGATTGAAAAGTTATTTGAAGAAATCATGACTGAAAACTTCTCAAAACTGAATAAGGAATCAGATATTGAAGTACAGGAAGCAGAAAGAAGAACCCAAATAGACCCACACAAAGACACATTATAATCATGATGGCAATTGTTAAAGATATAGAAATGATTCTAAAGGTAGCAAGAGAAAAACAGAGTTAACAGGGAGCACACATAAAGCTTTCAGCTGATTTCTCTACACAACCACTACAGTAGCAAAGGGAGCAGAAAGATATATTCAAAGACCTGAATGGAAAAAAAAAAAAAAAAGAAAGATGCAACCTAGGATAATTTATCCAACAAGGCTATCCCTTAGAATAGAAGGAGAGAGAAAAATCTTGACAGAGAAGCAAAAACTAAAAGAATTTAGCAACGCTAAACCTATTCTAAAGGAAATATTAAAAGGTCTACTCTATA
Organism: Camelus ferus; assembly: GCF_009834535.1. NCBI lineage: Eukaryota > Metazoa > Chordata > Mammalia > Artiodactyla > Camelidae > Camelus > Camelus ferus. Next base: position 63,485,785 of record NC_045709.1, read on the forward strand.
TAGAAAAGAAGCAGGATGCGACAGAAAGGAGATAAACATAATTGGAAAGGCAATAACTACCATGAATTACAGCAGAATAAACATGAAATTGTAAAAGAAGACATCTAAATCATTAAGGGTGAGAGGGGAGAATAAAATATAGAGAGTTTTGTTCTTTTTTTTCTCTTTTTTTCTTTCTTTTTTGTTCTTGTTAGAATGGATTTGAGCTTATATTACTATCTGTTTAAAACAAACAGATATAGTAATGGATTGATATATGTATGAAACAGGGTAACCACAGGTTACAAGATTAACATATGAAAATCTGTTGCATTTATTTACACTAATAATGAATCAAAAGGAAAAGAAAGTAAAGAATCTATCCCTTTAAAATAGCACCCAAAGTAATAAAATATCTAGGAATAAATCTAACCAAGGAGGAGAAAGAATTGAACATGGAGAACTATAAAATATTGATTAAGGAAATTAAAGAAGACTTTAAAAAATGGAAATATATCCCATGCTTCTGGATTGGAAAACATCAATATTGTTCAAATGGTCATACTGCCCAAGGCAATCTACAGATTTAATGTAATTCCTATCAAATTACCCAGGACATATTTCACAACTAGAACTAATCATAATAAAATTTATATGTAATCACAAAAGAGCCAGAATTGCCAAAGCATTACTGAAGAAAAAGAATGAGGCTGGAGGAATAATCCTTCCAGACTTCAGACAATACTGCAGAGCTACAGTAAGCAAAACAACATGGTATTGGTACAATAACAGATATATGGAATAATGGAACATAATATAGAGCCCAGAAATCAATCCACAAACTTTTGGTCAATTAATCTCTGACAAAGGAGGCAAAATCTTACAATGGAATGAAGACAGTCTTTTCAGCAAATGCCATTAGGAAAACTGGACAGCAGCATGTAAATCAATGAAGCTAGAACACTCCCTTACACCATACACAAAAAAAACTCAAAATGGATTAAAGTCTTAATCATAAGAAAATACACAATAAACCTCCTAGAAGAAAACATAGGCAAAACATTATCTCACATACATCTCATCAATGTTCTCCTAGGGTGGTCTACTGAAGCGATAGAAACAAAAGCAAAAATAAACTATTGGGACCTGATGAAACTTACAAGCTTCTGTACACCAAAGGAAACCATAAGTAAAACAACAGACAACTTATGGAATGAGAGAATTTATTTGCAAAAGATGAAACTGACAAAGGCTTGATTTCTAGAATATATAAACAACCCATATGATGTCATAACAACAACAACAAAAAAACCCCAAACAACCCAATCCAAAAATGGGCAGAAGATGTAAACAAGCAAGTCTCCAGTGAAGACATATGAATGACCAATAAGCCTATGAACAAATGCTCAATATCACTAATTATCAGAGAAATGCAAATCAAAACTACAGTGAGGTGTCATCTCATACCAGTCACAATGGCCGCTATTCAAATGTCCACAAATGACAAATGCTGGAGAGGCTGTGAAGAAAAAGGAACCCTCCTACATTGTTGGTTGTAATGTAGTTTGGTTAAGCCATTTCTGAAAACAGGATGGAGACTTCTCATAAGACTAAAAATTGACTTACCATATGACTCAGCAATATCACTCCTGGGCATATATTCAGAAGGAACTCTAATTAAAAAAAAAAAACCTGCACCCCAATATTCATAGCAGCACAATTTACAATAGCCAAGATATGGAAACAATCTAAATGTCCATCAACAGATGACTGGATAAACAATTTGTGGTGTATTTCTATAATGAAATACTACCTGGCCATAAAAAGTGACAACATAACACCATTTGCAGCAATATGGGTGGCCCTGGAGAATGTAATTTTAAGTGATGTAAGACAGAAAGAGAAAGAAATATACCATATGATCTCACTCATATGTGGAATTAAAAAAAAGAAAAGTGAACTTTTATGTAAAACAGAAACAGACTCACAGACATAGAATTCAGACTTTTTGCTAGAGGGTAGAGGGGTGGGGAGGGATAAACTGAGAGTTTGAAATTTGCAAATACTGTCAGGGATATATAAAATAGATAAAGAAGTTTATATTGTAAAGCACAAGGAAATATATTCAATATCTTGTAGTAACTCATGGTGAAAAATAATATGAGATTAAATATATACACATTCATGTATGACTGAAGATTGTGTAGTACACCAGAAATTGACACAACATTTTAAACTGATTATATATATATATATATATAAAACCTGGAGGTATCACACTCTCTGATCTACAAAGCTACAGTAATCAAAACAGCATGGTACTGGCACAAAAACAGACACATGGATCAATGGAACAGGATAGACAACCCAGAAATAAATCCACACACTTGTGAGAAATTAATTATGACAAAGGAAGCAAGAATATACAATGGAGAAAAGACAGTCTCTTTTAATAAGTGTTGTTGGGGAAACTGTATAGCTACATAAAAAAGATTGAAAATAGAATATTTCTTCACACCATATACAAAAATAAACTAAAAATGAATTAAAGAGCTAAATGTAAGTCTAGAAACCATAAAATTCTTAGAAGAAAATGTAGGCTAAACACTCTGTGACATAAATCATAGAATTTGGGAAGTGGGGGAATTTGTCATCTAAGACAATGGGAACAAAAGCCAAAAAAGCCCAAATGTAATCTAATCAAACTTAAAAGTTTTTAAACTGTGAACAAAACCATTAACAAAATAAAATCCAACCTACTGAATGGGAGAAAATACTTGCAAATGATATGACTTAAGTTAATATCCAACATATATAAACAGCTCATACAACTCAACATCAAAAAGAAAAATCATACAACTCAATTGAAAAATAAGCAGAGACCCTGAAGAGATATTTTTCCAAAGAGGGGATACAGATGGCTCACAGGCACACAAAAGTATGCTCAGCATATCTATTCATCAGAGAAATGCAAGTCAAAACCACCATGAGGTATCACCTCACACCTGTCAGAATGGCTTTTATTGAAAAGACCACAAATAACAAGTATTGGTGAGAATGTGGAGAAATGGAACCTTCATACTCTATTGTTGGGAATGTAAATTGGTGTAGCCACTATGGAAACATTATGGAGGCTCATCATAAACTAAAACTAGAACTACTATATTATCATGCAATTTTACTGCTGGGTGTATATCCAAAGAAAATGAAAACACTAAATTTGAAAATACATATGCATTCCAATATTCATAGCAACATTACTTATAATAGCCAAAATATGGAAGCTACCTTATTACCCATCAATATATGTATAGACAAAGAAGATGTAGTAATACACAAACAATAGACTATTAGTCAACCATAAAAACAATGGAATGTTTTCAAAGACCTGGATGGTATTATATTTAGTGAAACAAGTCAGAGAAAGACAAACATTCTGTCAGCACTTTTATACAGAATCTAAAAAAAACTAATCAATATAATAGAAACAGAAACTATATATCTCACAGATATAGATAATAAACTAGTGGTTAACCATAGGGAGAGAGAAGAAGGAGGCTCAAGATAGAGGTAGTGGATTATACATATTACTATGTATAAAATAAATAAGCTATGAGAATATATTGTAAAACACAGGGAGTATAGCCAATATCTTATAATAATTTTAAATGGACTATTATCTATTAAAATATTGAATCACTGTGTTGGAAACCTGAAACTAATATAATATGTAGTATACTTCAATAAAAGAAAAAACTTAGTATCTTAAGCATTCTTAACCACAAACACACAAAAGAAATAAAATGATAAGCATGTGAGGTGATTGACACTAGTGATTATTTCACACTATATGCTATACACTATGTAAAAATATCAAGTTGTGCACCTCAAATGAATAAGATCTAATAAAGGAATAGATATTCTAGCTATCATCCAGAATATACATATATATATATATAATTTAAAACTATAAATATTTTGAACAGATATTTCACTGAAGATTTGTGTGAAACATGTAGTAAATAAACTCATCAAGAGATGCTCAATATCACTACTCTTTATGAAAATGATAATTAAAACTACCATATGCCAATTAATTGTCAAAAAAAAAAACAACTAAAAAACAAAACTGACAATATCAAGTTCTGGCATAGATGCATAGTAAATGTAATTCTAACTCTGATACTGTTTCCCCTCCAGGGAAATGTGAATTAAAAATGGTACCAGGGAAATCATTTTTATAGTATCTAATAAAGTCAACCTTTTAATTACCAGTAGACCCACCAACCTACTAACAGATATTTACTGCAAATCAATGCAAATTTTCATTAACACAAAAAACTGTAGATGAATATATACATAATTTATAAGAAAGAATGATATATTCCACTTTCTCATATATTATCTCCACTGCTCTTTATTCATTAAGTATGTATTTCTGCTCTCCTTTAATATTGTTTATAAATAATGTGAGAGAAAGGATTCTATCTCCTCTTCAAATTCTTAGACTTGCCAGAAATGATTGTTTTACTATTGTCTTCAGTAAATATGTAATAAAAAAGTGGCCCACCTGGTTGTTGACAATAGAGGTCAGTAGCATCTTCCAATGTTAGAAATATCAAAAAGAGTTAGTTCATAATCAATTAGACACTTTACTTTTAAAATATTATAAAAGATGTCTGAAGGATACTAACAATCTAGATTCTTATCACTTAATAGAGTATTACTATTTAATTTGATAACTATGATACTCCAGGAGATGTTTCAAATGAGAGAATACTACCTGCATATCATATTGGATCATAAATCATACTCCAAAGTTTGTGTGTGATGTTTAACATTTTAAGCTTTTTTAACTTTTAAAATTACCTTATATTAATATAAAAGAAGGCTGAATTTTGAATAAAATATAGTATTTACATGTGTTTTTCAACTTAAATAACTGAATTAAAATTATTAAGCATGTAGAAGACATTTTGTCTACATTGCAAATTCACTTCTCAAGCACCCACAATAGAGCACATTTCATATTGTAATTAAGAGAATTACCATATCCCAATATTTTTGAAATATATTTGTCACTAACATATAATTGAGGAGTAAGAAAGACATTTATATAATTCAATTTGACCTTTTCCTTAATTCACGAGTCTGAGAGAATTTAGGAATATTTCTAAGGTCACTAGGTAATATGGTAGAGAGATATTGAATTGTCCAGTGATGTGTAGGTGTTTATATTATTTTGATTATTAGCGCATAACTTTGACCTTGGCTAAATCCTCAACCTGCCATTCATGATCCTCAAAATATGCAACCAGATAAAAATGAAACCGTAATGGTTCAAAACAGTAAAATTTAAATATTATTTTTCAATGTCAACACATCTACTTTTACATAGCATGATTTATCATCTTCCATATACTTACCACATCACAAAGATGCCTAAGAATAATTTGCATCAGAATTGATGGGAATTTTACTAGGTTAGCTGAATGCTTACACTGAAAGACTGTTGTCAAAATCATCTACATTTTAAGACAAAACGTAACAACTTGTTTCTATTCTCTTCACATATTGTAATTTACTGAAAGCTTAAAGTTCGAATAGTCAGAATCACTCATTTTGACAATAAAATTATTAGCATTCTAGGAGCCTAACACCACACAAGTTAGCATATAACAAAAAGAGTAATAGAATGTATAAAGCAGCAGTTTGGGACTATGCTGAGAAATAAAGTATTATAGACCTATATTCAAATTTAATCTGTATATTGTAAACCTACTAGAATTTCATTTTGGTTTATTTGATATATTATAGTAAATGATTCACAAACAACTTTTTTATTTAAGCACAGCACAAATATTCTATTGGCAAAGACTGTGTAGGTAATTTAGATATATTAAATAAAAAATTAAAATATCAATTTTGCTTACATTTCTCTCCTTTTAAACTAATTCAGATAATGGGAAAAATCAACCTCAAAAAATGTAAATATTATACAATGATATCTCCTAGAAAGTCCTTTTCTCATAGGATGAAGAAAAATTAAATTAAAAATAAAAACATTTCCAAAGGTAAGAATATTAAAACCAATTTTTATTCAAATCCAGGTGTATGAATATGTGTATGTGAGTATATATGTGTATAGCATGGATGTGTGTGTATGTGTATATAATATAAAGAGAGAGAGAGAAACAGAGAGAAAGAAACAGAGAGAAGCATAGCAAAATAAAAATGTTTTCCATTGAAAATGCTTTATTTGGATTTAAAAACGTATTTCATAAATGTCATAAGATCTAAAAGAAACATAGTATAAGTAAAATATACCTTTTAAAAATACATCTAAGTAGATTCCAGGGAGAATCCTATATTTAACAAATAACTAAATGCCATATAAGTTTGCCGGCTTATAATTATTTTTAAACAAATTTAATGTCTATTGACTTTAATCATGACATGAAACATTCGTTCACATTGAAAATCATCTAGAATAGTCAGCAACAAAATATTTTATTAAGAAAATAATTAAGATGATAGATGTTAATGAAATGCTTTGAAGCTATTATTTTGCCTTGCATTTTTCAACAATTTCCTGATTTCTGGATGTCACATAATTGCTGTTACTTATTTTCTCAATTAGTAGATTTGTTCCCCCTAAGACTAATATTGTTTTAATTCATAGTAGCAATTCTTTGATTCTTCTTTCCTCTTTAATTGTGGACATTTAATAAAGATACCTATGCTATAACCTGTGTTTATTTTCCTATAGAGATATTGTCTTTAAACAAAAGACCTTGGCCCTGAGCCATGTGAGAAATCAAGGCATACATGGGAGAAAGGATAAGAATACCCAAGACCTCAGGAGGTGGTTCATCAGTGTTATGTTCTCCAGGGCTACTGATGGAAACCTGAATTATGGATTGTCGTTAATCATGATAGTAAACTCAAATCTCAAGAACATTTATTTGTTTTATGCTCATTTTTAATGGAAGTAACATTTGTGGATAAAATTCACATTAAGTATTTGATGAACTATTTGAAAACAGGGAAGGGGACTCTTCAGTATAAGTAGAAAAAGAATGACTGCTATTTACACACTTAGGTTAAAAAAAAAAGAAATTAAAGCTTTTTAAATGGATTTGGGAAGGGAGAAAAAGAAAATGCCAAATACTGTGTGACAAGGATCAGGGAAATTCATTCATAAATATTAATACCTCAAAGTTTAAGAAAATAATCTAGGCTTTGTTGTAAAAATATTAAAAAAAATTTAAGTGGGTTTAAAGAAGCACAACACATGCAGAATATAATTGTAAACAGTTCATTTGCCCATACACCTATTTATAGATGTAGAAATAGAAGCAATAAAGATACACAGAGGATCAAATGGATACATTTGACTTTTCTCATAACTAGGAATGAACTGTATTTTTAGGTGTTAGTGATGTAAATAAAAAGTATTGGAAAAAGTAGTAAAAACAAAGAGATATTTTCAAAACATAGACATTAACTTTTTATGAATAAATTAAACCTACAGAATTTTAATGAACACCGTAAGTCAATAGAATTTCATCTAGCAACCGTTTGTGCAGTGGTCTCTCTGATGCCCTGAAAGGTTAATTTCCAAAGTTCCAAATTTACAACACTGAATCTATTTCAATAGCACTAAAATAAAATGTACTTCAAGACACTTCCTAAACATAGTGCTATGAACTGAACACTCAAAGGTATTGGAATGTGTCATATTCTGCCAAAGTTTACTTTTTACTGCTGTTTCACTTTTAGAGAACAGACTTTGGGAGTAAGGTTTCTTTAAAAGATGGGTATACAAACCTGTAGAAGTCTTTTGATATAAACTTTAGGAATCTAGGGTATCTGCAGTATATTTGACAGAAGAGATGATACTTGGCTTCTGGGTAAAAATGAGGAGTTTCTGAAGGCTTAAAGGTTTATCTTGAGACCTAGACCCAAGACACACTTGAGATACTCTGGGAGATTTCTACAATTCTGAATTTTCTAAATGTGCTAACATATTTGACTGGAATCCATGGTAATTAACTTCAGAGAAAATTGTTAACTCTGAACATATCAGTTATTCATTTATAAAAGGGAATCAGAGACAGGAAGAAATTCCTTTGACTTTGAGAATATCAGCATTTTACAAATCACCATTTCTTATTCATCTGACAGTGTGCAGAACATTTTAATTTCCTCTTCTTAAAGTAAGCTGGAATGTAGTGGTAGTATGCCTTAATGCATAGCTCTGCTGAGCTAACATTATTAAACAAACAAACAAACAAACAAACAGCTAAGGTATGGATTAAAAAGGAAAAGCTGATGATGACACTATAAAGCAGGACCATATTTACAAGATGATCCTCCAGAGATTTGGTTTAGGTCTCAGCGTTCCCTCTTGCAGTTAAAAACACTATGCCTTGACATACAGATACCTTATAATGAATGTGGAGCATTTAATTTTCCAATCACTTCAAATAACTAGTTTAGATGATTCAACTTATTTCCACATAATATATTAACACTCAACACTTAACTAAGAAGAGTGTGAGAGAAATAACACTTGCATTTTAATATTAAATATCAATTAAATAAAATAGGACTTGAGGAGTTATAAGAACTCTTTTATAATATTTTATTACTTCTTTGCAGTACTTAGTTTTCCTTAAAATATGTTATAAATATAATCAAAAACATATCATAGAAGGAAATGTAACACCAAACTCATAAGTGATTATCCTAGTAGCAAGATTTCAAAGATCACCACTTCACTCTGCATTGGGTTTTTAACTATTTCTAATTAGTTAATGCATCAGAGAATTTCCAAAGGATGCTAAAATGCATAGTGTCTTGAAAGAAAATGTGTTTAAATCCATAATAATTATTTTAAGTCCTGTCTCCACCACTTAATGCTTCTGTGACCCAAAGCAATTCACTTAGATTTTTTCCTCTTTTGTAAAATGGCATACGAGGTAACAATAATAGTATATACCTAGAAAGATTGATATGTATTTATGAATAAAAAAGTATACTGAAATTGAAAGTTATACAACTATAAATCCAAATTGTAATTATTATAACCCTTACCCACTCAGTACCAAAAGCAACCTAAACAATCCAAACATGACCTCACTTCATTTTCAATTAGCCATTCCCTACCCTAAAACTTAAATGCTAAGGAGGTAGTTATTTGCTTTATCGGAACAGAAAAGTCACAAATGTGACAACAAATAACATGTGTTGGGGAGGATATGGATAAAAGGGAAATTTTGTGCACTGTTGGTGGGAATGTAAATTGCTGCAGCTGCTATGAAAACAGCATGGTGATTCTTCAAAACATTAAAAATGGAAGTACCATACAATCCAGCAATTCTACTCCTGGGAATTTATGCAAAGACAATGAAAACACTAATTTGAAAAGATATGTGATCCCCTATGTTTACTGAAGCATTATTTACAATATTCGAGATATGGAAACAGCCTAAATACCCATCAATAGACGGCTGGATAAAGAAGAGGTGGAAAATATATATATATATATATATATAACTCAGCCATTAAAAAGAATGAAATCTTGCCATTTGCAACAACATGAACTGACCTAGAGGATATTATGTGAAATAAGTCAAAGACAAATACTGCATGATTTCACTTATATGTGAAAGCTAAAAAAGGGAACAAGAAAATACATAACTAAAACAGAAATAAAATTGTAAATACAGAAAGCAAACAGGTGGTTGCCAGAGGAGAGGGAGCTGGGGAAGAAGAGAAATAGGTGGGGGAGATTAAGAGCTACAAACTTCCAGTTACAAAATAATTAGTCTCAGGTATGAAATGTACAGTGTGGGGAACCAATAACTGTAGTATTTTTATGGTGACATAATCGTAACCAGATTTAACATGGTGGTCATTTTGAAATGTATCTGAATATTAAATCAGTATATTGTGTAAAAGGATCTACTATAGTGCTGTAGGTCAATTACACTTCAAAAACATAAACACACTCATAGAAAAAGATCAGATTTGTAGTTATCAGAGGTAGAGGGAATGGGGGAGGAGGAATTGGATGAAGGCAGTCAAAAAGTACAAACTTCCAGTTATAAAATAAGTCAGTACTAGGGATGTAATACACAACATGCTAAATATAACTAACACTGCTCTATGCTATATATGAAAAAATTTTAGAGTAAATACTGAGTATAAATACAAGAAAAAATGTTATTTTTCTATCTCTTTAATATTGTGTCTATATGAGGTGATGGATGCTCACTAAACTTGTGATAAGTATTTCATGGTGTATGTAAGTCAAATTATTATGCTGTACACCTTAAACTTGCACAGTGTTGTATGTCAATTTTAACTCAAAAAAACTTCAAGAAAAAAAGATCACTTGGAAAAAGAAAACAAGAAAATCACGTAACATAGGACTCTTTCTGGATTATTAACTTTGAAACTAATTTAATATACATGTATCACTTACTCATGACAGTGTTGTAAATATTAAAGCACACCGTTTTCATAATCACCCTATGAAATAAGAACAAGTGTTTTTATTTAAAAGTACAAAAATTTAAAGTACAAAATTTACCCAATATACAATAGACTGGATGTGGCCAAGGTTGGCATTAATTTCAGGAAGTCTAGTTCTAGAGCTGTTCTTGTACCATTACACTGTGACTACTGCCTTCAGCTGTTCTTACATTATGTGAGGAACATAATCATGTTCAGCAGTTTTAAAATATGTGTTATTAAAATTTTAAGAATCAGCATGGTGCTAAATTAGGTCAGTGATACAATAGTAAAGGTTGACTGTAGTTAAAGTGAGAAGCATGGAGAACACAAAGGCAATGAGAGGGCTCTGAGATTTTTCAGAGTACTGTTTTGAGGAACTGAAATCAATCTTATCCTGAATTCCCAAAATATTATTGTATCAATTAATTTTTCTAGCTGTTCCCTAACTTCTTTGTATCTTGAGTGTGATATAGACCCGACCTCACACTTATTTCTGAACATATGCAACTCTGCCCCAAGTTGGAATCATTTTAGAAACATTCTGTATTCACAGCAGTGAGAGAGATGTACAGAAGACAAAAATCAAACAACTGACTCTCCATGTTGCCTGCTGTACTTTCTCCATGAGTTCCTGCTTTAAAGTGCTTTGTATTTTTGTTCATAAACTTTTCCACATTAACAGGTGGACTGTTTCCCCTCTGCAAAACACTTAACACATTTATTGTCCCCTGCACTCTCCATTAACACCAGGGTATCATATTGTGCAAATGCATGGATCAAGAAACTAATGTATGAAAGCCTGCTGTATTACTAAAGATGTTAACATTGAACCTTATGGCATCAGTGCTTAAACAGGGAGAATGATGTTTCCAGGAAATTACAATAATTCAAAATGTAAGCCCATTTTCCAGTGACTTCCCACCAGGGTTGGCTTATTTCTTTGTTTTTGTTCCTTATTGGGCTTTACCACTTGTCTGGCCTTTGTAATAGGTTCCTTCTGATGAGATTGCCATCGTATTCCTGTTCAGCTTCTATCCTTAGCTTGGTGACCATATCATTTTTTGAGTTTAGCATCTCAAAGGAGTAATATACCTAAATGAAAAGTACAGCACAAACCCATTCATATCCAGAATAGGAGTGAATGTGTGTGTGTGTGTGTGTGTGTGTGTGTGTGTGTGTGTGTGTGTGTGTACGTGTGCATGTTTGTGTACACATAGGCAATTTCTGGGCATCCTCACTTTTCCAACCCTTTATGACCTGGTTTAAAATATTGTACATTATTTGTATTCTGTGCTATAGCATTTAAATAAATTAAATAAATAAAAATAAGGTGGAGTTTCTGAAGTAGATACAATAAGTTGCACTGTTCCACCCTGTTCATGTCTGCATAAATTGATAAATAAAACAAAGATTAAAGATGGAGGCTGATGTATTAGCTTTAGTACAAATGGAGACCAGGTTGGGAGAAGGTGTTTATATGTAGGCTACTTTGTAGAATTAAATCTTCCTGATGTAGAGAGGTATGATCATGTAGAAGGACCAAGAAGAAAACCCTGAGCAGGCTTCTTCTCAAAGGAAGAAAAATAGCTGAGCTCAGAATACTAAGAATACTGTTATTTTTGCCAGTTTATTAATCAGGTAAGTTGACAGTTTTCTGCTGTCATTCATGAGGCTGTTTCCCAAACACTGCCTCTGTCAGGTCTTCCTGGAGACTCTGGTGCATGCTCCACACTTTGTTCCCCGCACGTTCTGCAATAGATCAGAACTCTATTCTCATTAAGCCCATGCCAAGGCCAAGTTGTCCTCAAAGCTGGGAATATTTCCTTCTCTATTTTCCTTCCCACATTTTCCAACATATAAGATTACATGATACACAGGAGGCTATCTACACGTAATTAGAAAAGAACTATAAAAAGCTGTTCTGAGGGTATATATTATCATAATAATGTATGCAAGTTTATGAATTATCAAATGTATCCACAATATCTGAATTCACCAAACAAATTATTAAATTTGTGTCGGATGAGGACCTCCAGAAATATAGACATGTAAGTCCATCATAGCTTGTCTTCTGTTATGGTGGACAATTTGAGATAGCAGTTTCCACCCTGAGTTAGGCAGCTGCACAGAGTAGATTAGAGGCATTGCCCTTAACTCACTCTATGGTGAAACTCTCAAGCTGTTCTTGCAATTTTAAGCAAACCCTTGTGCATAAAAGGCCACAGTAAGATGAGACACATAGTGATACTTCAACAATAGGAGGCAAACATAGACATGAGCGAAATGTAAATATAAGTCCCTTTTTGTTATGAATTTCCAAAGAGAAATATAAATTAAAATAGCAAATTGCTTTGCAAATTAAACTTCAAAGATCAAAGGAATTGAAATCCAAGATCATTTGCTTCAAATCTTGAGAATTAAAAATTTCAGATCCAAAACCCTGGACTGCATAAAATCAAAACAATAGTACCCATTTGTAGCTTAGAGTCTGCCAGGGGTTTCTTGATTCCCGAATTAAACTAGAACTAATATCAGCTGCACCCTGGCCTGGGTTTCCTCTCCCAATGAATAGGTATTGTTCTTTGGTGGTCCTGGAAATTATATTAATTTAACTGTAAATTCCTCAGTAGCCTCATTTTAAAGAGTCTAAAACCTTAAAAGGACACACCAGACTTTCACAGCAGTAGCCCAAGACGTCAGCAATTTAGAAAACAATTCAATCCTTATTTCCCAAAATAATTATCTCAGGCAAAACTATGTTTGCCAAATCCAGTATTCAGTATTTTCAGAGACCATAACAGAGACTGAGTAGTAGTAATTTCACTAGGAGACCAGATGATCTGCTATCCAGAATTGAAGGTTTGTGAACTAAAACTGAACTGAGAAAGTATTCAAACAAGATGTTAACTTTGGTATTTGAATTTACTTACTGGATTCCTCTTGCTGCTATAAACAAGTATCAAAAACTTATTCAAAATTTGTAGATACTGACAGGCATATGCAGAATAGATAAACAAGATTATACTGTATAGCACAGGGAAACATATACAAGATCTTGTGGTAGCTCACAGTGAAAAAAAATGAGACAATGAATATATGTATGTCCATGTATAACTGAAAAATTGTGCTGTACACTGGAATTTGACACAACATTTTAAAATGACTATAACTCAATTAAAAATGTTAAAAAAATTATCAGCTTAAAACAATACAAATTTTTTTTTATGATTCTGGAGATCAAATCTAATGGGCCTAAAATTAGTAGGGCTGCAGCCTTCAGAAGGTTGTAGAGGAGAATCTATTACTTACCTTTTAGCTTCTAGAGACTCCCCACATTTCTGGCTGATGGCCTCCTTCTACTGTCAAAGCCAGCAATTCCATCACCCTAGCCTCTGCTCTGCTGTCACATGTTCTCTGACTCCCCTGCCTCCCTCTTTCATTTATAAATATTTTTGTGATTATGTTGTGTCCCCCAGATAATCCAGGATGATCGTCATACATGAAGATCCTAACATAATCTTATCTGCCAAGTCCTTTTGGTCATGTAGTGTAACAGACTCACAAGTTCCAGGATTTAGAATGTGAGAATCTTTACGGGCCATTATTCTGCCTACCACAATGGTTCAGATCTAGCAAAAAAAGATATCGATGATTAGTGTTTCTTCCTAGAGAACGTCACTTGAAACATTGCTGCTTTTCTGGAAAGTATAAAGTTTTCAGTGGAAACAACTGCATTTGCTAAATTCCTGTTTAGAGTGTTTTCTTTTCAAGTCAGCATCTTCAAAATCTCCAATTTTTTACTTTTCATTTGATGCTTATGATTCTGGAAATACTTTATTGTAGCAGGAAAAGCATCAATGCTGATGTCAAACTCACAAGGATTTAAACAGAGACTATAGTAGTAAATAATTCTCATACTTACTCTCTGTGAGCAAACAACAATTTGTGCCTTAGTGTTCTTACCCACAGAGGTGGTAATAAATTTTAAATAAACTAATGCATATAAAACACCTAGAATGGTGCTTAAAAGACAGAAATAGATCAAAAAGATAAAAAGTTATCAGAAGCATCATTGTTGATTTGACTCTATTTCTGACAATTATAACAGAGTTTGAAGACCTTAAACACTGCAGAAAAGAAAATGCCCATTCTACTCCTTGTCTTCCAGCTTCTCGTTATTTCCCACTTATTATTCCAACTCCTGCCTACTGAGATTCCTCTATTTCAAGTTGCCCAGGATTCTAATGTCAAGCCTAGAAATCTACCCGTTGTTGTGTTTTCTTTAGATACAACACATTATCTGTCATATTAAACTTCATCTCAGAAGAAACACCTGTTGTTCTTTTCTCTTACCAGTTTCCTCCCTTCACAAGCAGGGTTTAGTCTATTCAAGTAATCTCCAAATCTGGCTCACTTAGCATATTCAAGCTAGGTCAATCATGTCTCAAGGAATGACAGAAAACAAAAGATACCATGACTAGATCTATGTTCTGGCATAGATGGGATGTCCCTGAATGGGCCCTGCTGTGTGTGAGGGTGTGCAAAGTGTTGGGGAGAATTTTGTTCAGGAAAGTGCTACAAAATCAGTGTTAAGTAATATATTATTCCAACCCTCACTCTTTCTTAGAAGAACCAAATAATAGATTCAGCATCTTTTTGTTTAGGTTTGAATAGTTTATAGTTAATTGAATATATTGTTATTGAATATTGTTTATATTCAATAAGCTAATAATAAGTACTAAACTTCTCTAGTTCCAGGTCTGAATGAGATTCAATATTTAAAGTTTCTTCTATAAGAAAATTCACATTTGTGATGATATTTTTCCTTTACACTGACTTATAATTTCATAATTGTATAAATTCTTAGTAATATGCTGCTCCAGGGTGACACTTCAAATCTGAGCATTTCACAGTACTTTAGTAGCCTTCTATTCTCAGAGCACCATGAGGAACCCTTAGCATTATTCCCATTTTATAGAGAAGGATATTAAAGCAAATGGTGCTAAGCCCTGGTCACACTCATTTGTCTGTGATGGTGGTGATAGAATTTACAGTCCCCAACTGTTAAGTCTGTTCACCAACAGCCAGTATATGATTCTTCCAAAATACTTGTGTTTATATCTTCCTTACTGAATCTTGGAGGAAAGATAATGACCTATGGAAGTACTAATAGATATTATGTAGTAGAAAGTTAGTAATTTAAATACCCAAAACACATAGATGTTGTAGCTGGAACTGCTTACATACAACTCATATCAGTTCTGAATAAAAGTGTAAATAATTGCTTAAGACTTGCTCTGTAACATTTATTTAATCTATTTTGATGGAACTCAAGAATCCTTAAATAAATAATTTTCAAGCAGTTATTCTCATATAATTATAGTGAATATTCCAACTATGAAGAAAAACAAAAAAAGGTATAATAGTATAAAAAAATCACTGAGCATCATATTCTGAACTAAGCACATTCTGACAGGAATCCTGCTAAATGTATTTCACTGCTGTTTTATGACTTGTCAATCATTTTGGCCTCATAACCATTATAAACTTATAGAAACTATTGAAGACTCAACATGATACTGTTTATGTGGGTTATATATATCATTACTAATTTCTTTAATAAATTAAAACTAAGAAAAGCCCTAAAAACTAATTCATTTAAAGTAACAATTCCATTACATGTTAATATAAATAACATGCTTATGCTACTGAGCATGGGTCTGGCTACTTATTGCTCAAAAATCAATACTTGAGAGAGGCAAATGTTGGTAGAAAGGAAAGTTATTTTTAATCAGGATGTTGGCAGCCTGGGGAGATGGTGGACTCAGTGTCCACAAAAAAACAACTCTCAATGTTCTGCTCAGCCATGGGGTTTTTAAAGTGAAAAGGTGAAGTAATCTGTTAATCATTGAGATATGGGGCCAGAGTGATCTCCATCCCTCACTGCCTGAAGGTTTGTCATTCAGACATGTCAACTTGTGATTTTTCTTGTTGACTGAAATAAAATGCACAACCTAAAAGTTGAGAGTTATGTTTTGCCTGGTGGACATTTTTGAGGACTTGAACCCCTCAAGTCAGGGACGGCAGCCTCTCAGATTGCTCTGAGGGACTGCTCTGAAGATGTAGGTCAGGGGCCAGAATATATAAGAGTTTTTACAACAAAGGCCAGGTAGTCAGAAATTCAAAAGTTTTCTATTAGTAAAAGAAAACCAGACATCTTAAGTTAAGGAATTTAGCACTTTTCTATGTATGGGAATGTGAAAAGTTCCGGGCTTATTGAAATCATTCCCTTGACATGAACCCTAGCTGTCTAGGGCCAGAATCCTGTTCTTTTACATCCCTCAAGATATAATGAGGCAGGAAGCCCCATAAAAAGACCAGCACGACACCTAGGCAGGGCCGCTGCTCTCCTCCCAGCACTGTCCAGTTCCCTGGCCCAGAGGCTCTATCTCACTTTCTGCCTCTCAAGCGGCTAACTTACACCTAAAGTTCTATTGGTTCCCTGACCTCATTTCTGATTGGTTATTTCCTTCACTCCTGATTGGTTATCACTCTCACTTCTGATTGGTCCACTTCCCTAACTTCTGATTGGTCTATTTGTAGTACTTCATTTGCATGGAGCTCACTCCTGATTGGTCTATTCTACAAAGTTTGTTCCTGGTTGGTCAACTTCTGTTATACTTTATTTGCATATGATATTGCAAATTGTAAAGCCAGCAGCCTATAAAAGGCCTGTGTAAACCTACAGACGGGCCCGGAGCTTGAAGTGTTAACTCCTGTGGGCCTGCTGGTGTAATAAACCTGAGTTCTCCAACTCTTGGAGTGCTGCTTGGTCTCTCGCCAGGATCCAGGTTGCTGTCAACAACTGAGCTGTAACACATTTTTCCGCAACAGTACCACTGGAGGTGGCTGCAGAGGCTGGCTGCCTGCTTGTCTGTATCCTGAGTTTCCTCTGCTCAGTGTCCAGGGTGACAGTAGTGATTGATGACTTGACTGCCACAGCATTTTTGTTTGCTGATACGACTTACAATATTTTTGTTCACACTCTTTAGACACTATGTTGTTCATGCAGTTTATTCACAAGATTACTGAAAGGGAGCTAGGAAAGAGATATGGTCATCTGCTAATTACTTATTCTCCGTTTCTACTTCTGTGAAAGATATATGTATATATCTTTCCCTATTCTTTTCCATTATAGGCTATTGGGGAGAGATAAAATAGGAGTATAGGATTTGCATATAATAACTATTATACTTAGAGTAGATTAAAAATTGTTTTACATGTATTATTAAATCTTATTAAGTCCAAAGTTTTACAATAAACAAATGTGGAGGATTGTCTTTGTACCTCTAACTATCCACATAGGTTCTTGCAGGTTTCTTTATAATATACAAAGTTCAAATTTCCTAAAATCCCTGTTTCAATTTATATGTCATAATAGATAATCATTTAGTTCAGAGTAGAATTTCATGAAGTTTCCTGTTTCAAAGGCAGAGTTTTTAACCAAGAAGAATTCTGCATATGAAATAAAATGCTTTTCAACATATACTCTTCTCAGTGTTTTACTATCTGTACCTAACTCACAATGTTTCTGGGATAAATGATGAGGCTCATAAAAAGAATAATTTTCCATTAGCTTCCTACTTAATTGTTTTCTGGGAACTTGTATTCTCTAATTTTAATAATTAAAAAAAATCTAAAGGACTCTACTCTGTATGCAGCTGGATAAGGTGATGTTTACATTTGCCTTTGTTTGCAGTTAGCTCACCCCATGATATGTGAAATAGGTGCATGCATAAAAGGGGAATAAAAATGAATTTTCTGTCTGTATCTATGTCTTTTCTGTCTTTTACCAGTTGAATACACTAATCTCTAACAATGTGATTAGTGAGGTATCTGCTTGGATTTTGATCTCTGGTCTTTTTTGGGTTTAACTTATGATTCCTTTGCAACTTAGGGTACAACTTATATGAATTTGTTGAAAAAAGTTGTAACAAGTATATCTGACATGTTTCCCCTGCCACTCTTAATTTTTGAATATTTCAAGTATATTTTTAACTAATAGTTACTATGTTATAGGTAATCTGGAGCACATTTGTATCAAACACCTTATTATACTTTAGTATAACTTTTTATAGTATTTTGTTTACTTTCTTTAATTTTCCAGATAGACATTCAAATAATCTAAATTAGTAATAATTTTGATATATATACTAAACTATATCTTATTCCTTTAATAAAAGGACTAGAGAGTATATTTTGTTATGTCCCAGATTTTAATTAGAGTCTAACACTTTCATTGTTGAATAGGATATAAGCCGCTGATTTAAGATATCTTGTTAACAATGCATTCTTCTATTTCTAGAAGACAGTAAGCTTTTATCAGAAATATGTGTTCAATTTTATCAAATGTATTTCAGCATATTTCTTCATTTTTATATTTATACAATGTGTTTTATTAATAGATATCCATTATCAAGACACTGTTGCATTGATGGGCAATATTTGGCCTATGGTGGATTTTTTTTTAATAAGTCATTGAGAAGACTTCTTGCCTAAATTGTAGTTTATAACAAAGTTTTCAGTTGTTGAAGGAAAACTCTTTTGAAAAATACCACTTTTTTCCCACATTTCAAGATATATTTAAATTATCAAAATAAGATTTTGGCTAATCAGGTTCAATGACATACTAAAGGATCTAGTTTCAGAGTGGATATAACAAGGATATACATAATAGTGATGGAAAAGAAGATACAGAGTTTGTTTCTACAGACACACACACACACACACACACACACACAATTAAGAATCAGGTTTCTGGTATCCTGAGATTGTGTAGTGTATAATAAAAAGGATAATCTTTATTATTAAATCATGTAGCTAGGGTACAGATGTATCAGCCAAGTTGTGGTAATGCATAATTTCAAATACTTTTCTTAAAATATCAGATTCAAACACTGAAAATGATAGAAATGCCATTTACTTATTTCTAATTCATGGAGAATAAAATGTGGATGCAACATAATGGCACTTCTCATCAATCATCCTTATAGCTGATTTAAACAAGAAAACAAATTCCCACTTTGAGATTAACAAGGACAGGTTTTAACCTCTATCTGTTAAAAACAAACAAAGAAAAAAATAGAAGAAAGACATTTTGAAGAGAATATACATTAACATACATGAAATAATTCTTGTCACATATTAGATATGAAGTAGCAAAGACTATGAGAAGGGACATAGGCAATGTGAATCCTACAAATTGCCCAGGTTTACTTCCTAAAGACAATTTACACAGTGTTATAAAGGAGAAACCAAACCAGAGCCTACAGAATTTCTGGGTTGAGGAGAAAGAGATCAGAATCAGGGAGGCCTAGGTGGACAGAATTTTAAAAGTAGAATATTATATAAGAGGGTAAAACAAAAGGAGAGAAGAACCTCAAAATTCTGGAGTGTGATCTCATGTTTCTGATTGAGTACTAATCTACGTATATTTGAGACAAAAATCACTCAAAGGCCAGGGTTTTCCAAGGGTACCAAGGGAAAGCAATAGGTTGAACAATACTTGGTGCTATAAGAGAGCTAAAAATTGTTTCTCCACCACCCAGAGTGGAAGTGCATCATGTAGAGTAACTTAGATAGGTATCACCAGGTTGGGAGGTAGAGTATTCTTTGGACTTCCTTTGGTCCTCCACATTTTTCTGGATGTTCTAATCAATGCCCTTACCACTCTTTCACCTGGGCTGCTTCTCAGGTTTGTTTTCACAGTTTATAACCTTGAAAGATAAGGTAGCAGCTCCATCTGGGCCAAGAGTAGACTTTCTGCTTGTATACAAAAGCTCAGTGCTTTGTATCTGCTCCAGAGATCTACCATGCATGTAGCAATTTATTTAGGCACATCATGGACTTGATTCTATCCCAGGATTGTACACATAACTATGCCAATGTTCATGCTGTTTCCTGTGTCATAAAAATGTCCTTTGCTCCTTACCCAGGAGTTTCATGTCTTCTAACAGCAGCCAAGAAACAGTAACAGGCTAAACTAATTAACACTGATGTAGGTTTAAATCTCAGGCCATTTACAGCACTTGTCAGTTTTAATGATGAGAATGGCATGCTGACAGAGGCATGGTTTTCTTAAACAGAGCCAGATTTGGGGTTGTAGAATAATTCCCTAGGGTCCGGTAGCACATTCTCTCACTCAAAGTGTTAGGTTGTATGTCGGGGGAGGGTGAGGTTAAGTATCATTCACAGGTCTCCCTGTTAACGCACATGAATTGAGTTAAAAACAAGCTACCTAAATGGTGTCTTGCTTGCTGCTCATTCTTCTCCAGGTAGGTGGAGAAAGAGATGTTATCTTGGCAAAGAGACATAAACCACAGGTTCCAGGCAGAAAGCAAAGTGTTTGCAGCTGATTACGTAAAGTCTCCTAAGCTGAAATAGATGATGTCAGTAATGATGACCTTACTCACTGACATTAAGGCTTGGATTGGACTTGGAAGTTGTATAAATTTTCAATTCACTTGGTTGAACAGTGAGCAGCCACCATATTGCTCAAAGTCAAAGTAAATCAAAATTTCTTGCTTGTCGGCACAAAATGTTTTGCTCCCTCTATGTCCCTGATCTCTCGTTCTTGAATTTAGCTTCTTGACATTAGCTTGACTTTAGCTTCTTTAAGGAAAAAAATAATAATAATTAGCTCTAATAAGACTGTCAAAGAGACTGCTTAACCTGGCTGTCCAACAGGGCATTCTCAAGGTAGTCAAACTTATTGTATGCTGCCACATGGCTCCCAGAGAAAATGTTTCAAAAGGCATAGGCAGAAGAAATGAGCTTATGACCTAACATTGGAAGTGCCAGAATATTTAATCCACCATATTCTATTGACCAAAAAAGTCACCAAGCTTAGACAACTTTCAGGAGGAGGGGGATTATAGTCTACTTCACCATAGGATGAGTAGCAAATAATTTACTATCTTTTCTAATCAACCCACTGAGAAAAAAAGTCATTTACATTCCTCCCACTTGAAAAACACTATCATCTTTACCTAAGGGCCCCAAAAGTATTATTTCATTGTGGAATCAGATGCAAATCCAAGATCTCATAACTTTTAAACAGATCAAAGTTTTTCTCATTGTTCTTCTTACCTTGAAGACCTGTGAAATAGAAAACAGTTACCTTCTCATATACTCAACACGAAATTGTGTGACACAGACAGGGTGAACACTACCCTCTTCAAAAATTGAAGGGATAGAAAACAAACAGTAAATTATCCAAAACAGTTCTGAAATCTTGAATGAAACATGTTTCCAGTTCTTCAACAGGGCTCAGAGCTACCTTCTGGGAAAGATCATTTATCTCTCTTCTGCTCTCTGAAGTATCAGTTCCTATCTTTGAATCCACCTTTTATGTAATAAATGACTCATGTTTAAAGCTTGACAAAGACTCTCTCCTTGATCTATCCTTAGCAGGCTTCTCTAAGCTCTCTAGACTTTGACTTGTTGGGCCTGTATCACCCAGTTGAATAATCTTACTAAGTCAGTATAAAATGAACTTTCCGCCCTCAATATCTGATTACTCTGGCTGTTTGAATCCCTCATCCCTTACCCTCAGTAAGTGTTACTTAAAAATTAAAGTAAATGTTTCACTCAAAACACATATATTGCCAGGTTCTGTTCTAATGGTTTTATAATATTAACACATGTAGTTCTCACTTATGAGTTGGTATAATTTGTGTGTTCGTTGTACAGTTCAGGAAAATGAGGTACAAATATATTCATGAGAAATAATTTATATCTATGCAATTATCTACCAACTAAAATGAGAATATTTTTGTAGAAAAAATAATTTTAAAACAAAATGGCAATGTAATTTGCATTTCACTGAATAGTACATATTTAATGTATATTAAAGTTAAATGTAGTTTTATTTAAAAATGTAATCCATATAGGTAGTAAACAAGAATTAAAAATAGAAGCATGATCCACCTCTTTATCTTCCAGATCTAATTCATTTTCATTAAAATCTTTATTTAGTTATGTACTGAGGCAACATTTTCTGAGGTTTATTTAAAATTTAGATGAGCTTATAAAATAATTTCAGATGTACATGATATTATAAATCATGGTAAAATGTATAAGGCTTTGAATAACTAACAGTATTCTTGCAGAAATCAAATGTTCAATGGTAAAGGGTGGCTTCAGGTTGTTGAGCAAGCAATTAAATCTGAAATAGATATAACATCAATATTGTTCACTATCTCACTTGTTCTATGCAAGCTTATTTAATATTCACTTTATTCAGATATTGAGCCTAAAGTAGACAGGAATAAAAATTTGTATGCTTTCCCCTTGTCTAATTGTATATTTTCTCCTTGTTACGTAATTTGGCAAAGTTGAAATCTTTGCAAGAAACAGTATACCTTTCTCATGGAGATATCTTTTGTTTTCAAGTCTAACTTTGTGACAGCAATCTTCTGTTGCTATATATACATGTTAAATGGATAAAGATTCAAATTAGTTTATGCTGGTCCATGCTTTGAATTACATATTTTTCTAACTTAAAATGTTTGATTTAAGAGAATTAAAGAGAATTAAAGTGGACTTCTATATGAGCAAGAAGACAAGAGCATTTTATGAAATGTAATGATATAAATTATCTTTTAAGCAACACAAGGTTTTATATATTTATTTATTCATATGTATATATATATATGGAAATGAACAAAGTGAGACATGGGAGGGTAAAAAAAAACATACAAATTGCATAAATGGACATATTCCTTACTGAATGAGGTGACTGGGACTTAATCCTTTCTGAACATTCAACAAAACCATATGGAACATTTTTCAGAACTATTTTGAAAAAGGACAAGGAACCTGGGACATTTTTTTAAAGCAAATCCCTTAGTCATTTGGATAAGGGTTTTCCCAGGGGATATTAACTACTGCATATTTCCATTTTGCAGCTTAATATGGCTGAGTAAGCTCCTAAGATTTGCAGGTTGGAAACATTATGCTGGAAAATATCTTCAAGAGCAAATTTGCTGAAGAGATATGAGGCGTAGGCTACAGTCTGAAATCCAGATCTGCTCATATTCTGTGTTAAATTTATTCTTTTAGTAATGCTTATGGACAGAGGCTGACTACAATCTTTAAAAAAAATCCTTAAAATTGAAGGGTCGGGGAAATTTTTTTATACCTTCTTATTTATCATTTTCCATCTATACCACTCATTTTAGATTCCTTTAGTCCTCACCCAGAACTTCCATTTGTCTATATTGCCTGTCTAGTGGAGTGACACAAATCTTTATTAACATGGGGTCTGAATCCTTTTCCTTTTCAAAACATAGTTTTTGCATTGCCTTGTTATTGTTATTTCTGAGCATGGAGCCACCCACAGATGCCCAGGTGAGTCCCTAAAGTTTCAGATGATTTCTTGACTATCCCCACTATGCAGCATTATCTCTAGTACTTCCTTGTAAGTAGGGTCTATTACCCTAGACGTATAGTAATTCCTTACTTTGTCTGCTAGTGTAATAACATTAGTAGTCTCAAATAATCAGATGGCAAACATAGCTTTAAATTTAGTAGAACCCCTATTGTGCACCTTCTCTAAATTGGGTCTTTAATTCTAATAGGTTTTATGTTCTGGGGATGGGGGGAGCAAATTCCCCAAGTGGTGGTGACTGGGGTCAGTCCTCTTCTCCTTAGTTGTGGTACATATAAACTGAGCACACAGCATTATTTAATGGCCATTGGTTCAATATATATATATATATATATATATTGCATTTGAGGAGACAGTGTCCCGTTCACATAGGATTTTGTCTTAGTTGATCCCTTAAAGAAGTCATTTCAACATACCATGTGACTGACAGTTATTGGATGATAGCAATATTGTGGCAGCAGTAGTTTCTATGCTTATAAATCTATCGTAACTCATCTACACAAAACTGGGCCCCTTGATATGAAAGGATCTCATGCGCAATCCACATCACTAAATCATGTATTCTGCATGCTATTATAGTGTCGTCAGACATGAAAAGCAAAACCACAATCAAAATTGATATTGATCACAGAAATAAAAATTTTTGCCTCCTCTAAAATAAACATACAAGTGGATTGTTGACATCCTCAGTAACAGAACTCTGTGGAAGTCTTAGTGTTTGTCTCTATACTGATAATTTAGACATTGAGTAATGCTGTAACCAGATTAGCCTTGGTGAGAGGGAGTCCATATTTGGGGGCTCATATACACCTTCTGTCCCTGTCACCATGACTACTCATTTCAAAGCCCACAGAGTAAGCTTTGGGTAGATTGAAAAGACTGGCTAGGTGGCCTCCATTAGAAAGATTACCTTACCCGCCTGGATGTTTAGTACCACCTTTGTAGTGAGTGCTTCTTAGTGGGTATTATCACCAGAAGGAAAATTTGAACAAGATATTCTTATGCTCTTTAGTCTATATGCATATCTCTTCCTCAGGACTATTGTTCTGTTCAGGGCTCTGATGGAACAGTCAAGCCATTTGCCATTGACCACAAGTCCATAAATATTCTATCTATCTCAAACTATTTTTTTTCTCTTTACACAAAGGACAGTATCAAATGTGCTCTCCAAAGCTCTCTTCAAAGAGTATCATTTCCTCTCACCATTAACTTTATTGCCACCATCAGTGAGGCTTCAATACAGTGAGGCTGTATGAAGTAACATTTTGGCCATGCAGACATATCAAACTGACCCTATCTGTGAAACAGGCATGCATTATTACCTACTCCCTTAGCCATAGCTGATGCTAAGGAACTTCATTCAGAGTCTAGAGATGTAAGCTGAGGAAGAGTATATCAGTCCAAAAATAGATAAATAACATGACAGTCTTTACCCCTATTTACATAACTTAATTGCTTTATCTTAATTCTTAATCGTAACCTCCCTAGCCCTGACCCTGAAAATAGGGACATCATATAATAGATTGCTGCTGCTGATCTCCCTAATTTTATAAGTTGCATGCTGTGAAAATTCCCAGCTCATAACAGGCATCTCCACTTGGATATTCACTTAATTTTCCATGGCAAGTACTCAGTTTCTACCTATATCCAAAAATGTTAGGAGATACTTCACAATTGGGGAGCATTTCCATGATTCAGAAGATACATAATTCTCAGGGTTTGTGTTGCAGCTTTATAATTTGGACTTTCCAGAGAT
Organism: Camelus ferus; assembly: GCF_009834535.1. Classification (NCBI taxonomy): domain Eukaryota; kingdom Metazoa; phylum Chordata; class Mammalia; order Artiodactyla; family Camelidae; genus Camelus; species Camelus ferus. The sequence goes on from NC_045709.1 coordinate 63,511,494, forward strand.
TCTGTTGAACCTTACCTACTGTGGATCCAGCATCACTGGATCTGCTGAGGGACAGTGCAAATTGAATAACCTGGACCTGTTACACAGCCCCAGTGCCAATTGGCACTATTAACACTCAAAACTGGGAAGCATTCTGATTCCCTGATAAGTGGATGAGGTCAGTATTGATAAATGCGGTAAATGCTGCCTCTTAAATCCAAAATGGGTCACCAATATCATGCTTATTTCTTTAAGATGGAAAGTATAAGGTACAATAAATGTTGCTTCAGAATGAGTGACCAGAAGACATCACAGAGTCTGGAATTCTAAAAGATTCACTAATTACCTTTCACTGTCAGCTTTGACTCACAGAGTACAGGAAGTGCTGGGCATCTTACTGTACTCAGTAGTGCATTTCTTTTTGTTTCAGTGAAGGATGTCAACTCAGTATTTCATTGGCTTTTGTCTGATGTTGTAAATTCATTCTGACATGCCCAGTTTCCTGAGCCTCCTTACCTTCTGTGTTTACTTACCAAGACAATTCTGACTATCACTATTTCCAAACTAAATTCCAGAAACTACTAGGACCTGTAGTTATTTTTTAATAAGTTATTCCTCCTACAAAATAACTCAAGTTCACTGCTTAGGTTATGTTGAGACTTGCCCATAGTTACTTATTAAGAGGTGATCAGCAGAGCTAGCTGCAGGTATTAAGAAGGGCAAAATCTATCTTGTAAGACTTCCATTTCAAGTGAGCTCTTTCATATTAAGTAACTTAAGCAACATGGGGGTGATCAATTCCACCTCTCTGGGGGTTTTGGAAAAATCTAGTTTTAATGTTCTTATGCACATCCAACCAAATCTTTCACACAAAGAAAATCAAGCATAACAAAAACAACAAACAAAAGTAATGTTAAAGGAAAAGAGCTAACAGGTTAATAAATTGTGACTTAAATATGAAAATTGATAGAGAATAACATATTTTAGGATGAATATTCAATGCTAGATGAGAATGGAGTAATATCTACATATACATAGTGTTAGAGAAAAAATGATAGATATATGATGTCAGCTGTCATTAGAGTTCAAACAGTAAGTAGATATTTGCTCACATGCTCAAAGAAAAGAAACAATTTCTTTGAGCTTTAGCCAATTAACAGTCAAAAGTAGAACTTGTGCTAAAAGTACTGCAATTGAATCCATTTAAACAGAAATAAGGCTAAATATTGGAGATAATCTTAATTACAAAATTTAAATATTATAAATATTTAGAATCAGAAAAATTTGAAGACAAAAGTAAGAAAGATCAAAACGCATTATTTAAATATAAATATTATAACCAAAAGAAGTAAAAATAGAAAAGAAATCAACCAGAATCAAGAAATGATTGGCAAACAGATAATAGAGCAGATAGTTTGTGTACCTTTTTTTTTTTACTTCTCACTACAGAAAGTCATTATATAGTTACTAAAGTTGCTGTTTCAAGAATAAATTTGTTTAATATTTTATATACTAGTATATTATAAATTTCTTAAAGGCAAATACTACAATAAATAAGATTTATAAGCTCTCCAAATTACAGAAAGAAATGAATATTAATCTTCAACACCTCCAAAAATCAGTAATACCCTACATATCAAATATTAAAAAAAAGCATAGAAAAGGGAAAATGTATCTTAAAAATATTACAGAAAAAATAAGTTCAAATATAACTGACTTAGCAATATGGGCATTAATTAACTAATTATCAAAATAAAGGGGCTTTAAGACAGGATCAGAGAGTAAAATTGCATACACATCTAAGCAAAGATAATCAGAAGCATTATTTATTAGTTCCTTTCTAAGATGGAGTAATCGATTCCTTCTCTGTATGTTGAATCCATTTCTCATTGAAAAACAGAGTTCATTCCTGTCCTCCCATTGTTTGTATATATTTTGATGAATAAAATGCAGCAGATGTGATGCTGGAAGACTCCTGAAACTAAATCATAAACAACCTGACATCTACTATCTGAATTTTTGTAGTCTCTGAGGAAAGCAATTGCCATGTAAACTGTCCTTATACCCAGGCCTCATTCGGTGAGAAAGCCCAAGCTTACCACATGAGGAAGCCGAGTGGAGAAAGAAATTGATGTGGGACCAATGCTGGGCTCATTCAACCATTTCAGACTAATAGTAGACATATGAGTGATAAATCCTTAGGTTGTCTCCTGACCTAACTGTCATCAGTTTTGCTTACTCATACCTAATGTCTAAAACTACTATATAAAGAGGCACTAAACTATCATTTATATAATGAATTAATTGTAGAAATTATAATAGCCAAATAATAGAAATTATAATTGTAGAAGTTTTTAATAGAGATGATTAAAAAGATGAAATTACCCACAATCAAAAACAATGTTAATAAGTTTCCTATTGACATATATGTTATACTTTTATACATATTTTCTATAAATTAATTTTTATTACTGATTTTATAAAATGCTTTTTTACTTACAATGTAAACTATGAACAGATTTTAAGTTAGTAAAAGTCTGCAACTCATTTTAATAGTTACATAATGTTTCATTTATGCAGGTAATATTTACTGAGAGTCTACTGAGTACTAACCACTCTACAGGGGCTAATTATTCTGATAAATTAAATAAAAATTGTCCCTGCTGCTATAGTTTTAATCTTGTGTGACAGACAGTCAATATGTGTTGCTGATTACTTTCCCTGGAAAGCAACCTCTAAGATAGACCTGATTGTGTAGTAGGCTTATTAAGGAGTGCCCTTGAGATCAACACCTGTAAAAGAGAAGAGAAAGAAGCAGGGTTAGGCAAGGGATCAATCAAGTAGTGATGTAAACCCCACCATAGTTTTGGCTAACCACACAGGAAATTTGATTTAAAATATAATTAGTTCATCTCAAATTGGTCAGAGACAGCCAGACCCATGAAAAGCTCAACTAGGTTATATTAGAAATTCTTCTAAATATCAAACTTGGTTTTGATTAGTTGTTTAGTTTGATTTAATTATTTTTGATTGAAGTATAGTCAATTTACAATGTGTCAATTTCTGGTGTACAGCAAAATTCTTCAATCATACATGAATATGCATTTTTTTTACTCTTTTTCACCATGAGATACTACAAGCTATTGAATATATTTCCCTGTACTATATAGTATAAACTTGTTTATGTATTTCAAACATACCAGTCAGTATCTGCAAATCTCAAACCCCTGGTTTATCCCTTCCCACCCTCCTCCACCCTGGCAACCACAAATCTGTATTCTATGTCTGTGAGTCTGTTTCCATTTTTCATATAAGGTTATTTGTCTTTTTTTTTTTTTTTAGATTCCACATATGAGTGATGTCATATGATATTTTTCTTTCTCTTTCTGGGTTACTTCACTTAGAATGATATTCTCCAGGGCCATCCATGTTGCTGTAAATAGCATTATTTTATGATTGAAGAAATTTTATCACAGTAGGAGAAAAAAAAAGATGCTGGTAAATTATATGCATGAATCAAGTTGTAACAACAATATTTTGTGGGATATCAGCAAGATGACCAAAGATGTCCCCTGCTTCTATCTCTCAATAACAGTAATTTGACATTCATCCACAGACAAAGTGACTTTGTGGGAACATTGGCATCCAAGGAGACTGTGAAACTCCAGTGCACTCCAGGACTAAGGAGAGTCATTTTAAGAAGTCAGGTTCATAGCTAGGCAGCTGATTCACCAACTGTGGTCCCAGCTACAGATCTGGAAACACATCCATATCCCAGTGGACTTGGCATATGCACACACACAGAGTACCATTTGGCCTTGGTTCTGCCCCAGCACTATATACAAAGTGACCCAGGAAGAGTCACATCTAACCATGTATTGGGTAATAAGCACAGAGACCTCAGTCCCAGTTGTGGAACTTGAAGGGCCCATGAACTGTTTCAACCTCTATCAGCATTCCCACTTCTGTGTATGTATCCAGAGGAAATGAAAACAGGATATGGAAGATATATCTGCACTCCTCTGTTCATTGTAGAATTAGTCACAATAGTCAAGATATGGAAACAACCTAAATGTCTATTAATGGATGAATAGATAAAGAGAAGAGAAGGAAGCAGGGATGAATAGATAAATAAAATGTAATATATACATTTAAACCATGAAACAAGAAATGGACCATTAAAAAAACATTCAGCAGTTAGAGACATTCTGCCATTTGTGACAGCATGGATGGATCTTGAAGGCATTATGCTAAGTGAAATAAGTCAGACAGAGAAAGGCAAATAGTATATGATCTCACTTACATGTTGACTTTTAAAAAAAAGCTAAACTCATATATACATAGAGAAGAATGAGCACTACCAATGACTGGAGGTTGGGAGAAATGGGGAGATGGTCAAATAGTACAAAATTCCAGTTATAAGATAAATAACTTCTGGAAATTTAAAATTCAGCATAGCAGCTATAGTTAACTATAATATATTATATACTTGAAAGTTGCTAACAGATAGATCATAAATATTCTCTCAAAATATACACACACAAATTATACTTAAGATGATGGGTGGGGTGTGTTAACTAACCTTATTGTGGTAATCATTTTGCAGTATATGCATATATGAAATAATTATGCCATACACCTTAAACTTACATAATTGTATATGTCAGTATATCTCAATAAAGCTGGAAAACACACACACACACACACACACACACACACACACACACACACACACACACACACACACACACACACACAGAAAACCCTTAAACCCTTCTTGGTCTAGAAACTGACGATGAAAAATCCCAGCCATACTTATTCATTTACATACTGTCTGTGGCTACTTCCATAGTTAACAGACTGGAGCTAAGCAATTGTAACAGAGACTATGAAATTCCAACAGCTTAAATTCTTACTATCTTACCCTTTAACAACTTGTACCAATCTTTGATTTACTACTTCCAGATTACCTTTAATGTAACTTTGATGAGGTTTGATTAATCCATAAAGCTGTTAACTTTAAAAATTATATAAAATCTAATCAAAATTAAAAATGGTGTATAATCCCATAAATCACAAATGATCTCTTGGTATTTTATTATATTTTATTGGCTTCTTTTCTATGCAGTTTATACAGAGGAAGTCATTCATTATTCAATAAACATTTACTACGGGCCTACTATGTAAAAAGCAATTTCCAAGACTTGTACAACAGGGAACACAACAGAAAATGTCTGTGGTTTCATGGAACTTAACAATATTAAGGAAGAATTTTCTAATACTTTTAAAAATATTTTGTTTATTTATTATTGTATTATTTAATTATTTTATTTTGGCAGGGGGAAAGGTAATTCGGTTTATTTATTTTAAGAGGAGGCACTGGGGATTGAACCCAGGACTTCATGCATGCTAATCATGCGCTCTACCACTTGAGCTATACCCTCCCCCTTTCTAACATTTTAATGATAAAAAAATCACACAATGTATCATTTCTACAATTTTACTTCCCCTCCCTATCCCCTTGTTTGAAATTTTTGTTATTTTCAATTTCTATTACTACAAAGAGTACTGAGTTTGAATGTCTTGAACTGAAACACTTTCCAACATTTTACCTTATTTTTGTAGGAAAACATTACTATAACTAATATTGTAAGTTTAGACAATTTGTGAATTTCACACAATATTATTAGCAAATTAATTGTTATAAAAATGTGAGCAATTATACTTCTATAAGGAGTGCAGAAGCCATGGCACAATGTCTATTTTTGGCCATGTATCTAGATATAAAAATAACTGGAGCATTGGTTAAAATTGTGACCTTTATGGAAATAACCAAAAATTATTTAGAATATCTGAAGCATTGTCTGCAGTAAGACCGTAAGACACTTGGGTGTATAAATGACAGATGATAGGCAGGTAGATAGTTACACAGATAAATAGATAGGAAAAGAGAAATATGTATGTGTTATATAATTGAGAGAAAAAGATGGTCTCTGTATGGTTGACTTCTATTCTATAGACAAATATCTATTTGCTCAAAAGCCCACTGATGCCTAACTCAAAGTTTTACATAGCAAATTATGTTAACAATAGCCCAACAAGATTTTAAACCACATAGAGAATGCCCATTTTGCACAAACCATGAAACCCCACCCACACTGCTAGCTATTACTACCAGAGATTCCCTGCCATGCTGCTGAGCGATCTGCCTAGACGTTTAAGTCCCCTCTTAGATCCCCTGCAGCCTCTGGACAGATTCCTGCTGTGAGGGCAGTACATGCAAATCTGTCAAAGCATAAACTTTTGTATGCTACTGTCACCTGGTGGTTATCCTTTTCCCTTGATCAGCCCTCAAATCTCTCAAACTCTGTACAGTACCTATGCATAACTATATTTATAGATAATAATTCTATATACTTTACCTGAAAATATATAAATATAAAATGATAAAATATGTTTGGGTATAGCAGTTTGAATAACAATATATATGTAAAAAAACTGCATAATGCAACTCAGAAAACTTCAGCTTTTCTTCTTTAAGTAACTAAAGATAACGCTTAATTTCTATTCTTTTTTTTGTGTATGTTCTTCACCATTTGTTTCCTGCTGTTTTCTTTGCAACATGGGATATGTGAGAGAATAATTATTCATTTTCCAGAATTATTTTTATAAAAATATGTTTGGATAATTCTTCATCTTTTTTTTATGTCCTTGCTTAAGGAATCATTTAGATAACTTTGATTTCTTAAAAATGACTCATTTTCCTCTATTATTCTCTGAAAAAAAATTTACTGAAAAATTCATCAGATAACAGGATTGACCCTGGGGTGCTGTAGCTTTCATTCATTTCTCTGTCTGAGCACTAGCATTCATATTTGGTTTTCTGGCTGTATTTTATTTGCCATTATCAATGTTTTCTGGTAGGCAGAGTCTTCTTTGTGCATGACAGTGAACAAGGAAACATTTTATTCTGCTTCCTTTGAAAAAACTCCTTATAAAAGTTCCAGAAAAAATAGACCCTGCATTGAAGTTATGACATTTCCTCATAGTGAAATTACTCCCAGCAATATTTTCCAGTTCCACACATGACTTAGTACTTTGTCAATTGCATATAAATAAATATTTGCAACAGATATTATAAAAATTTATTAGGCCATGTTTAAATAAATAGTAAATTCCATGAAATGCAGTTTTGTTAGACTGTTTTTCACCGATTCTATTTCCTTTCATATATTTAAATATTTCTAGCAATATATAAGCAGAGCAAAGCATAGTATTACTTCAGATAATTGTCCAAAAATATGCTATCAATACTTGGCTATTAAACAAAGAAAAAAATCAAAATATAATTTACTATATAATTTACCACATAATTTCTTTAAGTTAGAAAAATCATCCAGTATAATATAATTGCTGTCTAACCATATTTAAAAACTAATGAGTATCTACTCTGGGTACGTAACTGCAAAGTTAACATTGGTGAATAAGGGGTGTAAGATTTCAACTCTCATTGACTTTGCAAAATAAAATAAAAGAACCAGACCATTTCAATTAGTAGTGAATGAACAGAGAGCTCCTTAGAGTAAGTGAAGAGACAGAAGTTCAATTTAAAAGGCTATTTGATCATAGGGGTAGAAAGGATAGAGTCAGGTGAAGTGTTGGGAAATAGCATTCTAACCAAACTCCTAGCACAGTGTCTTAACTAAGATAGAAGTTTGTTTCTCGCATAAGAGCTCCAAGATTTGTGGCCCCGGCCTTCCTATGTGTCTGTGTCATCCTCAAGCTCCCAAGGCTGTTCTAATCTTCACCATTCCACGGCAACTCTAAAAGGTGAAAGAGAGAAGCACAGGGCAGTGATCTTTATGGTGATGACAGGCAAGTGATATATATCATCTCTGTTCACTTTACATTGGCCTGGATTTGGTCACAACTCAATAAAGAGACTGTGAATATAGTTTGCAGCTGTCAGGTTGTTATAGCTACAATTCAGGTGGTTATATTACAGAAAGGAAGAAGGGAAGGATATATGCTCAGATTCTGCTATCAGTCTCTGCACAGGCTCCAAGTTGAATACAAACTTGCATTATTATGGAATATGAAGAACACCAAAGGAGCTGAAATTAATTAGCTTTGAAGGAAAGAGACAAGGTTAGTGAATAAGTGTGTAGATTATTTAAGGCCATGTGAGCTGTGATAAGAAATGTGAATTTTATCCAAAGATAAAGGAGAAGAAATCAAAATGTTAAATATGAGAGTGAGGGATATCATTTATTATTTTTAAAAATATCAAATTGGCTCCATTGTAAGAGTAGGTTCTTGGTGGGGATGAGTAGATGCATGAAGAATAATTAGAATGTTTAGCCAAGATTTCTGGAATAAAGAAGATGATGGTAAATATAAGAATTTATTTAATTTGGTTACAGTTTGGAGATAGGATGGATAATACTCCCTAAAGAATTGCATGCAGGAAATGAAGAAAAGAAGAGGAATCAAGGATAGCATGTTTGTGGTATGAGAAACTAAAGTCATAGTGATGACATTTACTGAGATGGAGAATATTGTCAATGAAACAGTTTTATTGAAACACAACAGTGTTGAAGACATAAGGAATGTTTTGAGAATGTTGAGTTTAAAATATCTGTTAGACATTCAAGTATAATTGTCAATAAGCAATTGGATATAAGGATCTGGATAACTCAGGAAGGATGTTAGTATACACACACACACACACACACACACACACATACATATATATATTAATTGGAAGATCTCAATATATATATAATGTATAAAGAAAGATAACATAGAAGGGAGAAGAATACTAACAATAGAATCCAGCATATGTCAAAATTACTAATTAAGCAAACAGGAGGAGTAACTGAGACAAAAAGAAGATACCAATCAGGAGGAAAGGATACCAGAAAATGTTGATGCTATGGAAGAAGGGAAATATCATGATAAACAGTATTAAAATTATGGTATCAAAACCACTGCTTATAAACTTTGAGAACTCACAGAAAACTGGAAAGCTATCAGAAGAATCGTGTTTTAGGTCAAGTTTCCCATAAACAGACAATGAAATTTTGAGATGTATATGCAGGTTTTGTTTTGTTTTTGGTTGTGTTCTCTTTGAAATAACTTCTATGAAGGAATAGACAGAGGGAGCAGTTGGAGTCTGTGAAACATAGAGGCCTCAGACAATGCCACTAGGAAGTCTAGGACTAAAATGGATCTTCGGAGTAGTCTTAATTGAGGCATTGGGGTCATCCTTTCCCCTCCTCAACTAATATTGATCAGATATTTGCCACAGGCTTCCCCATGCATAAACTGGGAAAAGCATGCTCTTTTAGACTAGAGGAATTCCTGGCAAGGGACTCAGTTGTGGAATTGTCACAAGACAATATAACCAGCAGATGGTGGAATGAGTTTCTTTGTTCTAAAGGAGGAGAGGGTAATGGTTTTCTACTCAGAGACAGATCACCAGAATCTCCCTTCAAGGAAGCTATTGTTGATCCAGTTGCTAGGAGTGCTTTCCAAAGACAGCCTCAGCTTTCAGCACCTGGAGGGATTATCTGAGTTTAAGGAAGTTACATTATTTTAACTCATGTCACTCCAGGACACCTACATCCATTAAATGTGGTTGATGTATAAAGACAGTCTTTCTAGTAGAAGATGAAAAATCTCAGATGGCTATTTCAGTGCCAGACCTCCCTGAGCAAAGATCAGAGGCTTTCTGGTCTTCTTCCTCTGCCCAATCTGATTTATTTTGACTTTCTTCCATGTGAGTTGGGCTCAAAGACTCAACTTAAAAAAAAAAAAAATCCTGTACTCTGATATTCTTATCAAAATCTGCTTCCCAGAAAAAATCAAAAGTTGGTGTCCAGAGTTGCCCAAGAGCACATGCAATAAAATGGTGTTTTGGAATAGAATCACCCAACTTATCAGTGACAACAAAGACTCCCCCTCATCACAGTTGTTGATAAAGTACATATAGCCACTGATACAAGGTAGCGGTTAAAACTTTGCAAGATGATGAATTGCCAGCCAAGGGGCAATAAAAATACCTGAAGCAAAGCTCTCAGTATTATACCTACAAAGAGCTGAATGCTACTAACAACCATGCAAACAGGAAAACAGGATTCTACCCAAGCCAGGCCTTCATATGAGATTGCAGCCCAGCCTATGTTCTATTTTTTATTTTTGTAATTTTTATTTTTTTATTTTTAATTTTAGTTTTACACAATTTTAAAGGTTACACTCAATTTACAGTTATTACAAAATGTTGACTATATTCTCCCTGTTGTACAATATGTCTTTGTAGCCTGTCTTATACCCAATAGTTGGTAATTCACACTCCTCCACCCTGCCCTGCCCACTTCACTGGTAACCATTAGTTTGCTCTCTGTATCTGTGAGTTTGCTTCTTTTTAGTTATAGTCACTAGTTTTTTGTATTATTTTAGGTTCCACATAGAAGTGATATCATACATCCAACCTCTATTCTTGATTGCAACCTTGGAATACCCTATGCAGAAGACCCAGGTAAACCATGCCTTGATTCCTGACTCATACTGTAAAATAATGAATATTTGCCACTTAAAAATACATGCTAATTTTGTAGTAATATTGTCATACAGTAATAGAAAATTAAAATCCAAGACAATGGATTCAGGCGCTGTTGCTAATCTAGATTGACATACTGGGGAAAGATAATGCAAATCTGAGAGAGACTAACTGGTACTTGAATGTCTGCTGTGATAGCCAGATTGTCTAATTGACAGCATGTAAAGAGCCTGTCTTATCCTGCAGGAGGAAGGCAGAGAAAACTAAGTATCAGAGCAAATGATTAACCATCAGAAAATCTGAGCTTCAGTGAAGGTTTAAATCCTACCCAAAGCAGATATACTACACCAAAATCAGAACTTTGTATTGGAAAGAATAGGACCCTGACACATAGACAGAGATAATCTGAGTTCATGACCATAAATTCTAGAATTCTGAATCTGCCAAAGAAGACTATCACTCCCTGTTAAGAACTAGCATCCCCTCTTTACTTGAATGTGAGAGTAAATGATTTGGAACACTTTCCCAGGAAAGAAGATTTAGTACCTGGCAATAAACCAAGGAGATAATCCAAACTTGCTACCAAGGAGGTTTTATGAAACTTGGAGAAAACAATGGCTCCCACACTAAGGAAGGTCAAAGTGCCAGAACATTTTTGTTAACAGATAATGATGGGATTGAAGAACACAAGAAAGTGAGCATACTGAAATAGATAGAATCATTAAGATGCAAAAACCCAGCAGATAATTATGGCCCAAGTAAGATCCGGAAGATATATTATGTTTGAAAGCCATAAATGATGTCTGGTGAGGGAAGCATCAGCATCACTAAATTCAACTGTTTCTGTGGTGCCAAAATTTGGCACAATTACCAAGTGAAAAGGTTAAAGTCAATCACCCCACTGTGTTGCCTTTTCTCTAGAATTTGGTCACACAAATCCTGTGTAGTTTTATTAACCTGCAGTGATTATAACATTCTGTTTGTTGTCATTGCTTGATCTTATCAAGGATATATGTTTCTAAGTGGGAAGGCTAGTCTGATACAAAATTACTATATAGGTAATAGAAGAAGGAATTACTGATTGATTATTTAAATAGAGAATTTATCTTGTAAAGATTTTATTAATTTATCTAATTCATAATTAATATTATACTTGAACCATATCTGCCATTGTTTCTCTGCACTCTGTCTTAAATTTTGTTTCATTTTGCTTTACTTTCTTGCTTTTTCCTATTGCTAAGATAAAATCTCACTTCTTTTATTTTACAGTGGGAAAATATACATGTTTAACAAAGTACAAGTTTAACTCTAAAACTCTAACTCCAGTCATTCAATTTCAACTTATGTTTTTTTTATTATTTATGTTATTCCATAAATTAAAAATTATTATTTTTGTTTTAAGCAGTTACTATTTGTTCAGCCTCTCTGATCTTTCTTTCTTTTATTATCGTCTTTATTTTCATAGTGAATATTTTCCTATAATTGCTGATTTGCTCTTAATATGTGCTTATTTGAAAATATCACCATTCAGATTTATTCTTTAAAAAAGGTTTCATTCAGTATAGCAGTTTTATATTCTTTTTTCACCATTTTGAACATATTATTTCCAAGTCTTCTGTGTTCTATTTTCTTTTGAGAAACTTATTGTCAGTCTAATTATTAAATCATGTTAGACCATCTACATTTTTTTTATTTTTTGCCTTTAACGCTTTGGTATTCTTCTGTTTGTCTTTGTTTTTCTACAGTTTTACTCAAGGTATTTAGATGTGTATTTCTCCCTCAGTCAACCCTTTCTCTCTTTCTCCTCAATTGTGTTTTCTAACTTAAATAATCTGTATTGTTCATCAATCTTGCAATATTTTTGGTCTCACATGTCTAAATTTCCCCCTACCTATTCATTATTCTCTATCCATTTTCTCCTTCTGCTTCTGCAATTAGAACTTACTCCATTTTTTGTCTCAACATTTCTCATGTATTTTCATCTCTTTTTCTCTCCACATACCAATCTGCTTATTTTTTATTTAACTCTGTGTTCCAGTCCAATTAATCTGTCTTTACCTGTGCTTAATATACTTAATGAGTATACAGTTTTAATCTTTATATTTTTACTAAATTTGAGCATTACATAGTTTTTTATTTTTAAATTTTAGGATTTAATTTCAAGAAATTGTATTTATTGTTTTAAATTATACACGTGTTAGTTTTTGACATATAATTTATTTTGTTCCCTTATGTATGTTCTTTTTATGTTATGAATGATGATCCAATACATGCAGCCTTGGAGAAGCTGTTCTTCCATTTGTTTCTTGCTGAATTTTGTTCATGTCGTGGAAAAGGATTTTCTTCTGTGTTTTTTGAATTTTGATCCTGAAATTATGTTCTTCAGAAATTTGTGTAGGGATACTTATGAAGTATCAATTATTCTTCATTTGCTTTAATGAGGTACAAGGTTTAGATTGCAAGTATCATAGTTTTCTTTCATTAATAATTATTTAAATTTTTTGTATTATTCACTATCTGAGTTTTTTTAATAACCAAAGCTGGTAAATTTGTCCAGCCAGAGGGTCCCAATCAATCCAGACTCCATGAGGATCCTAGGCCCCCAGTTATCATTTGAGATTGGTCTAAGACTGTATTTCAAGGGTCCTTCCTTTGTGTGGTGTCAGTCATTTAATATACAAATATTTGTTTTATTCACAGTCTTTAACTCTTATCTTTTGTGTGAGTACTTATAGACCAAACTTCAAGCTACAAAAGTCTAGCAAGATCTATCCTTAGAAATATGAAATATTTAGCTTTCATACACATTTTCTGAATTTCTTTCTCTCATTTTTTCTGAGTCCTGGCGATAGATACACCATTTTCTTCATATGAAAGATATTCGTTACTATGTATAAGATATCCTACCCTTTTGTAATTCAGAATTTTTAGATATAATTTATCAGAATTTTTTCCTATAAGTTAAGTTCTCCATAGTGATGAAAACTTAATTCCTCACCCCATTATCATTGTTTCTTAGCTCCTGTACATAAAGCATTTCTTGGAGGGTCTTCTCAGAAGATCACAAAGACTTCAGTTCTGTGAACATTCATCCTTCCCTGGGAATACATATGGCGTTCTACATTCTGCAGTATACACTGACAGCTTTGAATGCTATAATTTCCCTAAGACATTGTCTCCCCAGGTTTTCCTCCTGTGTTTTAGACAATCTATTGTATGTCTCAACTGTATTCTTTTGATTTAGGCAGCTATGGGTTTTTGTTCCCCTTACCACATTTTCTGATCATGACTATCTCTTATTTTTGAAGGTGAGCTCTTATTACCAAATGTGATCTGACTGCTTGCCCCTCAAAAATCAATACTCAAGAGATGCAATGTTGATAGAAAAGAAAGTTGCTTTTAATCAGAAGGCTGGCAGTCTGGAAAGGTGGTGGGCTCAGAGAATTTTCTCTGAGGAGTCTGCTTAGCCATGAAAGTCTTAAAAGGAAATGGGCTGGTGATCTCAGTTAATCATTGGGATAGGGAGTCAGAGTTGTCATCACCACCCTCCCACTCACCCACTGCATGCAGGCTTGCCATGCAGGATCATCAACTCCCTGTGAATTTTCCTTAGATGTTATCTTGTTCAGAGTTTGTTCATGAGATTACTAAAGGGGAAGCTAAGGAAGAGATCTGGTCATCTGTTAATTACTTATTCCTCATTTCTATTTCTTTGATCTAGGAAAGAACCAACATGTTAGGCAAGGTGTTGTGTTATCAGAAGAAAGGCATGGGGGTACCTGGTTTACGATTAGTGGCAATACAAAAGGGGCCTCCTGCAGAGAACTCTTTCCTGCAAAGAACTCTTTCCTGCCAAAAGCTACTTGCAAATCCTCCCTTGACAGAAAATCATTCAATTTCTATGGAATTATAGGGAAAGGTCTGTCTTCTGTAAATTCAACATGCTGACATAGGGTGTTGTATCCTCAGAGTGGAATATGTCATCATGGGTCTGTACTATCTGCTGACAATTTTAGTTGCCCACTTAGATATGTATGCAGAGTAAGCTTCAATTATTTTGATGCCAACAGAGATAAAAATTATTATGGGGAATAATGATAATCCCATTTTTGTGTGCTAGCCATAGATATAGTACTGATCAAAATGGAGCATTTAATTTTTTTTTTATTGAAGTACAGTGAGTTACAATGTCTCAGTTTATGGTATACAGCACAATGCCCCAGTCATGCATATACATGCATACATTCATTTTCATATTCTTTTTCATTAAAGGTTATTATAAGATATTAAATACAGTTCCCTGTGCTACAGAAGAAACATTTTTTAATCTATTTTTTCTATAATAGCTAACATTTGCAAATCTCAAAATCCCAAATTTATCCCTTCCCACCCCCATACTCTGGTAATCATAAGATTGTTTACTATGTGTCTGTGTCTGTTTCTCTTTTGTAGATGAGTTCATAGTGTTTTTTCTTTCTTTCTTTCTTTTTTTCAGATTCCATATGTGAGTGACATCATATGGCATTTTTCTTTCTCTTTCTGGCTTACTTCACTTAGAATGACAATCTCTAGGTCCATCCATGTAGCAGTAAATAACATTATTTTATTCTTTTTTATGGTTGAGTAGTATTCCATTGTATAAATATACCACATCTTTATCCAGTCATCTGTTGATGGACATTTAGGTTGCTTCTATGTCTTGGCTATTGTGAATTGTACTGCTATAAACATTGGGTGCATGTATCTTTTTGAACTAGAGTTCCCTCCAGATATATACCCAGAAGTGGGATTGATGTATCATATGATAAGTCTGTTTTTATATTTATGAGGAATCTCCATACTGATTTCCAAATGGCTGCACCAAACTACATTCCCACCAGCAGTGTGGGAGGGTTCTCTTTTTTCCACACCCTTTCCAGCTTTTATCATTCATGAAATTTTGGTTGATGTCCATTCTGACTGATGTGAGGTGATACCTCATTATAGTTTTGATTTGCATTTCTCTGATAATTAGTGATATTGAGTATTTTTTCATGTGCCAATTAACCATTTGTATGACTTCATTGGAGAATTCCTTGTTTAGGTCTTCTACCCACTTTTAGGTGGTTTGGTTTTTGTTTGTTTGTTTGTTGCTATTAAGATGTATAAGCTATTTATATTCTGGAAAATAAGCCTTTGTCAGTTGCATCATTTGCAAATATTTTCTCTTCTATAGGTTGTTGTTTTGTTTCTTTTGCTGTGCAAAGGTTTACAAGTTTAATTAGGTCCCATTTGTTTATTTTTGCTCTTATTTCTATTACCTGGATAGAATGCCCTAAAAGAACATTGTTAAGATTTATAACAGAGAATGATTTGCCTACATTTCTTCTAGGAGATTTACCATGTCTTGTCTTATATGTAAGTCTTTAAGCCATTTGGAGATTATTTTTGTATATAGAGTGAGGGAGTATTCTAACTTGATTGATTTACATGCAGCTGTCCAGTTATCCCAACACCATTTGCTGAAGAGATTGTCTTCTTTCCATTGTATATTCTTGCCTCCTTTGTCAAAGATTAATTGACAATAGATGTGTGAGTTTATTTCTGGGTTTTTCATTCTGTTCCATTGATCCATATGTCTGTTTTTATGCCAGTACCACAGCATTTTGATTACTGTAGCTTTGTAGTATTGTCTGAAGTCTGGGAGGGTTATTCCTACAGCTTTGTTCTTTTTCTTCACAATTGCTTTGGCAATTCTGGGTCTTTTGTGATTTCAGATTAATTTTAAGATTGCTTGTTCTTATTGTGTGAAAAATGTCCTGGGTAATTTGATAGGAATCACATTAAATCTGTAGATTGCTTTAGGGAGTATGGCCATTTTGGCAATATAGATTCTTCCAGTCCATGAGTATGGGATATCTCTCCATTTCTTTACACCATCTTTAATATCTTTAATCAGTGTTTTGTAGTTCTTCATGTATAAATATTTTACCTACTTGGTCAAAATTATTTCTTAAGTATTTTACTGTTTTGGGTGCAATTTTAAAAGGGATTGATTTTTTCTTTTCTTGCTAATTCTTTGCTGTTGTAAAGAAATGCAACTGACTTTTGTATGTGAATCTTGTATCTTGCTACCTTGTCCAATTATTTTATTAGCTCTAGTAGTTTTTGTGTGGAGCTTTTAGGGTTTTCTATATATAGTATCATGTCATCCATATATAGTGACAATTTTACCTCTTCCCTTCCAATTGAGATTATTTTTATTTCTTTTTCTTGTGTAATTGATTTGTCTAGGACTTACAAAAACTATATTGAATAGAACAGATGAGAGTGGGTATTCTTGTCTTATTCCAGATTTTAGTGGGAAAGCTTTTAGTTTTTCTCCATTGAGTATTATGCTGGCTGTAGGTCTGTCATAAATAGCTTTTACTATGTTGAGATATGTTCCCTGTATACACACTTTGGTAAGAGTTTTTATCATAAATGGGTGTTGAATTTTATAAAATGATTTTTCTGCATCTATTGAAATTATCATTTTTTTTGTCCTTTTGTGGTTGTGGTGCATCACATTGATTTATTTGCATATGTTGAGCCAACCTTGTGTCCCTGGGATAAATCCCATTTGATCATGGTGTATGATCTTTTTTATATGCTGTTTGATTCTGTGTGCTAACATTTTATTGAGGATTTTTGCATCTATGTTCATCAGTGATATTGGCATGTAATATTGTTTTTTGGTTGTATCTTTAGTTTTGATATCAGGGTGATGGTGGCTTCATAGAATGAGTTTGGGAGTACTCCCTCTTTTTCAATCTTGTCTAAGAGTTTGAGAAGGATTGATATGAGTTCTTCTTTGTATGTGTAGTAACATTCCTCAGTGAAACCATCTGGTCCTGGACTTGTGTTTGCAAGGAAGCTATTTATTGCTAGTTCTATTTCATTTCTAGACTTTGGTTTGTTCAAGTGGCCTATTTATTCTTGATTCAGTCTTGGTGGACTTTATGTTTCCAGAAACTTGTCCGTTTTTTCCTGGTTGTCCAGTTTGTTTCCATATAGTTGTTCACAGTATTAATTTATGAATTGATTGATTGATTGTATTTCTGTGGAATTTATTGTAATTTATCCATTTTTCTTTTTTATTTTGTTTATTTGTTTGATCTCTCTTTTATTCTTTGTAATCTTGGCCAGAGGCTTGTCAATTTTTTGTTTTATTCTTTCAAAAAACCAGCACTTGGTTTGATTGTTTTTTCTATTTTTTTAAAATTCTATTTTATTTATTTCCTCCCTGATATTTATTATTTCCTTCCTTCTGCTGAATTTAGGTTTTGTTTTCTCTTCTTTTTCTAATTCTTTCAGGTTATGGGTTAGGTTGTTTACTTGGGGTTGTTCTTTTTTTTTAAGGAAGGCCTATATTACTATGAACTTGCCTTTTAGGATGGTTTTGCAGCATCCTATAGATTTTGTGTGATTGTATTTTCATGGTCGTTTGTCTCAATTTTTTTTTTTTTAGTTTCTTTTTGACTTCATCATTAAAAACTGCTTTTTTTTTTTTTTTTTTTTTTTTTTGCTATCATGTTGTTTAATCTTCATGCTCTGTCAGCTTTTTCTCCTTTGTTTTTCTGTGGTTGATTTCTAGTTTCATGGCATTGTGGTCAGAAAAGATGCTTGAAATAATTTCTATCCTCAAATTTGTTGAGGCTTTTTTTTCCCCTAGTACATGATCTATCCTAGAGAATGTGCTATGTGTAATTGAAAAGAATGTATATTCTGTTTTGGGGATGTAATGTCCTCAAATTATCAACCAATTCCGACTATTCTATTATGTCATTTAATTTCTCCATTATCTTATTGATTTTTTGTCTGGAAGATCTATCCAGTGATGTTACCATGGTGTCAAAAGTATCCCACTATGATTGTGTTCTCATTAATTTCTCCTTTCAGTCTGTTAGTATTTATTTTATGTATTTAAGTGCTCTTATATTGGGTGCCTATATGTTAATGAGTATAATATCCTCATCTTGTATTGCTCCTTTAATCGTTATATATTGTCCTTTATCTTTCTTTATGGCCTTTGATTTAAAGTCTATTTTGTCTGAAATCAGTATTGGTACTCTTGCTTTCTTGTCATTTCAATTTGCATGAAGCATTTTTTTTTTTTATTCTCTCACTTTTATCTATATGCGTCCTTCTCCTGAAAGTGGGTGTCTCGTATGCAGCATAATGTAGATTCTTGTTTTTTCATCAAATCTGCCACACAGTGCCTTTTGATTGGAGCATTTAGTCCATTAACATTTATAGTAATTAATGACAGACGCTTGATTATTGCCATTTTGAATTTAGTTTTCCAGTTGATTTGGTACTTCCTTTTGTTCCTTTCTTTTTCTTTTTCTTTCTTTGGTTTAATAATTTTCTTTTGTATTATCTTGGTTTGATTTTGGGTTTTGTTACTCTATTGTATGCTTTTGACTTGTGGTTACCCTGTTTTTCATGTATACTAACCCATACTATATCTGTTTGCCTTAAAGCAATAGTCATTTAAGTTCAAACATGTCCTAAAAAGAACAAAAAGAAATCTATAATTTCTTACTCCCCTCTCTATGTTTAATGATTTAAATGTCCTCTTTTACATCTTCATGTTTATTCTATTACAACTAATTATAGTTTATGCCTTTCTATTTATGGTTTTCTCCTTTCTATAGTGTCCTGCTTCTTTTCTACTTAGAGTAGACCTCAATATTTCTTTTAGCATATGTTTAGTATTGCCAAAATCTTTTAATTTTTGCTTGTCTGTGAAATTATTTATCTCTCCTATTTTAAAGCTCTCCTATAGCTTTGCTAGATGAAAGAATCCTAGGTTGCAACTTTTTCTAATTCAGAACTTTGAATATATCTTGCCAATTCCTTCTGGTCAGCAATGTTTGTGTTAAGAAATCAGCTGAAAACTTTATGGAGGTTCCCTTGTGACTAGCTCTTTGTTTTTCTCTCTTGCTGCCTTTAGAATAATTTATTTATCTTTAACTTTGGCCATGTTATAATATGTCTTGTGTAGGTCTATTTGAGTTCTTGTTGGGAATCTTCTGTGCTTCCTGTACTTGGATATCATTTTTTTTTCTTTTTTCTTTTGTTAGGTTTGGGGAGTCTTCAGTCATGATTTCTTCAAATACCTTTTCAGTCCCCTTTACTCTTTCTTCTCCTTCTGGAACCCTATTATGCATAGTTTGGCACACCTTATGTTATCCTATAGGTCCCTTATATTGCTTTCATTGGTTTTTACTTGCTTTTCTGTCTGCTCTTCTGATTGAGTGACTTGATATCCTGTCTTCTAAGTCACTTTTCATTCCTCTGCATTGTCTAGTCTGTTTTTGACTGCCTTTCGCTCATCTCTTATATCAGCCATTGAGTTTTCATTTTTAAGTGGCTCCTCTTTCTAGTTTCCATTTCGTTTTATAGTATTCTCTGCCTCAATTTGTAGTCTCTTTTATTTCCTTCAGTGCTTTTATCACCTCCCTTTTGAAGTCATGATCTAATAGGCTATTAATGTCTATTTCATTGATCATTCTTTCAGGGGATTTCTCTTCTTTTAATTGGCAGTAGTTCCTTTGCTCCTTTATTTCACTTATGGCTCTCTGGCACTATGGATTTTGGAATATCAGTTATCAACTGTAGTCTTGAAGGGTTTTTTTTTTTTTAAAGAGGATTCTTCCTGTTTAGACTGTGCACCCCTAATAATTTTGTCATGAGGTCTGTTTTTGTTATGGATGGTTGTTACATTTTTCTTCTCGGTGTGTTGGCTGTTATCCCTTTGATTTTGGGTGTGGCCAATGTTGTGGTGATCAAAGCCTGCCCTAGTTGTTGAGTGGAGCCTCATTTTTTGTGTGTTTGTCACAGCCCTGACAGGGCTGACTCTATTTCCCTTTTGTCACAATGGAGGCTTCCAGACCCATTTCTAAGGTGGTGCATAGTAGGTGGTATTGGAGTGCTTTAAGTACACTTTTCTGACTCTTCCTTTGTCCCTGCTTTTGCTGTAGGAATGTTAGTGCATTGCTCTGGTGTCCTCCAGGTTCTCTGTCCCAGCTACCAGTGCAGTTCCACCAACTTCTGGGTTGCACAGCTTGATTGTGGCACAGTATTGGATCAGTGCTGTCCCCAGCACCAGCGGCTGCTCCAACACTCACCCCTCTATGCGAACTCTGCTTGTTCATCTTAGAGGCCTGTGCTGGTAGGATCCCCAGCCCTGCAGTGACTGCAAAGTCATGCTACCAAGTCAGTGCTGTCCCCAGCACCAAATACTGGCCCTACAGTTGCCTGGCTGGGCAAACTTTGCTTGATTGTCCCAATGACCTGCAACAGCAGGGCCCTCAGCTATGCAGGGACTGCACCATCGTGGGTCAGAGGCATGCCCTGTTTTGCATCTGTGCACAGTAGGCAGGCTTACAGAAAACATCTGTACCAGCCCTCACCCCCACTGTGTGCCAGAACTCCACTCCTTGCTTCTTTGCCTTAAAGGTGAGGATCCACAAAGTCATCCACAGAGCAAAACAGTCCCCTCTGCCTGAGGTTGCAAACAAATCTCAGTCCTGTTTATGAAGTTGCAGAGCCCCTGGGTGTGGACTCAGGTTTCAACCCCACCTCCACGTGGGAGCCATGCATCAAGAAATATGTCGGCTATGGCCAAGACCTGCCTCTATTCTCCTGAGAACAGGCCAATGACGGCATCATGGACCTGCAGAGACAAAGGCTATGGCCCAGTCGTGTTGCACTTCTTCCCCTAATCCACACCAGCAGTGTTGCATTTTTTCTTTCTTTTTTAAAATAAGGGACCCAGGCAATTCTGTTCTGTATATACTCCGAGCCACAGTTCACAGCATACTCTAGTCCCCTTGAGGCTGCCTCTGCACAGTCAGCCCCAGTCCTTCATATGGCTCTAGCAGTCTTGAGCCACCCCTACAGGCTTACATCTAGTGCTGGGGATCATGGGACTCTGTGTCTGTTTCACTTAGTTCTGTTGGCCAAGGTCTGCTGTGTGCATATATGAGCCTCGGAGATTCCTCCTCTGTCCCCACTGACCTCTCCATTGGAGAGGGGGAGACCCAGCATAAGAGTGTTATTCCTCCTTTGCCACTCCTGCCCTACGGGACAGGTCCCACACTAATTTCCTTTTTCTTCTTTTTTTTTCTCCTACCAGGTTTGTGAAGAATTTTGTCTTTTGAAGAAAGTGATGTTTTGTCAAATTTCATCAGGTGTTCTGGGTGAATGGTTGGGTCTGTGGATGTCTCTCTTGGTGTGTTTATGGGAGAAGTTGATCTAAGAGCATCCTTCTACTCTACCACCTTGGGCATCTCCCTCAAAATGGAGCATTTTATGTCATAGTCTGACCATAATGCAGCTATCTTTTCTTAGTATCTGTAAAACAACTCAAGAAAGAGCATCAGTCAGTGAGTGTGTGAATCTGTTGTCTTAGTCACTCTGAATTAAGCACAACAACAGTCAGCACCTTACATCAGTCCTTTAGTTAGTCCCAGGAAGGTTAGAATAGGTAAACACAAAAATTTGCAGAAAGGATCTACTCTTTTCTCTCTGAAACCAGTTTCCAAGGTTCCACATTGGGAATATAGATTGCTGTCTCCAAGACTATTGGTGAACCAAGGAGGGAGTGGGGAAAGGATAAATAAAAACACCACAAGCTTTATAATTTTGCCTTTTATTAATTCAGCATTCACTTTATTCTTATAAACCTTTGACTGTTTTCTGTGATTATGTCAAAGTTGGTTTTGACAGTGTCTGCTTGTTTTTCAGCATTCCTATGGAGAAACAGAAGTTTGGAACTTTCTACTTCACCATTTTGCCAACTTAAACTGTTTATATTCAAATTCAGTGAACACAAATTGTTTATAATTTGCCAATATCAATTAAAAATATTGGGGTCAATATTATTTCCACCTGCTATGGTAATTTCCTCACCACTTTTTCAGGCTCCACTAACTGATAGCAGGTCACTGATTTTTCTAACAGCTTTTCCTGCTGCTTTCCTAGTATCTTCCTATAGCTCAGGCCCAAAGCCAATTTCACATATTTTAGGTTTTTCTTATGGTAGAACCCTAATAAGATCACCATTTTTGGGGTCAATTAGCATTTGCTGCATAGCAAATAATCTCAAAATTCAGTGGTTTAAAAGAAGAAGCACTTACTAAATCACAATTTTTTATGATAGTCGTTTGAATTGGACATAGGTGAGTAGTTCTTTGGTCTCAGCTGGGCTCCCTCATGTATTTGCAGGCAGCTGCCTGGCAGCATTATGCTGGCCTCAACAGGGAGGAACTGCATCAGCCCTTCATTATTTCTATCTCACAGGCTCACCAGAGCTTGATCACATGGCTGCTGTGTTCCAAGAGTACAAGAGTAGAAGCTGCAAAGCCACTTACTTTCTGGGCTTGTAACTCATGCAATATCACTTCTATTTCATTCTATCAGTAAAAGGTTAGAGTGTATTTGAGAAGTGGATAAATTAACTACATCTTGATGAGTGGAGATGTACAGTTTGTAGCCTACGGGAAATCTATCAAATCTATATGGATTTGCCTCACATTCCTTAGTTTTTATTTTTACTTTATTTACTTGTGGTAGTTACCATTAACTCATTTTTAATTTTAGAGGTATTTATCATTTTTCTATTAATAATTAGTATTACACACTTTATTCCAGTTCTAATTTTTTCCTTGTAAGATTTTTAAAAGAAAATTATCCTGATTAAAGAATTAGCCTTAATGGCAATTTTGATAGATATTATAAACTAATGCAAGATATATATTTTCATATCCTCAATACTACAAAAATTTTATGTAGTCATCTATATGATTATAAATATATTCTACCTATTTTAAAATTTTAAAAATTAGGTATATTACCTAAATTTAAACATTTAATATACTCTTAAAATACTGTAAACTACATTTGCATTGATTATGCTTTTCCATCAAAATTTCTTTGGTCCATTATTTTAAATAGTAATTTCATCATTGCTTTCTTATCTTTTCTCTTTACTTCTACATATATCATCAAATTACCTTATTATATAACTGAGGTTTTAATTTTTGTTTAGTTTAGTAATTGTCATTAAAATTATTTATGAAATTGTATATAATATGTGTGTTTGTGATCATGTGTGCACATGAAATTGCTTTCATGAATAATGGAATAAAGTAATTGAATGCAATAACTAATTATATCTACAGTTTTTGAAGTTGTGGTGGCAGCATAAAATCACTATTTACTCCAAAGAGTTTTTCAAACAATGTCATTTTCTGAAAATGTCAGCTAAATGTATGCAGAAAATATTCATGAATACTAGTGCATACACTATGCTTTGTTGATGCCCACAGGGATTTGAATAAAGCTTTTAGGAAAAAAAATGTTAAAACTGTATTATTAGCCACTCTTTTGTGCTCATCCACTGCAGTAGTCGTAGGACATACACATATTGTTATTCTTTTTTTTGTCATTTATTATGTAAATATAAAAATGTGGTCTGAATATCAGCTCCTCATTCTGTCAAATTCTAAAAAAGCTAATGTTAGAATTTTTCATTTGGTTGAATTGTCTGTATGTATTCACATATTTTGATGAAAAATATTGTAAGAATCTAAACAGCAAAATACTAATCAAAACAAGTTGCTAATTTTTATTTTTAATTTATAAATTTATTTCTCATAGAATAAAACTAGCCAATTTAGTTAGCATAAAGTGGAAATTGATATGTAAGAATAAAGTAGGTCTTTAGATTAAAAAATATATGACAAGTATATGCGTTGTTAGAGTTTAGTTATTTTTTTAAAATAATAAATGTAAAACTCAGTATAAAATAAAGCTCAATAATTACTTGAATATTTTTATTAAATAAATACTCTGGCAATATTAACAAATACTATAGAATATTGAAGAAACACAAGTAACAAAATTTCAAATACTTAAAGTTATTAATTGTTAGAATTATTTCTTTCATTTTGGTAATATTCCTATAAACATAGTTTTTATATGATTATAAGATATTTTATAAATTGTATCGATCTTTTTAATAAAATATTATAATTGAAGCATGTTTTAAACATGGTATAAGCATATACATAATTTTATCCGCTATGTAATTTTCATCCAATTAATATTCTATATTTAGGTGGTATTTAATTACTAATTACATAGATAACAATTTTTAAAAGTGAGGTTATTATACTTGAGCTCAAAATATCCCTATTTTTTGTTACACATTTTTTCCTCCACTCCCTCTAAAAAATTTACACTAAAATAAAGCTCTGTATATATCTGACAAGTTTTTTTCTGATAATTTTCCAGGGTGAAATTTTAAAATGAAATGATTATGTTTAATCCATGTGAAAAAAAGAAATTAACATATTATTGATAACTTCTCAAGGAATATTATCTTTTCTGAGGATAACAGTTTAAATCTGGGGGTGGGAGGAGTTTGTGGGAGGCAAATAGTTATAATTTGTCAGTGTCTTCAGTTTGCCCCAAAGAGTGTATGTCCAGACCAGTTGACTCCTTCTTATGAGTTATATCAGACAGATATGTTCATTGCCCTATCATAACTTGATGTACTTTCATTAAGATCACTGAAACCAACTTTGCTTTGATTCCATAGTCAGCTCATTATAATTTAAAAAAAATTCATGGTAATTAAATTTATTTATTAACCTTGTGTAATCTATATTTACAAGGTTAGATAATTTTTGACCACCATAGTCAAAGGTAAACATACAATGGGGAAAAATAGATATGCTTATTTCTCCTGAAGTATCATTGCTTCTAGCCAATCTCAGATGACAGAGAAAGGAAGTATATGTTTGTTTATTGTTCTGTGTATATACACATATTGATAAAGCATGAATTTATAATGCTGTCTCAAATATAAAGAGCGATGTAGAGAAGAAACATTAGAACTTGTAGAAAGGAAAAAGAGAAAAAGAGAGAAGGAGAGTGGGAGAGAAAGAGAGGGAGGGGGAAGAGAGGGAGGGGGAAGAGAGGGAGAGAAGAGGGAAAGAAGAGAAAAAATAGAAGAGAAGTGAAGAGAAGAGGAGGGGAGTGAAAGGAGGGGAAAGAGAGAGGGGAAAAGGAAATGAAAGAGAAGAAAGAAGAAAAAAGAAAAAAAAAGAAAAGAGGGAAGAAAAAAGAGAAAAGAAAAGGAAACTGAGGCGATCAAAGTGACCTGGTCAAGAAAGAGCATAACATTACCATGGAGGTAAGTGAATAAGAGTGTATCTTAAAGACAAATGTAGATATTAATTAGATTAGCTTGGGCCTTTTTGGTAAAGTTTTTTCCTATCTTTTCCAAGTTCTAATGACATGAGTGTTAGATATTTTGTTATAGTCATGCAGATCCCTGAAAACTATGCTATTTTTTTCCTCAGGCTATTTTCTCTCTTTTGTTTAGATTGGGCAATTTCTGTTGTTCTAGCTTACCACTCAGAGATTCTTTCCTTCATTCAGCTGTTAAACTTATTCATTGATTTTTTTTTTTATTTCAGTGACTGCAATTTTCAGTTCAAAAATTTCTGTTTATTTTTTCTTTACATCTTTTATTTCTTAGCAAGGACTACTTTTTTCATTTGTTTTAAGCATATTCTAATTGCTCATTGAAACAATTTTCTGAAATATGCTTTAATCTTTTCAGATAATTTAAATTTATCTGTCACATTCATATTAGTTTTTAAATTATTTTCCAGGGTTATTGAAATATAATTGACATGTAACATTTTGTAAGTTTGACATGTAAAATGTTATGATTTGATAAATTATTATGTGGCAAAATGATTACCACAGTAAGGGTAGTTAACACATCCATCACTTCACATATTTAACTTTCTTTTGTAATTTTTGTAATTTTTTTTAAGGTCTACTCTCTTAGCAGCTTTCAAGTATACAAGAAGTGTAGCAACTTTCAAGTATACAATACAGTGTTTTTAAACCATAGTCACCATGCTGTAAGATTAGATCTCTAGAATTTATATATCCTATAACTGGAAGTTTATACCATCTGACAACCTTCACCCAGTCTCCCCAACTCCCCACCCCTTGAAACCATCAGTCAACTCTATTTCAATGAGTTTAGGTTTATTTTTTAAAGTTCCAATTATAAGTGACATTATACAGTATTTTTTCTCTATCTGACTTACTCCACTTAGCATAATTCCCTCAAGTTTCATTCATGTTGCTGCAAATGACAATATTTCCTTCTATTTTTGCACATATATCATATTTTTCATCAATCTATCTGTTGATGGATGCTTATGTTGTTTCCAAGTCTTAGCTATTATAAATAATCCTGCAAAACATGGGAGTGCATATATCTCTTTGAGAGAATGATTTAATTCATCTGTGTGTATAAACAAAGCAGTATTGCTGGAACAAATAGTAGTTCTATTTTTAATTTTTTAGAAGAACCTCTATACTGTTTTCCTAGGTGGCTATACCAAATTACTTTCCTCCCAAGAATGTAGAAGTGTTCAGTTTTATCCATATCCTTACCAGGACTTGTTCTTTTCTTGTTATTTACATAACAACCATTCTAACAAACGGGAGGTGATATTTCATGATGATTTTATTTCCCTGATAATTAGAGATATTGAGCACAGTTTTATGTACCTGCTAGCAACTTGTTCATATTCTTTAGGGAAATGTCTATTTATGCTTTCTCCCCATTTTAACTGGATTGTTTGTTTATTGCTATTGAGTTGTATGAGTTCTTATATATTTTGGACAATATAATCATATGCATATATGTGTATAAGATATATAATTTACAAATATCTTCTCTCATCAAGTAGGTTGCTTTTAATTTTGTTGAATATTTCCCTTGCCTGACTTAGTTTGATGTAGACTTGGTTGTTCATTTTTGCTTTTGTTGCTTTTACTTTAGGTATCATATACAAAAATAATTTTCAAGTTCAATATCAAGGAGCTTTTCCTTATGCTTTGTTCTAGGAATTGTATGCTTTTAAGTCTAAACTTGTAATTTAATCCACTTCAAGTTAATTTTTCAATTAACTTGTTCAATTTAATTATTTTGCATATGAATATGCTCTTTTACCAGCACCATTTATGGAAAAGACTATCTCTTCCCCATTTAGTATTATTTGCTCCCTTGTCAAATATTAGATGACATGTGTAGGTTGATTTCTGAGCTCTTGATTCTATTCCATTGATCTTTGTGTCAGATTTTATGCCAGTACTCCGTATACTGCTTTAATTACTACTGATTTTGTTACTATTTTGTAGTATAGTTTGAAATCAGAAAGTGGGATGCCTCCGGTTTTATTCTTTTTTTATTTCAATTTTATTGAGATATATAATTAACTTATAATGTTTATTAGTTTAAGGTCACATCATAATGATTTGATATATGTATACATTGCAAAATGACTATCAAAGTAAGTTTAATTAGCATACATTACCTCACAAAGTTACAATTTTTTCTTGTGATGAGAAAGTTTAAGAACCCTTAGCAACTTTCAAATATACAATATGATATTGTTGATTATAGTCACCATCTGTACATTATATCACCAGAACTTAATTATCCTATAAATGGAAGTTTGTACGTTTGACCACCTTCACTCTGCATTTGGTAAGCTTTTAGCCATTATTTCTTTAAATTATTTTTTTTCTTTTACTTTCTCTTTCTCTTCTTATTCCAAGAGACCCATGATATATATGTTGTTTGTATTGATGGTGTTCCATAAGTTCTGTAGGCTTTCTTCACTTTTTAAATTTTTCTATCTTTTGATGCTCTGACTGGTTAACTTCAAATGATCTGTTTTCTAGATCTTTTCTTTTTTTCTGCTGATTTGAGTCTTCTCTTGAAGTTCTCTTGAATTATTCAATACAGTCATTGCATTCTTCAGTTCTAGGTTTTCTATTTGGTATTTTTTATAGTTTCATTTCTGTTGTGAACTTTTTGGTTCATTCATATATATATTTTTCTTAATTTCATTAGTTGTCTGTGTTTTTCTGTAATTTACTGAACTTCTTTAAGAGGACTAATCTGAATTCTTTGGCAGATAGTTTATAGATCTCCATGTCTTTAGATTCAGTTATTAGAGCATTAATTAGTTCCCTTTAGTGATGTTGTTTTTACCTGACTCTTCATGAGCCTCATCTCCTTGTGTTGCATATGTACATAAAGTAAATGGTCTCTTTTTTCAGACTTAACAAGTTTCCTTTGTCAGGAAAAGGCCTTCAATAGTCAACTCATCTTCAGATACTGGACAAGTCAGCTGATAGTGTAGGCAGGTGAGACTTGCTATTTGTCTCTAGTTGGGTGAGACTGCAGCTGTGCCCTGAAGTTGTGGGTGTACCTGGTTGGGATCTACAGTTAGGTAGGTCTGCTGCCTGGACTCTGTGTTCCATTGGGGCTGCTTTTTGGTCTTCCTAGTCAAATGAGGCTGCTGGTTGTGTGTTCTGCAGTCAGGCGGGGCACTAGCTGGGCTCTGAAATCACTTCTGGTCAGGAAGGGTCACAGGCTGTGTTTCCTCGAAGGGCAGGGACACTGGTTGGATTTTGCCATTGGGCAGAACTATGCACTGTGATCTGCAATTGTTCCTGGTTAGATGGGACCTCAAGCTATACTCCCCAACTTGATGGTGCTGCTGGTTGGTTCAGGTGTGGTCACAAGTCAGGCTTCACATTGAATGAGACATCAGTCCCTTGCTATATGATTAAGAGTTTCAGGCTGTCTTGAATTTAGAGGAGCTGTAGAACAAGCTTTGAAATTGGGTTGGCCATTGGCTGTGCTCTGCTCTTAAGCATGGTAGCTGACCTGGCTCCATGACTGAGTATGACCTTCAGCTTTACCCCACAGCTATGTGGGGCTGGAGATTGTGTTTCACATTTGGAAAGGTGGCTATTCAGGCTTCATACTGAGATGGGGCCACAGGCTATGCTCCAAGATTGAGTTGGGTAACTGGCAGGGCTCCCTGCCTTGGAGAGGCTGCAAGTTGTATCCAACAATTAGTTAGTCCTATAGGTTGGGTTCTGCTAGTGGGTGGGTTTATACATTGGACTCCACACCTGCTCAGTATCACTATTCAAGTTTCATGCTTTCGTAGGGCCAAAGACTATGCTCAACCATTTGGCAGGGATGCTTGCTTGGCTCCCTGCCTGTGTGGGCCATAGAATGTACTAAGCAGCTGCTGGGCAGCTGTGTCCATGCTTCCCAGTGGAGTGGGAACTGAAGCTTATGCTCAACAGTTGGGTGGGACAGTGAATTTGCTTCCATCCCCAGATGGGCCAAAGAATGTGCTCTAGAGCTTCGGGGCACCTGTGAATTCAATATAACTGTATTTAATTATAACTTAACACAGAAATCATGTAGGTCATGGGGTGTCTTAAGTAACCAATAGGAGTATTATTGCCCATTTTTCTCAATGTAAATTACTAGAATACTGTTCCTTTGTATCTGCCATGTCTCATGATCATGTCACCCTGTATTATTTCAACAGCTTGTCCAATTTAAGAGTCATGAAGAAAACCAAAGTTTTGGTTCCCCAAAACATCAAATCTAAGGCTTTTCTTTATATGTTAGACAGTTGCCTGCATTATTAAAAACCATAAAATAGTTTCAAGAAACAAAATTACCCCAGACACAGTGAACAAAAATTAAATAAGACACCAGTTTAAAATAGTGAGATATAAGCCAAAGTGTTACCTATTTTAAATTTCTTGGCACTGTTTCCTTTAGACTATGATATCTGTGAATATAACTCTAAGTCCTGATTCCATCTCTGCTATCTAGCTTCCTCCTTTTATGCTTAACACCTTCCACTCCTAGCAAGACTCATAGATGTAAATTTTATGGCATGATTCTTGCTCATATTGGATAGATTTCTATCTGATGTTAATTGGATCAACTCTCTACCTACCAGACTCATTTCCTAGAAAACTACAAATTTAGTAGGCAAAATGAAGTTTATGCTTTGTTAAAATTTTGCCAAATAATTCTCACTCTGAGACAATTGAAAAATGGTTACCTCAATTAAAATCTTTTTCTTTTCCTTAACAGACTATATTTTGTTCATTTGCCTAATAATAAACATTGAACATAACATTGACTAATCAAATATCTAGTTTACATGGGAAAATTTTTAAATACTATGCTTTATTTTATGTGTATTTTACCCAGACATTCATTTCCATTTCTTAAGAAATAAGAGACTGCCAAGCATGACTGATATTAGAATCCCACATACATCATAATTATGACAGTTCTAGAATGTGCTGTTAAAATATGTCTTTATAGTTTAGCAAAGCATATCTTTTAAAATGTCAAACATTAGCTAAAATTACTGAAAGCTATTTGGTAGGCCTAGGGCATTGGTTGCTTTTTGATAAAACTTGCACTGAAAGAAGCCAATGTAGATGGTAATACCTGAAAATGCTTTATACCTCTAAAGGTAAAAATGAGTTAAATAGCTTTATTTTTTCTTACCATGACCTCAACAAATCAGAAGAAATGAAAGTTGCTTTTATTGAATTCTGCCAGTTGACATAATTTGTGAACAGAAGTGAGACTAAGTGCAAGTTAATGCTTTAGAACAGCATGGTCTTCCTAAGGCAACAAAGTAGGGCAAATTAATTTTCAAATGACTCTTATTCAAAAGTTCTCTCCTTTCCATTTTTGCTTGGTAGAAAAATTGATGAATTTTGGCTTGCATCAACAAATAAACATTGTAGCTTATTTCATTATGATGTAAAAACATTTACAAATGGCCTTTAATGAGGGCAATAAAAATGTATAGACAAAGTTTTACTGATACATTTACAAATCAAAGCTGTATACATACATTTACAAATACTATAATGAAGGATATTAAAATTAAGTTTTTAGGTGTTGGAAAAATACTTAGACTAAATGCTACATTCTACTGGTAGCTGTATGATTCTTGGGATATGATTACTTAACAGTTTATAGGTAAACAAATACACTAATGCATAACTTACAAGATTGCAGATGACTAACTGAGATATGGCTTGAATATGCTTAACCCATAGTCTGGCACATAGTATCAACTGAATACATGTTAGCTCTTTTAATGTTCTCATATGATTGAAAGTGGAAAAAATATTAAAGTTAGCTCTGCATGAAAGATTAACTCTATTAGAAAAAGAAAGAAAAAAGCTTCTCCATAAGTGACATATTTATAGCTTATTAATTTTTAGATGTTTTGGTGAATTATAAATTCAGTGACATATAAAGAATTAAAAAATATGCTTAGCAAATTTTATAAGGGATTAAAAATAGCATAATTTAATGAGCCAATTATGCACATACTAAATTATACTTAATTTAAATACTTAGTAAATTAATTCTTAAACTTTTCACTGGATAATTGCAACTGGAGTATTTTTATTCATATGCTCGCATCGAACTCTCTCCTGCAACTTAGATATTTTTGGCAAATACCTTTATTCCAGTTGTTCATCTCATCTCTAAAATGTCTTTGAAGTTCACCATATATCTAGAATAAGTTTTAGGTTAAAAGTTACAAGTTCTTTCATTATTGAATTGAGTGTTATATACATGGTTTCTGCATTTACAGAAATGAAGATTAAAACATAAACTAGCATCACATTATTATTTCTGATTTTTAAATCCTTCTTAATAATAATGATAACAAAACTGCTACTTTACTCATCCTTCTTAATAATAATGGTAACAAAACTACTGCTTCACTCATCTTTTGCTGTACATTACAAATGGTACTTTAAGTACCTTATCTCATTTAACCCCATAGGCCACACTGAGTGTTAGCATTTACTGAGGGTTTAAGATAAGGCAAGCAGAGTAATAGCTATATATCATTTACTTCTTACAATCACCTAAGAGATAAGCACTAGGTACTTACTACTGTACAAAAAAATGTATCCTGATGAACAAGAAAACTGCAAAATATATTTAGCATAGAATTTTAAAATTTGGGAAACAAGGTATCATTAATAAACCTAGTGAAGATTACACATCAGATGATTTTGAATAAAATAAAGTTTCTGTTAATAAAATATAAATGTTTAATAATTAATAACAAAATTTTTTATTGATTTATAATCATTTTACAATGTTGTATCAAATTCCAGTGAAGAGCACAATTTTTCAGTTATACATGAACATACATATATTCATTGTCACATTTTTTTCTCTGTGAGCTACCATAAGATCTTGTGTATATTTCCTTGTGCTAAACAGCATAATCTTGTTTATCTATTTCACAATTTTGAAATCCCGTCTATCCCTTCCCACCTTCCACCCCCTTGGCAACCACAAGTTTGTATTCTATGTCTATGAATCTATTTCTGTTTTGTATTTATGCTTTTTTTTTTTGGTTTTTTTGGGTTTTTTAGATTCCACATATGAGCAATCTCATATGGTATTTTTCTTTCTCTTTCTGGCTTACTTCACTTAGAATGACATTCTCCAGGGACATCTATGTTGCTGCAAATGGCATTATGTTGTTGGGTTTTATGGCTGAGTAGTATTCCACTGTATAAATATACCACCTCTTCTTTATCCAGTCATCTGTTGATGGGCATTTAGGCTGTTTCCGTGTCTTGGCTATTGTAAATAGTGTTGTTATGAACATTGGGGAACAGGTGTCATTTTGAAGTAGGATTCCTTCTGGATATATGCCCAGGAGCAGGATTCCTGAATCATATGGTAAGTCTATTCCTAGTCTTTTGAGGAATCTCCATACTGTTTTCCACAGTGGCTGCACCAGACTGCATTCCCACCAGCAGCGTAGGAGGGTTCTCTTTTCTCCACACCATCTCCAGCATTTATCATTTGAGGGATTCTGAATGACAGCCATTCTGATTGGTGTGAGTTGATAGCTCATTGTAGTTTTGATTTGCATTTCTCTGATAATTAGTGATATTGAGCATTTTTTCATGTACCTTTTGGTTATTCATGTGTCTTCATTGGAGAATTGCTTGTTTAGGTCTTCTGCCCATTTTTGGATTGGGTTGTATATTTCTTTATTATTAAGTTGTATGAGCTTTTTGTATATTCTGGAAAGTAAGCCTTTGTCAGTCACATCATTTGCAAATACTTTCTCCCATTCTTCAGGATGTCTTTTTGTTTTGCTTATGCTTTCCTTTGCTGTGCAAAAGCTTATAACTTAAAATAGGTCCTGTTTGTTTACTTTTGCTTTTATTTCTATTGCCTAGGTAGACTGTCCTAGGAGAACATTGTCATATAATGTTTTGCCTATGTTTTCTTCTAAGAGGTTTATAGTGTCTTGTCATATGTTTAAAACTTTAACTCATTTTGCATTTATTTTTGTGTATAGTGTGAGGGAGTGTTCTAACTTCATTAATTTACATGTTGCTGTCGTTTTCCCAGCACCACTTGCTGAAGAGACTGTCTTTACTCCATTGTACACTTGTGCTTTCTGTGTCAAAGATTAATTGACCAAAAGTTTGTGGATTCATTTCTGAACTCTCTATTCTGTTCCATTGGTCCATAAGTATGTTCTTGTACCAATACCATGCTGTTTTGATGACTGTAGCTCTGAAGTCTGGGAGGGTTATTCCTTCAGCTTTGTTCTTTTTCTTCAGTACTGCTTTAGTAATTCTGGGTCTTTTGTGATTCCATATAAATTTTAGAATGATTTGTTCTAGTTATGTGAAAAATGTCATGGATAATTTGATAGGGTTGGCATTAACTCTGTAGATTGCCTTGGGCAGTATGACCATTTTAACAATATCGATTCTTCTAATCCAAGAACATGGGGTATATGTCCATTTATTTAAGTCAACTTTAATTTTCTTAATCAATGTTTTGTAGTTCTCCAGGTAAAATCTTTCACCTCCTTGGTCAGCCTTATTCCTAAGCATTTTATCATTTTGGATGCAATTTTAAAAGGGATTGCTTCTTTCCTTTCCTTTCCTGCTAATTCTTTGTTAGTGTAAAATGCAATTGATTTTTATATGTTAGTCTTGTATCCTACTACCTTCCCAAATTCTTTTATGAGCTCTAGTAGTTTTTGTGTGGAGCTTTTAAGGTTTTCTATATGTAGTATCATGTCATCTGCATATAGTGACAGTTTTACTTCTTCTCTTCCAATTTGGATCCCTTTTATTTCTTTTTCTTGTCTGATTGCTGTGGTTAGGACTTCCTATGTTGAATAGAAGTGGTGAGATGGGCATCCTTGTCTTGTTCCAGGTTTTAGTGGTAAAGTTTTCAGTTTTTCTCAATTGAGTATTATGCTGACTGTGGGTTTTTCATAAATGATTTTTACTATGTTGAGATATGTTCCCTTTATACACATTTTGGTAAGGGTTTTTATCATAAATTGTTGTTGAATTTTATCAAATGCTTTTTCTGCATCTATTGAGCTGATCATTTAGTTTTTGTCCTTTCTTTTGTATGTTTTGTTTGTTTGTTTGCAGTTTTAAGAGTGATTGTTGAATTCTTTCTGAATGAAGCAAGAACCTATTCTCCAGCAACAATTCTACCTATTCTCCTTGAGATTTTAATTTCCTTCTAAGTCTTCAAATCCTCTCAATATTCTCAGAATCCCTAATCTTTTTCTAGGGTTCAGAATCCTCTCCTGAGAGCCATATTTTATATTTAAATCAGATGTTCTTTTATTTTTCTTAAGAAAAAAATTTTAGTTTCCCATGCCTAAAAGACAACTGTATAAATCATATATGTGTAACTCAATGTCTTTCCACAAGAACACAGATAACATAATCACATTCCAAACTTAGAAATTTATCATTGCAGGACACCTGAAACTTTCAAGCCCTTTTTCAGGCACCACCAACCTCCCGGACAAAGGCAATAGTACTGATTCTTACTTTTAATTAATTTAAGTGTTAAAGAACATTTTTATTGGAGAAGTATATTAGAATTGTTTCCAAGTTTGTGCCATTATTTGTAGATCTATTGTAAATGTTAATTTGTATGTCTTTTGGTGCAAATGTGCATTCATTTCTGTTGGCATATATCTAAAAATTAAATTGACGGGTTAGAATGTGTATGTTCACATTTAGAAGGTATTGGAAAGGCTTTTCAAAAGAGTTGTAGCAATTTACACTGTTATCACAAATATGAATTTTCCAGTCATACCTCACCCTTGCCAATTTGGTACATTCTTTTCCATTTAACAGTCTGGTATGTGTGAAATGGTATTATATCCATGGTTTTAACTACCTAATGAATTTAGATGTCAAGTACCTTTTCATATGTTTGCTGGATATCTGTATTTACTCTCTTGTGAATTATGCTAAGTTTCAAAAAAATTTTGTCTTAAAACTAATTTAAAAAATGGCAAAGTTAGAATAAAGAAGACAATTATTTTACTATATACTAGCAATGAGTAGGTGAACTTGATATTAAAAACACCATATCATTTACATTAGCACACAAAGAAAATGAAATAGGTATAAATATAACAAAATTTGTACAAGATCGCCATGTGAAAAATGACAAAACTCTGATATATGAAATTAAAGAAGAGCTAAATAAATGGATGAATAGTCCATGGTCATGGATAGAGAGATCCGATATTTTGAAGATATCAGTTCTTCCCTAAATGATCTGTAAATTTAATATAATCCCAATCAACAATCCAGCAAACTATTTTGTGGCTATTGGTAAACTGATTTTCAAATTTATATGCAGAGGCAAAAGATCAACAATAGGCAACACAATATTGAAGAAGAACAAAAATGGAGAGCTAATGCTACTCAACTTCAAAACTGAATATAGTGCTACAGTAATTAAGACAGTGTGATCCTAGTGAAAGAATGAACAAATAGATTAATGGAACAGAATAAACCCCCAAATAGAACCATATAAACTGATATTTGATCTTTGACAAAGTAATAAAAGCAGTATAAGGAAGCAAATATAGTCTTTTCAAATGGTGTTGGAAAAATTAGACAGCCAAATGTAAAAAATATTGATCTAGATACAGACCTTACATCCTTCACAAAATTAACTCAAAACAGATAGATCACAGACTTAAGTGTAAAATGCAAAACTATAAAACTTCTAAATGATGACATAGGAAAAACAAAAACAAAAAACTAGATGACCTTGGGTATGGAAATAACTCTTTGGACAGAACACCAAAGGCCTGATCCATGAAATAAAATGATAAGCTGGATTTCATTATAATTCAAAACTCTGCTGTGTTAAAGACACTATCAAGAGATTGAAAAGAAAAATACCAGTTTGGAGAAAAAAATGCAAAAGATGTATCTGAAAAAGGACTGTTACCCAAAATATACAAAGAATTGTTAAAACTTAACAATAAGAAAAGATATAGAGGACACTTAAAGGCGTATTACTAGGTGAAAGAAACCAATATGAAAATGTTATATACTGTATAATTCCAACTATCTGACATTCTGGAAAGTACAAAACATGAAGACAATGAAAATGTCAGTGCTTATGAGGATTAAGGATGAATAGGTGGGATACAGAGCATTTTTAGAGCAGTGAAAATTCTCTATATAATACTATAATGATGGATATATGTCATTATATATTTATAATGTATAATTTATATAGAATTACATCAAGAATAAACTGTAAATTATGGACTTTAGATGACTGTCATATGTCAGTGTAGGTTCATCAATTGCAACAAGTCTACCACTCTGGTGAGGAATGTTGAAATTGAGGGAGGCTATTCATTTGTGGGACAGAAGGTATATGGGAACTCTGTACCTTCCTCTCAATTTTCCTATAAACCTAAACTGCTCTAAAAAATAAATTATTTAAATATAAGTACATAATTTTCCAAATAAAATATTATTTTTCTTAAATATTATTAGATTATATCTATATCAATTTTTCAGTATCTGTGAATAATTTGATATGACATAACATGAATTTACTGTTTTTACTTGTCCATTGCAAGATATTTCTATAAATGTATTAATTCTATCACTTTTACATAGAGACTTTGTTTCATCATTTTATCTTATTGCCATCAAAAAATCACTCTTAATAGTGTACTATGGAATGAATGAGTTAGGCAAAATCATGGTACATGAGATTATTTTTTGTTTTAACTGTTACAATTTAATTTATACTATGTGTAATATGAGTAATAATGTGAAATTTCTTGTAACACTTAAGCCTCTTATTTGGATCACAAGGAGTGAAAATTTGTCACAGTACTTTTGGATACAATTAAATTTTGCTTGTTCTCTTGAGTTCTTTTAAACAACTTAGAAGACCTGAAAAGACTTTCATGGACATCTTTCTTTTTTCCAAAACTCACTTCTTGTAATCTCTTCCTCAAGATTATTTGTGGCATAAACTGCTTTCCAGCCAAATTTGTCAAGTCAATGGTTTTTAAAAAGGACAAATAAATAAAAATAAACAAGGTAAATATAATGTGGCAATAATTTAATAAGAAAATTAATTTCAAAGAAGTTGTGGAATTCCTTTTTTAACTTTATAGCATTTATATTGACTTCATAAATACTTCAAATTCTTACTACCAGGCCAGTGTATTATGTTTTAAGGTCAAACTATGAAATGTGAATCCCTCTTCTCAGAACAAAATTAGCAAACAAAAACATGAAATAAATAGCAAATATTTACATGGGATGGAATTTATAAATGCATAATCAATATAATAAAAGTGTTTCCAAAATGTAGCATGGTAGCTACTTTCTTCTTTCATTGATAGCCAACCTGGTCATTCAGAGCAGATCAGAATAGCCATAATTAGTCACTTGTGATAGGTTTTCAACTTCATTTCCTTGATATTGTTCATGCTCCAAGTCACTAGTGGTTCAAAGCCACACCTGAAAACAACAACACAATTTAAAAAAATCCTTAAATTCGAAATTGTATTTTGTTTAATGTTCTAAGAGATATCAATGACTGCATCAGAGCAGAGTTAAGACATTAAGCATGAGGCTACATGGATTATGTGGGAGTTAGAATTTCAACATATAAATTTTGAGGGTGAAGAGAGAAGCAAGATGGCAGAGTAGAAGGATACTTGTAGCTCACCCTTTCCCACAAATACACCAAAACTCACATCTATGGACCTACTCAGCCAACCAGAGCACCTGCCAAACTCCAATAGAACATTGCCCTCTTTGAAAGAGAAAGACACCAAAAATCTGGTAGAAGAAAAGGAAAAAAGAAAGAAGAAAAAGCAAAACAGTGTGGGATCGGTCCCACAGGGAGGGAGTGGCAAAGGAGAACTGGTGCTCACTTGCTGGGTCTCCCCTCTCCAACAGACAGGCCAGCAGGATGGAAGGGGAACCTTCAAGGCTCAGATCTGCCCCAAGGACCCCTTAACCAACAGAACTAAGTTAAATGGGCATAAAGGGTCCCCAAGACACCCAGCCCAAGATGCGAGCTGGCAGCTGGGGCCAGGACAGGCTGCCCAAGCCTGGTGGAGGACTGGGGTGGCTGCACTGAGGCAGCCCAGGGGGAATGCAGGGTGCTGCATGCTGTGGCTGGGAGGGGATATGGAGCAGAACAACCTTGGTCCCCCATAAATTGCAAAAAAAAAAAAGCAAAGCAACATGGCTGGTGTGCCTTGGGGGGAGGGGCACCATAGCCTTTGTCTCCTCAGACCTGCACCACCATTACTGGATTTCTCAGGAGAAGAGAGGCGGGACATAGCCACAGCCGCTATCTCCTCCTGTGTGCAGCGCCCGGGTGGGTGCGGGGCCGAGGCCTGAATCTACACCCAGGGGCTCCACAACCTCCTAGGCAGGACTGAGACTTGTTTACAGCCTGAGGCAGATAGGATCTTTCTGCCCTGGTACCTCAGAGAACATGAGCTACCAAGACAAACCAGGAGCTGAGATTTGTCATGGAGCAGGGGCAGGGCGTTCTGCGGTCTTCCCCGAGCCAGCCTTCGGAGCAGTGACCCAAGGCAGAACAGGCAGCTGCACAGAGTAGCGGAGCAACCAGCATGGGGAGAGGGTGGGCAGCCATCCCCCTTCCTGGCAGGAACACAGCACCTCATCATGGTGATGGGAGGGGGTGCGATATGCCCACCTGCCTCACTAGAGTGCAGCATCTGACTGCAGCATTGGGAGGGGGAGTGACCCGCCTGCCCACCAGGTAAGAGCTCAGCTCCTGACCCAGTGTTAGGAAGGGACATGATCTGCTAGCCGGCAGCCACTGGGAGCAGCACAGACGAGTGCTCCAACAGAGGGCCTCTGGAAACAGCAAGCTGAGTTCTCAAAACAGGGAAAAGACACAAGGACCTCTCAATAAAATCATTAAGAGCACACTGTCACCAGGAGAACTAGATAACTGATACTCCTTAAGCCTCAGTGCCAGAGAGATATGAGAAAAATGAAGAAGCAGAGGAACGACTCCCTATTAAAGAGCAAGAGAAACACCCTGAAAGCATGATCAAGGAAATAGATATTGATGGCCAACTAGATCAAGATTTCAAAGAAAAGGAGTGATCAAAGTTCCGAAGGAACTAAAAGAAAGTGTTTAGAGATATAAAATATGTCAAAAAGGAAATA
This sequence comes from Camelus ferus, assembly GCF_009834535.1. Classification (NCBI taxonomy): domain Eukaryota; kingdom Metazoa; phylum Chordata; class Mammalia; order Artiodactyla; family Camelidae; genus Camelus; species Camelus ferus. The sequence goes on from NC_045709.1 coordinate 63,551,542, forward strand.
GAAGCTATAAAGAAGAACCAAGTAGAAATCGTAAACTCATTGGCTGAGATGAGAGCTGACTAAAGGCTGTACAAAGCAGGCTAGATAATGCAGAGGAATGAATAAGTGACCTAGAAGACAGGACAACAGAAAGCACTCAATCAGAACAGCTGAGAGAAAAACAAATAAGAAACAATGAAAAGAATATAAGGGACCTATGGGATAATATAAAGCGTGCCAACCTATGTGTAATAGGGGTTCCAGACGGGGAAGAAATAAAAAAAGGGGATTGAAAAGGTATTTGAAGAAATCATGACTGAAAACTTCCCAAAGTTAAAGAAGGAATCAGATATCCAAGTACAGGAGGCCCAGAGGGTTCCAAACATGAAGAACCCAAACAGACCCACACCAAGACATATCATAATCAAGATGGCCAAAGTCAAGGATAAAGAAATGATCCTAAAGGCAGCAGGAGTGAGTTACAAGGGAACCCCTATAAGGCTGTCAGCTGATTTCTCTGCACAAACACTACAGGCCAGAAGGAAGTGGCAAGATATATTCAAAGTACTGAATGAAAAAAAGATGCAGCCTAGGATACTCTATCCCGCAAGGCTATCCTTTAGAATAGAAGGAGAGATAAAGAACGTCACAGACAAGCAAAAACTGAAGGAGTTTAGCAACACTAAACCCATTCTAAAAGACATATTGACAGGTCTAGTCTAAATAGAAAAGAAGCAGTATGCTACAGAAATGAGAAACTTATAACTGGAAAGGAGATAACTGCCATGAATCACAAAAAGAATAAGCACAAAATTGTAAAAGAAGACACCTAAATCATTAAGATTGGGAGAGGGAAGCAAGGGAAGCCACTGTGGAAAACAGTATGGAGATTCCTCAAAAGACTAGGAATAGACTTACCATATGATCCAAGAAGCCTGCTCCTGGGCATATATCCAGAAAGAACCCCTCTTCAAAATGACACCTGCACCCCAATGTTCATAGCAGCACTATTTACAATAGCCAAGACATGGAAACAGTCTAAATGTCCATCAACGGATGACTGGATAAAGAATAGGTGGTATTTTATACAATGGAATACTATTCAGCCACAAAACCTGACAACATAATGCCATTCACAGCAACATGAATGTTCCTGGAGAATGTCATACAAAGTGAAGTAACCCAGAAATAGAAAGAAAAATACCATATGAGATCATTTATATGAGGAATCTAAAAACAAACAAAACATAAATACAAAACAGAAACAAACTCATAGACGTAGAATACAAACTTGTGGTTGCCAAGGGGGTGGAGGGTGGGAAGGGACAGACTGGGATTTTAAAATGCAGAATAGATAAACAAGATTGTACTGTATAGCACAGGGAAATATATACAAGATCTTGTGGTAGCTCATAGCGAAAAAAAAAGTGACAATAAATAGATACATGTACATGTATGACTGAAAAATTGTGCTCTACACTAGAATTTGCCACAACACTGTAAAATAACTATTACTCAATAAAAAAATGTAAAAAAGAAAAAAAGAAAAAAAAGAAAAAAATTTTGAGGGGACACAAACATTCCAACCATAGTATATTTTAAGTAAGTTTTTTTCAATATTTTACCATTTCTCAGTTTTTTGATCAGTAAAATAGGACAATAATGCCTGTTTCAGGGGTATTGGGAATATTCTTATATCTGTGTGTAACAAGATCTAGATTAGTAGATTAGTGAAGTACATATGTGCCTTATATGTTATAATTATTATATTTTGTTTCTGATAAAAAAATAAAAAAGGGAAGTGTTAAAGTGATAATTCCATAATTAAGTTAGTAGACATTTTTATTATGTTTCTTTTATTTAAGTTTCAAGATACCCTTATAGTTCAAATGTTTACATTTCAAATCCTTTCACTTGCCTGGCTAATTAAAAGCATAAGTTATGACATTTCTAATAAGTCTGGGTAAATAAATCACATAAAGTTATGCACAATCATTTGGATCTCTGTCAAAAAGTATTCAAGGACTCATTTGAAACAAAATTACAAAATGTTCACTATAGTTAAAGACTTTTGAAAAATAACTACTGTTTAGAAAAGTTCTCTGTTGTAAGAATTATTTTTTAGCAAATACATCAAGAAAAGCAAATATAAAGTATAACTTCACAATTACACATTTCAAAATGAAAGACTATTACATCAATCAATAGGTCTGCAGAGCTAATAAAGCATTTGTTTTCAGGCAACACTGATTAAATAATGTCTATCATTATCAGTGTCATCTTCTCTGACTATGAAAGTTGGTACTATGAAGTTGTGTCGTAGTTTGGTGGAAATTGTACTATATTACCTGCTTCATTAAATGTTATGTTTAGCACAATGTTTAAATTGAAGCATTTAAACATTTTTAATTACCATATTAGATATTTTCCTAAAACCTAAGAACACAGTATGTGTGATTATTTCAAACTGAAATTTAAATATCGTCTCTTGATTTTTTAACATGCATTTTCTTGCTCCCCTCCTTAATAGTACTAAATTTTCAAACTGTAAGTTAAAGGCAAAATTGATTTCCTTCTTCCCAATTTTAGAGTGGATTCTGAATATATTGGCCACAATGATTTATTGAGTTTGGCAAATGACATAAGCCTCTCCAAACAGAAGGCCTGCCATATTATTTACTATTATTTTCTACAGGTGTTATGAAATGCATTAGCTCTCTCCAGTTGCTTTAGAAGTGTAAAATTATGAAGCTAAAAATTAAGAACTCCTTAAGTTAAGAGCTAAGAACTCCTTAAAACTTTCAAAAAATCCCTCCTGGAGTTAAGAATGAAGTTAATATTACATCAGAGGACAATGGGGAGAGAGAGAGAAGGTGAATAGACTTAAGAACAAACTTTTGGTGACTTCTTTTGCATTCAGGATCAAATCTCAACTGATTCTAATGTACTCTGTTCTCTCAAATCAGTGAGTTATTTGAGTTCCTTTCAAAATAGTTTGAGTTGGGTTTGCATTATGAACCAATTTCAACCATAAAATAGTTAAGTATTCTAGAATGTTTCTCTCTGTGTAAAGAACTGACATATTAGAAATGACCTTAAATACTGTCCTTTGTACAGGTGCTAATTATTGAAGGATTAATAAAATGGCTTATAAGTTGTGTTACCAGAACTATAAATCATTTTCCCCACAAAATAAGGTTGAGCCCTTGTTTATTATAGCACCATTAATAGTAAATGAAATTAGTGAGATGTCTCACTTAGAGTTTTGACAATTGTGGAAAGACTCTGATAAGGTAGAACAGGAAAATGTGTGTCTAAATCATATGCTGAGAAAGTAGATCCCCAGAAGTTGGCAAAAGTATGAGAGTTTTTATCTATAGCTAAAAGTGAGGCAAGGAAATTAGGTATCAGGGAAGATAAATTTTTTCACTTGGATGTGAGGACCCCTGCCCACTCTTCAAAATCTGATCAAAGTGCCTTCAAAAATTTAATCCACACCATTAGCCTTTAGCTCCATACTTTTCTTACCTAGAACACTAGAATACACTAAGGCACTTTCAGATTCTAAATTCTGTAAACTGAGAATACAACAAGAGGTATTTTCTTCAGCTCAGGTTTTAGTTTTTGGACTTGGTAATTTTATGACCATAAACAGTTTCTCATACTGTTTTTTTAAGGTTTCACAGGTCTCAGAGAATTTAGTGAGATCCTCAATGGTTCCACAATTATCACAGGGCTAATTCAGTTACACAATTAATCCTAGACATTCACTGGAAGAAAAATCCAACTCCAGGAATAAAGAACAGTTTTGGCAATTTTTTGGACCATGTGGCTTGGCCATAATCATCGTGCTTTTCCAAGCATCATTTCTGTTTGATTGCATTCCAAATACAGAGCATATAAATAAGTTATTTATATTAAACACTAGGAAGATAATAAAAACAAATAATCAAAAAACATTATGAGGAGTGAAGCATAAGGTACAGATTCTAATATATTCAAGTTCCAAAGAAAGTGGATTTTTAAAAAATTTATTTCTTATTTTCTTTTGTATTTTTTAAATTGAAGTATAGTCAGTTTACAATGTTGTGTCAATTTCTGGTGTACAACATAATACTTCAGTTATATAAAACATACATGTATTTGTTTTCATATTATTTTCACCATAAGCTACTACAAGATTTTGGATATAGTTCCCTGTGCTATACAGTATAAACTTGTTTATCTATTTTATACATACTAGTCAGTATCTGCAAATCTCACACTCCCAATTTATCCCTTCCCACCTGCTTTCCCCCAGTAACCATAGTTTGTTTTCTATGTCTGTGAGTCTACTTCTGTTTTATATAGAAGTTCATTTCTCTCTCTCTCTCTCTCTCTTTTTTTTTTTTTTTTGATTCCACATATGAGTGATATCATATGGTATTTTTCTTTCTCTTTCTGGCTTACTTCATTTAGAATGACATTCTCCAGGAATATCCATGTTGCTGCAAATGACACTTATTTTTTATGGCTGAGTAGTATTTCATTGTATAAATATACCACAACTTATTTTTTCCAGTCATCTGTTGATGGACATTTAAATTGTTTCTGTGTCTTGACAATTATGAATAGTGCTGCTGTGAATATTGGGCTGCAGGTATCTTTTTGAGTTAAGGTTCCCTCTAGATATATGCCTAGGAGTGGGATTGCTAGGTGATATGGTAAGTCTATTTTAAGTCTTTTGAAAGATTCTCCATACTGTTTTCCACAATGGCTGCATCAAACTATATTCCCAGGAGGGTTCCCTTTTCTCCACAGCCTCTCCAGCATTTATCATTTGTGGACTTTTGAAGGTTGGCCATTCTGACTGGTATGAGGTGATGCCTCATTATAGTTTTGATTTATATTTCTCTGATAATTAGCAATACTGAGCATTTTTTCATGTGCCTACTGGCCATTTGTATGTGTTCATTGGAGAATTGCTTGTTTAGATCTTCTGCCCATTTTTGGATTGTGTTATTTGTTTCTTTCTTATTAAGTTGTATGAGCTGTTTATATATTCTGGAAATTAAGCCCTTGTCAGTTCCATGTTTTGCAAATATATTCTCCCATTCTGTATGTTGCCATTTTATTCCCTTATGGTTTCCTTTGTTGTGCAAAAGCTTGTAAGTTTAATTAGGTCTTACTTATTTATTTTGCTTTTATTTCTATTGCTTGGGTAGACTGACCTAGGAGAACATTGCTGAGATGTATATGAGATCATGTTTTGCCTATGTTTTCTTCTAGGAGATTTGTTGTGTCTTGTCTTATGTTTAAGCCTTTAAGCCATTTTGGGTTTATTTTTGTGTATGATGTGAGGGAGTATTCTAACTTCATTGATTTACATACTGCTGTCCAGTTTTCCCAGCACCATTTCTACACATCCTCAAAGCTTGTGTTATGTATGCAGTATCTGACTATACCAGAAAAAGACTGATGTTATAACTCCAATGACAGTAAAATATGTTCTTTCTAACAGTTGCTTAATATTTTGCAATAACCTAATGCTCTGCATTGTCAGTGGGGTTTGGATTTCATTCAGCAGATTTGGTGATACAGAATTTCAATTACATTAGAATGCATTATAATGTTATTTCAAGGAAGGTCAGTAGAATATCTCAAGTTCCATACCATTTTGCTGGATGAAATTATTATTTATATATTTCATTTTTATTTATAAAATGTAGGTATTACTTGAATAGGAGTATTAAAACAGTCTGTAAAAATGGAATATAGATAAAAGTTAAATCAAGAACCAATGTTTTGCAGACACTAGGTTCCTGTATTGGTATATCAGTGTGATTAAATAAATATGCATGTACACACACACACACACATAAAATATCTGTGAATGTTTGTGCTGTATTAACTTTTGGAAAAATTAAAAATTTTAAATAGCAAAATAAGAAATGAATGGAACTGTAAAATCCAAAATATATTGCCTATTGATGCTACTGATATTAATGGATTTATTTTTGGATTGATTATTAGGTTAAACTATATCTTTTGCATAGAAATTACTTGTAGAAAATTTAAAATGTTAACATACAGAAGTGCTCCACTCATAACTGCAAGCACAATCACTTTATCTGGCTACTTATACAGTTTACAGCATATTATTTAACATATTATTTAAGGTTGTTTCTTAAAATTAACTTTAAAGTTTCAATCTAATATAATTTGACTGTGGGGAGAGCATTTTCCATCACTCTAAAATTCCATCACTCTATACACTTTTGGTACTCTCACTTTTAGTAGCCTGCAGTCCAACATCTGAAACAATTTGACCTTGTGACCTATAAAGTGCTTTTGATCATCTTTATGTCTGCAATATCTTTTGAAGGTCATTGTGGCAATTTAGAAGTTGAGCTCTGATTTCAAGTTAGGTGATGCATTTCATTCTCATTTTATTGTGAGAAAAAAATAACTAATTTTTGCACGTGTTCAAGAATATCCAGAAAATTATACCTAAACTATCATGTCATTCAAGGTATAAAATATACTTTAAAATGATTTCAGTATAATAGTATTTTAAGCATTAATATAATTAAACAACTTATTTTTTCTATTTCTCACTGTCATTAATAAATCCTAATTGATGAGTTGAAAATTGTTTAGTAAGTAGGTAAAATCGACAGAATAATCAAGATAATAATACCAGTTATTTTATGATTATACATTAGACAGACTAATTGCATGGAAACGGTTTTCCAAAAAAAAATCTTGAAACTCTACATCTCCTTTAAATCCTCAACACATAAGAGATAATGTTTTGTAATGAAAACATTGCATTGGGACCTGAAATTTTAAATTCTAGTTGCAGCATTTCTTTTCACTAAATACTTTTTTAAAAATACAAATATTTTCTATATTTATTTCTGTTTATTTATAAATTTTGCCTCTACATATAATCTGGTGACATCAAGTTTATCTAAATAGATTGTCTAGTTTTCAATTATCTGCTGTAAATTTGGACTCAGTTAGCCTTTGTTATTGGTATTATCCATGGAAAAATAAAATAGTTAAATTGTAGCCAAAAATGTTCAGTGGTTTTCTAGTTTATCTGAGGTTTACTTAAATTGTTAGGGTAAGTAACTAAGCCTGTTGTATAATTTTCACACTAATAATGTTGAACTATTAAAATGACATAAATACTCTATGAATTTTAAGGAAATTCAATGGAAACTCAGGCTTACTATCTGAAGGTTGAGAAGGACTAGGAAGTAAAATTAAGAACTGTTATTGTGACAGTTTACTTGGCATGAATTTATATGTTTCATTTTATAGCCCCCAATTTTTGAGTAATAATTAATATTAGCCCAAAGCTTAACAAATAATTAAGTCTCCTTATTAAATCTATCTCACATCTTCTCATGAACCATCTTTTAGCAGAAAATCTCCATCATACTTGGTTGAAAAGCTAGAAAACTTCAAATTAGACTACCTTTATCTTTCTAGCAAAAAAAAAATGAAAATTTCCGTATTTCTACACCTTCCTTCTCTTTTGTTATTTCCTTTACATGAAAGAAGTACCCCTCTTCTTATCAAAGGCTCTCCTTGCTTTGAATTATCTAACCTTTCTCAGGGGCTTAGTTGCTTTATACTTCTCCCCTCAATCATCAACATTTATGTCTTCATTCTTTCATTTCCATCAGCCTATAGTCAGGGTACAATATATCCTACATTTAAAATTTCCTATTTTTATCTCAAATTCTCTTTCAGTTACCACAACAGTTCTTTTCTCTTTATAAATAAAACTTAGAAGACATTGTTTTTATATTTAATTTCCCTTATGCTATTATTTATCTAATTAATTCTAGTATAGCTTGCCCTCCTACAATTTGATTATAGTCTTATCAATGTAACCTAAAATGTCTTATTGCAAAATTCTTGAACTTCTTATTTGTCATCATTCTTGGCCTTTTATTGCTATCCTAAAGTGTTAAAAAGTTATAATTTAAAATGCTTACTTCTCTTTCCTTTTGACAGAACTATACCTTAGTTTTACTCTAAGCTTACTATATCCTTCCCTTGATCCCAATTCTAAATATTAGAATTCCTAGGCTTTATGATTTATCTATACCCTTTCAATATCAGATATATTTCCATTGATTTTAAATTATGTAAAATAAAAGAGTTTCACCTTTATTAATTAAGTCATTGATTTTCTTCCTAAATGCAGACTCAAAACCTATTCACCTTGACTCTCCCCTTTTCGTATTGCACTTGTCCTGGCTCCTCCCACATCTTCAACACTCACACATCATTTTAACTTAACCACTATGATCAGATTACTCAGACTTTGCATAAAGTGGCCTTGTGTCCTGAAATTGTAAGCTCCTATCTCATGACTGACTCCTTTTCACTTTTTCTTTTCTTACATTAAAACATTTCCTCCAGAGAAAGATTTTCCTAATCATCAACTCTAAAGCTGGATTCTATTATTTTCATTACAGAAATCAAGTTTTTCCTTTCATTACAATGTAATGTATAGTTATTCATTTATTCTTTGATTATCTCTATTTCCCCAAAATTGTTATACTTCTGGACATCAAAGACTAAAAATATTTTTCATTATTATATACAGGATACTTAACATTAAAGAACGAGTAGACTAATGAATGGACCAGAAAGTCCTTCCTTCCAAAGTTTTCTGACACCAAAACCTATAGGTCCTCACTATACCAGATTATCTTCTAAACCCTGAGAACATTAGCAGCAATGTCAAAAATTATAACTTTTTGCATTGATCTTGGAAACAAAAGTAGTTCTTAAAAGATATGGCACACAAGTAACTCACACAATTAGCTATGTCATGGAGTTTCTTATCAAAATTCTGGTTTTCATAAAATCAGAATATTTGAGCAGCTAGTGTACACACAATTTGTTTTCCAGCTTAGTAAAATTGTCTGTATATTTATTCAAAGGAAGCAAATGAAATCTTATTTCCTCTTTTGGTCTAATCAGGAAAAAAAATGTCCATCCTAGGAGTTTCAGGACCCATTGTCCACAGCTTCCTTTAGCTACATATCCACAGTTCCTGATCCACCCAACCTCCTGAGATATTTATAATTATTCATTTATGTATCATACACAATTTTCCAGGTATCACATGAGATATCAACCATATAAAGATACATGGAGGAAGCAAATCCTCTTTTCAAAATGTAAAAGTTTAGTTAATGAGATAAATATATAAAAGAGTAATTGTATAAAGAGTACTTGTAAGATAATATGTAAGCAAAGAAACAGTAATAACAGAGGGCATTATTGAGCCACCAAGAAAAAAGTGTAAAATAAATGAAATCCATGAAGGAGCAGTCCTTGAGTCTTCCTGAATCAGGAAGGAAAAGTTATCATTAGCAGCAGCCCAAACTACTGGAACCTAGAGTCCATCTTACTTGTGTATAGGATGCTAAAAATAAGCCCTAAGGCCTCTTCACTTCTATCTTCTACACTTGCTTACAAAGAAGTTTCTACTTACCCCTTCTCTTAATCTAATTTTGGGACTGAAACTTGGTCCTCATTATCTAGCCAAGTATTGTACTTGTTTCCCTAACAAAAATGTCTAACCTAAATTTCAAACAACTTGCCCAAATCTAAGCTCTTAACAGCCCTTGCCACCAGAAATTGGGCTCTTGCTTCTATTTTCCCAGTACTTTGTTATACCAATACCATGAATATAATAGTCAGTATTCACAAGGCACCATCTGCCTAACTTTATATATCCCCTGCTAACTAAATTCCTTTCTTTTCCTGACTTGTCATCAATTTGGACCCTCAAATAGCAATAAGTGCTTAAATTCTTACAGTGTTCAGACAACTTGCAAGTGATAAGCTCCTTATTCCAATTAGTTTCCACTCTAACTCTGGGTCTTCCAAGATTTCTCCCCTTATATTGACTAAATTATGGATGTGTCATGATTTCTCATACCAAGGAATACTTTATTTATATATTTTTTCATTTCTGAACTTGTCTTCAACTCTACTTAACCACACCATCCAATTTCACCAACATTTAGTAAGAAGAAATTCCTCCATCATTGAAATTTTGCAGACTCTATCTTAATTTTCTTATATCTATTTAATTTACTTCTTGACCTACCTGTGGTCCTTAGTCCTGAGGCTGCTTTGGTTCCTTTAAGAGCCTGCCACTTGACAAAGATTTTCCATATTTGACTTTATTAAGCATATCTACTGTTACTATCCAGTTTCCAGGACCATTAATCTGATTGAAAACCAGTGGATTTTTTCTCAGTTTACTGAATAAAGACTGGAAATATTTTGAAAACTTTCCCAACATTTAAAAAATAATTATAGATATTTCCAATATGTTATATGTTATATAAAAGTTTTGAGATTACTTAAAATGTAACTGCTTTGTTCAGAAGATGATTATCTGTAATTCCACTTTAAATTCCTTAATGTGATACATTTCAGCTATTTGTGATACACAAATGATGTAAATTTAAGTATATTTTTAAATTAATAAATACATCACAAGACTTTTTTTTCCTACTATGAATCCCAAGGATGTCTTTTTCCTAAATAATGGAACTATAAAATTTCAAATTCTGTTTAAAACTTTGATGTTAAGAGGAAAATGAGTGATGCATTATTATTTTCTTCTGAGACCTCAGTTTAAAACTCCTATTATGTTTAAATTTAATTGAATTAAATTCACCAACAAAATATATGGATTTCTTTCAATACACAGATTGTTGTAAGCTAGACATAAATATATATACATATTTATGCTGGTACTAACAAAAATTTTTCTAATCATTATACAGTGGATAAAATATAATGTCCTGTGTAAATCTCTGAGTCATGGTAACATCTATGCCAAAGTGCAAAGTCAGCATTCATTGCATTAGGATTAAGAAATTTATACTTGATGACATTCACAATTCTTACTTTGTCTAAGTAGGATGATGACAGGTTTCTCCTCAGTTCTCTCATTGTTAGCCCCCACTTACTCCAATTAAACATTTACAAATTAGTTATTTTCTTCTGGTTGAACTGAGATTCTCATTCAAATCACCTTATGATATTTGGATAATGATTTAATGATATAATTTAATGTTTGTCATTAATTATAATAATAAATATGTTAACATAAATACTTTTTATTTTCAAGAAGAAATTTTCTGTAGAATCATTGACCAGTAAAGACTATAAAGTTAATGAGTAAATATAGACTATACATATATTTTTTATAGACCTGATGTATTTGATAGGGTTGTATAAATAGAATGTCATATTTCCATTGTCTAAAGGGACTTTGAAGGAATGTACCATTGTATAAAATTAACCATCCCAAACCACAAACTATAAATATTAACCTTTTGGCTTCTGATGTTTGCCATTAGAAGTTTTAATTGCCAAGGCCTGAACTATAAAGGTTGGTATACTTTGTTACTTTGCCTCAAAATCAAATGACTGTCACAAGCTAAAGCTATATGTAGACATTCTGTGGATTTAGATGACTGCTGTCAGCTTTAATCAGTTCTAATCCACAATAAATTACAGTTTGAGTAATTGCTTATATAACTAATTTTTGTTGTATCTAGGAAAATATTTTTTAAAATAAGTTTAGTTGAGCAACTGATGTTAAATTTAATTGCTATCTGTTAAGTTGTTAATTTAATAATAATATTAGCTCTTATTGAATGTACTATGTATTAAACTTGCAATAGAGAAGAACAAATCTGACTCTATATTAGATCTGTTCCATTAGCTCTAACCATGTGCTGTGTTTTCTGTTCTTAGTCATGCTCGTTCTGTACCTTTTGTAAAAGAATGTTGTCTATAACCTGAAACTTACAGAGTAGCCCATTCTGAAGACTCTGACAATCAAGGTTATAACACTTTCCCATTTATATAGAGATAAAAAGTTACAGAACAGAGAATAATATTTGTCTTATTGGAGGTTTATAGGAATATCATGACCTGATCTAAGTGGATAGCAGAAAGGATTCTGATACCAAGATGTTTGCAACAACCAAACACACCCCCTCGTCTTTTTAGTATACAGGAGACTAAATTCTGACTTGGGTAAAATGGTTCTCTAAGATATTAATCCCCCATCTTTTTGGTCTGCTGATTTTCCAAATAAAGTCATTTTTCTCTCGCCCACACATCATCTCCTGATTTATTGACTTGTCATGTGGTGAGTAGAATGAGTTTGGTCTCAGTAACAAGCTGTGTGCTAAGTTTTAAGTTCATTAATATCTCTTTCATCCTCAAAAAACCCAATGTGGGTATTTCTGTTCTATTACCTGAGTGGCCCTCAATTGCGTATAATTTTGATCCCTTAGGAGACATTACACAATGTTTAGAAACATTTTTGATTATCAAAACTGTGATGGGACCAGGGTATAAGTTCTACCAGTGAGTAGAAGCCAAGGATGCTACTAAACATCCTACAGTATACAAGAGAGTTCTTACAACCAAAAATTATCATCTTTAAAATCATAGTAGTGCTAAGTTTGAAAAACCTGAGACCATCCAGAGCTGTTTAAAATAGCCAAATCATTGAAACAAGCCCATTTTTGAAATGGCTAAAAGGACACAACTAAAGGCAAGTATTGTCTATAAAGAAGAAGCAGGGCTAAAAATCAAAGAGAGGAATATGTATATGTATATATATATGTCTATATACATATACATATACATATTGCATATATATTGCCTTATTGAGGTATAAAGGTATAATTGACATACAAAATTACATATATTTTGAGTGGGCAAAGTGATGATTTTATGTACATATCCATTGTGAAAAATTTCCAGAGCTGTTAATGAACATATCCATCACTTAACATATTTAACTTATTTTTTGCTTTTTGCTTTCTGCTTTTTGCTTTTTGTTTTGTTTTATTTTATTTTTATGAGAAAGCTTAAGATCTACTCTCTTAGCAACTTTCAAGTGTACAGTACAGTATTATCAGCTATAGTCACCATGCTATACATTAGATCCTCAGGCTTTAATCATCTTATAAATGAAAATATATACCCTGTTACCAACATCTCCTCAATTTTTCCCAGTCTGCAAATTACAGTTCCACTCTCTGTTTTCATAAATATGGTTTCTTAAAAAATCACATATAACTGATACTTTGCAGTATTTTTCTTTCTCTGTCTGGCTTACTTTGCTTAGCATAATGCCTTGCAGGTATATCTATGTTATACCAAATGTCAGGATTTCTTTATTTTTCAAGAGACTATCATTTCCCCATTGGGTATTCTTGCCTCCATTAATATATTTGTTATATTATATGCTATATCACTATAAAATATATTCACATTTAATCTTTGATTCTGTAATAGCTGTTATTTGACACTTCTTTTTATACAATGTCATATGGATTAGAAGTATGTAAGCTTAATTTCAGTGCAATATTAAAAAATGATTCACTATTAAACAATTAAGGAAAAACTGATGAATATTTGTTATATGGGTAAATATGGGTAGGAGTTTACCATGGAGTTTTTGACACACCTACAGGGTATATAAATAGACACATACTTAACTATAAAAGTATTCTACTTAATAAGTATATCAATTAGGCAATACAGATATTAACCATCTGACTAAAACTGTGATAGATTATTAGGAGTATACAAAAGTACCACGTGCAACATCTTTCACTGAGGACATACTTTATGAAAGAGAGAAATTGGGCACCAAGGACAATGACCACAAATACAAGGGTAATACATACATTTAAATATATAAATCTTAGCATGAATAATAATTAAGAGAAGCATTTTGTAAGTAGTTACTAAAAATCAACAATATTATAGAGTTAAAACATTTCTTTTTGTTACTAGAGGCTTCAAAGAGGTTATGAGTAAATAGAGAAAAAATACTGGCAAACAATTTGATTATTATGCATATTAGGATATTAAATCTCTAAAGTAGTCAGCAGAACACATAGTACAGAATTCTCACTAATAGCTTATTGCAACTATGAAGTCCATATTACAGTGTCTCTAATTTATATATTCTCTCATCTTCCTTTTCTTATATTCATTGTCCTGAAGACACCTCTAGAGGAAAAAATAAGTATTCTTATCAGTTGATGAAATACATTTCTTTTGGGGGGGGGGCAGGACCAGTCCCATTACTCCTTTCACGTCTTCACCTTAGGGAAGGCATAGCCTAGAAGTTCTTGAAAATATGTCAGTTCTATAGCAGGTTTCCCTCATGTTCTCTTGGATATAACTTCATCTAGTTTAATTTCTGTTTATCTCATCTTAGCTTACTGTTTTTAATTTCACAAATGTTTTCTCTATTGATGGCATTCTGTTTCGTTTTTGCTTTATGTGTAGGAACTTTTGGGTGCAGGGTGATTAGACATGTGTGTGATTGTTCTGTGCATCTTAATCCAGTCTTCAATGAGTCTCTCTTCAAGTGTAAAGAAAGAACTTGGCTGTAATCCCAGATAATTCAGAACCATTCAAAATAGTAGAGGATAAAATCATTTCTATTTTTACTCTAAGGGTTCTGAATTACTAATATAATAAAATGAGGAAAAAATTTTGGCAAGTTGCTGTTTTAGTGTCCAGATATGGAATAAAATGAAATATGTAGTCGCATAGAAACAATTTTCAAGACCATTCCTGTACTAAAAGAAGAGTTAGGAAGTTTTTGTTCTAAAAGATGTAATTAACATGATTGTTAAGCCTTTTTTTAAACATTATTTATTGATTTATAATCATTTTACAACGTTGTGTCAAATTCCAGTGTTCAGTACAATTTTTCAGTTATTCGTGGACATATACACACTCATCGTCACATTTTTTTCTCTGTGAGTTATCATAATATTTTGTGTATATTTCCCTGTGCTATACAGTGTAGTCTATTCTACAATTTTGAAATCCCAGTCTATCCCTTCCCACCCTCCACCCTCCTGGTAACCACAAGTCTGTATTCTCTGTCTGTGAGTCTATTTCTGTCCTTTATTTATGCTTTGTTTTTCTTTGTTTTTGTTTTTTAGATTCCACATATGAGCGATCTCATATGGTATTTTTCTTTCTCTTTCTGGCTTACTTCATTTAGCAAGACATTCTCCAGGAGCATCCATGTTGCTGCAAATGGCATTATGTTGTCGGTTTTTATGGCTGACTAGTATTCCATTGTATAAATATACAACATCTTCTTTATCCAGTCACCTGTTGATGGACATTTAGGCTGTTTCCATGTTTTGGCTATTGTAAATAGTGCTGCTATGAACATTGGGGTGCAGGTGTTATCTTAAAGTAGATTTCCTTCTGGATACAAGCCCAGGAGTGGGATTCCTGGGTCATATGGTAAGTCTATTCCTAGTCTTTTGAGGAATCTCCACACTGTTTTCCATCGTGGCTGCACCAAACTGCATTTCCACCAGCAGTGTAGGAGGGTTCCCCTTTCTCCACAGCCTCTCCAGCATTTGTCATTTGTGGATTTTTGAATGATGGCCATTCTGACTGGTGTGAGGTGGTACCTCATTGTAGTTTTGATTTGCATTTCTCTGATAATTAGTGATATTGAGCATTTTTTCATGTGCTTTTTGATCATTTGTATGTCTTCCTTGGAGAATTGCTTGTTTAGGTCTTCTGCCCATTTTTGGATTGGGTTGTTTATTTTTTTCTTATTGAGTCGTATTAGCTGCTTATATATTCTGGAGATCAAGCCTTTGTAGGTTTCACTTGCAAAAATTTTCCCCATTCCGTAGGTTTTCTTCCTGTTTTACTTTTGGTTTCCTTTGCTGTGCAGAAGCTTGTAAGTTTCATTAGGTCCCATTTGTTTATTCTTGCTTTTATTTCTTCTAGGAGAAAATTTTTGAAATGTAAGTCAGATAAAGTTTTGCCTATGTTTTCCTCTAGGAGGTTTATTGTATGTTGTCTTATGTTTAAGTCTTTAATCCATTTTGAGTTGATTTTTGTATATGGTGTAAGGGAGTGTTCTAGCTTCATTGTTTTACATGCTGCTGTCCAGTTTTCCCAACACCATTTGCTGAAGAGACTGTCTTTATTCCATTGTATATTGTTGCCTCCTTTGTTGAAGATGCGTTGAGTGACCAAAAGTTTCTGGGTTCATTTCTGGGCTCTCTATTCTGTTCCATTGGTCTATATGTCTGTTTTGGTACCAATACCATGCTGTCTTGATGACTGTAGCTCTATAGTATTGTCTGAAGTCTGGGAGAGTTACTCCTCCAACCTCTTTCATTCTCTTCAGTAATGCTTTGGCAATTCTAGGTCTTTGATGGTTCCATATGAATTTTATTATGATTTCTTCTAGTTCTGTGAAATATGCCCTGGGTAATTGGATAGGGATTGCATTAAATCTGTAGATTGCCTTGGGCAGTGTGACCATTTTAACAATATTGATTCTTCCAATCCAAGAGCATGGAATATCTTTCCATTTTTTAAAGTCTTCTTTAAATTCCTTCATCAATGGTTTAGAGTTTTCTGTGTATAATTCTTTCACCTCCTTGGTTAAATTTATTCCCAGATATTTTATTACTTTGGGTGCTATTTTAAAGGGGATTGTTTCTTTACTTTCTTCTTCTGTTGATTTATCATTAGTGTAAAGAAACGCAACTGATTTTTGAACATTAATTTTGTAACCTGCTACCTTGCTGAATTCTTCAATCAGCTCTAGTAGCTTTCGTGTGGACCTTTTAGGGTTTTCTATATATAGTAACATGTCATCAGCATATAATGACACTTTTAACTCTTCTTTTCCAATTTGGATCCCTTTTATTTCTTTCTCTTGCCTGACTTCTGTGGCTAGGACTTCCAGGACTATGTTGACTAGGAGTGGTGATAGTGGGCATCCTTGTCTTGTCCCAGATTTTAGTGGGAAGCTTTTGAGTTTTTCACCGTTGAGTACTATGCTGGCTGTAGGTTTGTCATATATAGCTTTTATTATGTTGAGACATGTTCCCTCTATACCCACTTTGGCGAGAGTTTTTATCATAAATGGGTGTTGAATTTTATCAAATGCTTTTTCTGCATCGATTGAGATGATCATGTGGTTTTTGTCCTTTCTCTTGTTGATGTGATGTATTACACTGATTGATTTGCGTATGTTGAACCAGCCTTGTGTCACTGGGATGAACCCCACTTGGTCATGATGTATAATCTTTTTTATGTGTTGTTGGATTCTATTTGCTAAAATTTTGGTGAGGAATTTGGCGTCTATGTTCATCAGTGATATTGGCCTATAATTCTCTCGTTTTGTAGTGTCTTTGCCTGGTTTTGGTATCAGGGTGATGGTGGCTTCATAGAATGAGTTTGGGAGTATTCCCTCCTTTTCAATCGTCTAGAAGAGTTTGAGAAGGACTGGTATGATTTCTTCTTTGTATGTTTGGTAGAATTCCCCGGTGAAGCCGTCCGGTCCTGGACTTTTATTTGTAGGGAGGTTTTTAATTGCTATTTCTATTTCCTTTCTAGTGATCGGATTGTTCAAGTGTTCAGATTCTTCTTGATTCAGTTTTGGTGGACAGTATGATTCCAGAAACTTGTCCATCTCCTGTAGGTTATCCAGTTTGGTTCCATATAGTTTTTCATAATATTCTCGTATGATATTCTGTATTTCTATTTTGTTTGTTGTAATTTCTCCATTTTCCTTTCTTAGTTTGCTAATTTGTGCTCTCTCTTTTTTCTTCTTTGTGAGTTTGGCCAGAGGTTTGTCGATTTTATTTACTTTTTCAAAAAACCAGCTTTTGGTTTGGTTGATTTTTTCTATGGTCTTGTGAATCTCTATTGTATTTAATTCCTCCCTGATCTTTATTATTTCCTTCCTTCTGCTGCTTTTTCGGGCTTTTTGTTCTTCTTTTTCTAATTCATTCAGGTGGTGGGTTAAATTGTTCATTTGAGATTGTTCTTCTTTTTTGAGGAAGGCCTGTATCGCTATAAACTTCCCTCTTAGCACTGCCTTTGCTGTGTCCCATAGGTTTTGAGTGGTTGTGTTTTCATTATCATTTGTCTCAAGGTATTTTTTAGTTTCAGCTTTGATTTCCTCATTGATCCATTGTTTTTTCAATAACATATTGTTTAATCTCCATGCTTTCCTTTTTCTCTCCTTTGTTTCTCTGTTGTTGATTTCCAGTTTCATGGCATTGTGGTCAGTAAAGATGCTTGAGATAATTTCTATCTTCTTAAAGTTGTTGAGGTTTCTTTTGTGCCCAAGTACATGATCGATCCTGGAAAATGTTCCATGTCCACTTGAAAAGAATATATATCCTATTTTTTGGGGGGTGTAATGCTCTGAAAATATCCACCAAATCTAGTTTTTCTATTGTACTATTTAATTTCTCTGTTGCCTTGTTTATTTTCTGTCTGGAAGATCTGTCTAGTGAAGTTAATGCAGTGTTAAAATCTCCAACTATGATTGTATTCCCATCAATATCCCCCTTTATCTCTGTTAGTAATTCTTGTATGTACTTAGGTGCTCCTATATTGGGTGCATATATATTAACGAGTATAATATCCTCATCATGTATCACTCCTTTAATCATTATAAAATGTCCTTATTTATCTTTCTTTATGGCCATTGTTTTAAAGTCTATTTTGTCTGAGATCAGTACTGCAACACCTGCTTTTTTGGCTTTTCCATTTGCATGGAATATCTTTTTTCATCCTTTCACTCTCAATCTATATGTGTCCTTCTCCCTAAAGTGGGTTTCTTGTATGCCGCATATTGAAGGTTCTTGCTTTATTATCCAGTCTGCCACTCTATGTCTTTTGACTGGAGCATTTAGACCATTACCATTTACAGTAATTAATGATAGGTGTGTGTTTATTGCCATTTTGATGTTATATTTGCAGTTGAATTGGTATATCCTCTTTGTTCCTTTCTTCTTCCTGTTGTGGTTTGGTAATTTTCCTTTGTATTATCATGGATTTTATTTAATTTTTGTGACTCCTTTGTAAATTTTTGGCTTGTGGTTACCGTTTTTTGTAAATCTATCAACCCATTACTATAACTGTTTTTATTAAACTGATAGTAACATGATCTCAAACCCATCCTACTGTTATAAAAAAATTAAAAAAGAAAGAAAAAGTATTCTATATTTCCCTGCCTCCCTCTCCGACTCTCAGTGATTTGTATGTCTTCTTTTATAATTTCATGTTTACTTTATTTGTAATTCATGAGTTATCACCTTTCCAGTTGTGTGTTTCTCATTTCTGTAGCATCATGCTGCTTTTCTATTTAGAATAGCCCTTTCAATATATCTTTTAGCATGGGTTTAGTGTTGCTAAACTCCTTCAGATTTTTTTGTCTGTGAAACTCTTTATGCCTCCTTCTATCCTCAAGGATAGCCTTGCTGGATAAAGGATCCTAGGCTGCATCTTTTTTTCATTCAGGGCTTTGAATATATCTTGCCACTTCCTTCTGGCCTGTAGTGTTTTTGTAGAGAAATCAGCTGAGAGCCTTATGGGGGTTCCCTTGTAACTTACTCTTTGCTTTTCTCTTGCTGCCTTTAGAATCATTTCTTTATCCTTGACTCTGGCCATCTTGATTATGTTATGTCTTTTTGTGGGTCTATTTGGGTTCTTCCTGTTTGGGACCCTCTGAGCTTCCTGTACTTGGACATCTGATTCCTTCTTTAAGTTTGGGAAGTTTTCAGTCATGATTTCTTCAAAAACCTTTTCAATCCCCTTTGATCTTTCTTCTCCTTCTGGGACCCCTATTATGCGATGATTGGGACACTTTATATTATCCCATAGGTCCCTTATGCTATTTTCATTATTTTTTATTTGCTTATCTTGTAGTTTTTCTGAATAGTTGCTTTCTATTGCCCTGTCTTCTAGATCACTAATTCGTTCCTCTGCATTATCTAGTCGGCTTTGCACAGCTATTAGATCATTCCTCATCTCTATCAATCAGTTTATCCATTCTACTTGGCTCTTCTTTATATCTTCAATTTCATTTTTGACATATTTTATATCTCTAAACACTATCTCTTTTAATTCCTTCAGCAATTCGATCACTCCTTTTTTGAAATCTTGATCTAGTAGGCTATCGATGTCTATTTCGTTAATCTTTCTTTCAGGGGATTTCTCTTGTTCTTTTAATTGGGAAATGTTTTTCTGCTTCTTCATCTTGCTCATACCTCTTTGGCACTGTGGTTTATGGAGTATCAGTTGTTTATTTTGGTCCTTAAGGATTTTATCTATCTGATGCCTATTTAGGAATAGAACTTAGGAAAAAAAGAAAAAAAAAAATAAGAGAGAGAGAGAAAGAATTTTAAAAGAAGGGAGAAAGAGGGTTTGAAAACAGTGTATAATGAATAATAGAAGAGTGAGTTGAAGCCGAGAATTAATCGGGTTGAGACCTCCTTTTAAAACCTTTACAAAAAAAAAAGGGGGGTGGAGTGAATTGATGTATTTGAAACCTGTGTCTATTCAATAGCAGGACATCAAAACCCAAGAGAAATAGAAATGAATTAAGAGAGTAATAGAAAATAGAACAGGTGAAAACAGATTTAAAAAAAAAGGGGGGGGGGGGTTGTCGGTGTTCTCCTGGAGTCTGTGTGCTTTTAATGTGAAGTCTTTTTGTCTTCGTCCTGTTTTGGAAGCTCAGCTTGCTGTTTTCAGAGGCCCTCCGTTGGCGCCCTCTTCTTTGCTGCTCCCAGCACCTGTCGGCAAGCAGATCGGGCCTCCTCCTAACACTGGGTCAGGTGCAGCTCTCCTCTGCTGTGGGCGGGCAGGTCGCTGCCCCTCCGGATGCTGCAGTCAGATGTTGCAGACTGGCCAGGTAGAAGGGCTGGTCATGCCCCCTCCAAGCACCTCAGTCAGGGGCTGTGTTCCTGCCTGAAAGGCGGGGGGCTGCTCTCCCGCTACCTGCGCCACCGGTAGCTCCGCTGCTCTGTGCAGCTGTGCGCTCCGCCCTGGTCGGCGCTCCGCCCTGGTCGGCCTTCTGCCCTGGTCGGCGCTCCACAGGTAGGCTTGGGGAAGACCGAGGGACAGCCTTGTCCCTGCTCCGAGCCAGAACCCAGCTCCTTGTTTGTTTTTGTGGAGCAAGTTCTCTGAGGGACCAGGATGGAAGGATCCTATCTGCCCTGGGCTGCAGGCCAGTCTCAGTCTGGCCTTTGAGGCTGCCAAGCCCTTCGGTGCGGATGCAGGTTTCGCCTCTGCCCCCGCCTGAGTGCTCAGCGCGGAGTATATGGCTGCTGTGCCTGAGCCCCGCCTCTCTTCCCCCGAAAACTTTCCGCGGGTTTTCAGAGATGGGGGTGTGCACCCTTCCCCCGAGAGCACATCAACCTTTCTGTTTTATGGAGGGCCCAGGTTGTTGTGCCCTGTGCACCCACAGCCACGGCGTGCAGCCCCTTGCGTTCCCCCGGGGCTGCCTCCGTGCAGCTGCCCCTGTCCTCCGCCCGGCTTGTGCAGCCTGGCCCTGCCCGCCGCTGCCGTCCCGCGTCTCAGGCTGGGTGTCGGGGGGACGCTCTGTGCCCGTTTAACTTAGTTCTGTTAGTTAAGGGCTGCTCTGTACAGATCCGAGCCTCGGAGGCTCCCCCTCTGTCCCGCTGGCCTCTCAGTTGGAGAGGGGAGACCCAGCGAGCGAGCGCCAGTCCTCCTTTGCCGCTCCCTCCCCACGGGACCCGTCCCGCGCTGCTTTGTCTTTTGTTCTTTTTTCCTTTTCTCCAACAGATTTTTGGCGTCTTTATCTTTTGAAGAGGGCGATGTTCTGTCGGAGTTCCGCAGGTGCTCTGGTTGGCTGAGTGGGTCTGTAGATGTGGGTCTTGGTGTATTTGTGGGAGAGGTTGAGCTACGAGCGCCCTTCTACTCCGCCATCTTTTCCCGGAAGCCCGAAATACATTTCTAATGAGAAACAGTTTTAATTATTATTCCCTAAAAGGGGAAAATTATCATATTAAAATAATTTTCTTAATTTTATTTTTTAACATTTTTGATTGAGTTATAATCATTTTACAGTGTTGTATCAAATTCCAGTGGAGAGCACACTTTTTCATTTATACATGAACATACATATATTCATTGTCATTTTTTTTCTCTGTGAGCTACCATAAGATCTTGTATATATTTCCCTGTGCTATACAGTATAATCTTGTTTATGTATTCTACATTTTGAAATCCCAATCTGTCCCTCTCCACCTTCCCATCCCCCACCCCCTTGGCAAACACAAGTTTGTTTTCTATGCCTATGACTCTGTTTCTAATTTGTATTTATGTTTTATAGTTTTGATTTTGTTTTAGATTCCACATATGAGTGATCTCATGTAGCATTTTTCTTTCTCTTTCTAGCTTACTTCACTTAGAATGACATTCTCCAGGAAGATCCATGTTGCTGCAAATGACTTTATGTTGTTGGTTTTTATGGTTGAATAGTATTCCATTGTATAAATATATGACATCTTCTTTATCCAGTCATCTGTTGATGGACATTTAGCTGTTTCCATGTCTTGGTTATTGTAAATAGTGCTGCTATGAATATTGGGGTGCAGTTGTCATTTTGCAGTAGGGTTCCTTCTGAATATATGCCCAGGAGCAGGATTCCTGGGTCATATGGTAAGTGTATTCCTAGTCTTTTGAGGAATCTCCATACTGTTTTCCACAGTGGCTGTACCAAACTGCATATTAAAATAATTTAAGTCAAAAGTCTAAAAAAATAAGAAACAATTAATATGTAAACTGAAAACCATCCCTTTAAGTTCTTATATATATTTATTTATATGTAATTCTAATTTTTTTATATGTACTTACTCATGTAACCCCAATGAAACTTGGTATAATCGTTTCATGAATTAAAAATTCAAGAAATATTTGTTTTAATGTTTACAAGTTACCTAAACAAGTAGCAAGAATTAATTTAAACATTGAATTTTTCTGCATAAAAAACATATATTATTGCATGATACTGACTTTAGGACATACATTCAATTTTATATTCAACTTGTTAATATGGAATTAAAATGAAACTGAAAAGTTAAATCATGCTAAAAGCAGCCTAGTTGTATTCTTAGAAAAAGTAGTTTTAACTATAGGTAACCATGAAAAATCCAGAAACAAAAAAAAAATAGTGATGCAGAAAGGCTTGAAGCTGAGTCAAAGACAAACACCAATTTATAGGCAATTTCAATAGATCTCAACATTTATATTCTTCTTGGGTAGAGATTTCTGTCTTTCCATAAAAGTCCTCAAGGAAAAAAATGTATTACCTTACCTCTATTTAGTTAATAATGGTAGAGCTTAAACTGCTCCCTATCTTCTGCCATATTTCTGACAAAGAATAGTGTAGGCACTTTGTCTTTTACTTCTTTGCATATATGTGACCTGCCTGTGAGTCACTATTTACTGAAACTGAGAAAAAATATATTAAAATAATCTGTGACTGTATTTCAACTAAAGTAATGGTATCTTTTGAGTGTTGCAGTTATCTTTGTAAAATGTCACATCAAAGTTGCTATTCCTTTCCTTATTTCATGTGGTTGTGTAAGGAGCTTTACTTAGTGACTTTCAGATTATAAAGTTTTTTTTTAAAATTTCCAATAATATGTATATATCCATCTGCTATATATTTATCAGAGTTACAATTAAGCAAACTTTCATAGAAAATCTAAGCACAATACTATAAATGATCAGATGAATAAGACTTATTTTCATCACAGTTCATGCAATGTATTAAGATAAATGTGGGAAAAAATCCTATTGGTGAAATATTTGTCTATACTTGGGATATTGAAAAGACTTCAGTGAGGAGATAATCTTTGAAGTCAGAAAAGATAGTACAATTTCATAAATTTAGAATATTTTGTATATAAATACATAAATATTTCTTTTTATTTTTTTTGTCTTCCATTGAAGTTTCCTTGATTTTTAACTCTATCATTTAAAAACTGAACTCTCCAATCATATTCCATATACACGTTATTTAGTCATAAGTGCAGAAAATACTTCAATGCAGGATTTCCAGTCTAAACATTACATATAATGAGCCCATTAGTCTATTTCTGTTCACAGTGGTGTTTATTTATCTTCAGTACAGAAAAGATTCTGAGGAAAAAACTGCTTCTATTTGAATTTTTACTGAACTTTGTGTTTTGATCCTATGACAGTTTTTGAGAGATTGGATTTGAACTATGCAATTGGTATATTAACAGATGTGTTTTTGTATTCCTTCTTTATATTTTAGTAAATTGAACAATTCCTGAATGAGTTGTATATCTTTTTAACCCTCTATTCAACTTGAAAATAAAGATTAAAAAATGCATATCAAAAAAAGAAAAAATAGATGTTCACCAAACTAATTGTGGTAAACATTTCCTGATGTAGGTAAGTCAAATCATTATGTTGTATGCCTTAACTTATATACTGCTGTATGTCAATTATATCCAAATAAAACTGGATGAAAAAATAGTCATTTTTATTATAAATATAGAATGGATCTATCATAAAACTGGCCCATCTCTCTAATCATTGTCAGAAAAAAATGTTTTGAAATCAGCCTCTTCAAAATTAAAAAGAATAAATATTTTCTAGTAAATATATTCAGGAAATATTTGACATATATTGAAATGTATCAATGGGTTAGTTAAGCCAGTTTCCAAATATTTATTTTACAAATATTTATCTTGAAGTAATGCTAAGAATTTATATTTTATTTAATATTAAATATATAAATATAGATATAGATAAAGATAAATATATATAGATACAGATATTTAATATTAAAGATATATAGATATATATAATATACATATATATATATATCTCCTTGAGACAAGATCAGTAGGTATATGTGTCAGTAGGTATGTGGTCATCCTTTCCTCTTATGACAATTAATAGAAATCCAAAAGAAGGGGACATCATCTCTAGGAAAGGGAACACAGTATTTTTTGTGGGGCTTTTAAGTTGCAAGATTAGGGAAGCCTGGACTCATTCTCTAGCATAACCTGAGACCAAGTCATAATAGCAACAAGATATAGTGGTTTCTTGGTTCCAGGTCTGTCTTGCTAGCTCAGTGTTCATATCTTCCAGGATCTCTAGCTCCCTTCCTGGTATGATCATCTTTCTAAAAGCAGTTTTATTTCTTGATGGGCTACTTAAATGACTTATCAATATTATTTAATGTGGTAGAACACTCTTTCTGTCCTGAAATACATTTTTTCTAGATGCATTAAGATGATTTTTAATACAAGCAACACAAACGAAAGTATCAGGGGATTAGACAATGAAGCCATTTATTTACTCAGATAATAAGATCTGGAGGGTTTCTGAGGCTGATTTATTGACTCAGTGGTATGATACTCTCCATATTTAAACTCGTCCAACATTTCCATCCACATTTGTAAAATAGCTTAAGCAATACCATGTTCTCCCATGACACCATCCAAGGCATAATAAACAAGCTTCTCTCCTTTGCTCTCATCCACTTGCATTCTAAAGAGGTATATTTTTTTTCTTATATCACTTAGAAAAGGCAAAGTTTATTCTTTGTGAGGATTGGTCTACATGTTCTGGTTAAATTTTCACCCTGGTACACTACTTAGGTCAATCTATAAGCAATGAGAACTGTGTTTCTCTCTCTAGGTAAATAACAAGTAAGAAAAAGAGTATCTTGGCTTTTCTAAAGTTATAAGAAATAGGGCACCATCCAAAAGACATAAGTCCCCATAAATATTAGTGCTTCTGTTATATTACATATATTCAAAAAATAAGTAAAATGTGTGTAAGGGGGGAACATTCCAAACATATTAATCCACTATCAAATGACCCACTTACATGAAACAAGGACCTGCTAAATTTGTAGTGCCTCTCTTGGGAAAAAAATACAATTCCTTTAAAATGTAAGAGTTTGCAGCAGTAGGTATCTCATTTCCCCCCAAAGCCCCTTCTTGTCTTTACTACCCCTGTGTTACTTTAATCCCCTGAAATATACTTAGCATGTAAACTAACCTCTTTAACATGAATACTACAACAGAAATAAATGACTTTTATTCTTTATAATGGAAAACTTTGAGCCATGGCTGAATTTGAGGAAAACAGAGGGAACTAGAACCATTAGAGCACAACAAAATCAGGTCAAATGCTTGTATCACTTGTCATTGCCTATTTTAAACAAAACATAACTTAGTGTTATTTCTCTGCTAATATTATAGTCTGCTTACTCAACATCATGTATTATCCATTAATCAGGCATATGTTCTTGCTATTTATGTCCAAATCAATCCTGCTATAGCTTTATATATGAATCACTTTTTGTGTATATGAAATTACTATAAATCTTCCCTAATTTATAATTTGAGAATATCAGATGAGTTTTCCCTGACTCAATTATAACAGAGGATCAGATAAAGATTGAGATGTATTATCTAGCAATTCAGGTCCTTTCTCCTGTTAAGAAGCTGACTATTTAAGAAATGTAGCTGCCTTTGAAGTTTGAAGTTCCTGAATGAATCTGCTTCACACATCCTCACCTAAGATTGCCAAGCGACACCAGGTTTCAGGCATGTCCCATGAGAAATGATTAGGCCAATTTCTTAAATCTCTGAATTGTCAATCAGCTACAGACACCCCATCAATCAATTGGTGAATAAGTGTACAAAAGACACTACAGAATATGCAATACATCATTTCTTGGAAGGAACTTGATCACCAACTTCTCTGTAGTAGACCCCCTAGTGAGTTCAGCTAAAATATGCCTTTAATATTCCTTCAATCTTATAGCTTAAGGCCTAAAACATAAAATCAGCTTTTATTAAAGTGTACTTTGTTTACAATGCTGTGTTAATCTCTGGTGTACAGAATAGTGATTCAGTTTTTAATATATTTATATATAGATTTATATACATAAATACATTTTACATATATATGTATATATATTCCTTTTCAGATTAGTTTTCATTGTAGGATATTTCAACTTGTTGAATAGAGTTCCCTGTGCTGTACAGTAGAACAATGTTGTTTATCTATCTTATATATAGTAGTTAGTATCTGCAAATCCTGAGCTCTCAATTAATCCCTCCATTCCATCTTTTCCTCTCTGGTTACCATAAGTTTATTTTCTAAGATATTGTGTGTCTCTCTATGTGTTGTAAATAAGTTTGTGTTGGGCTATTTGTAAACAAAGGAAATTTATTTTATGTAGTTTTGGTGACTAGGAAATTCAAGATCAAGGTGTTGGCAGATTTAGTGTGTGGTGAGAACTTGCTGCCTGGTTCATAGATGAGTACTTTTTCTTTCTGTCCTCACATGGGGGAAAAGTTGGAGGACTTCTGTTTTGTAAGGTTTCTAATCTCATTACCTCCCAAAAGCCACACCTCCAAATACTATCAATTTGGGGATTAGGTTTCAAGATACACATTGATGGGGGATGGGGTTTAGCAGGGAGGGGACAAATCATTTATTTATAACAAAAATTTAGCCTTTAGAAAAACAGAACTGAAATGAGTGAGATTTGCCTGTTTGCACTTTTTAAAAATTTATTTCTCAACCTAGAATCCTTGCTAAAGGCAGTGGCAACCTGCAGCATTATTGACCTGAGGGGTAAGAGTCACTTGTCAAGACAAGCAGAGCAAGTCAAAAGTTAGAGAACTAAAAAAACAGAGTCACATCTGTAGGATCCTGAAGATATGCATATAAACACCAAATATTTGGCTGACTACTAAGCTATGAATGTTCCAGGGAGATACAAGTAGGACTGTAAAAAGAACAAAAACAGAAGCATAAAATCACTTAGTGGATATTTTAGCTGTTAAATATCTAAGGGAGGCATAGTCTGCTAGAACAAAAATAGATAATCTTTAGAGGAACTGAACAATTCAGAACCTTTACTATATATCATCACCCATGATATAGGACATAAAATTACAAGCTTTCTAAACCTATAAAGAAACAGAACAATGTGATCATGATTGAGAGAAAAAACATGAATGAACCCAAGCACCAAGATAGTGCCATTAGCAGGAAAAAAAAAAAAAACAAAAACTAAAACTAGAAGTTACTTGTGTATTTGATAGTAGATTGAAGATGGCAGATAATGGAGTCATTAGACTTGAAAACAAATTATTGGAAAAATTCAGTGAAAAATCATAGAGAAAAAATAATTCAAGAAAAAAATAAAGACTCATAATGACAAGTGGGAAAATATCAAGCCATTGACCATACATGCAATTGGAGATCCAGGACAAGAGGAGAGAATAAGTGAACAGAATGAAATATTTTTAGTCAATAGTCGAAAACATCCCCAAATTAGTAAACAATTTAAACTTTGATATTTAGCAAATCCAAATGAGATGACTCTCCTAAAGAGAGATAAATAAAAATGATATCTACCTAAGCAAACACAATCACACTAACAAAATCTAAAGATGGAGACAAAATCTTGAAAGTTCCCAGAGAAAATTGGCTCATTACATTTAGAAAAACAAAAATATGTTTGAAATCTGATTATACATTGGTAAGAATAGCAGCAAGAACATAATGAAATTGCTTTTTTAAATGAAGAGAAAAAATTAAACATATGTCAATGCAGAAGTTTATATCTGGCCAAAAACCAAATTTCTCTAAAATTAAAGATGACAGTACTACCTCAGGCCATGATGGTGAAATGGGGACCAGATTTTCCCTCCTGCTGTAAACAACAAAAACAAAACATATAGAAAACAACAACAATGACAACAACAACAACAAAAACAGCTTTCAGGCATCAGAAAATAGAAGAAAGAGTCCACTAAGAAAGGGAAACAAATGAAGTAAGGTTTACAATTGCTCCATATTACTCCCTGAATGGAATATTCAGATTATGATATAGACTGGAAGCCCAAAGAAATGTCAGAAGTACTCCTAAATTGAAACAACATAGATACATTTTCTTAGAGGCCACAGCAGTTAAAATATAGGTATAAGAGACTCAGAGAAAAGCACATAACTGAAAAAAATTAAAAGTACACCAACAGAGACCTCAAAAGAACTAAAATAATTTCCTTAAAATGTTTAGTTGAATGTTGACCATTTCATGCATGTGAGAAATTAACCAAAGGCAAGGAAACACACACACACATACACACACACAAAGAAGCACACACATGCTAGAAAAAAACAGAAGAAAAAGTGTTTGCTTCTCACACAGGATGAGTAAACATAATTTTCTCACCAGCAACTTGGGAAAAAGACAAACAAAAACCCTCACCCAACTTGGTGAATCAAATAGAATAAACAGAAGGACATTTTTCAGTAGGCAGGTTAAAAAAGGCAATAAACTAAAGACTGCTCAAGACCTGAGTGACAAAACTTAAAAGCATACCTCAGAACAATCAAATTATTTCCTAGTAACTTAACTTATTCAAGATAAACTAATGTAATATTGAAAGAATTACAAAAACATCTAGTCCACAGAAGAAAACACACAACATCTGGTATTCAATCAAAAATTGCATGGTATAGAAAGAAATAGAAAACTATAATTCATCACAAGAAAAATAACAGACTTAGAAATTGCACAGAAGGGAATTAGTAGACAAGGACATTCAAGAAATTCTTTATAACTATGTTCACATATCAAGAATATAGAGGAAACCATAATCCTATTCATTAAAGTAATATAAATTGTATATAAATAATATTCAATTTGAATTCCAGAAGTGAAAATAAACAATTTCTGAGATAAATATACACTATATAAGATTAATAGTAGATAAGATAGGGAAGGTAAAATATCAGTAAATTTGATTCATAAATAGAAATTGTCTAAATGAAACAGAGGCAGAAAAAAGGGAGTAGAACAACAGCAACAAAAAACAGACCAATGAGTTTGGAACAACTACAAGCAGCTAAAGTGATTCATGTAATTCCAACAGGAGAAAAAAGTGGATAAATAAATAATATTTGAAGAAATAATGACCAAAAATATTAAAACTTTGATGAAAAAATTGAATCCACAACTTCAGGAAGCTCAGTGAACCCAAGCAAAACTATCTACCAAAATATAATCAAATTATTCAAGACACATTATAAAGAGGAAAGCATGATAACAGCCAGGAACTTAAAAATATTTTGTACAAAGGAAAATAAGTGAGAATTACAGCAGACTTCTCATTGGTGTCAACAGAGATGAGAAGAAATTGAAGAAATATATTTAAAGTACCAGAATGAAAAGAAAAAAAAATCTTCAAACTAGACTTTTACACCCAGCAAACATACATTTCAAACATGAATATTAAGTAGATTTTTTCATACATATAAAAGTTGAAAAAAATTACCAACAACATGCATCTGCTACAAGAAATATTACAGGAATTTCTTGCAGCAGAAAAAAATGATACCAGATAGAAATCTGGATCTACACAAAGGACTTATGATAACTGGAAATAATAAAAAAGCTCTCATAATTAAAAAAAATTCCAAGAGTTAATTGGTTTTTGAGGCCTAAACAATGATACATTAGTATGAGACTTATATAAAAATAAAATTCATGAGAAACACTAGCACAAAGACTCGGAGATAGGGAAATAAAATATGTAACTTCAAACATTTTATATCTCATATAAAGTAGATTAATGTTACCTGAAGATAGACTTTGATATCTTAAAACCACACACTAAAAACCCTAAAGCAAACACCAAGAACACAATAAAATGCTATGGCAAATAAGCCAACAAAAGACCAAAAAGGAGAAAAAATAATAAATTAATAAAATTAAATGAATTGACCATTTAATAAATAATGTTTTTCAATGAAATTAGAAATAAAAAATAATTTGAAACATAAATTAACTCAAAAGAAGGCAGAAAAAGAGGAAAAAAAACCCAGACACATTAAAAAATTAAATTTAAATAGAAAAAAAAAAACCTCTAATTAAAAGGCAGAGGTGTTAAAATTAATTGAAAACATAACAAGCAAATTTATTGTCTGCAAAAAAGTATATACTTCAAATAAAAAGACTCAAATATATAGAAGAAATGATAGAAAATGACATGATACAATAATACTAATTGAGGGAAAGGTGGAATGGCTATTAATAATGGACAATATATATCAGAGTAAATACTTCATGGATAAAGATAATCACATTATAATGACAAAAGGATCAATTCATCAAGAGGGCATAATTATTCTAAATACTTAGGCAACTAATAACAGAGCTTTCAGGGAGAGGGTATAGCTCAGTTGTAGAATGTATGCTTAGCAAAGCATGAGGTCCTGGGTTTAATCCCCAGTACCTACATTAAACAACAAAAAACAAACAAACAAACTAATTACCTGCCCCTAAAATAGAAACAAACAAACAAACAAACAAAAAAAACTCCATAGCTTTAAAATACATTAAATTAAATTGCAAAGAGAAATTGAGAATTACACAATTAGAGATTTCAAAATCTTTCTCCAAACAATTGTTAAAAAACAGACAGAAAGCCAGGAATAACATGGAAACTTGTTCAACCAGATGACCTAATTGACTCCTGTCTGTAGCACACAAAATGCAACAATAGAAGAATAAATTATTTATATGAACATAAACCAAGTAGATCATAATATGGTCCTAATATCTGAATACAACTAAAATATTCAAATTTTATAAATTATGTCCCTTGACTATATTGGGCTTACTAGAAATTAAAGACAATACTCTGGAAAATTCTAAATATTTGGAAATTATATGTATTTGCATTCTTTTTTTTATCATTTTTTATTGATTTATAATCATTTTACAATGTTGTGTCAAATTCCAGTGTTCAGCACAATTTTTCAGTCATTCATGGACATATACACACTCATTGTCACATTTTTTTCTCTGTGAGTTATAAAATTTTGTGTATTTGCATTCTTATTAGCAATATATAAGAGTTCTCGTTGCTTTACATATTCACTAACATTTTGTGCTGTGTTTATTTTTGCAACTCTAAAGAATGTATAATACTATAACATTGATGTTTGAATTGTTTGAAATTGTATTTTTCAAATGGTTAATGATTTTAGCACTTTTATATATCTTTATTTATTATTTATATATTTTTAAAGTGTCTATTCAAGGCTTTCAGTCATTTTTTTAAATGTCTTTTAAATTAACTCAAAAAGTGTCTGTGTGTAAATATATACAAATATAAATTTAAATACAAATATACACTTTTAAATAAACTTTATGTTAAAGAAATCAAAAGGGAAAGTAAAAAGTGTTTTAGTCAAAATTATAAAAATATATATTTTTTTAATTTGTAGGATAAAACTAAAGATCTAATTAAACAAAAAATGCCTTGTTAAATAAAGCCTTCATATAAATTATCTAAGTTTATACTTTAAAATTTGGGTTTAGGGAAGGTCAGATAAAATTCAAAATTGTTACAGTGGAATACATAATATAGACATAAGAAAAATTAAAAAAAAATACAATGCAATTATATTTTTTGAAATGTCATTAAATTTGAAAGTGCCTTTAGAAGCTAAGAAAAACAGAGAGATTGAGAATTGTGTTTCCAAAATAACACTTAAGAAAATTAAGAGGCATGCTTCAAACTGGAAGAAGGTATTTGTAGAACATATATCTGGCAATATCTAATACCAGACTATATAAGTTGTTAACTAAATAACAAAAAAATTTTAAGCATAAAGAAATAAAAAATAAGCCAAAGACATGAATAGCACTTTAAAAAGTTATATGAATGACAAATAAAGATAATCATAAATTCAAACAAGATTGTACCATCATATATCCTTTAGAATTGCAAAAATTAAAACCACACATGATACCAAACAATTGAATAAATAGAGCAACCAGAACTCTCATATATTTTTGGTGGGAATAAAATTTTACAAATGCTTTGGAACATATTTTGTCAATCTAGAAAAAACTGAAATACACTCTTGTATTTTGACCAGTGATGCCATGTGTAGGTATTTATCTGAGAGAAAAAAAAATCACTTTATTCATAATGGCCAATATTGGAAACAATCAAAAAGCCCATCTATAGGAGAGTAAATACATAAACTCTACCATATCCACACAATAATAACCACTCAGGGATAAAAACAAACAAACAAACAGGATTGCTACATGAAAGAACATGGGCAAATTTTACAAATATGCTGAGCTAAAGAAGCCAGGCACCAAAGATATATTATATGATTCTATTTATATAAATTTCTAGAGGATGCAAAAGATAAGTAGATAAGTGATGGATAGTTCATACATAAATACATTACTTATATACATGCTATGTCACCACAGCCTCTGAAGGGATGAAGGATGTTACATGATGGAATTTCCTAGATTGAAAGCATCCTAGGGTGTGGAAAAAACAGGTTTATCTTTTAATTAAAATTGTAATACTAATACTTGTGCATTTCAAATGGTATTTTTTTCTGAAAAGAATGCACAACCTAAAAGTTGAGATTTATGTTTTATTTGGCAGACTTTCTGAGAACTTCAAGCCCAGGAGGCAGCCTGTCAGATATCTCTGAGAGACTGCTCCAAAGGGGTAAAGGAGCCAGGATATATAGGAGTTTTGCAACAAAAACCAACTTGTCATAATATCAAAACATTATTGCAAATTAAAGGAAAACAGACATCTCAAGTTAATAATTTTAGTATATTTCTATGTAAGAGAAGGAAGATGCAGAGCCACTGAAATCATTCCTTTGGTATGCACTTTATCTCTCCAGGGTGAGTATCCTGTTCTTTCCCATCCTGAATCCCCTGAGGGTGAACTGTTGGGGGTGGCTGCAGTTACTGATGGCATAGCAGTGGGCAGCCCAGTTTTCTTTATCCTGAGTTCCCTCAGGCTCACTGTCAAGGGCACAGGTGGTGGCTGGTGGCTTCATGGCTGTAGCATCCTCTGTTTGCTAATATGACAAGCAACATTTTTCATTTACAGGTAAACTATTGATAGTTGAGCTAATTGGTAAAGCCTGGTGACTTGAAGAATGAATAAAAAGAAATCTATAAAAAGAATACATAAAAAGGAGATGTTTTGACTAGTTACAAGTTTTTGGCTTGAATATGAGTAAACAGTTATATCTTTCTCTAAGAATAAAATGAGAATTGTTGGAGGCTTGATGTGTATGAAAATGAGACATGTTTTGGATGAACTGAGTTTAATGTTCTACTTTAATATGTTGTGTCAACTAAAAATTGGCACTTGCTATTTGTCTCTATAAGGATTAAATAATATTGGCACTTGTCATCTACCTCTGCAAGAATTAAATCATGAGCTGTTGCAACCACTGACCTTCAACAAACCTGAAAGAAGTTCAGAGTGGAGATCAGGGAAAATCTGGCAGGGAAAATCTGGCCTTCAGATAGATATTTTCAGAAGATTTTATATGCCCACATTCTTGCATTTTCTCATATCTAGAAAAGCACTAAAATCATTAATAGAGCTGTCTTCTTGCTGAAAGATTGTCCCCCAATCCTTACAAGCCAAATAACTCAGAGACAGGTTCTTGGAGCTTAGCAGAAAAGAGGCAAATTTATTGCTATGCTGGGCAATACTACAGCAGGCTAGTGCCTTCAAAACTGTGAATCCATCTTGGGGATGGGGCAGGATGGTGATATACCCACAGCTTAAATAATAAAGCATTGATAACAATCAATGAGATTATTTTCATCTCTTGAGACTCAGAGGAGTGTCATGGTGTCTCCAGTTGACCAATTCTATAGAGGCTAGTGGTTGTTGCTCTTTTGATTTCTTTATCTTATAAGTGCCCAAGATGTGGTCTTCTTGATAATTCAAGCTCTTTAGTAATGTTACAGTCCTGTGACCTCCTGCCTGGGGACCAACTCAGAGACCAAGCATGATTATTAATTTTGATAACTGGAATAAAGTAAAAACAGTAAAATGAATAGCTTTATTTTAACAATGAGCCTGGAGCTGTGAGTATAAATTGGTCAGTCAGGTTAGTTGATTGTTTTAAGGGTAAGCATAAGAATAAGCAATCTGTTAGCCTAAGTGAAGACATTTTATTAACTCTCCTTCAGTCTGACTAGCAGTAACTTTCATGAGACTAGCAGCAACCTTCTCCAAAAAATGTGTGCTTGATTTCATGTATCTCCTTTCATCAAAATCATATGTATACTAAAATTTCCCCACTACCTCTTCAGAGCAGCTCCACAAAGCTATCTGAAATGCTATCTCCTAGGCTATAGTCTTCATGTTGCCCCAAATAAAAAATAAAACAACTCACAACTCTCATGATGTGCTTTTTTTTCAGTCAACACTCGGTAGAAGTATACAGAAAACTTTTATTATACAACTTACCAAAATCTGAATTCAAATATCCTATATTTATAGCAACACACACACACACACACACACAGACACACAGACACACACACACACACACACACACACACATTGAGTTTATATCCTTAATGACTTGGTAAGCAAGGGCATATTTTTATTTAAAGTTAGGAATGCAATTATTAAAAGATCAGAGTTTATCAGACAACATAAAATTATTTTATCATTACACTTACCTTACTTAACTTTATTTATATCGTAGTTGTAAAAAGCTGAAAAAATGTAACTACTTAGTATATAATAAGAGAAGAAAAGTTAACTTCAATTAGAATGACTTTTTAAATTATAAGATGATTTAAACTAAATTGTTGAATCTTAAAATAATATTAGAGTTGTCTGAGGCATAATTTAGGTGAACATTATATATTTATGAATTCAGATTTATGTCATTTTTACATGAGAAATCTGATTCTAGATCATTTTAAAATCTACCATTACACTGTTTGGATCTCCTTTTGCATTTGTAATACCAAAGCTAAATTTTCAAAAAACATTTAAATACTACATATCCACATCTAAAAATATCATTTCCATTGTACTTGATATACTCTTTGTTGTATTTTCAGTGTGCTTATGAATGTACTGAAAATGCAGTTTAATTTTGCCTGTGCTTTACAATAAATTTACATTTTATTTTCAATCCCCATAGACTGAAAATAAATATTCAACAAATCCATTTTTTCTGTCTCTGGGCAAAAATGCTTTACAAAATAAGGGATTCTTTGTGAAATGTTGATGTGAGCCAAAAGTTTTTGTTATTTTACATACCTCCCAGGAATACTACCTTCAGGCTAATAGAGGAAATTATAAATTTTCAATAGCACCCAACAGAAGTGATGCAATATTCAAGAACAACACTCTAATTGACAAATAAAATAACAATGTGTACAAATATAGGGTGAAGAAAAACTTACTATGAAATAAAATATTTAAAAATTCCACAATTCATAATGAATTATGGACCATCAAGAAATATGAACATACTTAAACAGAGAAATATTGGAGAAATAATGATTGTTTCTCTATGAATTTCTAGATGATTAAGAAAAGTCACTGTCAACATCATATTTGAATTTACACTATAATAATAGCATATATTTTTAAAATAATGATAATAAATTATAAATTCTATAGACTCCAAATTTATTATCTGCAATCTTTTATTATTTACAAAAAAGAAGTAGGGTCACAAATCAGAGTTTTTAAAAGCTGAGGCCATTTATAAACTGCAACATGAAAAAATCCACTAATTTGAAAAATGTAAAATGTTTCTAGAATAATATGAAAACTTAAAAAAATGAATAAAAATCAGCATAGTCACTATAGTCACTGTCAATGGTGTTTGAATAATGATTCAGAAAAGTACTCAACTACTTCCCACTAAAATCTAGAAACACTTTGTCTTATCAAGTAGAATTCATGTGAACAGTTTATAAAACAATACTGCTGAGTCAAAGGTAAAGCTAGATATAAAAAAGTTATATTGCTGATAGCCCTGAAAGAGCAAATTACTTTTGAAATGGGAAACCCTTGACCAACTAAATAATATTTTAACTTTTCTTTTTCTTTTTCATTTCGAGAAAGAAAAAGGAAAGAAAGAAAGAAATCATTTAACAATCAAGCTATATATTGGTGCTGAATACTGGATTTGTGAACTCTTAGTCATTTCTCAAACTGAAGCTGAATCAATCATATCTTCCTCATGAAGAAAAAAAGGCTTTAGATTAACCCTAAGAGACTCAGCTCAATTTAGGGACACAGATGGTCTTTAATTTATTGAATATAGAAACTAATAAGCTATTATATCCTATTCTTTATTTAAAATTTCACAAGTGTAATAATTGTCTATGAGCCCACAGACTGTCAAATAATAATTGTGCATATGGTATAATTTTACTAATTAAAAAAATGCAGAGAGAAGGGCCAAGATGGTGGAGTAGAAAGATGCTCATAGCTCACACTCTCCCACAAATACACCAAAACTGAAATCCACAGACCCACCCAACCAATTAGGACACCTGCTGAATTTGACAGAACACTGCCTTCTTCAAAAGACAAAATATGCCATGGATATGGTAGGAGAAAAGGAAAAAGAAGAAGGAAGAAAAAGGAAAATAGTGTGGGATCATTCCCATGGGGAGGGAGCAACAAAGAAGGAATCGTGCTCATTTGCTGAGTCTCCCCTTTTCCAACAAAGAGGTCAGTGGGACAGAGGGTAAACCTCTGAGGTTTGGCTATGTACAGAAAGCCCTTGACTGACAGAACTAAGATAAATGGGCACAAAGGGTCCCTGTGAACCCCAGCCCTAGACACAAACCAGCAGGTGTAGGACAGGATAGGCTGCCTAAGCCAGGTGGAGGACATGGGCCAACTGTACAGAGGCAACCTTGGGGGACTGCAGTGTGCTATGTGCCTTTGCTGGGACGGTATACAGAGCATAGCAGAACAACCTGTGTCCACCATAAAATATGAAAAAAAAGAAAAGAAAAGAAAAGAAAAGAAAAGAAAAGAAAAGAAAGGCAACACTGGTAGTGTGACCTGGGGAGAAGGTTACCAAAGATTTTGTCTACAAAGACCCACGGAACCATCACTGGGTGTTCTTGGGAGAAGAGAAGTGGGGCTCAACAACAGACATGATATCTTCCTGTCTCAGATTCCAGGCGGAGGTGGGGTCAAAACCTGAATCCTCGGAATTTTGCAACCTCATAAACAGGACTGAGATTTCTTTACAGCCCCAGGATGATAGGAAAGTTCTGCCCCAGTGCCTCTGTGAATTTGTGCCTTTAAGATAAAGGAATAAGGAGTGGAGTTCTGGCACAGAGCAGAGTTGAGGGCTGGATGGCCATTTTCTCCAAGCCTGTCTATGAAGCAGACCCAATGCAGAGTGGGGATCTGCATGGAGCAGGGGAGTGACCTGCCCACCTACCTTGCAAAACCTCAGTGCCAGACCATGGCATCAGGAGGAAGCGCAATACACCCACATACCTTGAAATAGCGCAATACCTTAGGAGGAGATATGAGAAGCCCTCAGATCTGCTGGGAGCAGCACAGACCAGGGGCCTGACCAGAGGGCCTCTGGGACCAGTGAGAAAAGTTCATGCATCAGGGCGAAGGCATGAGCTGCAACAACTACAAAATAAAAAGGAGGCCCAATTTAATAGCCAGGGCAGGCTCTGGCTAACAGATCACTGGCCACAACACTAAACAAAGTGAAAACAGGGAAATAATGTAGAAGGAAGACTTGGCAACCACATATAGATAAGAAGGACCTCTGGACAAAATTATTAAGAGCACACAGTCTCCACAGGAACATATCCTTTTTTTTTTTTTTTTTTCTGTTCTATTTATTTTTACTTTTTTTTTAATTTTTCACTTTTACAATTTTTATGTTTCTATTAAATTCCTTTAAAATTTTCTTTTAATATATTTTTATTATTATTGTCTTTATTTGTCTCAAATTCAGTTTTATTTGTCTCAATTTCAGTTTTATTTCTATTTGCTTCATTCTTCTGTTATCAATTATATTGTTTTCAATTTTCTTCTTTCAATTATTTAAATTTCTCTTTGTTTTGTTCTTCTGTCATTGATTATGCTCTGTTTTCATTTTTTTTTCTTTTAGTTTTTTAAAATTTGTCTCTACTCAATTTTTATTTCTCTTCAATTTGTTCTTCTGTTATTGATTATACTCTGTCAAACTTTTTTATTATTTTAATTTTTTTAGTTTTATTTCTTCATCTGCTTTAGATAAATAAACAAACTCCTTAAGGACCACAGTAGATAACTGATACCTCATAAGTCATAGTGCCAGAGAGATATAAGCAAAATGGAGAAGCAGAGGAACCACTCCCAACTAAAAAAACAAGAGAAATCCCCTGAAAGAATGATCAATGATATAGACCTTGATAGTCTGATTGATCATGATTTCAAAATAGGAGTGATGAAATTACTTAAGGAATTAAAACAGATTGTTTTTAGAGACAGAATATGTCAAAAAGGAAATTGAAACTATAAAATTGGAAATCTCAATCACTGAGATGAGAGCTGAACTAAAGGCTGTAAAAAGTAGGCTAGATCATGTAGAGGAATGAATAAGTGACTTAGAAAACAGGACAGCAGAAATCACCAAATCAGAATAGCTGAGAAGAAAACAAATGAAAACAATATAAGGGAAATATGGTATAATAAAAAGCATGCCAACCTATGTATAATAGTGGTCTCAGAATGAGAAAAAAGAACAAAGGGGATTGAAAAGGTATTTGAAGGAATCAAGACTGAAAACTTCCCAAACCTAAAGAAGGAATCAGATACCCAATTACAGGAAGTACAGAGGGTCCCAAGTAAGAAGAACCCAAACAGACCCACACCAAGACACATTATAATCAGGATGGCCAGAGTGAAAGATAAAGAAATGATTCTAAACAAAACAAGAGAAAAACAAAGAGTGATTTATAAGGAAACCCCTATAAGGCTTTCAGCTGATTTCTCTACACAAACACTACAGGATAGAAGGGAGTGGCAAGATATATTCCAAGTCTTGAATGAAAAAAACAGATGCAACCTAGGATACCGTATACAGTAAAGCAATCCTTTAGAATAGGAGGAGAAGTAAAGAACTTCACAGACAAGCAAAAACTCAGAGAATTTAGCAACACTCAACCTCAAAAGAAATATTGAAAGTTCTACTCTAAATAGAAAAGAAGCAGGATGCTACACAAAGAAGAAAACCATACTTTGAAAGGTGACAGCTACCATGAATTAAAACAGAATAAACATGAAATTGTAAAAGAGGAATCTAAATCATTAAAGGTGGGAGAGAGGAGCAAGAAAATATAGCTTTTTTCTTTTTTCCTTTTTAAAATTTTACATTCTTGGTAAGAAGGTTTTGAGCTTATATTGCTATCTGTTTAAAACAGAGAATTATATTAATGGGTTAATATATGTACAAAATAGAGTAATCACAATCCAAAAACATACAACAGGTCATGAAAATGAAAACAAAACAAAACAAAAAAAAAAAACAAAACAAAAAACAACAACAAAAAACAAGATAATACAAAGAAAAGTGATCAAATTACAAAAAGAAAAAAAAGGAACAAGAGGAAATAAGAAATCAACTGAAAAACTAAGTTCAAAGTGGCAAAGAATACACATGTATCAATAATTACTGTATATGTCAATGGAATAAATACTCCAATCAAAAGACATAGAGTGGCAGACTGGATAATAAAACAAGAACCTACAATATGCTTCATACTAGAGACCCATTTTAGGGAGAAGGACACAAATAGATTGAGAGTGAGAGGATGGAAAAAGATATCCCATGCAAATGAAAATGACAAGAAAGCAGGAGTAGCAATACTGCTACTTTCAGACAAAATAGACTTTAAAACAAAGACCATAAAGAAAGATAAATGAAAAAAAAAGATAAATGACATTTTATAATGATTCAAAGAGCAATACAAGATAAGGATGTTACACTCATTAACATACATGCACCCAATATAGAAACACCTATATACACAAAGCAGATACTAACAGATAAAACAGGAGAAATTGACAGGAATGCAATCATTGTAGGAGACTTTAACACCCCATTAACATCACTGGACAGATCTTCTAGACAGAAAATTAAAAATGCAACAGATAAATTAAATGATACAATAGAACAATTACATTTGGTTGATATTTTCAGTACATTATATCCCCCCAAAATATAATATATATTCTTTTCAAGTGTACATGGAACATTTTCTAGGATTGACCGTGTACTTGGACATAAAAGAAGCCACAAAATTTTAGAAGATGGAAATTATCTCAAGAATCTATTCTGACTACAATGCCATGAATCTAGAAATCAATGACAGAAAATCAAAAGAGAAAAAAATGACAGCATGAAGATTAAACAACATGCTACTAAAAACCAGTGGGTCAATCATGAAATCAAAGACAACATTAAAAAAACTTTGAGATAAATGACAATGTAAACATAACCACACAGAATCTATGGGATGCAGCAAAGGCAGTGCTAAGAGGGAAGTTTATAGTGATGCAGGCCTTCCTCAAAAAAGAAGAACAATATCAAATAAACAATCTAATCTACCAGCTAAAAGAGTAAGAAAAATAAGAACAAACAAACCCCAAAAGTCAGCAGAAGGAAAGAAATAATAAAGATCAGGAAGGAAACAAAGTAGAGATTAAAAACAACAGAAAAATTTAATCAAACCAATAGCTGGTTTTTTGAAAGAGTAAACAAAGTTGACAAATCTCTGGCCAAGCTCACCAAGAAGAGAAAAGAGGGAACACAAGTAAAAAAAGTAAATAAGAAATAAGAAAGGAAAATGGAGAGATTACAACTAATACTACAGAAATACAAAATATCATACAAGAATGCTAAGAACAACTATATGGAAACAAAATGGATAACTGTCAGCTGAGGGGGGCTGAAGAGGGATTCGAGGAGGCAAGCTTCCCAACTGGAGCAATGTACGAGGAGCCAACATGGAGCAAAACAGCACTTTATTGTACAAGCTGGTGGCGTGTGTGGCAGGCGGCAGCAGCGCTCAGTATTTTCTTCTTGTTTTAACAAGATGGCCCCCTCCCCGGTACACTTGTCCTGCTTTTATCTATTTTCTGTGCAGTGTTCATTTGTTTGTTCATAAGGCTTACATAACACCATGAGTGCATGCGTATTTTTACTTTCTTTGTTTTAAGATTTATATAACTGGTGCATGTGTACAATCATTATTTACCTTATACTACAAGTATGTTGTTGTGACCTTGGCCTTAGTCCCATGGCCTACTCATCCAAGGTCATTGACATTCCACCCCCTAGGTCATGGGGACCTTTGCCCACAGGGTGGAGCATTGTGCCCAAAGACCGCAACAATAATACAGAGTACAACGTATTACCATTAAACAGGCAGCTACAATAGCCAGGAAGTTAGGCTCCATCTCCAGGAGGAAGTGAAGGATGACCATCAATTCTTAAGGGAGTCTTGAGTTACATGATCTATGTGGTCTAATTCCTGATCTGTTTCTTGTAGTGCCTTAGCTACTTCCTTCTGGTGATTTGGTATATAGATACAGCATTCAATATGTAACACAGCACATGTGTTATCTTGGCTTGCAGTGAGAATATCTAATGCCGTTTTATTTGTTAAGACCATCTTTCACATTCGAGTGGTCTCATCTAACAATTTCCCTATAGCTTTTCTAGTAACATTCAGTACAGCTGATATGTGTTGAGCCAAAGCTTTTACATGCAATTTTACACTGATGGTCCTGGCACAAAGCAGGAACATGGCCATGGGATAAAACCACCAAGCTGCATGCTTTTCCTGATGCCACCGGCTGTGCAGTGGATCCCAGTTTGCGGGGTCCTCTGTTAAAGTGGACCTGGCATGCCCAGGCAAGTAAGATCTACCCCAAGTACAGCACCCTGTCCATTTAGCCAGGAGATAAGACCATCCATGGGTGTCACAAACCCATAGGTACCCTGGTGGCAAGAAATCAGTGGGTTTTGTGCCAGTTAAACATCATCCATCTCACCAAGTGGAGGCATTTACATAATAAGTGATGTGGGCACATAGCCCTTTGGGGAGCAACCCCACTGTGCAGTTTGGGGTGTAGCGTTCAAACCACTGCTCAATACAGAAAGGACTTAGACTTGTCAATTTTATATGACAAAGTATTGTCCCAGAGTAGGTTACCCTGCCTTCCAAGTAGTCTCAAAGAGCAGGTTCCCCTGCAATAACTTCTCTAATGGGCTCAAAC
Organism: Camelus ferus; assembly: GCF_009834535.1. Lineage (NCBI taxonomy): Eukaryota > Metazoa > Chordata > Mammalia > Artiodactyla > Camelidae > Camelus > Camelus ferus. The sequence continues at coordinate 63,594,567 of NC_045709.1, forward strand.
CCCAAATATTGCCACAGAGCAGGTTCTCCTGCAATAAATTCTCTAGTGGACTCATACCAGGAGGCTTCAGGGGCAGGGTGCAGTGCTACTCCAGACCAAGTGGGCAGACTGCCCTTGTAAGAATCATCTGGATACCAAGCAGTTCCCCAGGGATGGTCTTTCCCCTCATAAAAGGGGCTAGCCATGGAGTTAACCCCCTGATGTGGGAGTGTCTGTATGGCAGATGCAACAATACCAAGCAGTTCCCCCGGGGGTGGCTCTTTCCCTAGGCATGGAGTCCACCCCCTGATATGGGAGCATCTGTACGACAGACACAGCAAATCTCATAAGCCCTAACACCTGCTGCAACCCTGCAGCCAAGGGGCTAGCGGTGTACTGGGCTCTCTGTTTCAAATAAGCACCCCACTTTGTCAGAGTTGGGGTCTGGGCAGTTCCCAATCAGGGTTGTTTTTCCTATATCTGAACCCATACTGCAATGGGATATGTGGTCTCCACTTGGACCTCTTGTCTCCCCATCAGGGATTTAGTGGTTATCAATGATGCATCAGTTGCTAACAATTATTTCTCAACAATATTCAGGCCTTTGTACAGCTGAGTCCAGAACCCTATGAGCACCTTCTGATGCCCATGCTTTTGCCATAAGCCCCAACAATATCCATCATTGTCCACGTGGACTTTTAACCAGAAAGGGAGGTCTGGATCTATAGTGCACAGCACTTGTGCTTGGGCCACCACCCTCTTAGTTTCAACAAATGCACATTTGGTCTCATAAGAACAATTCCAGACTTCTCCCTTTTTAATCAGTTTATACAAGGTTTTGGCTATTTGGGCCAAATGAGGAATAAATACCCACCAGTATCCTGGAAGATCTAAGTAAGTCTGTAATTGTTTAACTGTTTCAGGGCGTGAATATGCCTGGATTTTTTCTACTACTGCTTAAGGTAGCACTTTTGTCTTACCTGACTAGATGACACCCAAGAATTTGACAGAATATCCAGGTCCTTGCACTTTGTCCTCGTTCATGGCCCACACCCAACCCGGGCTTCTCGCAGCACTGTGGCACTGGTTTTCAAATCTGAAAGAGAATCAGACGTTAACATTAAATTATCTATATAATGGAACAAATGAATGGTATCTGGTTTGCTCCATGTAGCCAGGTCCTGGGCCATCAGGCCATGGCACAGCATGGGGCTGTGCAGATATCCCTGAAGTAACACAACAAACTTCCTTAATCACATAGTGATAAGTACCCAGTTCATAGGACAGCTAATCCATCAAGTCTGTTATATTTGGCAAAGCTGCATGCATTGGGGGGAGTGACTTTATTCAGTTCCTGACAGTCCACTGTCATTTTCCAGGAGCCATCTGGCTTCTGCACTGGCCACAGTGGAGAGTTATATGGGCTATGCGTTGCCTGAATTATACCAGCTTCTTCAAGCTTCAGAGTAGTCTGTCTTATTTCCTCATGGCCTCAGGGCAATTGATATTGCCTGACATTCATTACTCAAGTGGCCTGTGGCAAAATCAAAGGTGCATGATGAGAGTGCCCCCTATAAATGTTTCACCACGTGAACTCTAGGATGAAATTCTCTTTGAGTTGTCTGTATTTGTAATCTTTGCAAAATGTCTATTCCCAGAATATACTCAGCTACTCGGGATATATGCACTTCATATGTAACAGGGGGCAAGCAGCCAATGCCCAAAGTCAGAGTCACTCAATTGACATGCATTTGCTTGCTTCCATATCCTTCTATATCAACCCATGGTACACAAAAATATTCTGGATAACCATGCACCAATGTAATTTTGGCTCCTATATCTACTAGTGCCAATACAAACTGTTCATTTGTGTGGGACCAGTGGGCAGACAATTCAACATGTGGCCTCTAGTCATTGGGGTTCCCCATGTCCCAAATACCTCAGCCTTCCTCCTAGTCCAGGAGGAAATTGGCAAAGCCAAGGGGTTCCTTCAGTTCCACCCACTGCTGCACCACGGGTCATAGACACAGTGGCACAGGAAGAGGGGCCGGGCTTACTGCTCTCAGAGATGGTGGAACAGGAGCTGTGCAGGCATCTTTCTGCCATGGAGAGTCTTTTCTTCAGTTCCTCTTTCCTGCACTGTAACTGCTCCACTTGCATCTGTAATTCATCTGAGCTTCCCCATCAGAGGAAAGGGGAAGCCAAGGGGCACTCACTTCATCCTGCTCACAGCGCCAAGTGTCAGCTGAGGGGGGCTGAAGAGGGATTCAAGGAGGTGAGCTGCTCAACTGGAAAAATGTGCAAGGAGCTGACATGGAGCAAAACAGTACTTTATTGTGGTACAAGCAGGTGGTGACAGCACTCAGTATTTTCTTCTAGTTTAACAAGATGGCGCCCCCCTGTGGTGCACTTGTCCTGCTTTTAGCTATTTTCTGTCTGCACATGCAGTGTTCATTCCTTTGTTCATGGGGCTTACATAACAACACTAGTGCACAGGTCCTTTTACTTTCTTTGTTTTAAGACATATGTAACTGGTGCACGGGTACAATCATTACTTACCTTATATTACAAGTATGTTGTTGTGACCTTGGCCTGGGCCCCACGGCCTACTTATCCAAGGTCATTGACAATAACCTAGAAGAAACTCACATGTTTCTGGAAAGATACAATACACCAAGACTGAAGCAAGAAGAAATTGACCACTTGAACAAAATGATCATTAGAAATGACATCGAATTAGCAATAAGAAACCTCCTGGAAGAGGGGTGTGAAGGGACAGACTGGGAGTTCAAATTTTGTAGAAACTGACAGGTATATATAGAATAGATAAACAAGATTATACTGTATAGCATAGGAATATATACAAGATTTTGTGGTAGCTCATGCTGAAAAAGAATGTGATAATGAAATATGTATGTTCATGCATAACTGAAAAATTGTACTCGACACTGGAAATTGACACAACATTATAAATTGACTATAACTCAGTAAAATTAAAAAAAAAAATCCTCTCTGAAAATAAAAGTCCAGGGCTGGATGGCTTCCCTTTGGAATTCTACCAAACATATAGAGAAAAACTCATACTAATAATTCTCAAACTCTTCCAGAAGATTGAAAAGGAGGGAGTACTCCCAAACTGATTTTATGAAGCCACCATCACCTTGATACCAGAACTAGGCAAAGACACTTCCAAAAAAGAGAATTACAGAACAATATCACTGATGAACATAGATGCAAAAATCCTCAACAAAATATAAGCAAACAGAATCCAACAGCACATAAAAAAGATAAAACAACATGATCAAATTGGGTTTATCCCAGGAACACATGGATGGTTCAACATATACAAATAAATCAATATAATACACCACATTGACAAGAGAAAGGACAAAAACCACTTGATCATCTCAATAGATGCAGAAAAAGAATTTGAGAAAATTCAACACCTATTTAAGATTAAAAACACTCACCAAAGTTGATATAGAGGAAATATATCTCAACATAATAAAAGCTATTTATGATAAACCTTCAGCCAGCATAGTACTCAATACTGAAAAACTGAAAACCTTCCCACTAAAATCTGGGACAAGACAAGGCTGTCCACTTTCAATACTCTTAGTCAACATAGTCTTGGAAGTACTAGCCACAGCAATCAGGCAAGAGAAATAAATAAAAAGGATCCAAATTGGAAAAGAAAATGTAAAATTGTCACTATATGCAGATGATATGTATAGAAAACCCTAAATGTTCCACAGAAAAACCACTAGAACTAATCAAAGAATTCAGAAAGGTAGCAGGATATAAGATTAATGTAAAATAATCAGTTGCATTTATTTACACTAATGATGAATCAACAGGAAAAGGAAGTAAAGAAACAATCCCTTTTAAAATAGCACATAAGTAATAAAATAACTAGGAATAAATCTAACCAAGGAGGTGAAACACTTATATATGGCGAATTACAAGACATTGATTAAGGAAGCTAAGATTATTTAAAAAAATGGAAAAATACCCCATGCTCCTGGATTGGAAGAATCAATATTGCTAAAATGGTCACACTACTCAAGACAATCTACAGATTTAATGAAATCCCTATCAAATTACCCAGGACAAATTTTATAGAACTAGAACAAATAATAATAAAATTTATATGGAATTGCAAAAGACCCATAATTGCCAAAGAATTAGTTAAAGAAAAGAAACAAGCTGGAGGAATAACCCTCCCAGACTTCAGACAATACTACAGAGCTTCAGTAATCAGAACAGCATGCTATTGGTAAAAAAAACAGATACATGGATCAATGGAACAGAATAGAGAGCCCAGAAATGAATCCACAAGCTTTTGGTTAACTCACCTTCGACAAAGGAGGCAAGAATATACAATGGAATAAAGACAGTCTCTTCAGCAAATGGTGTTGGGAAAACTGGACAGCAGCATGTAAATCAGTGAAGCTAGAAAACTCCCTTACACCATACACAAAAATAAACTCAAAATGGATGAAAGTCTTAAACATAAGACAAAATGCAGTAAACTCCCTAGAAGAAAACATAGGCAAAACATTATCTCATATACATCTCAGGAATGTTCTCCTAGGGCAGTCCATCCAAGCAATTGAAATAAAAGCAAGAATAAACAAATGGGACCTAATGAAGTTTACAAGCTTTTACATAACAAAGGAAACCATAATCAAAACAAAATGACAATGGGAGAAAATATTTACAAAAGATGAAACTGACAAGGGCTTGAGCTCTGGGATATATAAACAGTTTCTACAAATTAACAAGAAAAAAACAAACAACCCAATCCCAACATGGTCAGAAGACCTAAACAAGCAATTCTCCAATGAAGACATATGAATGAACAATAGGCACATGAGCAAATGCTCAACATCACTAATTATAACAGAAATGCAAATCAAAACTACAATGAGGTGTCACCTCACACTAGCCAGAATGGCCATCATTCAGAAGTTCACAAATGACAAGTGCTGGAGAGGCTGTGAAGAAAAGGGAACCCTCCTACACTGCTGGTGGGAATGCAGTTTGGTGCAGCCACTGTGGAAAACAATATGGAGATCCCTCAATAGACTAAAAATAAACTTACCATATATCCAGCAATCCCACTCCTGGACATATATCTAGAAGGAACCCTACTTTAAAAAGACACCTGAACCCTAATTTCATAGCAGCTCTATTCACAATAGTCAAGACAAGGAAATAACATAAATGTCCATCAACACATGACTGGATAAGAAGATGTGGTATATTCCTACAATGGAATACTGCTAAGCCATAAAAATGACAACATAATGGCATTTGCAGCAACACAGTTGTCCCTGAAGAATATCATTCTAAGTGAAGTAAGCCAGAAAGAGATAGAGAAATATCATATGATAATACTCATATGTGAAGTCAAAAAAATTAAAAAAAAAGACAAATGAACTTAAATATAAAACAGAAACAGACTCATAGACATAGAATACAAACGTGTGGTTTCTAGAGGGGAGAGTGGTGGGAAGGGATAGACTGGGAGATTGAGAATTGTAGATACTGACAGGTATATATAGAACAGATAAACATGTTTATACTGCATAGCACAGGAAAATATATTCAAGATATTTTAATAGCCTATGGTGAAAAAGAAAATGAAAATAAATATACATATATTCATACATGACTGAAAAATACTACTGTACAATGGAAATTGACACAACACTGTAAACTGAGTATAACTCAAAGAAAGAATATGAAAATGTAAAAAATTAGATTTGGCTGAGTACCAATTGTTAACAGTTTTCCTTATTAATTAATTTGTTTTAAATTAACTCCAAACATTATTTCTTAGTAGAAAAAAATTTTCTTTAAGGATAGAGTCAAGTTGATATTTACAGACCACAGAAACAGCCTTTTTCCATATTATTTTCTTAACATTTGACTTAGGAAATTTAAAAGATTAAACAATGCTTAGTCCCTCAAAGAAGGTTAATTGCACTGAAATACTTAACAGCTAAGAAGATGACTTGCTTTTCACATAATAAAAGTAAATATTATATTAAAAATGAGACAAAAACATGTATTCTCATGGCTAGGCATTCATACTAAATTCCATATGTCTCAAGGTAGATGTCAAATTTTTAGAACAAATTCCAAATGGTAAATATTTCTAGTCTCGCATTCTGTTTTTAATGGTATTAAAGGGTCATGAAAACTAAAAAAAAGAAAAAAAAGAGAAAGAAAGAAAGGAAGAAAGGAAGGAAGGAAGGAAGGAAGGAAGGAAGGAAGGAAGGAAGGAAGGAAGGAAGGAAGGAAGGAAGGAAGGAAGGAAGGAAGGAAGAAAGAAAAAGAAAGATGCAATACATTTACACTGAGACTCATCAAATTCCCAGTTATAGTAGACTTCATTTTGTTGTTTTATTATAGTTACGGAAATGTATATGGGACAAAATTTACCCAAGGACATATTATCGTTTATAAATGAAGATGATGATAAGGTTATCAAAGCAAATATATAAAATTTAAGCCTTTAATATTTTATATGACAAAAATATTGATTTATTATCTTATCAATTTTATCAATGTATGTTTATTAGTCCCTATCTTTGGTAAAGCCTCAAGGATTAACAAGGGTTTAGATAACTGTATAATTTAAACATCTCTATAAATTTTCAAAGTGGTGACAATGTATTTAGCCTTTAGAGGAATGTGTTTGGCTAGAATAACTACACCAAAGGAACAAACAAAAATTTGAACCAAAATTTTACTTAATAACCTAGATTCCTGGATTATACATGCTCATTCACTTATCTTATTATTCCTACTATAAAAATCAATAAGCAGAAACCTCAGTTAAATAGAGTCAGAGAAAAGATAGGGGAGTCTCACATCATTTCTTGATAAAGGAGCCCAAAAGAAGGAAGAAATATTCTTTCCTGTCAAGGACTCAGCCAATGAAAAGCCATAGACTCATTGTTTAAACTTTGTTTAGCTTTCCCAACTTCCTTTTTCCCTCCATAAAAGACTACTCATTTTCCTTACCTTTTGGGTACTTGCACATGACTCACCATGGTTAAATACCCCAAATAGCAATTTCCTGTTGTTTCTGAATAAACTGAACTTTTCTGTAAAAATACCTGGCAATCTATTTTTTTTTACATTTTTTATTGACTTAGAGCATTTTACAATGTTGTGTCAAATTCCAGTGTAGAGCAAAATTTTTCAGTTATACATGAACATATATATATTCATTGTGACATTTTGTTTTTCACTGTGAGCTAACAAAAGATCTTGTATATATTTCCCTGTGTTATACAATGTAATCTTGTTTATCTATTCTACATATACCAGTCGTTATCTACAATTTTGAAATTCCAGTGTGTCCCCATCCCCGCCCCCTTAACAACCACAACTTTGTATTCTATGTCTATGAGTCTGTTTCTGCTTTGTATTTACGTTCTTTTTTCTTTTCTTTTCTTTTTTTTTTTTTTAGATTCCACATATAAGCGATCTCATTTGGTATTTTTATTTCTCTTTCTGGCTTACTTCACTTAGAATGACATTCTCCAGGAACATCCATGTTGCTGCAAATGGCGTTATGTTGTCGGGTTTTGTGGCTGAATAGCATTCCATTGTATAAATATACCATTTCTTCTTTATCCAGTCATCTGTTGATGGACATTTAGGCTGTTTCCATGTCTTGGCTATTGTAAATAGTGCTGCTATGAACATAGGGGTGCAGGTGTTATTTTGAAATAGGGTTCCTCCTAGATATATGCCCAGGAGCTGGATGACTGAGTCATATGGTAAGTCTATTCCTACTCTTTTAAGGAACCTCCATACTGTTTTCCACAGTGGCTGCACCAAACTGCATCCCCATAGCAATGTAGGAGTGTTCCCTTTTCTCCACAGCCTCTCCAGCATTTGCTAGTTGTGGGCATTTGAATGATGGCCATTCTGACTAGTGTGAGGTGATACCTCATTGTAGTTTTGATTTGCACTCCTCTGATAATTAGTGATATTGAGCATTTTTCATGTCCCTATTGATCATTTTTATTTTTTCTTGGAGAATTGCTTGTTTTTGTCTTCTGTCCATTTTTGGATTTTTTTTTTCTTATTAAGTCATATGAGCTGCTTATATATTCTGGAGATAAGCCTTTGTCAGTTTAATCATTTTATAGTTCTCCTTGTATAGGTCTTTTACCTCCTTGCTTGGATTTATTCCCAGGTATTTTATTACTTTGGGTGCTATTTTAAAGGGGATTGCTTTACTTTCATTTCCTGTTGATTCATCATTAGTTTAAAGAAATATAACTGATTTTTGAACGTTAATCTTGTAACCTGCTACCTTGCTGAATTATTCGATTAGTTCTAGTAGTTTTGGTGTGGAACTTTTAGGATTTTCTATATATAGTATCATGTCATTAGCATATAGTGATGATTTTACCCCTTCTTTTCCAATTTGGATCACTTTTATTTCTCTCTCTTGCCTTATTGCTGTGGCGAGGACTTCCAAGGCTATGTTGAATAGGAGCAGTGAGAGTGGGCAGCCTTCTCTTGTCCCAGATTTTAACGGGAAGCTTTTGAGTTTTTCACCATTGAGTACTATACTGGCTGTAAGTTTGTCATAAATTGCTTTAATTGTATTGAGATATGTTCCCTCTATACCCACTTTGGTGAGAGTTTTTATCATAAATGGTTTTTGAATTTTACCAAATGCTTTTTCTGCATCTATTGAGATGATCATGTGTTTTTTGTCCTTTCTCTTGTTGATGTGCTGTATTACATTGATTGATTTGCACAGGTTGAACCACCCTTATGTCCCTGGGATGAACCCCACTTTGTCATGATGTGTAATCTTTTTTATGTGCTGTTGGATTCTATTTGCTAGTATTTTGGTAAGGATTTTTGTGTCTATATTTATCAGTGATATTGGACTGTAATTCTCTTTTTTGGTAGTGTCTTTTCCTGGTTGTGGTATCAGGGTGATGGTGGCTTCATAGAATGAGTTTGGGGGTATTCCCTCCTTTTCAATCTCCTGGACGAGTTTGTGAAGAACTGGTATGGGTTCTTTGTATGTTTCATAGAGTTCCCTGGTAAAGCTGTCTGGTCCTGAACTTTTATTTCTAGGGAGGATTTTTATTGCTAATTCAATTTCATTTGTAGTGATTGGTTTCTTCAAGTGGTCATTTTCTTCTTGATTCAGTCTTGGTGGACTCTATGATTCCAGAAACTTGTCCATCTCCTCTAGGTTATCCATTTTGGTTCCATATAGGTTTTCATAATATTCTCATATAATATTCTGTATTTCTATTTTATTTGTTGTAATTTCTCCATTTTCCTTTCTTAGTTTGCTTATTTGTGCTCACTCTTCTTTCTTCTTGGTGAGTTTGGCCCCAGATTTGTCAATTTTATTTACTTTTTCAAAAAAAAACAGCGTTTGGCTTGATTGATATTTTTCTATGTTTTTTTGAATCTCTATTTTATTTATTTTCTCCATGATCTTTATAATTTCCTTCCTTCTGCTGACTTGTGGGATTTTTTGCTCTTCTTTTTCTAATTCTTTTAGCTGGTGGGTTAGATTATTTATTTGAGATTGTTCTTCTTTTTTGAGGAAGGCCTGTATTGCTATAACTTCCCTCTTAGCACTGCCTTTGCTTTGTCCCATAAATTTTGTGTGATTGTGTTTTCATTTTCATTTGTCTCAAGGTATTTTTAATTTCAGCTTTGATTTTCTCATTGACTCATTGGTTTTTTTTAATAGCATGTTGTTTAATCTCCATGCTTTCCTTTTTTTCTCCTTTGTTTTTCTGTACTTGATTTATAGTTTCATTGCATTGTGGTCAGGAAAGATGTTTGTGCTAATTTCTATCTTCTTAAAATGCTTGAGGCTTCTTTGGTACCAAAATACATGATCAATCCTACAAAATGTTCCATATGCACGTGAAAAGAATGTATATCCTATTTTTGGGGGATGTAATGCTCTGAAAATATCCACCAAATCTAATTTTTCTATTGTATCATTTAGTTTCTCTCTTACCTTATTTATTTTCTGTCTGGAATATTTGTCTAGTAATGTTAATGCAGTGTTAATATATCCAACGATGATTGTATTCCCATCAATGTCCCCCTTTATCTCTGTTAGTAATTGTTTTATGTACTTAGGTGCTCCTATATTGGGTGCATACATATTAATGCGTGTAATATCCTCATCTTCAATTACTCCTTTAATCATTACAAAATATTTTTCTTTATCTTTCTTTATGGCCTTTGTTTTAAAGTCTATTTTTTTTCTGGAATCAGTACTGCTACACCTGCTTTCTTGGCTTTTCCATTTGCATGGAATATCCTTTTCCATCCTTTCACTCTCAATCTGTATGTGTCCTTCTCCCTAAAGAGGGTTTCTTGTATGCAGCATATTGAAGGTTATTACTTTATTATCCAATCTGCCACTCTGTGTCTTTTGATTCAAGCATTTAGTCCATTACCATTTACAGTATTTAATGAGAGATGTGTGTTTATTGCCATTTTGATGTTATATTTGCAGTTGATTTGGTATGTCCTCTTTGTTCCTTTCCTCTTCCTTTTGTGGTTTGGTTATTTTCCTTTGTATTATCATGGATTTTATTTAGTTTTTATGACTCACTTGTAAGTTGTTGGCTTGTGGTTATCCTTCTTGTAAGTCTATTAACCCATTACTATCACTGTAGTAAACAGATAGTAATATAATCTCAAAACCATCCTACTGAGAAAAATAAATTTCAAAAAGAACGAAAAAAAATTCTATACTTTCTTCCTTCACGCTCCCACTATTGATTTAGATGTCTTCTTTTACAATTTTGTGCTTATTCTTTTTGTAATTCATGACAGTTATCACCTTTCCAGTTAAGACTTTCTCATTTCTGTAGTATCCTGTTCCTTTTCTATTTGGGGTAGATCTTTCAATATTTCTTTTAGCATGGGTTTACTTTTGCTAAGCTGTTTAATTTTTGCTTGTCTGTGATGTTCTTTATCTATTCTAAAGGATAGCCTTGCTGGATAGAGTATCCTAGGCTGCATTTTTTTTCGTTCAGGACTTTGAATATATCTTGCCACTCCCTCTGGCCTGTAGTGTTTGTGTAGAAAAATCAGCTGAGAGCCTTATGGGGGTTCCCTTGTAACTCACTCTTTGTTTTTCTCTTGCTGCCTGTAGGATAATTTCTTTATCCTTAACTCTGGCCATCTTGATTATGATAAGTCTTGGTGTGGGTCTGTTTGGGTTCCTCCTGTTTGGGACCCTCTGAGCTTCCTGTACTTGGATATCTGATTCTTTCTTTAGGTTTGGGAAATTTTCAGTCATGATTTCTTCAAATATGTTTTCAATCCCCTTTACTCTTCCCCTTCTGGAACCCCTATTATGCATAGATTTGTGTATTTTGTATTATCCTGTATGCCCCTTATATTGTTTTCATTGTTTTTTGTTTGTTTTTCTCTCAGCTGTTCTGATTTTGCGGATTCTGTTGTCCTGTCTTCTAGGTCATTTATTCATTCCTCTGCATGTTCTAGTCTGCTTTATACAGCCTTTAGATCAGCTCTCATCTCAGTAATTGAGTTTACCAATTCTACTTGGCTCTTCTTTATACCTTCAATTTCATTTTTGACACATTTTATATCTCTAAACACTATCTCTTTTAGTTCCTTCAATACTTTAATTACTCCTTTTTTCAAATCTTGTTCTAGTAGGCCATCAATGTCTATTTCCTTGATCATTCTTTCAGGGGATTTCTCTTGATCTCTTAATTGGGACTGGTTCCTGTTTCTTCATCTTGCTCATATCTTTCTGTCACTGTGACTTATGGAGTATCAGTTATCTGTTGTGGTCTTTATGGAGTTTATTTATTTATCTGTCTAATGCCTATGCAGGAATTAAATTTTAAAAAAAGAAAGAATTTTAAAAGAAGGGAGAAAAAATGTTTGAAAACAATGTATAATCAATAATAGAAGAGCAATTTGAATCAGACTACCAATCGAGTTGAGACATCTTTTAAAAACCTTGAGAAAAGGAGAAAAGATCAAAAACAATATTTGAATCTTGTGTGTAATCCACAACAGGAGATCAAAACCAAGAGAAATGAAAGTGAAATCAGGTGGATTTTTAAAAATAATAATACTTTTTAAATTTAAGATATTAAAATTGGAAGCATATACAATTGTTTAAGAAGTAAAAATAAAAAAGGTAATAGAAAATAGAAGATTAAAATAAGACTTAAAAAAGGGGGGATGATTTCTCGTGTAGTCTGTGCACTCTTAATGATTTTATCAAGAAGTCTTTCTGTCTTTGCTCTGTTTCACGAACTCAGCTTACTGCTTCCCGAGGCCCTCAGTTGGTGCCCCTCAACTGTGCTGCTCCCAGTGCCTTTCGGCAAGCAGATCATGCCACCTCCCAGCACAGGGGTCAGGTTCTGTGCTCCTGCCAGGTAGGCAGGTGGCCACCTGTGCTTTCCCGGCGCTGGTAGCTCCCTTGCTCTGTGCAGCTGCCCCCTTCACCCCCAGGTCCGCACTTCATAGGTGGGCTCGGGGAAGATGGCAGAACATCCCCACCCCTGCTCTGTGCCAAAACTGAGCTTCTTGTTTGTCTTGGTGGTGCAAGTTCTCTGAGGTACCATGGCAGAAAGATCCCATCTGCCTCAGGCTGTAAACAAGTCTCCATCTGGCCTGTGAGGTTGCTAAGCCCTTAGGTATGGTTTCAGGTTTTGACCACGCCCCTGCCTGGGTGCTAAGCCCTGGAGAATATGGTGGCTGTGGCTGAGCCTCACCTCTCTTCTCCCAAAAATCTTCAGCAGGTTTTCAGAGTTGGGGGTATGGCATCCTTCTCTCCAGGGCACATCAGCCATGTTGTTTTATGGAGGGCCCTGGTTGTTTTGCCCTGTGTACCCACTCATCCATAGCGTGAAGTACCCTGCAATCCCTCGGGGTTGCCTCAGTGCAGCTTCACCAGTCCTCTGCCCAGCTCGGGCAGCCTGTCTATCCCCCACCTGCCACTTTGCCTTTAGGGCTGGGGGTTCCAGAGAAATTCTATGCCTGTTTAACCTAGTTCTGTAGGTCAATGGCTGCTCTGTACAGAACTGAGACTTGGAGGTTCCCCCTCCGTTCCACTGACCTCACCATTGGAGAGGGGGAGAGTCAGTGAAGGAGCACTATTCCTCCTTTGCTGCTCCCTTCCCATGGGACCGGTCCCACACTGTTTTCCTTTTTCTTCTTTCTTTTTTCCTTTTCTCCTACCAGATTCTTGGCGTCTTTGTCTTTTGAAGAGGGCGATGTTCTGTCAGAGTTCAGCAGGTGTTCTGGTTGGCTGAGTGGGTCCGTGGATGTGAGTTTTGGTGTATTTGTGGGAGATGGTGAGCTACCAGCGTCCTACTCCTCCATCTTGGCCTCATGTTGGCAATCTATTTGTTTTAGGTTAATATTTTGGTAGCTAGTACAGGGATCAGAGAAGACCCATGAAGGCTCTTTGGCTGGTGAGCAAACTGATGTGGTACCCACAGTTGAACTCATTGTGCTCACTGCTTTTCTTGCCAGCCCTGGAGTTTAAAGGTATATCTGTCTCCTAGATCGGAACTCACTTACCTTTTGTGATTGAAGCTTTTTATTTAAGATCTATTTTAAGATTTTATTCTTTATGGTTAAGGCCTTTATCTATATGTGAGTACTTGTTTGGATCTCATTATGATTTTGAAATCACACCATTTCACATGAAGCTAGATGAGAAGCATCAGCCCATTTCTTAAGGAACAGGCACTGCTTCACTTAAACTGTGCCAATTTAGTAGCCATTGACCCATTGACTGGAAACTGGCTGAAAAGTCTTTCCCCTGGCTCCTCTGGGACCAAGGCATTTCCTTAGAATTGGCTGGAATTAACTTGCAAGCTGTTTGAGTTGAAAAGCTATTTGAAAATTGTTTTATTATGTTAGAGGAAAGCTTCTGATAAATGGGATCCCTGTTATTTAAATATTTTGAGGGAACTCCCCTACAAAGGGCACTTAGTTTGGGGTTTTGGAAAATCTAGGACATCATGAAATCTATCTGAATCTAAGTGTAGCACTTGTTCTGATGTCAGATACCTTAAATACTGAAACTGGGTTTGGATAAGCTGCAATATTCTTTGGTGAGCTTGTATCCCTTTTAAGCTAAATGCTTTAGCAAAAAGATGCTGTCTTCCTGTGAGGTAGCTTGAGAAGGAAAGTAAAGAAGCAAATCATCCATGTATTGCAACAAAGTAGAACATCTAGAGAAATTTATGTTATCCAGATCAGCCTGTGGATTGGTGAGAAACTAGAAGGGTTCTCAGTGAAAAACAAAGGCAATTTAGAATATCAATGATCATAAGGGAAATTTTTGAAATCCCCAAAATTAATGTTTTTTTTTACAATTAAGTTGGATTACAATAGTGAAAAATTTCTAAAATTTAGTGAAATGCTTGTGTCAACTTGTAACCTGAGGCTTCCTAACATTACTAGGACTCTAAAATTGTCTTTCTGCACAAAATTTTAAGATTAGTTGAGGCAAACAAACAATTAAAGAAGGAAATAAATGACTTCTGAAGCGTCAGGCTCTCCTTCCTTGGCTTCTTTTTCTCAGGATCAACTACTGGTGGCAACTTCTCCTTCAGTTCCTTTAGGCCAGAATCCACCTCTGGCACCATATTCCTCCTTCATTTCTATGTCTCCTACTGTTCCTCTTTACCCTGAATTCCCCATCACTAGTTCTCTAGCCAAACTTCCCCTTTTCTCTGAAACACCCCATATTCCCTTTTCCTCTGAACTTGTTAAAACTGTCCCTTTAAAATTAAACCTTCTGAGGATCCAGGGGCTAAACCTTTAATTTCTTACATTTCCTGGGCTAAAGCTGAACTGGAAGTCATAATCAAAATTTTTCCCAAAGTAGCCAAAGATCTTACAGGTTTTCTGAGTAATTTAATATAGTCATTACAACTTATCAACATGGTTTATTTGATGTATATCAGATAGCTTATATGCTTGTCAGTGAAGACAAGGCCCAGCATTGGATGAAAGCCAGTAATTGAGAAAATCTGAAAAGTCCCACAGAATTACAACCAGGAGACCTACCTGCTGATGTGGTATATGATCAGGCTTGGGTAATTGCTAGGAGACTTCACTGAGAATTTCTCAAGGCTTTTTGAGTCTATTGATTGTAACAAAATTCAGGCTTACATAAAAATCTAATAAATTTGTTCATAACTATTATATATATATATATTTTTTTCTGGTCTTCCTTCAGATGTTGATTCCACCTGGGTAGCTTTTAACTCTATTAGTGGTCTTAACTTTTCCCTTCTAGTAAAAATGTCCAGGAAGGAATGAGAAACAATGTTCATTTCAGATTTAATTAATCTGACAAACCAGAGTTCTCACTCACTAAGTGAATCACCTCAAAGGAAGTTTGCCAAATTTCCTAATCTGTAACAGCAGCAAATGAAGGTTTCCTAAACAAAACCAAAATCCTCCTAGAAAGTTTCTTCTATTATTGTAAAGAAACAAAAAGTTGGAATAGAGATTGTTGCACAATTAAGGGATTTAGGCACCTTCAGTTCTCTAATCAGCTTTTCAATGACTTTCCAATTCTCAATAATGGGGTTCTGAGATACATCAAGGGCTCTTCCCATCCTTCCCTTTAAATGGTCTTGGAAAAACTTTTCTCCAGATTAGGGGTGAATCTCTTTCAGTCCTGACAATGAAGTAACATTCTGTTCTCACCCCTACTACTATAAAACAGCCCCTGCCTCAGAGTACTAAATAAGTTCAAATAATGGAGATTTCTAATGAACCTCTAGAGATTCCAGCCTCTGAACATATTCCCTTTTGAGAGATACACACATTTTCCTGCTTAGTTCCCCTACCCTACTCATTTGGCCAAGACCTTTTAGAGAAGTATCATGACATAATTTCTTTCTTCTAAAAGGGAGAAATAATTCTAAAATCTGAGAATAATCATCAAAGTTTTCTCACTTTGATTTTTTTATTTGTTTTATCCCTGATATTGCTAGAGCTGATTCTGGAAACACTGATCATTTGTTCATATTGAATCAGCTACCACCTTCTTTATAGGTAAAATTTCTAAACAATATTGGCAAAATTCATAGTGCACCTCCCATCAAGATTCAAACAGATCCCTCAAAACCTCTTCCTGGGATTAATCAATACCCCATAAATAAAGAAATCCAGGCATAAAGCCTATAATAGAAGGATTACAAGGCTCAAAGATTTATTATCCCATATACCAGTTCCTCTGGCTCTCTTTTTACCAATGAGAAAACCTAAGGGTAGATTTTTGTCCTGGACTTACCTCTAAGCAATAAACAACATTGTTATTCCTTGACACCCTATTGCTATTAATCCTCATATGGTTCTATCATTCATTCTCACTGGAAGTAATTTTTTTTTACTATAATTAATTTGTACAGTTTATTCTTTAGTATTCCAGTTGGTAAAGCTAGCCAATACCATTTTACCCTCACCTGGGAAGAAAAATAATTCACCTTGTCAGTAATGTCTCAGGGTTTTATTGAGAGTTCTTCCTATGTCTCACAAATCTTGGAGGCTGATCTAGATAACAAAGAATCCCTAGAGGTTCTATTTTGTTGCCATACGTGGATGATTTGCTTCTTTGTTTTCCTCCTCAAGTCTCCTCATAGAATGACAGCATCCACTTGCTAAAGTGTTTAGTTTAAAAGGGACACAAAGTTTCTAAAAAAAATTGCAGCTTGCCCAAACCCAGTTTCAGTATTTAAGGTGTCTGACATCAAAACAAGGGTTATGCCTAGATCCAGATGGACTTTTTAGAGTGCTAAATTTCCCTAAACCCCAAACTAATTGCCAATGGGAAGATTTTCTCAGGCTAGTTGGTTTTGCTAAAATTGGATTCCAAATTTACTTCTTATGGCCAAACCTCTATATGTTTTATTAAATAATATCAACCTTGACCCAATTTTATGGAAAGAACAAGACTATATAGATTTTAATGCCTTAAAACAGAATTTGATTAACCCAAATGCCGTCAGGCATCCCAGTTATCAAATTTCCTTTTTCTTCTTGATATATGATTAGGAAGGGAATGTCTTTGGATACTTAACCAAAAATACACAAACCACCTTTGATCTATAAGGTATTATAGCCAGAAGCAGGATATTGTAGCACAGGGATAACCCCCTTGCCTTAGAGTTATTATGATCTTTTACTTAGTAGAATACTACTGTAAAAATTATTGTGAGGCCCCTTTAACCATTTTTATAGCTCATGCAGTAGAAATTCTCCTGAATTCTTATCAAACTCAACATTTCTCAGCCAGCCACCTCATCTCCTACAAAGTCTTTTCATTAACTGCTCTTCATATAACTATTATGTTGTAGTAATTGTAACATTGCTACTTTTCCACCTATCACTGACAAAGTTTATGATTGTTTAATACTGATGGATCACTTCCTGACTCCTCCTGAACATCTATGTGAAATATTTCTGGGAAATGCTGACTTCTCATGGTTCACTGATGGTTCTTATTTAAAAGGTGACAGTGCTAAATATTTTTTCTGGGTGTCCTTTTGATGTTGAGGCAGCATCTTCACCTCTGGCTGCTTCAGCTGAACTGTATGCTCTTACTCAGGCTTGTATTTTAGATAAGGACAAAATTGCCAGTATTTATACTTATAGTTGATATGCTTTTCATATAGCTTATGATTTTGGAATGTTGTGGAAGCAATGTGTCTTCTTTACTTCTGATGAAAATAAAATTTAAAAAGGCTCCTATGTTCAGGAATTATTGGAAGCAATAGCTTTCCCTATAGTTTTACCTATTATTAAGATTTTGGAGCATTCTAAACCTGACTGTATAGAAGCTAAGGGAAATCACCTTACCAATATTTCTGCAAGGCATGCTGCCATTAAAAAGACTAAAGCACCCAAACCTCTCTCATGGTCTAAAGGAATATTTCCCCAAATAATTAAGAAAAACAAGTTAGAGAAGTCCAACAATAGTAACAGAAAAAAAAAAAAAGATTAGAAATTCAACAATTGGAAAAAAGCAATATGGCGGAGTAGAAGGATGCTTGTAACTCACCCTCTCCCACAAATACACCAAAACTCACATCTACGGACCTATTCAGCCAACCAGATCACCTGCCGAACTCCGACAGAACATCATCCTCTTCGAAAGACAAAGACACCAAAAATCTGGTAGGAGAAAAGGAAAAAAGAAAGAAGAAAAAGCAAAACAGTGCAGGACCAATCCCACGGGAAGGGAGCAGCAAAGGAGGAATAGCACTCATTTGCTGGGTCTCTCCTCTCCAAGAGAGAGGCCAGCAGGACTGAGAGGGAGCCTCTGAGGCTCAGATCTGCCCCGATCACCCCTTGACCAACAGAACTGAGTTAAATGGGCACAAAGGGTCCCTGCGAGACCCAGCCTGAGATGCAAGCCAGCAGCTGGAGCCAGGACAGGCCACCCTAGCTGGGTGGAAGACTGGGATGGCTGCACTGAGGCAGCCCCGGGGGACTGCAGGGGGCTGTGCACCATGGCTGGGAAGGGATATAGAGCAGAACAACCTTGGTCCCCCATAAATTGTGAAAAAAGCAAAGTGACATGGCTGGTGTGCCCTAGGGGGAGAGGCACCATAGCCTTTGTCTTCTCAGATCTGTGCCACCATTACTGGCCATTCTCACGACAAGAGAGGTGGGGTGCAGCCACAACCGCCATTTCCTCCTGTGCACAGCACCCAGGTGGGGGCAGGACTGAGCCCTGAATCCACACCCAGGAACTCTGCAACCTCCTAGGCAGGACTGAGACTTGTTTACAAGCCTGAGGCAGATAGGATCTTCCTGCCCTAGCACCTCAGAGAACTTGCACCACCAAGACAAACAAGGAGCTGAGATTTGACATGGAGCAGGGGCAGGGCCATTCCACAGTCTTCCCTGAGCCAGCCTTTGGAGCACTAACCCGAGGCAGAGCAGGCAGCTGCACAGAGCAGTGGAGTGACCCATGACAAGAGAGGGCAGGCAGCCACCCACCTTCCTGGCAGGAATGCAGCACCTGCACCTGACCATGGTGCAGGGAGGGGGTGTGATCCGCCCACCTGCCTCACCCGCCTCACCCGAGTGCAGCATCTGACTGCGACATTGGGAGGGGGAGTGACCCGCCTGCCCACCAGGTAAGAGCTCAGCTCCTGACCCAGCGTTGGGAGGGGGTACAATCTGCTATGACAGCCACTGGGAGCAGCACAGACGAGGGTGACAACAGAGGGCCTCTGGAAACAGCAAGCTGAGTTCTCAAAACAGGGCAAAGACACAAAGACCTCTCAATAAAATCATTAAGATCACACTGTCTCCAGGAGAACTAGATAACTGATACTCCTTAAGCCACAGTGCCAGAGAGATATGAGCAATATGAAGAAGCGGAGGAACCACTCCCTATTAAAGAGCAAGAGAAACACCCTGAAAGCATGATCAAGGAAATAGACATTGATGGCCAACTAGATCAAGATTTCAAAAAAGGACTGATCAAAGTGCTGAAGGAACTAAAAGAAATAGTGTTTAGAGACATAAAATATGTCAAAAAGGAAATAGAAGATATAAAGAAGGACCAAGTAGAATTAGTAAACCCATTGGCTGAGATGAAACCTAAAGGCTGTACAAAGCAGGCTAGATAATGCAGAGGAATGAATAAGTGGCCTAGAAGACAGGACAACAGAAAGCACTCAATCAGAACAGCTGAGAGAAAAACAAATAAGAAACAATGAAAAGAATATAAGGGACCTATGGGATAATATAAAGTGTGTCAACCTATGCATAATAGGGGTTCCAGACGGGAAGAAAGAACAAAGGGGATTGAAAAGGTATTTGAAGAAATCATGACTGAAAACTTCCCAAACTTAAAGAAGGAATCAGATATCCAAGTACAGGAAGCTCAGAGGGTCCCAAACAGGAGGAACCCAAACAGACCCACACCAAGACATATCATAACCAAGATGGTCAGATTCAAGGAAAAGAAATGATCCTAAAGGCAGAAGAGAAAAACAAAGAGTGAGTTACAAGAGCCCCCATAAAGCTCTCAGCTGATTTTTCTACACAAACACTACAGGCCAGAAGGAAGTGGCAAGATATATTCAAAGTCCTGAATGAAAAAAAAAAAAGATGCAGCCTAGGATACTGTATCCAGCAAGGCTATCCTTTAGAACAGAAGGAGAGATAAAGAACTTCACAGACAAGCAAAAACTAAAAGAGTTTAGCAAAACTAAATCCAAGCTAAAAGAAATATTCAGAGGTCTAGTCTAATAGAAAAGAAGCAGGATGCTACAGAAATGAGAAACTTATAACTGGAAAGGAGATAACTGCCATGAATTACAAAAAGAATAAACACAAAATTGTAAAAGAAGACATCTAAATCATTAAGAGTGGGAGAGGGAAGCAAGGAAAGCCACTGTGAAAAACAGTATGGAGATTCCTCAAAAGACTAGAAATAGATTTACCATATGACCCAGGAATCCCACTCCTGGGCATATATCCAGAAGGAACCCTACTTCCAAATGACACCTGCACCCCAGTGTTCATAGCAGCATTATTTACAATAGCCAAGACATAGAAATAGCCTAAATGTCCATCAAAAGATGACTGAATAAAGAAGCTGTGGTATATTTATGCAATGGAGTACTATTCAACCTCAAAACCTGACAACATAACGCCATTTGCCACAACATGGATGTTCCTGGAGAATGTCATTCTAAGTGAAGTAACACATAAAGAGAAAGAAAAATATCATATGAGATCACTCATGTGTAGAATCTTAAAAAAAAATACAAAACAGAAACAGACTCATAGACATAGAATACAAACTTGTGGTTGCCAGGGGGAAGGGTGGTGGAAAGGGACAGACTGGCATTTTAAAATGCAGAATAGGTACACAAGGTATAGCACAGGGACATATATACAAGATCTTGTGGTAGCTCATAGCGAAAAAAAATGTGACAATATATATACGTTCATGTATAACTGAAAAATTGTGCTTTACACTAGAATTTGACACAACATTGTAAAAGGACTATTACTCAATAAAAAAATATAAAAAAAAAAACAAGAGACAAAAATCCATAAGAACTATAGGGGAAAAAACACTAGAAATCAATGGAATATTATCCTGAACAATCAGGGGGAAAAAAAAAAATCCTCTGAAAATGACATACCTGAGAAAATCAAAGGTAAAATAGTGAAGATTATTGGTATTCTCAAGAGTATCAAAGTAGATGTACAGTATGAACAATAAACCAAATACGAATAGAGTAAAAAATAAAAATAAATAAAAATAAATTCAACAACTATTGGTTTGTTAGAAAGATAAAGCTCTGGTTTAGACCAAAAAAAAAAAAAAAAAAATCCAGTCCTACCAGAGACTCTAAAACTCCCACTCCTCACCACTGTGCATACATTAAACCACTGATTTACAGGTAAAATGATAACCTTTATAAGTTAATATTAGTGGAGAAACATTAACAAGGCCTCAAAAATGCTTACCTCCCTTGTTTCACTTACCCAAATTACAAGTCAGAGAAGTCTGTTTATATCACTCCTAGACATTTTAAGCTGCTTAATGGACCATTTGGGTACGAGCTTCATACAACTTTTTCCATCTCAAGGATATAAATATGTTTTAGTTATGGTCTATATGTCTTCACACTGGACTAAAGCTTTTCATTGCTGACAGGCTACTGCCTGTTCTGTAGCTAGAATCTTTTTGGAAAAAGTTACCCCTACCTGGGGAACTCCTCTCAAACTTCACTATGATCAAGCAACTCATTTTACTCACCAGGTACTTTGACAGTCCATGCTGTGTGGTTGGTTTTACAACAATTTCACTGCATTAACTACCCACAATCTTCAGGTTTAATTGAACACATTAATGGTATTATTAAGGCATTCTAATGGAAGTAAGCCAAAAAGAGAAAGAAAAATACCATATGATATCACTTATATGTGGAACCTAAGAAAACAAACAAGCAAACTCATTTACAAAACAGAAACAGACTCACAGACATAGAAAATAAACTTATAGCTACTGGGTTTGGGGAGAAGGAGGTGGGAAGGGATAAATTGGGAGTTAGAGATTTGCAGATACTAACTACTATCTACAAAACAGATAAACAACAATTTCATATAGCACAGGGAACTATATCCAATATCTTGTAACAACCCATGGTGAAAAAGAATATGAAAACAAATATATGTTTGTTCATATATTACTAAAGCATAATGCTATACACCAGAAATTCGCACAACATTGTAATCTGACTATACTTATATATATACACTCTCACTCTCAATAAACACACACACACACACATAGACACATACAAAAAGAAAAAGACTCAATTGGCAAAATCTGTAGCGGCTCTCCAAATACCTTGACCAAAAGTATTGCCACTTTTCCTTCTAAATCTCAGATCCACCCCTTTTATAATGTATAAACTTTCACCGTTTGAGGTAATCAAATGATGCTCAATGTATTTGGTTCCTGCTTTTTTTTTTTTTTTTTTTGACCCACAACTGATAAAAAAGAGAGAGGTAATTCAATATTGCAAAGGCCTAAGTTCCTCTGTCAAAAATAACCATGTGTTGGTGGGGAAATCTTTTCTTGGAAGATGAAAACTTTAAGCAAATTTCCTTGCAACCTGGCTATTCCTCTATTGTAGAAGACAGCTTCAGAAGAACTCCCTTTGACATCACTGGGAAGGCCCTATCATTAGCCAAACCTTGTGCCATCAAACTCCAAGGAACACACTCTTGGATTCATGTGACACAAAAAAGTAAGCATCTTATCCTGACTGTATCTGCACATCATCAGATGACCTGAAAGTGAAGATTTCTTGGAATTGAAGCAGACAACATCTGATGAGACAGCTTTTTCAAGATATTCAGAGCAAGCCTGTTAAAAGTTTGTCATCAAATCTTTAATAATAACATAACACTTTAGATGATCTCCAATGTCTATGATCTTGGTAACATTTGAACTTTAGATAAAAAGTGCTTGAGGGTTCCCCCTCCTACTCTTTCTTGTCACTCACAAGTGACTTCTGTAGGTTTCCAATCTATGCACTTTCCCTTTGACATGAGACACTACACTCAAGGGAGTTCCTTCCTGGCATTGAGGAACAAAAGACTTCTGAAACTAGAAAATTTGATCCTTGATCAGTGATTCTTTCAGAGAAAAACTTTATAAAAATGGGAAGATGTAAAATCAATCACTAAATAAACCCGCACCTTAATTTAATAGAAGTGGGAGACCACAAGGAGTAATTCTGATGTCCTGTGAAGAGAGCAGAGCCCAATAGGAAGAAAGACACCTCTTCTTTCCCTTCAAGAACTTACTCAATGAAAAGTCATGGACTCTTTGTTTACTATAGCCCTCCCAAATCCCTTTTCCCCTGTTAAAAAAAAAAAAAGTGTAATTCCTCCTTTGCCTTGTTGGGACTTGCACATGGCGCACCATGGTTGCAGACTCCAAATTACAATTCTCTATTGATCCTGAAAAGACCCACCTTTGCTAGAGACATATCTGGCAATCTATTTGTTTTAGGTCAACACCACTCACATAATGAATGTAAGGTTATGTATATATTCATCCTTCTTTACCCTGCTCTCTCTCTAGAGACTTTTAAAGTTTTTAAAAGTATAAATCCCTGATCTAAATTCTGAGTTATCACTAATAAGTGTCATAAACATTACCAATTCACTTAAGAATTGCATTCCTCAGTTTCTTCATGTTTCACAAGATATTGAACTAAATTATCGTAAGTTCTTCCCAAGATCTCTGTTACATTTTCCATGAAGTATTTCTTATGCATCCAAGCAAAACCTCACCTTCATCTATAATCCTTTCAAACATGGCACACAGGACCATTGGTGAATATTTTGTCTTTTTTTTTAAATGCTATATCCTTTTAATAAATAATAAGGTGAAAGCCACATTTTTTTGGCATAGTATCTGATATACTTCAGGTGTCTTCATATTTTGTTCAATAAATAAATGATTTAATCACTTTCATTCTCAGAATATGTCCATTTCCTACTTTACAAAATAAAGTTGAATAAAATACTTCATTTTGTGTATATAAATATTTCGTGACTATTTTTATATTAAAATAATATTGCAATAAAATATGAGATCAGAAATGTATTTAGCCATTAAAAAATCCAACTTTTTGTTACATTAAAACTGATCTAAAATGGAAAAAAAATCTGTGCAAAAACAAAGTACTGGAAAAAAGTCACAGACTGAATGAATTTAAGAGAAGAGAGCCAGTTTACATGAAAAGAAAGCTGTTTCCTATATTAGAAGGCAAGAGAGCAAAAAGAGTAAAGGATAGAACAGCTGGGATCAGGTTGCAAAATATTCTCAGAGGGTTTTAAAATAATGATGGCAATTTTGAATTAGGTCTTGATATGAATGAGGAGCCGAGCAATAGTGAGTTTGAAAGTAGGGTGATAATGCTTTTCTTTTTATTCATGAGCAGAGGCCAGTATCATTACATGTTTGAAGAATTTTGGTAACAAGTTAGGTAAATAATAGAAAAGAAAATTAAAATAGTCCACCTCAAGATTTTGTTCCTTGAACATTGCTTTTATTTTTAAGATTATATGTATGTTTTATATATAATATAATATATAATATATATATAATTCCCATATCTCCTAATAGTGTATGGACCATTAACTATCATAGGACTTGTTTTTCGTATCATTTTCCCTAATATGGAAAATAATTTCCCATCAAATGAAGGCTTTTAAGAGTAATAGGAAAAGCACTTTCTAAATCTAAATAATTTCTATCCTTTAGCACAGTTCTAAGAGTGAGAAGCTAAAACTATCATAATTTTTAGTTTTCATTGTTTGTTTATTTTTTCTTTTCCTTTATAATGCATATTTGACTAGCCATTTTTGAGTGTTTTTATAATCAGCAAAGTATGAAAGTACAGAGTCTTTGTGCATTCCTTATAAAATAACATAACTTCATTTTTAGGTTTAAATTGCTAATGAATTTTTAGTCAGTAAAGAATTAGTTTAGTGCTCATTTACTGTTGAACACTTTACAGTTGAAAAGGCTGTGTGTATTAGATATATTTAGTATTTGAAGATAACTATAATCAAGAGAAAATTCATTTGCCCATCCAGTTCTCCTGGATTATATTCTTAAATCCAAATGACTTTGAGTAATCACTAAATTGGGTCAGTGCTGTTCCTTTTCTTTTATTGCCAGCTAATTGCAATAGAATTCATGTTGTTTCCTACATTTCTCTGGTAGAAGACATTTCAGTGATAAATAAAATATAAGTAGCTCTGCACTGCTTTTTTTTATTATTAAGTATTGAATGAGTCAAAAACTCTGGATAAGATAATAAGACAGCATTTCATCTTGTGAATTTTTGAAAATGGGAACAATGAGCAAAAAAGTAATAAATATAGAATTTTAAATAATTTTAATTTATTTCTCCAAATCTGGTTACTTTCTGATATGTAAAAGTTTTATCATCATTAGTGTTTTCTAAAGTTCTGATGGACAAATGTTTATTGTGTCCTGTTAAACTACACTGGGACTCTAGGAACCACTCTTCAGAATCAGTGGCTCCTGGTACTGGAGGCATATAAAGAGATTACTAGAAAATCAAGTATTTCTATATTGTTAATCTTTTAACTGGTAGTGTGTGTTATATATTAATTAATCTGAAAATTATACAATTTCATCTTACCTTTTATCTTACTATAATGTCTTCCTGAAATAGATTTAATGAGCTCTAAGAAATCTAGCTTAACCTCCAACATTCACTTCAATGTCGCCTTTCTGAAGTGTTGTGTGACATCTTCACACCATGACAAGGTAGAATTAATCCATTGTTCTTCTCTATTCCCACTTGAATATATTTCCATTTTTCATGTCTAATCACATTTTTTGCTTGGATACCAATGACTTCTACAGTACTATGTGCCATTGGAAATTATCTCTATTTGTGACTATATCACCATTCAAACTACAAATTAATATAGCTAATTTTGGGAAAACTATTCATTCTGATATATTTGGAAAATTTTCCCTTATTTGTTTTATCATTCTCCCTCTATAGATATATAAATAGATAGACGATAGATAGATAGATAGATAGATAGATAGATAGATAGATAGATAGTTAGATAGATAAACAGACAGACAGACAACAGCCTCAAAATAGGTTCACTTATGCACAGCCCCATATCACCAAAATGAGACCTAGGTTAGTTACAGTTTCAGCTTTCCCAGAAATGGAATCTTAAACTAGTCAATCAGTAATCACCTCATCAGCACTAATAAGGTAATCTACTTGATAGACTCCTGCTATCCCCTAAAGGAAAATTACCTTGTAATAACCAACCTTATTCATTGCCTAATGTAAATTCCTTGTTCCGTCTCCTTTCTGCCTATATGTCTTTTATTTTGTACAGCTCCTCTTAGCTCTTTTCTATCTGCTAGTGTGTATACTGCCTGTTTCAAATTGATTTTTCCTTAAATAAACTCTTAAAATTTTAATAAGACTCATTTTGTCTCTTGGCAGTTCTGGCATCAGAAGAGGGAATCAAAGGAGACCTAAAAATCCCCCAATAACAATAAGCAAAGGCATCTGTGGAGTTCCCAATCTCCTTGCATGTTCACTGCCTCTGGAGGTAGAGGTAGTCAGACCCTCTCAGACACTAACTACGCAATTTTTGTGTTAAGAGCTTTCAGACTTTCTTTGAGCACTTATTTTTTTTTTTTGGGAAAGGGTGGGAGGGAATGGGTTTGGGAACCAGCCAGAGTCAGACTGGTTTCAACTTAGATACTGAACTATGTGCAGGGTCTGACTGAAACTGGACTGGGTCCAGTGTGAGGCCTCAGATTAGTAAAATATTTTTAAGGGTGAACAAGTAGGTTAACCTTACCAAAAATGATCTTGAATTACAGGGGTCACAATGGAGAAACAATCTTAAACTTACCCATTTGTGAGGTGCCCTAGATAAAAATTTGCTTCAGCTAAACATTCATTACACACGGCAGAGAGGAAATTCTTTTCTTTTTTTTTTTTTCTCTAATAGTTTCTGGTGAGCAGGATAAGACCTTCTGGGACACTCCACTCAGTCCAGAACCTGCAGATGGGATCCTGGGAAAAGAGAGAAGCCAGGAAAGGATAAGAATTCTTACCAAAATGAGCACTCTCAGAACTCTACTGTGGTGCCTGATCAAGGAGGAAAGTAAAAATTCATGTTGTCACTTCCTTTTCAAATTCGTATAGGCAGGTAAAAAAACTTTGTGAAAGTTAGATCTTTAATTGTGACTTGTGGATTTGCTTTTGGGTACTTATTGATAGTCAGTTCTCTCTATACCAGGGGAAGCTAGTGTCTTCTTGTTTCTCATTTTGTGTCCTGGGAACTTGGATTGGCGACCGTCAAGTTGAGAACCCCAGACACAGTTGGACGAAAATGTGAGTTGCACTCTATTTGTAGCTAGGGTTTTCCCAGGTTTACCAGTTACCAGGTTTCAGGGGAATTGTCTCAGCCTTTCTTTTGGCTATCTTTGGGAGTGACTCTGGATCTCAAGAGGGTAGTATCTTTTGCACCCCCTTTGGGGATACCTCTGACACCCATGGGTATGTCCCTGTTCAGTACTCCCAGGGATATTTACTATTTGTCCTAGATGAAATCTGGCAAGATATTTAACATGTTTTTAAGTAGCTCTATGGTCAAGGTTGGCCAAATTGGAAGCTGATATTCATAGACTAAAAAGAATTTTGTTTAGGCCTCTCCCCATTTCTAGAATGAAATTATGTACACAGAGGGAAAGAAAAACATTCTGAAGCCTTTATGGAAGTATTTACTAAAAGATTCCAAAGACATACAGCTTTAAATCTAGAACATATATATCTTTTGATTTTCATCTTGGGTGAATATCATCTCCCTTATATAAAAAAAGCAAATTGAAGGCAATTATATCATTCAGGTTTCAATCCCCTTCTTTAAGAAATTAAAAAAGGAACTAACCTTGTCTTACAAGTAGAGTCCTTACAATAAGAGAAAAGTGGCTCTAGAAACAATTTGAAGCCCACCTATAAATAAATTGGATTTCATTACATTAGAAGGTTTTGTGCATTAATGTATACCATCAAAGAAATAAAAATTAAACCCAGTTGACCTTTCAACAACAGGGTGACCTTGAACAAACTGTGAGGGTCCACTTATATACAGATTTTTTTTCAGTAGTAAATAATACAGCACCACACAATGGTTGAATCCACAGATATGGAACTGTAGATATGGAGGAACTGTGAATATGGAGGACTGACCATATCATATGTATATTTTCTACTTAGAGGGGAGAGTTGATGTCCCTAAATTTTACATTATTCAAGGATCAACTGTACTTGCAAATCATATGTCTGATATCATTCATTCTGCATGAAAGAATGGAAACAACATAAAGATCCCTTACCTGATGAATGAATAAATATATATAGTATTTCTATACAATGGAATACTGTTTAGCCATAAAAACTGAAATAATGAAACCTCCTACAACTTAGATGAAACTTGAAAGTGTTATTCTAAGTAAAATAAGCCAATAACAAAAGATCACATATTACATAATTGCATTTATGCAAAATTTTCAGATTGGGAAAATAAATGGAGACAAGTAGATTACTCTTTTCTTGGGGCTGAAGGTGGGGCTAATAGAATGTGAGTGCTAGTGAATGTGAGGTTTCTCTGGAGATGATGAAATATTTTAAAATTAGATAGCAGTGGTGGTTTCACAGTGCTGAATAAACTAAGAATCACTGAGTTGCACAATTTAAAAAAGTAAATTTTATGGTATGTGAATTATATCTCAGTAAGGCTTTTATAAAAAAACAATGCAAAAAGGGTTTATGATTACTTACTTGTCTTCTTATTTATAAATACTAACTTATGAATGATAGTTAAACTCACCCTAAATATTAAATTCTTTATAACTTAATAATGAGTGATATTAAGAGAGAAAAATAATTAGTCATTGGAATTTAAATACATGTTCTGAAGATCAATACACATCAGTTTCTGAATCACAAGTCAAAGAATGATGAATTTACCAAAGAAATAACATCTTGCAGTTTCAAGTATCAACATGTTAGCTCAGTTCTTAGTCTCTATTAACTTTTGGCACCATGGGATACCAATGACAGAGCTGTTAAGTGTGTACCATAATTCTAATTAACACAGAATATACTAAAGTGTGGAAAGAAATATTAAACACAAAATATAAATATATGTAAAACTACTGTCTTCAACTGCAACCAGATATACATGTGCTGTTCTCCTTGTATGACCCCAAAAAGCCCAATTTATAGGTTGGAAGCAAATTACCTGATATAAAGAAAAGAAGTTCTAGTTAACTCAGAGAGTTAGTAAGCAGTCTCACACAGCTATGCTTTACTGGAGAGAAAACCAGATTTCAATTTTGAATAGTTGGTATTAAAAGCCAGCTCCACCACTCACATAAACAAAATTTATTCCCTCAAGTTGTGCTTTCCTTAACTTTCTGCACCTCTTTATTTAAAAGAAGATACATCTAGCACTAAGTATTCCTGTGAAGTGTAAGTGAAAATCAAATATTGTTAAGAGTCTAATTAATAGTATGCAATGCATAAACATTTGCAATATCTAATAAAGTTATTATTTCAGATGGCATATAATAAAAGCATATTAATAAAACCATACTGAATATAAACACATTTTAAACACTTAGAATGTATTATGAAAATACTATTATGAAAATACCTAAGGATCATCCTCAGGAAAATGTGTTACTATATTCTACATGCCCAAAAGTTTTTATATAATGAAAGAAAACTTATGGAGTGTTTCCTTATTGTGCATTGCTAAAATGGCAGAAGCCCAAATGTATGAAACATTACTTGGAATCATGTAATTAAGATAAAAAACAGGGAAATTTTTGAAGTATAACACATAAGATACAAACATATGATTTTAAAGGACTACTGGGCATAGTAAAATAAATATTTCTTTACAAATATCTTTCAAAATAATATTAATACTGCAATTTTTGAACATTAAAGGACAAACAGTGATTCAATATAGCAGCTTGGTAATCCAATCACTAACAACCAATGCAACAAATATAACCCATAAATAATAATACATCATTCAGAGGGATTAAAACATAGTATGGTATATTAATATTTGTAAGTACATTTTAGTTGTAATACAACTTAAAAGGTTATACTCTTCTTTATCTATAATAGTTTCCTGCAAGAGAGAAGTAAAACAATAAATAATTCTTTCCTTTCCAACTCAACATAAAAAGTCACATAAATCAAAATGCCATCAGTAACTGGTAGTACTGTAACACACAGCCCATTGCACTCTTCATAGTGTCTTAAATAAGTATCCTAGAAGAAGAGAGACTAAATATAAATCCCTTGAGATGCTATATGATAACTTTAACAGTAAATGGACAAATAACCAAAGCTGCCCTTTGGGCTTCTTGTCGTTATGAAATCATTGAAGGTGAGAGTGCATAAAGATTGACTCCATATCTATGGCCAGTGATGTACAGCAATCTTGGCACTAAATGTTATATTCTTCAATATGAGAAATTATATAAGGAGGAACTTACTTTTTTTCCCTGAAAATCTAGTTCCTTTCCCAGATGCCCCTAGATGTATATTACTGCTTTCATTGTAAAATTATTTCCAAGTAATGTCTATAGATAAACTTCTAAGTCTAAGGTCAAATATAAAAATCTGAGTGTGTATGTTTGAAAGAATGAAAAGCAGTTTTAAAAGATAAATCAAGCATCTAGGAAAATGAGTTAACATATATTATGTAGCAAGTTTTACTTCTGTATTATGTAATTTTCTCATAGAGATAATTTTAATCCAAATTATGTGTATAATTTGGCAGAGAAGGTCTATATAATATACAATTGGTATAGAGGATGGATCAGGAAGATAATTTTACTATTAAAAGTATATAAGTTGAAAAGATTTGGGCTTTTATTTTAGAGAGTTTTAATTAAAATTAAAGGAAGAAAAAAGGAAACAAAACTTACAAAATCTTCAAGTTCAGATTAACTAGGGGATAAATGCACATTTGTGTATAAATTCCATGGTAACTACTACATATGTATTCAAATCTATTCATTACTTTGGAAGTGATTTTGTGATGTACTTGTCATGTATCTCAGTTAAAATCAGCAGAGAGAGTCTTAAAGTCTCAACTTCATTTACTTGTTTTTGCAGCTGATTTTGTGCTATATTAAATTTATAAAAAACACTTTTCATTCTGTGCTCTCAGTTACTACAGGGAAATTAAAAAATAGAACTGTTGCTATGTATAATTAACATAAGACATTCAGAAAAAGTAGTTTACTGACTTTTGTTCACATAAGTTTATAAAGAGTATTGATGAAATTTGCCATGATTTTATCTGAATTTTATTATGTCAAAATATGTCTAATATGAAATATTTCTTATACTGCTTGTTTTCTGAGGGGGGTAGCTAGGTTTCTTCACTGATTTCCACTTGGAGGAGGTACTGGGGATTGAACCTAGGACCTCTTGGGTGCTGACCATGAACTTTACCACTTGAGCTACAGCCTTCCCCTGAAACATTTCTTAAGAAAAGTTTTCTGACAAATATTTGTTGAAAATCTGATGTTCAATCAATCAAATACCAAGGTACTTAGAAGAGTTCATACATTACCAACATGGAGACAAGTCCAAGATTTGATATGGTTTCTTGTTACTGAAGTACGTGCAATGTAAATTAATTGGCTAAAGCATTTTAAAGAAGCTGTATGAGAACACTATATTTTTTAAAATAAGAGAAAATAATTGATTTCCCTTAGGAACTTTGAGATTAAATTATTCTTCAATATAAATCAGATTATGCTGAGTGGAGTGCAGGTACAATCTGGTTGCTCAACCTCAGATGTTAGAAATATTTTGCCTCTACCCAGGCAAATGAGTCTCAGGGAAATGAGAAAAAAATAATAATAAAATTATGGGAGGAATGGATTAAGTTTTGTTATAAATGGGAATCAATTAATAGGGAGAAAAGTTTTTCCAAAAAAAGTAACTACTATATGGAAAACTAAGAATGACTATAGAAAAATCAACATCATTTTATAACAAGCTACACTTTAACAGTAAGCAAATATTCTGGATTTTATGTATTCAGGACACAGTCAGAGAGAAAATTATATTAAATGGAGATTTGGAGCAACTGGAATTGCATGTCATAAAAAGATGCTTTATAGGAACACTCACAGGTACAGAAAACAAATAGGTGGTTGTCAGAGGGGAGGGGATGGAGGGAGAAGAGAAATAGGTGAGGGAAATTAAGAGGTACAAACACAAAAGGTGACAAGATAAATAAGAGGTGGTATATTTATACAATGGAATGCTATTCAGCCATAAAAAATGACAATGCTAATGCCATTTGCAACAACATGGATATTCCTGTAGAATGTCATTCTAAGTGAAGTAAGCCAGAAAGAGAAAGAAATATACCATATGAGGTCACTCATATGCAGAATCTGAAAATACATAAATAAATAAAATAAATAAATAAATAAATAAATAAATAAATAAATAAATAAATAAGTAAATAAGTAAATACAAAAGAGAAACAGACTCATAGACATAGAATACAAACTTGTGGTTGCCAGGGGGATGGGGGATGGGAAGACACAGATTGGGATTTCAAAAAATAGATAGATAAACAAGATTGTACTGTATAGCACAGGGAAATATATACAGGATCTTGTGATGGCTCACTGAGAAAGAGAATGTGACAATGAATATATATATGGTCATGTATAACTGAAAAATTGTGCTCTACACTGGAATTTGACACAACATTGTAAAATGACTATAACTCAATAAAAAATGTTAAACCTTTAAAAAAAATGGATCACTTAATTGTTAAAGAATTTTCAAATCAAAAATTGAAATCTTCTAAAGTCAACCAAAATTAAACTCTGAATATCATAGCACTTCTAAGAGGTATGAACCCTAACATATTAAATAACATGGTATAACTGTCCCAAGTCTAATGCTTCCATGGATGGGTGTTTGGATTTTCAATATCTCCTCAACTGAAATGAAAACTTTTCTAATGACATGTAGAAAAGTATCTTGATTGGACCAAAATATGTTTTTTTAACTTAACCATAAGCAGAAATTAAGCCTTTAACATACAACCTCTTTAAAAAATCATGTGTCATTTTAAAATTTCTTTTATCTTAAAGAGGATTATTTCTTTACACTCTTTTCTTCTTAATTCATCATTAATGTAAAGAAATGCAACTAATTTTTGAAAGTTAATCTTGTAACCTGCTACCTTGCTGAATTCTTCAATCAGCTCCAGTAGTTTTTGTGTGGATCTTTTAGGGTTTTCTATATATGGAATCATGTCATCTGCATACAGTGAAAATTTTACCTCTTCTTTCCCAATTTGGATTCCTTTTATTTCTCTCTCTTGCATGATTGTTGTGGCTTGGACTTCCAAAACTATGTTGAATAGGAGTGGTGAGAGTGGGCAGCCTTGTCTTGTCCCAGATTTTAATGGGAAGCATTTGAGTTTTTCACCATTGAGTACTATGCTGGCTGTAGGTTTGCCATATATAGCTTTTATTATGATGAGATATGTTCCCTCTATACCCACTTAGGTGAGAGGTTTTTTTTTTAACATTTTTTATTGATTTATAATCATTTTAAAATGTTGTGTCAAATTCCAGTGTTCAGCACAATTTTTCAGTTATTCATGGACATATAAACACTCATCGTCACATTTTTTTCTCTCTGACTTATCATAACATTTTGTGTATATTTCCCTGTGCTATACAGTGTAATCTTGTTTATCTATTCTACAATTTTGAAATCCCAGTCTATCCCTTCCCACCCTCCATCCCCCGGTAACCACAAGTCTGTATTCTCTGTCTGTGAGTCTATTTCTGTCCTGTATTTATGCTTTTGTTTGTTTGTTTTTGTTTTTGTTTTTTAGATTCCACATATGAGTGATCTCATATGGTATTTTTCTTTCTCTTTCTGGCTTACTTCATTTAGCAAGACATTGTCCAAGAACATCCATGTTGCTGCAAATGCCATTATGTTGTCAGTTTTTAAGGCTGAGTAGTATTCCATTGTATACATATACCACCTCTTCTTTATCCAGTCACCTGTTGATGGACATTTAGGCTGTTTCCATGTTTTGGCTATTGTAAATAGTGCTGCTATGAACATTGGAGTGCAGGTGTCATCTTGAAGTAGATTTCCTTCTGGATACAAGCCCAGTAGTGGGATTCCTGGGTCATATGGTAAGTCTATTCCTAGTCTTTTGAGGAATCTCCATACTGTTTTCCATAGTGGCTGCAACAAACTGCATTCCCACCAGCAGTGTAGGAGGGTTCCCCTTTCTCCACAGCCTCTCCAGCATTTGTCATTTGTGAATTTTTGAATGACGGCCACTCTGACTGGTGTGAGGTGATACCTCATTGTAGTTTTGATTTGCATTTCTCTGATAATTAGTGATATTGAGCATTTTTTCATGTGCTTTTTGATCATTTGTATGTCTTCCTTGGAGAATTGCTTGTTTAGGTCTTCTGCCCATTTTTGGATTGGGTTGTTTATTTTTTTCTTATTGAGTCGTATGAGCTGCTTATATATTCTGGAGATCAAGCCTTTGTCGGTTTCACTTGCAAAAATTTTCTCCCATTCTGTAGGTTTTCTTCTTGTTTTACTTCTGGTTTCCTTTGCTGTGCAGAAGCTTGTAAGTTTCATTAGGTCCCATTTGTTTATTCTTGCTTTTATTTCTTCTAGGAGAAAATTTTTGAGATGTATGTCAGATAATGTTTTGCCTATGTTTTCCTCTAGGAGGTTTATTGTATCTTGTCTTATGTTTAAGCCTTTAATCCATTTTGAGTTGATTTTTGTATATGGTGTTAGGGAGTGTTCTAGCTTCATTGTTTTACATGCTGCTGTCCAGTTTTCCCAACACCATTTGCTGAAGAGACTGTCTTTATTCCATTGTATATTGTATATTCTTGCCTCCTTTGTCGAAGATGAGTTGACCAAAAGTTTGTGGGTTCATTTCTGGGCTCTCTATTCTGTTCCATTGGTCTATATGTCTGTTTTGGTACCAATACCATGCTGTCTTGATGACTGTAGCTCTATAGTATTGTCTGAAGTCTGGGAGAGTTATTCCTCCAACCTCTTTCTTTCTCTTCAGTAATGCTTTGGCAATTCTAGGTCTTTGATGGTTCCATATAAATTTTATTATGATTTGTTGTAGTTCTGTGAAATATGTCCTGGGTAATTTGATAGGGATTGCATTAAATCTGTAGATTGCCTTGGGCAGTGTGACCTTTTAAACAATATTGATTCTTCCAATCCAAGAGCATGGAATATCTTTCCATTTTTTAAAGTCTACTTTAATTTCCTTCATCAATGGTTTAGAGTTTTCTGTGTATAATTCTTTCACCTCCTTGGTTAAATTTATTCCCAGATATTTTATTATTTTGGGAGCTGTTTTAAACGGGATTGTTTCTTTATTTTCTTTTTCTGCTGATTTATCATTAGTGTAAAGAAATGCAACTGAATTTTGAACATTAATTTTGTAGCCTGCTACCTTGCTGAATTGTTCAATCAGCTCTAGTAGCTTTTGTGTGGACCTTTTAGGGTTTTCTATATATAGTAACATGTCATCAGCATATAATGGCATTTTTACCTCTTCTTTTCCAATTTGGATCCCTTTTATTTATTTCTCTTGCCTGACTGCTGTGGCTAGGACTTCCAGGACTATGTTGAATAGGAGTGGTGATAGTGGGCATCCTTGTCTTGTCCCAGATTTTAGTGGGAAACTTTTGAGTTTTTCACCGTTGAGTAGTATGCTGGCTGTAGGTTTGTCATATATAGCTTTTATTATGATGAGATATGTTCCCTCTATACCCACTTTGGTGAGAGTTTTTATCATAAATGGGTGTTGAATTTTATCAAAGGCTTTTTCTGCATCGATTGAGATGATCATGTGGTTTTTGTCTTTTCCCTTCTTGATGTGGTGTATTGCATTGATTGTTTTGCGTATATTTAATCAGCCTTGTGTCCCTGGGATGAACCCTACTTGGTCATGATGTATAATCTTTTTTATGTGTTGTTGGATTCTATTTGCTAAAATTTTGGTGAGGATTTTGGCATCTATGTTCATCAGTGATATTGGCCTATAATTCTGTTTTTTTGTAGTGTCTTTGCCTGGTTTTGGTATCAGGGTGATGGTGGCTTCATAGAATGAGTTTGGGAGTATTCCCTCCTTTTCAATCGTCTGGAAGAGTTTGAGAAGGACTGGTATGAGTTCTTCTTTGTATGTTTGGTAGAATTCCCCGGTGAAGCCGTCCGGTCCTGGACTTTTATTTGTAGGGAGGTTTTTAATTGCTATTTCTATTTCCTTTCTAGTGATCGGACTGTTCAAGTGTTCAGATTCTTCTTGATTCCATTTCGGTGGACAGTATGTTTCCAGAAACTTGTCCATCTCCTCTAGGTTATCCAGTTTGGTTCCATATAGTTTTTCATAATATTCTCGTATGATATTCTGTATTTCTATTTTGTTTGTTGTAATTTCTCCATTTTCCTTTCTTATTTTGCTAATTTGTGCTCTCTCTTTCTTCTTCTTTGTGAGTTTGGCCAGAGGTTTGTCGATTTTATTTACTTTTTCAAAAAACCAGCTTTTGGTTTGGTTGATTTTTTCTATGGTCTTGTGAATCTCTATTGTATTTAATTCCTCCCTGATCTTTATTATTTCCTTCCTTCTGCTGCTTTTTCGGGCTTTTTGTTCTTCTTTTTCTAATTCATTCAGGTGGTGGGTTAAATTGTTTATTTGAGATTGTTCTTCTTTTTTGAGGAAGGCCTGTATCGCTATAAACTTCCCTCTTAGCACTGCCTTTGCTGTGTCCCATAGGTTTTGAGTGGTTGTGCTTTCATTATCATTTGTCTCAAGGTATTTTTTTAATTTCAGCTTTGATTTCCTCATTGACCCATTGTTTTTTCAATAACATATTGTTTAATCTCCATGCTTTCCTTTTTGTCTCCTTTGTTTCTCTGTTTTTGATTTCCAGTTTCATGGCATTGTGGTCAGTAAAGATATTTGAGATAATTTCTATCTTTTTAAAGTTGTTGTTGTTTCTTTTCTGCCCAAGTACATGATCGATCCTGGAAAATGTTCCATGTGCACTTGAAAAGAATGTATATCCTATTTCTGGGGGGTGTAATGCTCTGAAAATATCCACCAAATCTAGTTTTCTATTGTAGTATTTAATTTCTCTGTTGCCTTGTTTACTTTCTGTCTGGAAGATCTGTCTAGTGATGTTAATGCAGTGTTAAAATCTCCAACTATGATTGTATTCCCATCAATATCCCCCTTTATCTCTGTTAGTAATTCTTGTATGTACTTAGTTGCTCCTATATTGGGTGCATATATATTAACGAGTGTAATATCCTCATCTTGTATCACTCCTTTAATCATTATAAAATGTCCTTCTTTATCTTTCTTTATGGCCTTTGTTATAAAGTCTATTTTGTCTGACATCAGTACTGCAACAGCTGCTTTTTTGGCTTTTCTATTTGCGTGGAATATCTTTTTCCATCCTTTCACTCTCAATCTATATGTGTCCTTCTCCCTAAATTGGGTTTCTTGTATGCAGCAAATTGAAGGTTCTTGCTTTTTTATCCAGTCTGCCACTCTGTGTCTTTTGACTGTAGCATTTAGTCCATTACCTTTTACAGTATTTAATGAGAGATGTGTGTTTATTGCCATTTTGATGTTATGTTTGCAGTTGAATTGGTATATCCTCTTTCTTCCTTTCTTTTTCCTTTTGTGGTTTGGTAATTTTCCTTTGTATTATCATGGAATTTATTTAATTTTTGTGACTCCTTTGTAAATTTTTGGCTTGTGGTTACCTTTTTTTTTTTAAATCTATTAACCCATTACTTTAACCGTTTTTATTAAACTGATAGTAACATGATCTCAAACCCATCCTATTGTTAAAAAAATTTAAAAAAGAAAGAAAAAACATATTCTATATTCCCTGCATCCCTCTCCCACTCTCAGTGATTTGTATGTCTTCTTTTATTATTTCGTGTTTACTTTATTTGTAATTCATGAGTTATCACCTTTCTAGTTGTGAGTGTCTCATTTCTGTAGCATCATGCTGCTTTTCTATTTAGAATAGCCCTTTCAATATTTCTTTTAGCATGTGTTTAGTGTTGCTAAATTCCTGCAGCTTTTTTTTTGTCTGTGAAACTCTTTATTTCTCCTTCTATCCTAAAGGATAGCCTTGCTGGTTAAAGGATCCTAGGCTGCATCTTTTTTTTTTCATTCAGGGCTTTGATTATATCTTGCCACTTCCTTCTGGCCTGTAGTGTTTTTGTAGAGAAATCAGCTGAGAGCCTTATGGGGGTCCCCTTGTAACTTACTCTTTGCTTTTCTCTTGCTGCCTTTAGAATCATTTCTTTATCCTTGACTCTGGCCATCTTGATTATGATATGTCTTGGTGTGGGTCTATGTGGGTTCTTCCTGTTTGGGACCCTCTGAGCTTCCTGTACTTGGATACCTGATTCCTTCTTTAAGTTTGGGAAGTTTTCAGTCATGATTTCTTCAAAAACCTTTTCAATCCCCTTTGATCTTTCTTCCCCTCTGGGACCCATATTATGCGAAGATTGGTATGCTTTGTATTATCCCATAGGTCCCTTATGCTATTTTCATTATTTTTTATTTGCTTATCTTGTAGTTCTTCTGAATGGGTGCTTTCTATTGACCTGTCTTCTAGATCACTAATTCATTCCTCTGCATTATCTAATTGGCTTTGCACAGCTATTAGATCATTCCTCATCTCTGTCAATGAGTTTACCCATTCTACTTGGCTCTTCTTTATAGCTTCAATTTCACTTTTGACATATTTTATATCTCTATACACTACCTCTTTTAATTCCTTCAGCAGTTTGATCACTCCTTTTTTGAAATCTTGATCTAGTAGGCTATTGATGTCTATTTCATTGATCTTTCTTTCAGGGGATTTCTCTTGTTCTTTTAATTGGGAAAGTTTTTCTGCTTCTTCATCTTGCTCATACCTCTCTGGCACTGTGGTTTTTGGAGCATCAGTTGTCTATTTTGGTCCTTAAGGATTTTATCTATCTAATGCCTATTTAGGAATAGAACTTAGGAAGAAAAGAAAAAAGAATAAGAGAGAGAGAGAAAGAATTTTAAAAGAAGGGAGAAAAAGGGTTTGAAAACAGTGTATAATGAATAATAGAAGAGCGAGTTGAAGCAGAGTATTAATCGGGTTGAGACGTCCTTTTAAAACCCTTAAAAAAAGGGGGGGAGATGAATAGATGTATTTGAAACCTGTGTCTAATCAATAACAGGACATCAAAACCCAAGAGAAATAGAAATGAATTAAGAAGAAAAAATTTAAAGAGTAATAGAAAATAGAACAGGTAAGAACAGATTTAAAAAAAAGGGGGGGGTTGTCGGTGTTCTCCTGGAGTCTGTGTGCTTTTAATGTGAAGTCTTTCTGTCTTCGTCCTGTTTTGGAAGCTCAGCTTGCTGTTTTCAGAGGCCCTCCGTTGGCGCCCTCTTCTTTGCTGCTCCCAGCACCTGTCGGCAAGCAGATCGCGCCTCCTCCTAACACTGGGTCAGGTGCAGCTCTCCTCTGCTGTGGGCGGGCAGGTCGCTGCCCCTCCGGATGCCGCAGTCAGATATTGCAGACTGGCCAGGTAGAAGGGCTGGTCGTGCCCCCTCCACGCACCTCGGTCAGGGGCTGTGTTCCTGCCTGAAAGGCGGGGGGCTGCTCTCCCTCTACCTGCGCGCCGCCAGTAGCTCCGCTGCTCTGTGCAGCTGCGTGCTCTGCCCTTGTCGGCGCTCCGCCCTGGTCGGCGCTCCACTGGTGGGCTTGGGGAAGACCGAGGGACAGCCTTGTCCCTGCTCCAAGCCAAAACCCAGCTCCTTGTTGTCTTTGTGGAGCAAGTTCTCTGAGGGACCAGGATGGAAGGATCCTATCTGCCCCGGGCTGTAGGCCAGTCTGTCTGGCCTTCGAGGCTGCTAAGCCCCTCGGTGCGGATGCAGGTTTAGCCCCCGCCCCCGCCTGGGTGCTAAACTCTGGAGGATATGGCGGCTGTGCCTGAGCCCCCTCTCTCTTCCCCCGAAAAGTTTCCGCGGGTTTTCGGAGATGGGGGTATGCACCCTTCCCCCAAGAGCACATCAACCTTTCTGTTTTATGGAGGGCCCAGGTTGTTCTGCCCTGTACACCCACAGCCACGGCGCGCATCCCCTTGTAGTCCCCCAGGGCTGCCTCCGTGCAGCTGCCCCCATCCTCCGCCCGGCTTGTGCAGCCTGGCCCTGCCCTCCGCTGCCGGCTGCGTCACAGGCTGGGTATCAGGGGGATGCTCTGTGCCCGTTTAACTTAGTTCTGTCAGTCAAGGGCTGCTCTGTACAGATCCGAGCCTCGGAGGCTCCCCCTCCGTCCCCCTGGCCTCTCAGTTGGAGAGGGGAGACCCAGCGAGCAAGCACCAGTCCTCCTTTGCCGCTGCCTCCCCGCGGGACCCGTCCTGCACTCCTTTGCCTTTTGTTCTTTCTTTTTTCCTTTTTCCTACCAGATTTTTGGCATCTTTATCTTTTGAAGAGGGCGATGTTCTGTCGGAGTTCCGCAGGTTCTCTGGTTGGTTGAGTGGGTCTGTAGATGTGGGTCTTGTTGTATTTGTGGGAGAGGGTGAGCTACGAGCGTCCTTCTACTCCGCCGTCTTCTCCGTCCGAGCCTCTGGTGAGAGTTTTTATCATAAATGGGTGTTGAATTTTATCAAATGGTTTTTCTGCATCTTTTGAGATGATCATGTGTTTTTTGTCCTTTCTCTCATTGATGTGATGTATTACATTGATTGATTTGTGTATGTTGAACCACCCTTGTGTCCCTGGGGTGAGCCCCACTTGATTATGATGTATAATCATTTTTATGTGTTTTTGGATTCTATTTGCTAATATTTTGGTAAGGATTTTTGTGTCTATACTTATCAGTGATATTGATCTGTAATTTTCTTTTTTGGTAGTGTCTTTGCCTGGTTTTGGTATCAGGGTGGTGGTGGCTTCATAGAATGAGTTTGGGGGTATTCTCTCCTTTTCAATCTTATGGACGAGTTTCTGAAGAACTGGTATGGGTTCTTTGTATGTTTGGTAGAATTCGCCAGTGAAGCCATCCAGTCCTGGAATTTTATTTGTAGGGAGGGTTTTTACTGCTAATTAAATTTCATATCTAGTGATTGATTTGTTCAAGTGGTCAGTTTCTTCTTGGTTCAGTCTTAGTGGATTGTATGTTTCCAGAAACTTGTCCATCACTTCTAGGTTATCCATTTTGGTTCCATATAGTTTTTCATAATATTCTCGTATGATATTCTGTATTTTTATGTTATTTGTTGTAATTCCTCCATTTTCCTTTCTTATTTTGCTTATTTGTGCTCTCTCTTTTTACTTCTTTGTGAGTTTGGCCAGAGGTTTGTCGAGTTTATTTACTTTAAAAAAATAAATAAACAGCTTTTGATTTGATCGATTTTTTCTATTTTTTAAATCTCTATTTTATTTATTTTCTCACTGGTTTTTATTATTTTCTTCTTCCTGCTGACTTTTGGGGTTTTTTGCTCTTCTTTTTCTAGTGCTTTTAGCTGGTGGGTTAGATTGTTTATTTGAGAGTGTTCTTTTTTGAGGACGTGTTGTATCTCTATAAACTTCCCTCTAAGAAATGCCTTTGCTGCGTCCCATAAATTTTGTATGGTCATGTTTTCACTTTCATTTTCTCAAGGTATTTTTTAAAATAGCACCCAAAGTAATAAAATACCTAAGAATAAATCTAAGGAGGTGAAAGACTAATAAACAGAAAACTATAAAACTCTGATTAAGGAAATTAAAGAAGACTTTAAAAAATGGAAAGATATCCCATGCTTTTGGATTGGAAGAATCAATATTGCTAAAATGGTCGTACTGCCCAATGAAATTTACAGATTTAATGCAATCCCTATCAAATTACCCAGGACATATTTCACAGAACTGGAACAAATCATAATAAAATTTATATGGAAACACAAAATACCTAGAATTACCAAAGCATTACTGAAGAAAAAGGAAAAGCCTGGAGGAATAATTCTCCCAGACTTCAGACAATACTACAGGGCTACAGTAATCAAGACAGCATGGTATTGGTACAAAAACAGACATATGGACCAATGGAACAGAATAGAAAGCCCATAAATGAACCCAAAAACTTTTGGTCAACTCATCTTTGACAAAGGAGGCAAGAATATACAATGGAATAAAGGAAGTCTCTTCAGCAAATAGTGTTGGGAAAACTGGACCACAGCATGTAAATCAATGAAACTAGAACACTCCCTTACACCATACACAAAAGTAAACTCAAAATGGATCAAAGACTTAAACATAAGACAAGATACAATAAACCTAGAAGAAAATATCGACAAAACATTATATGATTCTAGTATCAGAAAATATATAGCTATTAAGAACGGAATGAGAACATTTTATCTTTCTACAGTTATTAATAGATAAATCAACTGGTACATGTATAATTACAATGGGGCTAGATATTACAGAAACTTTCAAAATAATTTAATTACTTATTCTACAAAATGAGATTTTATAGATATTTCTATTCCCACAGTAAGGTTCCAAATTTTTGACTGTATTTTCAAACATTATATTTGAGAGGAATTTAATCTGAGTATTTTTTTCTGATTATATATTTCCACTCATGTCATTTAAACTACAGGCTGGTCTGGGTGATATATTTGAATGATGAAAATTGGTTACATTGATTTGGCATTTATTATTCTAATTGTCTCCATATAACATAGAGATTGAAACTCCAATAATAAGCTCATACAGCTTGGAGCTCACATTTAGAATAGGATACTTAATATCTCTGTGACTTTGGGCAAGTTATTAAAATTGATGCAAATAAAATACATAGGTGTGATAATTAAAAGAGATAGTCCTTGACATATATTAGTAGTAGTAGCTTTTATAGAATGTTAGATAAGAATAAATCACAGTTATAGGTACTCTATAGTTAATAGGAATTTATGTTTACTGTTCTTACAGGAGAGGTCTTAAACTAAAAATTTCTTAGTAAGTACATTTAAGTGTGTATTTGTCAATCTATAGAGAATTATCAAGGGAGTCAACAGGAAGAAGTATTGTCATTGTTGGGAAAAAATACAGATAATTTTGTATTTTGATTTTAGTAATATCAATTATATTGTTTGCAACCTATACACACACACACACAAATTTAATTTCAGCAATCTAGTGCTCTATTTTGAGTCCAATAATATTTCTTATTTTCAGGTTGCTATTTTTAAGTTACTTTTTATTAGA
Source organism: Camelus ferus (assembly GCF_009834535.1). Classification (NCBI taxonomy): domain Eukaryota; kingdom Metazoa; phylum Chordata; class Mammalia; order Artiodactyla; family Camelidae; genus Camelus; species Camelus ferus. The sequence continues at coordinate 63,638,055 of NC_045709.1, forward strand.
GAATTATAGTGCATTATTTAAAAAGTCAAATTTTAAAACGTCTGCTTTTGTCTATAATTAAGTAACAGGGATTGACTGGGTTAACTGGCTTCCCTCTACCCCTGCCCACATAAACAACTAGAAAATTGGACAAACTATATGAAACACAGAGTAGAATCATTAAAACTTAGAAACTAATAAAACCAAGTATTGGAATAAATGTGGTGAAACTGGAACTTTCTTCCAGTTTTCTTTCAAAGTGAAGATTGTATAGCTACTTTGGGAAACATTCTGGCAGTTTCTTTTATTGAAAAGTTAGTTATACAGTGCAGCAATTCCACTCTGGTATTTACCCCAAATGAAATAAAGCATGTGCATAAAATGTTTTACTTGAATCATCGTATTTGAGTTATCCAAAATAGCCATTTTTTCTTTCAGCTTTATTGAGATACTATTGACATAAATACTGTATAAGATGTCCTGCATAATGACTTGACATATATACATCATAAAATGTTTGCCACAGAAGTTTAGTTAACATATAATGTACAACATGAAGACTATAGTGAGCCTGCTGTGTGGCATATTTGAAACTTGTTAAGGAATTAGATCCCAAAAGTTCTCAGAATAAAGAAAAATATATTGTTTTGTGTCTATATGTAATGATGGATGCTAATACCCATTTATTTTTGTATTTTCACTTAAATTTTGGGGAATATCATGTGCATGATATTATTAAACTTTTATACTCATCATGACAAATATATTAATATAATTTATGAATGTTCAACTTTACCAGAGTTAAATAATAAAATAAAAGGAATCAATTTCATGTATAAACAGCTTAAGTTATCCAAATAAGAGAAAATCAGAGGAAAAACAAGGGAGAAATGCTTTGTCACAAATCAAAAATAAATTTAAATGTATAACTATAAAAAAGTATTGTTTTGATATAGCAAATCAACTATTTCTATTAATATTTTCATTGTCAATAACAAATCTTACTATCTTAGTTTCACTTTTCTTTTGTGTTATAAAATTTATAGGAAATTTTAAATTGTATGTAAATTTTAGTATTTTTATAAGTTGTCTAAGGCATATTAAATTGTCATATATAAATATAAATTGCTTAAGGCATTCCAGTTTTTACAATGAATTAGAGTTCACTCATATATTCACATATGAGCACAGGAGGTCATGTACTTTATATGTCTTAAATAAACATAAAACTTACAGGAAAAATGGAAGCATAATTAACAAAATAATAATTTTTGCACTGATTAACACTCTGATTTAGAATACTTTATAGATTTATAGATGTAGAATTATTGTTTTTGATAGCCAGTATTCTAAGGGACTATCATTACTTTCTTTAGAGTCATAAATTGGGCATTAATTTGGAAGTGAGTTCCCCTTTAAATGAGTCATTTACCAACCTTTAAAAAATAATTTACTAATGTATTTTGTTTTTTGCTGTGTTTTGTTTTTAATCTGTTGAGGTTTTTGCAATTGTTGGTAGGAGAAGAAAAATATCAACAGCTTGCATTCTTCCCATCTAATGAACTATTGTTGATTATAATACACGTCACTGGCAAACTGTTCAAAGTCCAAGAAAATATAATGGCATAAACTTTACTTGTAAAAGAAAGAACACGGTAGTATGAAGCCAAATATAGAGTCATTTTATGAGCACTTTCAAGAAATACTTCCTACCAGCTGAATCCATACTATATGAGATTCTTATTGACACACACAGGGGTTGCTACCCAAGGATGAATTCTCTTTTTATCTGGAGAGATTCTAAGCTTTCCATTTTTATTTCTTTAAATTTTCAGTCTTCCTCAGATTTTCATAATGTCATTTTCTAGTTTCAGGACACTATCTAGGATGTCATATTTTATTTAGTTGCTATGTCTCCTTCACATTCTCTTAGCTAAGAGCTGGGTTATTTTTCTTTTTCTTTTTCTTTTTTTTTTTCAAATTTTCCACATTTTTTTATCTTGAAAATTTTGAGAAGCACTAGTGAGATTTTTTTGTAGGATGCCCCTCTATTGGAATTTTCTGATTATTTTCTCATGATTAGACTAGTGTTATGCATTTTTGGGGGGAAAAAACTGGGACAGCTAGAGTGCCATTTTTGTCACATCATATCAAGGACATGTAATATCTACATAATGTATTCCTGCTCATGTTGACTTTGATGACCTAGTTGAGATAGTAGTATTTGTCAGGATTTGCCACTGTAAAGCTATTTTTTTAACTTTTTTTTATTGAGTTATAGGCATTTTACAATGTTGTGTGAAATTCCAGTGTAGAGCACAATTTTTCAGTTACACATGAATATACATATATTCATAGTCACACACTTTTCCACCATGAGCTACCACAAGATCTTGTATATATTTCCCTGTGCTTTACAGTATAATCTTGTTTATCTATTCTGCATATGCCTGTCAGTATCTACAAATTTTGAAATTCCAGTCTGTCACTTCCCACCCCCCGCCTCCTAACCCCTTGGCAACCACAAGTTTGTATTCTATGTCTATGAGTCTGTTTCTGTTTTGTATTTATCTTCTTCTTTTTTTTTTTTTTTTTTTGATTCTACATATGAGCCATCTCATATAGTATTTTTCTTTCTCTTTTTGGCTTACTTCACTTAGAATGGCATTCTCCAGGGACATTCATGTTGCTGCAAATGGTGTTATGTTGTCATTTTTATGGCTGAATAGTATTCCATGGTATAAATATACCATATCTTCTTTGTCCAGTCATCTGTTGATGGACATTTAGGCTGTTTTTTATCTTCCCCTTTTAATACTTTAATTTTTGAAGGAACTCACTATGTGCAGCCCTTATTTAGAGAATGAGGAGTTATATTCTCCTTCCTTGAAAATAGAATATTTTCTATAATAATAAGGATTTGGAATTTTTTCTACATGGGGATTTAACTATTTTCTTTAGTCACTTATTCAGTCAATAGTTTATATAAGTATGGACTCAGGCATATTTATTTTATATTTTGGGTTACAATTCAATGGTAATTAATTTTTTGGTTGCTCAAATTGTTCCAACTTTGGCCATAAGGAGTTCTTTCCATCAGCTTCTGTATCCCTTTGACATACTCTCATCAATATCTTTTTGTTGCTGTTGTTTGTTTTTGAGCAATTTCTTTATTTTTGGCACCATAAAATGCTCTAAACTCATCTTGTATTTTTCTTGCCCTCATCCTAGAATCAACCCCTTTCCAAGGAGCCCTAGTTCTTTGTATTGGGAAAAAGATATTACAAACTAAGAACTGGGAACTGGATGTTCTCTGGGCTAGTGGGGGTTTAATTGCTTATTGTTCCTCTGAAATGACAAGTTAAGGATATATATGTGTGTACACTAACCTAAATATCTGTAACTATTTTTATACATAAGCATTGCATCTATATTAAGCTACACATAAGTTAAATCTGTGGTTATAGTGTATAATTTTTTATATTTTTTTAGTTCAACTTGTTAATATGTTGTGAGAATCTTTGTATTTTTGTTCATGAAAGATATTGATCTATAGTTTTCCTTTCATTTAGTGTCTTTAACTTTTTTTAGTATGATAATGCTTAACTCATAGAAAGAGTTCAGATATGTTCTCTCTGCTTTTGTTTTATGGAATAGTCTACTGAAGCTGGTATCACTTTCTCTTTAAATGTGTAGTAGAATTCACCAGTGATACTGTCTGGGCCTGATGTTTGCTTTTGGGGAAGATCATTAATTGTTGATTCAACTTCCTTAATAGATACAGGCTATTCAGATTATGTATTTTCCTTATGCAGGTTTTAGTAGTTTGTATCATTCAAAAAATTTGTCCATTTTACCTATGCTATTAAATTCATAAAGAGAGTTGTTAATAGAATCATTTTATATGATTCAAAGATTTATTGTCATACAGTGCAAAACATGTTGCTGATTGCATTAACAAAAGATCCATGTAAAGTCACTCCATAACCCTGAAACTATTAATTTTAAAAACTTTGCTCTTGAAAAATGATTGAAAGGTCCAACCAATTGTATTCTTCCAGTGTATAAGTTGCACTGAAAATTGTTAGCACTATCATTGAGTTTTCAGAACTTCACACACTCAAAGTAACATTTTTAGGCAAAGCAGCAGTAGAAGTGTGTGTCCATGAAGGTGAGGTTAAGTTACAGTGTTGGCAAGATGGTGATGTCAAGAAGATTCATATTTTAAGAATAAAATATTTTACAAACTATAATCCTGCAACACATGACTTTTACATCTACTTACTAGAAAACTAAAGCAATCACATATTAACTTTGAATAAAGTAACATGAAAACAGGAATGCATTTTTACTAATCTATAAAGATAAAAAGTTTACATTATCAGAAATATTTTAAAATACACAGAGACATATTAAGCATTAAAGAGGGAATCTATTTAAAAAAAAGAAAAACTAGCAGCTATAGGTATGGCTAATCCAAAGATAAATCAAATGCCCAATTTAGGGGAGAGATGGCAGGTGTAAGAAAAAAAAAAACTTAAGATAATGATAACACAATGATAATACTGGCCTATTTTCATCATGTAATGTATTTGACAGAAATTAAACTTGTAAATAATTTTACCCATGACACTTCTATTCAGCTTAATTATTCCCTGTACAGTGTACTTTAAATAAAGCTCCACTTCTTATTTTCTCAAAACATTGTCTTCCTCTTTTCATCATGGTAGGTGTTTCACACACTCCACCCCAGTACACTTACAACTGAAGCAGCATTAGAGGAAACATGTTAGCAAGATTTCTGTTCAAAATCTCACCAAATCTAATAAACTATTTTTAATTCACTACAAAATTTAGAAGATTGATCCAAAGAATTGAGTTGTTATACTCATTTCATAATGATATATAGTGCAGCATTATGCAATGAACATTAGCTGAAAAATTACTGACTGCATTAAAATGTCACATTTCATTAAGGATGGTGTTCTTTACATATCTAAAAACCACTTAGAAAGCTTCTGAATTTCCCAAAATCAAAAGCTACAGTCTTCTTAAAGACAAAGGTCTGTAAAACAACTTAGTGCTTATTATTGTAGCACACAATGAAACTTAGTTCAGGGGATATTTTAACAACTCAGTTTAAGCAAAACTAGGGGCTACTGAAAAAATATTTAAGAGCTACATAAATCCAAATCTACTGGTTTTTCATCTACCATAAATTGGCAGAAAAGTTGTCAAAGTCAGTGAGAATATATTCTCCATGAAAGGCATTAGCTGTGTAACTGACCAGTAGTTAAATTTTATTTATATATCCACCACCCACCACACCTGAGGGACTACATTTGGGTCACTCTGAGGGCACTGATCTGGGCACTGAAAAAGAAACAGAAGCAGTGGGCTGGCTATTCCAAATCCCAAAGCTTCTCATTTATGCTAAGTACCACTTTCTGTGTCAGATATTTAAGGATTAATTCATTCCTATATAATGCTGTATGTTTAAGAGTGAAAGCCATAGACTCAGAATATCTGACTTAAAATACTGTATTATAGTTGTCTCATATTTGAGATTGACTTTTCATCTCTGTAATACTGTTCCTCATCTGTCATTTAGGTACAGCACAGTAAATATAATTATGAGTATAAAATAAGATTACATATGTGAAGTGCTAAAAATAGTGCCTTGCTTTCAGTAAGTGTTCAATGGATATAATTTATTATAAATTTAACATTACTGCAACTTCTCAGTTTCCCTCCCACAATGCTTGAAATACCTATTAAATTCATCTTCTTCTGGGAATTAGTAGTAAAATCTCTTGCAGAATGATGATGACGACAACAACAACAACAACAACAATACAGCAATTCTCTTAAAAGGAAGTAGTTAACTCATTTGAAGTTTGGTCCTTCGTACATAGTACAGAAGCATTTATGTGCTCTTCCCTTAAGGAAGAGCCGTGCCAAAGGCACCTTTACTTGGGTTTACAGTGGAACCCTGCAGCTCTTGGGGAACACTGAATAAGGATTTCAGAGCCTGAAAAGACAAATGAAGTTATATACAAAACAGAAATAGACTCATAGACATAGAATACAGACTTGTGGTTACCAGGGGGGAGGTGGGTGGGAAGGGACAAACTAAGAGTTCGAGATTTGCAGATACTGACTGGTATATATAAAACAGATAAACAAGTTTATACTGTATAGCACAGGGAAATATATAGTAGCTTACACTGGAAAGGAATATGAGAATGAATATATGTATCTGTGTATGACTAAAGCATTGTGTTGTATACCAGAAATTAACACAACATTGTAAACTGACTATAGCCTAAATTAACATTTACTTTTCAGGAATAAATAACCATTGTGACATTCCTCAATCAGTAACTGAGTTTTCATAAGATTATATTAATCTAATCTGGTAATATGGTCCTTCAATTAAATAATAATAAAAATTATTTACAATGTGTTTTACTTGAAAAGAGAGATAATTTCTATCAGATATAGTTTAGATTTTTCAGAAGTAAAGAGTGCTTCTCAGAAGTAAGAGTTTGGAACTCTAAGCAGATGGGATAAGTAGTTCCTGGAGAAAGAGAGGCTTTCTTGACATAAAATAAGCCATTTTTGGCCTAAGCCATTTTGTAATCTAAGCATGGCCACAATGCTTACCCTTGAATAGGTCTCAGTAATTAATGACCTAAAGGGAAGAAAAGAATGCAGAAACATTGCCTGTTATCATGCAAAAGAAGTAACAATAGCAAAGATAATAAATCAGTTGTAAAGACTCCCAGTTCAGTTTCAGTGGTAAAGATGAGCCTAAAGTGCTCAACCACTAGATCAACTGGAACCTAAAGTATGATGATGTTGACCTTTTCTGATACTTGTGAATTCAATCAACTAAATCTTGAACTCTCAACCATCCAACCTTCTTCATGAATATGCATGTATCCTTAGATTACAACTTTTCCAGTTTTGCTGCTCGAGGAGACACTGCTTTGAGAAAGATCCCTGGTACTCTCCTTACTTGCTTCAAGTAATAAATTTCTCCCTCTCCTGATCTTTGGCTTGTTGTGTCTTTTGGCTCAATACCCACAAAGAGGCAAATCCAGTTTTTCAGGTAACAGAACCACACATTACTTGTGCACAGATTTCAATACTATAGTGACTGCATATTAATCTAGAATACCAACTACACATAGAATGAACTCTTTAGCAGGCAAATGAGTAAAGGAAATGGTAAAAAATCCATAATGCTTAAGCATTCAAAACATCAGCTAGTGAAAAATGTCTAATCAAGTTTCTCCAGATCAGTCAAGAAAGTGTATAATGAAATTTTTATTATTAGTTATGCTTTGTTAAGAATGTATGTAAGTAAGTAGCATGATAAATTGTTTTCAGATATAAAAACAAGCTTGGGCAGGGCATTTGCCCTATTCTGAGGAAAAGGATTAACCTACTGCTACTTAATCAACTAGTATTCTAAATATCTAGTGATATAGTAAATTTTTTGTGAATTCTGCAGACAAAAAGAAAGGAAATTTTAATAAAATACAATTAAATCTTAACCTACTTTTCTCTAAATTATCTAATTTTCAAAATCTTTAAAAGTACCTACTAAGATATGTATACTATATATATATGTGTGTGTATATATGTGTGTGTGTGTGTGTGTGTGTGTGTGTATAAGACATTTAGAATCTCAAATTAAGATAAACTATGACATAGAATATTTTGCCTTAGAATGTGTGAAGATATTTTGACCAACTTGCATCAATTCTTCATAACAGCACTACAATTTATACTTATTACAATTATTTTAAAACCTAGTTTTCTAGACTATTCTGCATATTTCCTCTAGCCTTTAGTATAGTGGTCACAATCAGATTCTGTTAATTGCATTTGAAATACCATAAAAAACACAAAATCTTCTCAAATTTTATTGCCCACACAAATTCCATTACACCATAGAATGCAGGAAATTCTGACAGAAAAAAAAGATAATTTTATAAGCACGGAAATTATAATAATTTCTTAGAATATTCCAAGTTCTAGTATCTGGCATTTCTATAGCTGTACATGTAACAAAGAGGGCCAGAAATTTTTATCTCTCCAGGATACTTTTCTTTTGCTATTTTTTAGTTTTAGCATCAGCAATAAACTCAGCATTTTAAATTAAGTATATTACACTATCTAAATTGTACATGTTACTGCCCAGAGGGATGTGAGTAACTATGTGGTAATCTAAAGCAATTAGTTTGGATGCTAAAATAAACTATAGGAACAACAGAAAATTCTCTTGTGTGTTCATGACTTTTGCACTTTGAAGAAAAAATAGCCTAGTGAAGTGTGGTAGAATTCAAATTTTCCTCTATTTTTTTTTTCCAATTTCATTTGAATCTAAAGTATATTTAGGAATGGTTTAGAGATCTCTAGCCTACAAATCAATAGACATCAACCATTTCTGTTTACAGAGTTAAGTGAAATACCTGGAAATATTAAAGAAAAATTATTTTCCCTACAATTATCTGATTGGCTAAGAAGGTATTTTAAATCACAGGTTTCTGCCATCCACTTATCTGAATATTACTAAAAGGTAACATAAATGATTAAAAACTGTTTGGTTTTTAAATTAAAATATCCAGATTTAGTATTACTATGCAATCTGTAATCCTAGTTTTCTCACGTGATAAATATGTGTAATATGTCATGTAAGTGAGTGTAACTGTATCAGATACTTTACAATTTCATAAATATTTGGCAGGGCCTGTGACATGAAGTCATACATAACCAGTTACATTAGAAAAACAAATCTAAGATCTTTTATGGGATAAAAGATATTAAGATTAAAAAAAAATTCTTTGGGGCTAAGAGCCAGCCCTCAGTCTGGAACTTTAAACAGAGTTCAAAAACAACATTTAATCAGTTAAATACTATACTGATTTTAAAAGATATGCATAGTGTCAAAAAGGAAAAAAAAAAGATAGTTGAACATCAAAAGATTACTTCCAAAAAGGAGACATGTCAAATTAATGATTTTAGTGATTGTCTAAATATGGGAAGATGCAAGGCTCTGAGTCCATTGAAATTATTCCTTCAATATGAATCTTAACTATCTAGAGCCAGTATACCATTTTCCTCCTTTCTGAATTCCCCTCAGGGTACAGCATTGTGGGTGAATTTGGCTGTAGTTGTGGATGGCTTGATGGTGGCAACTGAAATGTCAGGCAATACATTTTACCCAAAGTGCCTCCTCTTGTTCATAAATTTGACCAAGTTTTGGAAGATATTTCATGACTAATTTGTTCCATCGTGCTAGAAAAACTCATTCTTAAATCAGGCAAGTATTGTGGTAGTAGGTCATGCAATGTGTTAATTTTTGAATTAGACTCTGTTTATGACTTAAAATTCTCTGGTCATCTGTCTTGCTAGTCTGTTATGATCCAAGAAATATTTTCCATGTTACTTCTTCCCATATCTAGAGTTGCACATTACAATCATTCTATATAATATATATACAATTGATTGCCCCAAGTTGTTTCACCATGATTGATTTTGTCAGAGGCCTGTTCACACATTGGAAGATGCAAGAGATAACAATCTTATGATAGACAGGATACAAGTAATACAGCTAGTAACATCAATAAAGTCACAAGTATAGATTTAAGCCATGAGCTTCTGGAACCAACCCACATCCCTAAAAGGTCACCAAGATCAGAAAGTGGATCACAAGGCAGAAATCTGATTTTTCATGTGGGTCAATAAATGTGGTATATTAGAGGATTCATCTGGTTTGAAAACAGCATTCCATCTGAATTGCAGCACAGGTGTCTCCTTGAGATGTTAAGACTGTGAAGAGCCATGCAGCTTTATAACAAAGTTTTCCTCATCCTGTAGACCTGAGAATTCAGTAGGCTAATAGCATGGGTACTATCATTTAGGGTCTTTTGAGTGAATTCTGTTAAGAATTCAATGTGGGTGATTACATCTTCCCATCCTATCATCCTACTGAAACTATTTAAATGGCCATAATAGTGGAATACAGATCTCTTGGTCCATTTGGATTCATATTAATGGCAAATTTGCTGAAGTCATATCTAAATTGGCACACTAATGGCCTTGAGCCCAAGGCAGTCCTAAAGTACATCTTCTTATTCATCTTTGCAGAAGCCAGGGCCATAGATTAGTGCCACAAAGTTATTGAGTTCCACTAGGGGAGACTCAGTATATTTCTGGTTGCCTGACCCAGTCTGTTCCATACTGATAAACTCTTTTAGAAAAATAATATATTAGCATAGTTTGTAAGGCAACCAGCCTAATTTTCTAATGTTATTAAGCTCACTATCTTTAGTATGATTTCACTGTTCCCAAACTTGGGGAGACCCTACACTTAAATGACTATAGCCTGGTGTTAGCCTTATAAATTAATTCCATAACTGAAGTATGGTCCCTTATAATAATTGGGAAGTGATTTTTTTTGACTAAAATTAGCTCATTTTTCTGATTGAGCTTGAGGAACTTTAAAGGAAAAACTCTTATCTATGGCCAGGGTCAGATGCTTGATTGGCCAAATGAGGTGGTCATATCTGGTAATAACAGTAGTGGTTTAGATAAAACTATAAATTCTTCCTACCAAAGTAAATTTTCTAGGGCCCGTCCAATCAGAGACTTGGAGAGGAGAAACCCATCAAGGTAAGCCTGAGGTACTAGGCATAGGTAACTGACCGTAAGCCAAAAAATTAGACCATTTCTAAAGTTTGCTTAAATAGGATAATTCCCACAATGGAAAGACATTTGATTTATGTGCAAAAGTCCAGGAAGTCAAATAAAAATTATAAATAATTACATGGGTCATATCCAGCATTTTGGGATAGTTGTCTACTTCTGATCTTGCATTCTTTTTGTCTTGGCATGGGTGTTTCTTTTCCCTTAGAGTGTCATTTTAAGGTGAGTTTGAGGTCAGATATTTTCTCTGTAGATCAGTCCAGTGCAGGGGGCCTTTTTAGGTTGGAAATGTAAATCCAAGAATAAATTGCCTCCAGTTTTGCTGTGCATGAGCTAATTAAAAGAACCTGCTAAGGGCTCTTCATCTAGGTTGGAGACACTTCTTTAAAGAATCTTTTTCCAGTATACATTGTTTCCTGGTTGTAGGTCATGAAGCATCTGATCTTCACTTAAAGATAGATTATTGTAATAAGCTTCAGAAACAAGCTTAGAGTGTCCTGTTAATAATTCAATTAAACCCTCACAATAATGCAATATACCCCCTTTCAATAATATGCATTCATCCTTGATCCAACCTCATTGGCTTCCCTATGGTATTCTCAAAAGGAGACAAAATAATGTTTGCCAAAAGTGGTGTATCTGAGGTTGAGGAGAACTAATGGATGGGCCTTAGGCCAAGGTAAGGACTAAGTATACATTATCTTAAACAAGTGAGTTTTAATTGTTTTATTTATTCTTTCTACTAACTCAGAAGACTGAGGGTAATAGGTACAATGGAAAAGTTGCATAATCAGCCAAATCTTACAAATTTCTTTAACAATTTGTCCAGTGAAATGAGTTCTCTCACATGTAGCTCTTAGGGAATTCCCTAAATGAGAATCACTCTTTCTAAAATCAGCTTTCCTACTGATTGTGTTATGGCCTTTCTGCATGGGAATGCCTCAACCCAATGTGAAACACATAAATCATAGCAAGAACATACTGATAACCTTGAGAGGAAGGCAACTGCACATAAACCAAATTTCAAAGATTCCTGCAGGTAATGGAAACTTCTTTGAAAACTAGGTAATGGCTTCTCTAGTTTATCTTTTGGACAAGTGGTACAACTTGAATAGACCTTCAAAACTACTTTAAAAGAAGGCTTTAAAAAACAGTGTTTGTCCATAATTCTATCTGTGTTTCAATGACTTAATTCATGAATATATTGTAAATAGGATATTGAGCTCCAAATAGAAGGATAGGCTTCCCATTTGGGTCTATCTACAGTCTTTGATGGAGTTGAATCTTCCTCCTTTTTGTGTCCAGGTGTCTTTTTCTGGCACCATTCCCCAAAACTTTAATAATATATCAATAAGGTTACTGGGAAGCTGAAAAAGAGAGGCAGTGGTTAGTTGGTTGTCTTGTTTTGTAAAGTCACTGCCTTGGCAGCATGATCAGTTAGAGTTTCCTTTTGCTTCTGCAGTATCAGTCTTTTAATGACTGATACCTTAACAATAGCAAGTGTACTCAGCAGCAGAATTGTATCTAATAATTATACCACTTGTTTCCCATTTTTCACAAATTTTCCTGAGGATGTTTAAAAGCCTCTGCTTCCAAAGCATATCAGAATCATGTGCTACCCCAAAAGTGTAATGGCTATCTGTGTAAATATTAGCAGAATTTCCTTTTGCCAAATGGCAGGCTCTTGTCATTGTTACTAATTCAGACTTGAGCAGAAAAGACATTAAGCAAGGGAGTATTTTCCAAGATAGACACTGGAGAAACAATGGTAAGGATAGCCTAATACTTTCCATGAGTTCCTTGCAGATATGACCCATCAGTGAATAATACAGAATCAGAATTTTCCATAGGGCTTTCTTGAAAATCAATTCTAAAAGATAAAAAAATGCCAGCTAAAGCAATACAATCATGTTTTTCATTGTTGATGTCTGATTCTTCTGGGAGCAACATGGCTGGATTAAGTTTTTTGCACCTGTGGGGAGTTATGTTTGGCAAGAGCAAGACACTTTCATGAGAAGTTAATCAGCTTGCTGAATAATGTATGTGATGAGAATTTAGTAAAACTTCCATGGAGTGGGGAACAAAGAAGATGAGAGGATGACTTGTGACTGTCTCTTCTGTGGTCTGACACAGCACAGCTGTCGCTGTGACAGCCTGGAGACAAGGCGGAAGGTCTTTAGCTACCTAATCTAGCAGTTGCCTATAATATCCTGTTGGTCAGCAGTAACCACAGTGTTGCTGGGTTAATAATCCTGGTGCAGAACCCTCATTTTTGTGTACAAATAGAAAAAAATCATATTTTGGATGTCCTAAGTCTGAGGCTTTTGCCAGGAGGATTTTTAGGGCATCTATAACTTCAGAATTTCTCTTTTCCAGCAAAGAAGTTAAGGCTGGTCTTGTTTAAGCAAATTATATGATTGTTGAGCCACTAAAGAAAAATTTGGGATCAAATTCCTGCAGCTGCCTGCAAGGCCTAGAAATTTCCTTAATTGCCTCTTTCTCTTAGGGGTAGGAAAGCCAAAATGCCTTTCATTCCATTTATATCAATTAAAAGCCCTTCTTTAGTTATCATCTGCGTTAAATATTTCACATTAGTCTTATAAAAGTGTGATTTTCCCCCCTCAGACATTTTATGTCCCTTTGAAGCTAGCTATTGAAGTAATTACAAGGTGTCTTGCTGACTATTTATCACAGAATTTAAATACAATAACAAATCAGCTACAGACTGTATCAAACTGACTTATAAAGAAAAATTAAATCATCTAAGTCTTCTCTTAATATCTGGGAAAAGTAGTGGGACTTTCAGTATAGCCCTGTGTCATTAAAGTCCATGTATATTGCTGTTCATTCCATGTGAGGGCAAAAATATACAGGTCATCAGAATGTACAAGGACACTAAAGGATGTGCTTCAGAGATAATGTAACAGCAAAGAAGTCACTATTTTCAGGAATATAAAATAATAAGGTATGGGGATTTGACACCACAGAATGGTAAGAAATAATAATAGCATTGATAAATCTCAAAAATTGTACACATCTCCAGCCTTTGCCATTAGGGTTTGTTGTTGACGTTCTTGTTGTTAATGGAGGTACTGGGAATTGAACCCAGGACCTCTTGCTTAGTGGTAAACACACCATCTAGTACTGAGCTAAGCTCCCCGCCACTCCCACCATTAGTTTTTTTATCTGGCAAGATGGGAGTGTTACAAGGGCTGGTCAAAGCACAATAAGCCCTTTCTCAATGTAAGCTGATATCAAAGGTTTTATTCTTTCTATGTCTTTCTGCCTCAGTGGGTATTGATGACTATTGGGCAGGGATTTATTTTAGTTTATAGTAATTATAGGGAAAATGGGAGTTACTCAGGCTCCTTTGCTGGACATCCAGAGCCCAGTGATATATTATCAGCTATATTATCCTTCATGCACAGTACCCAAATATTATTATATAAGCATGACTTGAACTATGCAAGCTCAAAGGTTGGCCCATAGGTCGTAGTTGGATAGATGCCAGCTTTGTTAGTCTTGATATATAAGGCACATGGGACTTTCCACCACTGCTGCCACTGAAGTCTGTGCACTCCTCCCTGCAATAAAGGCATGCCAGAGATATCTACGGCTCTGTGACTGTTCTTCAGTCTGCCTGAATCCTGAGTGAATATGCCAGGCCTTGAGCACTTGCAATATAATTGGCATAGTCAACAGGATTCACTGCAGACAAGTATGGAACCCTCTGCACCCTGAGGGGATGGACTTGAGGGGTGGCCCCCGATGAGTATGTGGTACTCGGTGCCAAGCCTCCTTTTTGCTTGGCCATTGTCCCAGGACTGGCTGGAGGTAGATGGCTCCCCTGCCCAAGTGGAAAAGGCCCTGCAGAAAGTGGGAGAGTCCCTAGAGAAGCAGAGTGCCCACATGGTGGCCAGGGCTGTGGGATGGGTGTTCCTGACAGCCCTGCAGGTTGAAACCAATAACTTGCTGTGAGAGGCAGCAAAGGTTTCAGAGTTACAGGAAAAGGAAGAGGCTTTAGAAGCCTGCATCCAAACCCTAGAGGAAGATTTATAGACCCTGGGGAACCAATCAACCTCACTGGTGGTGGTAAACTCCTTTGAAGGAGAAAAAGAAAAAAAGCCATGACTGTGGGCCTGACCAGTGGTAACACAGAAGATAAAGCAGCAACAGCTGATGGCCCCAGGAGGACAGGTTGCTGGCCCACTGCAGATGACTGAATTTACAATGTACTGTTCATATACTCAGGCAGAACTGGTGGAGTTGGGCAAACAATTTTGCCAAAAGCCTGGGGAGCCATTGATGGCCTAGCTATTATGCCTGTGGGATTTAAGGATGAACAGGATTATCTACACTTCCCAGGAAATAGAAAAATTAGCCTCAGTGACCCTGCATCCATTCTTCAGCAAGGACTACAGAATAGCCAGCACAATAGCCAGGGTAACCATTTCTTGTTGGATTGAGTAATGGCCACAGTGTGGACTGTGTGGGCCAACATGGGGGATATGCCCAAAACTGTACGTAAATGGCAAATCTATGGGGAACTGGTGCAAGTGCTCCGAGAGCTAGGGATGCAACAAGCCATGTTTAATGTGAATACATGTGGCCCTGATGAGAAGCAATTTACAGCAGGAATGTGGGATTTGGTGTTATAAAATACTCCCTCGACATCTTTCAGGTCCCTTATGGCTATATGGGCCCCATCTGTGGGGCATAGGATTAATGAAGTCACCATGATGGTGGCAAGTTTGGGCAAGGCAGAAGGCCATCATCAGCAAAAGGGTATATGGGCTGTCACCCAAAAACTGGGGAAATTAGCAAAGAAGACTGGGGAATCCATCAAGATCACTTGTACTCAGATGTGGGTAAACCTTTTAGGAGCTGGTGTAGCTCAAACTAAGATAGACAGAAAATCTAATGCTTTTTTACCAGAGTTATGGAAACAGTTAGGGCAGGACCAGAGGTTTACTCCCATAAAAAGAAACACCCCTGCAAAGAGTGCCAAGGAGTCACAGGAGATCTGAGTAGTATGCCTTGAGGACCATATGCTACATTAGGAGGTACCCAGGGGAGGGGATACTTTTTACCTTTAAATAGTTTAAGTTGAGGAATCCATCTACAAGGTGCAAGCGGGCACCAGAGGCCACATGTGGAGCTTGCTATCTGCTGGTCCCCAACCAATATACACTGGTTATTAGCCTTGGTGGACAGGGGATGAATAAACCCTATTACTTGGCAACCTGGATAAATTTCAAGGTCTGGTGTCATATATAGATGGCTACTAGGGGAGAAGTATCTGGGTGAAAGCTATACAACTACCCCATGGGATAGGGCAGTTGCCCCTTGGGAAATATAAAGTTCATGTTCCCAGTACCAGAATATATACTGGGCATACATGTGCTCCAAGGTCTATGGCTACAGACAGTCACTGGTGAGATCCACCTGCGATTTTGAGTGGTGAAGTCAGTAGAACAGGGACACACAAGATACCTCCAGTATAGTTGCCTATTCTATGGGCAATATCAAACAATATAGACTGCCAGGGGTTTATGACAAAATTATGGACACCATTGCAAAATTGAAAAAAGTGGGTATTTTACAGCCAGCTCATAGTCCATTCAACTCTCCTGTATGGCCAGTGCATAAACTTGATGGTACTTGGAGAATGACTGTGGACTACCAAGAGTTAAATAAGGTGGTCCCCCAGCTGCATGCCACAGTGACCTCAGTGGTCAAATTGATGAATCAACTAAGCCATGTGATAAGGTGGGGAGATAAAGCTCCCACTGGATGCTGGCTAGGAAAAACAAAAACAAACAAACAACATCACCCCCTTCCAAATAAACCAAAAATGAATGCTCACTATGTTATTAACTCAATTTGTTTATTTGAAATAAACATAAAATTTAGAATAATGACACTCATGAAGGCACTTTTTTCTTCTATCTGTCTGGTCATGTACCATTTTGTAGCTAACCTAGCCAATGCTTTTTTTTTTTTTTCCCAATTGACATTGCCCCCAAGAGTCAAGATCAATTTTCCTTTACCTGGGAAGGGCGACAACGTACATTTAGAGTCCTATCTCAGGGATATTTACACATCCTACATTGTGTTTTGGTTTGGTAGCCTCTGACCTAGTCCAGTGGGAACAGCCACTTACAGTGTACATGTACTATTGTATTGATTAGGCTCTTTTAACTAGTGATTCTCTTGCAGACTTGGAGAAGGCTGTCCCTCTTCTGTTGTCACATCTAAAAACATGTGGTTGGATGCTCAGTGAGAACAAATTGCAAGAGCCTGGATTGTCTGTCAAGTTCTTGAGGGTTATATGGTCAGGTAAGGCTACAGTTATTCCTGACACAGCTATCAATAAGGTACAGGCCTATCTTACACCAGTTACAGTGGAGCAATTATAAACTTTCTGGGTTCATTGGGGTACTGGAGAGCTTTTGTCTCCCACTTAGCCTAGTTGATACGGCCTTTGTATGCCTTGGTGTGCAAGGGAGGCACTTGGGATTGGACTCCAGAGGTAGAATAGGCCTTTGCTGATGCCAAGAAAACATTATAAAGGTGGCTCAGCCTTACATGTTTTTGATCCCACCAGACTCTGTAAATTGGATGTGCATGTTACTCCTGAGGGATTTGGTTGGGGGCTGTGGCAGTGTTCAGAGCATTTGCGACAACTCATAGGGTTTTGGTCGCAACTGTGGAAGGAAACAGAAAGCCATATTCTCTCATGGAGAAACAACTGGCTGCCCAATACATAGCATTACTGGCTACTAACAGTATAACTGAAATGAAGCTGGTAACAGTACAAACCAACTACTCCATAGTGGGATGGGTAAGGGAATGGACCTTGAGGCCCCAAAGTAGGGCAGTGCAAACACATACACAGGCAAAATGGGGGGGGGGGGCATACTTACTACAGCAGAGTATGTTTTCCACTAGCCCTCTACATGTGGAGCTCCAGGAGGTCCTTGGACCTGTGCCTTAAGTAGATAGTATGTCCTCCACCAAGCCCTCTTTGGAGGCAAAAATCAGAGTTTAGTACCTACCAAGAAGGTAAGGCCCCCATGATGGGAGATGCATGGTATACAGATGGTTTAAATCAAGGGCAACCTCTGACTTGGACAGCAATTGCCATCTGGCCTGAATCTGATACTATTTCGTGTAATACTGGGACTAGCCAAAGTAGTCAATGGGCAGAACTACATGCAGTATGGTTTTTTGTAGCCAATGAACCATCATCCATCACTGCCTATACTGATAGTTGGGTGGGCTATAGTGACTGACCCTATGGATCTCTACTTAGCATTTGAATAAATGGTCCATCATGCATAGGCCCTAGTCAGGCCAGGCCTTGTGGCAGGACCTATAGGGGATGGGTCACCAGAAGCAGGTGACTGTGTTCCATGTGACTGTACAGGCAACTTTGGTCTCACTGGAGAATGATGAGGCCAATATCTTAGAAAAGATTTGATGGCTAAAAACTGTCCCAGGAGATAAGGCTTCAAGAAGTGATGTGGCACAATGGCTGCACTGACGCTGGCTATATTCAGGACAAAAGACAATATGGGCCACTGTGTGTGCCTGGGGGTCTGCCAGTGACCTTGGCAGAGGTACAAAATACCTGTAAGCAGTGTGTGATATGTTCTAAAGAATACCGTAGGTGGCTTCTAGGCACCTCAGGCCAAATACTTAGGGGGCAAATCCCCCTAACTCGCTTGCTACTGGCAAGTGGACATTATTGGCCCACTACCCTGATCTGAAAGCTATCGTTATACAATCACTTGTGTAGATACTGCCACAGGCTAATTAGCAGCCTATCTGGCTCGACACACAGATCACAGGGCTGTCTTACATGTGCTAGCATGCCCCTGTGCAGCATATGGATGCCCTCTGGTACTTAAAAGTGACCAGAGAACTCATTTTACTGGAGCCCAAGTGCAAAGGT
Organism: Camelus ferus; assembly: GCF_009834535.1. NCBI lineage: Eukaryota > Metazoa > Chordata > Mammalia > Artiodactyla > Camelidae > Camelus > Camelus ferus. Next base: position 63,656,710 of record NC_045709.1, read on the forward strand.
GGGCATGGTACATGAATATTGAATAAAAGTTTCATGTCTCTTACAACCCAAAGGCCATAGGTATTATAGAATGGTACAACAGCCTATTAAAACAAGGACTGTGAACTAGTGCAACAACACCAACTTTGGAAGGGTGAACTAAAAGGTTATTGGATGTCCTGCAAGCTCTTAATGAAGGCAGCTGACAAGGTAGCCTAGCCTCAGTAGAAGCATTGCTCCACCGTGCCACTGTACCTATCCAGGTCCAAATCTAGGTGAAGGATATTTTGCTGAAACCTGGATTCAATGACAAAGCAATATATTGCTACTAGCACCAACTGGACTTGAGAAGGGACAGACCCCAATGCAGACCTTGCCTTGTATTATTAAGGCCCCCTACATGTGTTGGGTAGAACTTATAGCAACATGGGGGCCTTGTTTGGAAGCTAATTTACAAGTAACCTAGTGGGTTATTGCACAGTGACCTCCCAGAATACAGGTAACATACCCAGGGGTGGCAGACCAAGCCACTATACTAAAAGGGACTTTTGTGTTGGCCATGTGACCTATTATGAGCTCCCTTCTATTATTACATACTGAACCAGCAAAAGTCTCCCTTTTAGCTAAACAGGAGTGAAACACCCATCCGGGAAGTCCACTACTTCCAGCCACTGTGCTATCAGCCGACAAGACAATGGCATGTATCTTGCCCAAGGGATGGGACATGCCACTACTCATACCACTAACAGGCCTGCCTTTTCTCTTAGGTTTGTTTGGACTAACACCCTAGTTGATTGGGCACACACTTATGCAATGATTGCTAACCAAACGACTTGCTAGATCTGCACTAAATTGCCTATTAGCACCTCAAATGTGCTCCCATGAAAAATTAAATTGGCCACTGAGGTTAATTGGGTATGGTTAAGGTTGGCTGACAGCTGAGATGGTAAAACCTGTTGCACCCATCCCCCTTTGCATCGAGAGTTTAGAGGGAAGAGCCCATGTCAGATGGACCCCGTCTGGTCTATACAAAATGTTACCCAGGTGACACGGGGGAAAAAAATGGGAAAAGAAGAATGGCAATATGGCCTGGCCTGTCCTTCATGGGAGCCTTTGGGTCTGTGGACAACACAGCTGGCTGTATCTTCCCCACAATTGTACTGGCCAGTGTACATGGAGGTGATCATTTCTCCCTCTGCTGGTAATGCCTACCTTACAAAACCGCCCCAAAATTGGAGAACATTTAAGGCATGCCACAGAGTGCATTAGTCCTTTTTCCCCCTAAGGGGCCACCATAGTGACAGAAACAGAGCTCACTGCTTTAGCAGAGCACATGGCCAGGGCATTCAATGAGACCTGTAAAACTCTTGGCCTTCTTAATGATGAGGTATATCAACTATGAAAGCTGCCTTTACAAAATCGTGTAACACTTGGTATTTTGACAGCCTCAAAGGGCAGTATGTGCATCCTTACAGGGTTGGATTGCTGTGTTTATGTTCCAGATGCTTACCATAGTATCAGCCAGGATTTTTGGAAAAGAGATAACAGCTATTGAACACCTGACTGGAGACTCCCTACAACAATGGTGGGGATCACTAACCTCTGAGTGGCACTTGGTAGTAGCCATTCTGGAAGGATCTGCATGTGTATTAGTGGCCTATTGTTGCAGTCTTTGTTATTGCTGTAGATTATGGATGCAAGGGTCCACTTTCCTCAACAAGTGACCTTTGCAGAAGACAACTAATGCATAGATTGTGTGGTGAGTGACTCTGAAGAAGTGGAGAGAAAATGGAGTTACTCAGGCTTCCTTGCTGGACGTCCAGTTCCCAGTGACTCAGCTATATTATCCCTCAGGCACAGTGCCCATGTATTGTTATATAAGCGTGACTTGCACTACGCAAGTGCAAAGGTTAGCCCATAGGTCATAGCTGAATAGATTCTGGCTTTGTTAGCCTTGACATATAAGGCATAAGGGACTATCCACCACTGCTGCCACTGAAGCCTGTGCACTCCTCCCTGAAATAAAGGCATGTCAGAGACACCTATGGCTTTGTGAGTGTTCTTTGGTCCTCCCCAATCCTGAGTGAATCTGCCAGACTTTGAGCACTCACAACACACTGATTTTAATAGTTGATGCGGGATGTATTTTCCCTGCCAGTGGGATCAAATGCCCATAAGTCTTCAAGTACTAAGCCTAGCAACTTTTCTTCTTTAGCTTTACTCTCATCGTGGATCACAAACATTATATGCTGAAGGAAATCTGATTGATCCTTCAGGTCAAGAAACATTTCTTTTAGGAGTAAAAGAAATATGAGCTTCAGAAATTTCTAATAAATCTCTACCTACCAGGTGAATAGGGGTACATTATACTAGTAAAGAGGTGTGACTTCCTTTAAGTTTTCCTAAATAAAAGTCTACAGGTAATGATTTAAGAGCCTGAATAGGCACATTAGAAACCCCTACCATCTGTATTGAGGTATTACTCTAAGGCATGGAGCCTTTGAATTTGGTAAAGTTTACAACTAAAAATGTGGTCCCTGTATCTATTAGGACTTCAATTGTTTCTTCTTGTATTTTCATTTCTACTTCTCTCAGGGTGTCAGTGAGGAGAAGACTCCCAGTATTATCTTGGAGCAGCTCTTTTCTTGTCTAGCTTGGTATTCTGGTCTGAAATCCAGTTTGCCCTTGAAATCTTTCATAATTTTTCTACAGGTCCTTCTTTAATGATCTAATTTTCTACAATAAAAATAAATGCTAGGTTCCTTTATCAGTCATGGATTGAATGGGGTTTTGTTACCCATAAACTGACCTTGATTACTTAATTGGCACAATTGTAGGTACATAATTTTTATAGATGTAGTTTTCTCCTTCCTTTTAATGGTTTTGGAAATTTGGTTGGCCAGTGTGAAAGGGGTGTTTGTATGCAATGCAAACCAACCTAAATTATATATTTTAATTAAAGTAGCCAATTCCTCCTCTAAGCCTTCTAAAAACGTTTAACTCCACCAAAGCAAAGGACCATTTTGATAGAGAATGATTCAGGTGTCATGCCAGAATATTCTTTAAAACTTTTCTCAAATCTCTCATAATCCAGAATTGATTCATCTGGTCTTTATTTACACTGTTGAACTTGTCTAGTCTACAGTTTTTGGAAAATCTCTGGGATAAATCTGAATAATTTATAAGCTAATTCCTTGCAGTCAACACAAACTTGCGGGTTATGTAAATCAAAACCCCTTAATGAGTGTTTCCAGTCTGCCTTTTCTATACATTCCTTTGCTTTACTTTCAGAAACAAATATCTGTATTAATTGATCTAGATCTGAAAACCTGGACTCATAGGTTCAAATGCTTAACCCAATTCCTTAGTAAATCCCAACTGCAATCAGGGAATTCCTTAGTTAAATCTTTAAGTTCTGCTCAGATGTACGTAAGCACTAAGAATGATTTGCCTATTCTTGTAATAGGTCTCTCCTTAAAGGAAGCTGTAATTACTCCTGAATTTATGTCCTCCTTTACTGGGGGAGAGGAAGCAGCAGAAGCTGAAGGTGATGAAAGAGAGAAAGAGATAGCATTTGGGTTATGTCAGATAAAAGAGGATATGAGGGAGGAGCAGATGGAGAGGCAGGGTTAATGTTAGTGGCTTTTTTCAACTTGTGTTATTTCAACCAATTTTTTTGTTTGTTTGTTCGCTTGTTTGTTTTCCTGCAACATTTACTTTATCATTTCCTTTTTTAGAAGCTTTTAAATACCAATCAAATTAAGCAGTCCATTCAGTCTGTTTGCTCTTATGGCTGGCTTTCTCTAGCTGTGCACACAAAAAAAGTTAATTTTAGAATGTCAAAGAACCCCAAGTTGGCCATTTTGTGTTGAGATCTCCTTTAGTATAGTTTCCCCAATCAAGTTAAGTATTTGCAAGTATAAATTCCATATATATTGTACATAAATCTGGCTGGGGTGTTAGTTGAAGGTTAGAAACCTGTCAATCTTTTTATTTTATTTTAAAATATTTATTCTACTTTCCAGGATTAGTTTCCCAAGATAAAATCACTAGTGACTATATTGTGGGCCAATATGCTATCTGTGAGCTTAACTCCTCTGTATGTTAACCTAGAGTCATCTCAGCTCTCTTGTGTGTTTCAGCTTCGCCCTCTGGCAGTCTAAATCCAACACGGGTGCTTGGATGGCTAAATGGACAGCTCTTGTATATGATCCTTGGATGAGAAAGTTTTTAATTAAATGAATGGGTTTCTCTATGGGACTGCTATGAGGACTTGCCTCTATAACTCCCAAGAGTTTCTTGGTTGCCAGAGAAAGTGGATGTCAGCTAGGAGATAATCTTTCTTCAGAGTTGAAAGCTCTCATGAAACACTTTTACTTTTATTTTGACAAACTCTATTAAACTAGCCAATTCAAGGAAAAATGACAGACCAGTCTCCTGCCTAATCATCCAATACAACCTTACTCAATGTCTTTCAATTTAGCAAAATTTTCCTAGTGTTTTCCAACTGAAGATAACCCAGGTACCTCTTCTTGATCCTAAGTTCAAGGAAACCTACTCCTCCAGTGAGGAGTTTAACACCACTGAATAAAACTTGGGATCATCAGCCAATAAAAGGAGATCGGATTTACCCTAATTCATCTGTACTCAACAAGGAGGCAGATGGGCCCAAGAGGCTTCTGCTAGCCACCAATTCTCTGAATCCTTGTAGAGTTCAGGTGAAGGAGAGAAGTCTGCTCTGGGTTGCTTGTTTGGTCACCAAAATTGTTGTCTGGGGAAAAACAAACAAACAAACAGAAAACAACCTAAGAGCTGTGAGTTCCAGTTTATTCAGGGGACTTTCTGAGGACTACAGCCTGGGAGACAACCTCTCAGATAGCTCTGAGGAACTGTTCCTCAGACAGAGGAGAGTAAAGTAACAATAGAGTCAGGACACAGAAGAGTTTTTGCTGAAAAAAATGTAGTCTAACATTAATAGATTACAGCTAACCACAAACATCTCAAGTTAATGATTTTAGTGTACTTTTCTATTAATGAGAAGATGCAAGAGTCTGGACTCACTGAAATTATTTGTTTGATATGCACCTTAACTATCTAGAGCCAGTATTCTGTTTTTCTTCATCCTGAATCCCTTGAGGGTGCACTGTCAACGGTGGATGCAGTGGCAAATGGCTTGATGGTGGCAACTAAAATGAGAGGTGATATTCTTTTTCTACAGTTATAATTGGAGAGTTGACTATCTTAGGGTAGGTGGGGCAATGACACTCTTGGTCATATCAATGAGGAAGACACCATAGGAAATGGATTGTGTCCTGTCATTTAGATGGGCTTCCAGACTGGTTACTTTCAAATAGATGCAAAAACCTTGGTTAAAATAATCAAAATAAATTAGTACAAAATACAACCTTTATTACTAAAGTCTGTTTATGTGTTTGTGAGTGTTTTGTAAAGGAGAAGGAAAAAGGAAGACAGAAAACTAAGTTGCCTCTGTGTCTCAATACTGACATGGTAATGCTCTACACAGCATTGTAACAACTTTCCCTGTGCAATTACTCAGCATTTGGCAAGAGGCTTATTATCTGAGTAGAACTGACTATTTGGGCCCCGGGAATTGTATCTGTCATAGAAGAATTTGCATAGAAAATTAAAGGATGCACTAAAACTGGTAAAATTATCTCTTCTCTTTTGTTCTGAGCCTGATGAGAAGTAATGTGTTAGATGATACAGCATCTACAATGTTTCGGCTTCTTATCCCATACATTAGGTTTATTTTTTTTAAATAAAGTTGTAATTAAGTTTCCTTCTTTTCTAAAAAGAAACATGGTATAAGATAATATGTTGGGAAAAACTACATCTGCTTGAAGACATACAGTTATTTTCATATCAGTGGGCATTGCTGCCTCCAGATGTATAAGACTATCTGAACACCAGTCCATACTGTCTAATTACTGCAGCTTTGTAATATGTTTTAAATATATTTAAAAATCAGGAAGTATATGTCTCCAGCTTTTTTTCTTCTTTCTGGTTGACTTTTATTTTTAACATGCATTTTAATATATGTTTAGTTATATTTATCATATAAAATTTTTACACAAAAAAGGAGATACATATTTCACATAAACTCCAAAATGATTACATTTTAATCTATTTTTGTATTCTTCCCTATGTCAGAATCTCTATCATTTCCGACTTTACACACACACACATGCAAACATACACATCTTACCACAAAATTAGAATAATCTTACTTTACACATATAATAGCATAAGTTGCTTTTTGTTTATTGAAAAATACTATGTCAAGATTTTATAAAATATTTATAATATTCTTCATGACCATGAAAATTTTTATTTTTAATTATTTATTGATATCACTATATTACAGTTAGCTAAATTCCATGATGACAGAAAACTTAGGTAGTTTAAAAAAATCTTAATTATAAACAATACTGTAATTCTCACTTTTTTATTTGATATATATGGTAAATCCTATTTCTCCCTTCCAAAATTTCTAGGCTATTTCTTCCCATCCCTATTGTCCTTAATTGACTTTAAACTTTAGCCACTCTTGCTTGAATCAACATCTTGAAAAATCTCCTATTTTATCTCCATTTCTCCATTATATTGTTCATCATGCAACCAGTCCTATTTTGAAAAAATCAAGTATATAATTATGCCACTTCTATTCTTAGTGTTCTCAGTAGAATGCCAAGGCCCTCAAATTAAAAACCACATCTTCAACATGTCTTATAATATTATTGTTTGCCTTACCTTGATGTAAGACTTCATAAAATTTCTGTTTCTTTATAATTATCAGTGTCTAGAACATTATTTATGCTCAATTAATATTTTAAAAATTGAATTGAAGACTAAAGGGAGCTGCTAAAGGTTACAAGCAATACAGAAATAGTAAGTGGGTTAAATATAGAAAGTGCACAGTCATTATTAATTCCCAACCTCTGTGCTTTTTTTTTAATATAGAAGCTAGAAAATATAAACTATATTTCATAAACACTGTTTAGTTAGGATTCTTGATGTAAATTAGATCCTGTTAATTGAATGCATTCATGAAATATTTAGAAAAAAAGACAGATCTCCTTTTGCTACTTTAAATTTTTCTGCTAATTAGCAAAATTGTAGATATGTGAATTTTTTGTGGCAACTTTGGTGTTGGGAACTATTCTCAGTATTCCCTTATCTAGTTTTCTCTTTCTGGACAACAAGAGAATTTGAACAGGAGGTACTGTCTATTCTGTTTTTGTTTTCTTGAGTTGCAGCAATGGCTGAGTTCTTGTTTGTTTGTTTGTTTTCTTGTGTGGAGGAGGGCCCTCAAATTTATTACTTATAAGAGTAGTTTATCAAATTCCATTCCCCAGAATCTCAAAGAATCTATAAGCAACTATATTCTTATATTAATATTTTCCATAAAACACTTAGATTATTTGTTCTTTTTCAGTCTCAACTTTAAATGACACAGTATTGAAGCCAGAAGTAGTTCCATATACTTAAGGAATCAACTTGATTATTTGAATGGATTATCGTTAAGGGAAGTTCTTATCTGGTGATTGAAGAATGAACTAGTAGATCATAGCATGCAATGCCAAAATAGTTACCTAAATTTACTCAAGATAACTCTTTGAAAGATTATATTTCAAATGCTTATTGCAATAAAACATTGACTGTAATGAAAATCATGCGTGGGTTGTCTTACTCTCTTTACTAGAAAGATTAAAGAAAGAAAGATTTTATATTAGTGGCAAGTGAAGGACTTTAAATTAGTTTCTCAATTCAAGAGAACTGGGGTGATACAATATCCAAAACAATATCTTATTAATTGTAATTATAAGGCTGTTTTCACAAAATATCAAATTCAGGGTCTGACAATGTGAGTTTCTGAATAACCATGTACATTAAATTCACATTCTTGCCATATTGATTATTTAAAACCAGGAAATTTTTGGTACAAAGCGGGATGGTGAAGACTGAAATGAGAATGTATGGATGAGTTTAAATAACTGTGAATATAAGATAGACTTGTCTGATGGTCTAGACTTGGCTTATTTAGAAACAATGTGATGACTAATCCTAGGATAGTTAATCTTGCAAGAGAATACAAATGGACCTCATGTTGCACCCCAGTCATTCCAATTGCTGTCACATCCATAAGTGAACTCATATCTCAACATATGATCAGGCAGATAAGTGCAAAGTTTGACCTGAAATGAGAAGGCTTACGTGACAAAAATATTGTAGCATCATTCTAACGTACCAGTAGAAATTGAGATGGCATTTGTGGAAATGTATTATGCTTATTAGAACTATAAAGAAGAAACCGTATTTAAATAAGGCCATAAATATCTATAAGGATATACTGAACAGATATTATGAATCCAAAGAACTAACTTGAGCATCTGCAAGTTGTTTTGAAGTTTATTCAAGTGATTGACTGAAATCTGGACTCACTGAGGTTGAAGTACCAGACACTTTTTCTATCTTACAATAATGAGAATAAAATGATGAATAAAATAGAAAGGTTCAAGTAGATTATCAGATAAAGCTTGCCTCCCTTCATCTTAACATAGTATCATAGAAAAGCCTAAACATTTAATTCAGCAAGGTGATGAAAAATAAATTGGGAAGGATAAGACCAACATCCAAGTTTTGTATCAGCTATACTTACAGATGTTGAAGGATACTAGAGGACAGATGGGCTCCTGAAGTAGTAGAAGCTAAAAGTAAGAATATGATCACCAGACACTTGACTGTATTAATCAGCAGTGTTGATTATTATCAGAATGGTCTGATACAGCAAAATTTCTACTTAACTGGTCATGGGGTTCCAAAAGTAAAATATACAACCAACATCCTGAAATCTTATTTGATTTATGTATATATGAAATAAATAACTCTAAATAGCACACAAATCCAGATAAATCACTATAATAGTAATAGAAAGAGTAAAAACCTCTCCCTCAAACAGTTATGGATTAGTTTACTAGATCTAGAGGAAGAAGAGACTTAAGATTCTTGAAAAAAGGTTTAATGACAGTGCCACAAGGATACACTGCAAGCTTTCCTTCCACCAATTGCCAAAGATACATAAGACTATTTCTGATAAAATATATGGGGAAAGGGACATAATGAGACAACTGTGCAGTTACTGATCACTGGCTCTGAGTCTTCATTAACCCTGGGAGTACAGAATGCTGCTACCATTCATGGATCATAGAGAAAAACTGGCAGTTATATGATAAATGGGATATTGGCCAACTTTCATCTCACAGTGAACCCAGTACATCCATGAGCTCATCCTGATGTTGTTTCATCAGTTCCTGAGTCATAAAGAGGTCAGACCAGTAAATGTCAAAATCTGATATGTGATTTCCCTACTTAAAATAGTTTTTAAAATAATACTGATATTTAATTTGTGTGACTTTGTGTTTGTGTGTGTTTACTACATTGGAATTTCCACTGATAATGCAAAAACAATAATGCGTAAATATGCTGGCACTTAAGCACAGATCAAGATGATGCCATGAATGGTACTAACATCACTGTATTCTTCTCTGCAAGGCATTTGTAACACACACACACAGGACAATTTTACTTAAGAATATCCTAACAAAGCTGTAAAAAGTAGTCATTTTATTGACATTTGATAATATTTGGCAAAATGGGAAGGATACAAAAGTACTTTTTCTGAAAATCAATGTTGCACAATTATCTAGAGTAAAAGCACTTGTGCCCTTGTTTCAGTTATAAGCCAAACTAACTTCTTATTTTATAAAACAAGGTTTTCATTTAAAAGAATGGCTGGTCAAAAAGTTATAGTAATAAAAACTTAAGCATTTGTCTGGTATTTCCTTGAAAATAAATAAAGTGAGCTTTTCTTTTTAAAAAGAAATGAGACGGTTTGTTTGTTTGTTTGTTTGTTTGTTTTTACCAGTGATAGAGTTCTATTATTCTTAGTGAAATAAGTCAAGCAGAGAAAAACAACACTATATGTTGAATGTAAGAAGTAGACAAATTTAACAAAATAGAAGCAGACTCACATATGCAGAGAAAAAACTGGTGGATACCAGAAGGAAGAGGTGTGTGGGATGGGGCAAATTAGATGATGGAGATTAAAACTAGTACTACTAGGAGGTACAAACTAGTAGGTATAAATTGAATATTACAGGGATGTAATACACAGCTCAGGGAGTAGAGTCTATATTTTATAAGAACTTTGTATGGATTAAAATCTTTAAAAATAGCAATTAAATGTTCTACACCCAAAACTAACATAAAACTGTAAGTCAACTATAATTTTAAAAGTTTAACCATTAAAAGATTGCAGATTTCATTGGCAAAAAAAAAATCACGTTTCAAATTTTTTGTAGTATCAAAGAAGAGCTGCCATAATTATCTGGAGTGTTATTAAAATGTGCCTCTTTTCTAGCTATATGTCTTTATAAGACCTGGTAATCTTCATATACTTAAAAGAAAATGATATACAATTACTGATTATGAGAATTCAACTTTGTTCTGCTAATCCAGATATTAAAGTGGTTCATTATATTATAAAAAGCCACTCTTCTCACCATTTCTTAATACTGTGAATTTTTTTAATAAAATTATTTATAAGATGTCCTGCAATTAATTGTTTATTAAATTTAAATAAATTAATAAATACATATTCAGCAAATCTACTGGTTTTAATATCTAATACAATATATATCTATAGATTTTACTCATCTAAACAAAAGCTCTTCAGGGTCTTTAAAAATTTTTTAGAGTGTAATGTGATTTTGAGTCCAAAATTTTTGAGAAATACATCAATGAAAGTTCCTGCTGTGAGTGATGTCAGCAAGATGACAGAATAGGTACATGTCAACTGCAGTCTGTGAGAGATCATAGTCAAACCAACTAGCAACTATCCATAGATAGGCAGGATGCCTTCATGAAAATCCAAGAAACCAAGAGTAGGCTGAAGTATCCCCTTGGACCACAAAAACTGAGTAAAATCACATTAGAGGAGCAAGGGGAGCAGTTGCACTTTGATTATATTTCCCCTTCCCTAGGCTGGCATAGTGCTGTATTGAGAGGATCTCCTGTGCTTATGGTTTTTCCAGAGGCGGGGAAAAGAGCACAAAGTGGACTTTCAGCTCACCAGCACAACAAGATGCTTCCTGTGAGGCCCACTCATCCCTTGCCTTACAAGGATCACTGGGGAAATTAGTCAAGCTAGATCATTAGGAATCAGCTACAGAAGGGAAAAGAGATGAGTCTCACAGTAATCCATCCTAGCCAGTGGCCCCATCTGGTCAAGGATCATGGTTAGCAGTTCTACCCAGTTTTGATACCTAGTCATTGGGTTATCCCAATGGTGAAGCAAATCCTACTGCCTGCTTGAACAGGGAAGCAAGTCAACAGCCATGTCCAACTTACTGAGCACAGCCTCTGGCCATACCTGAGCAGGAAGCCCATCAGTGACCACAAGGCAGCCTCAGACCTATCTTATGAATCCATACAGGCAAAGAACAAAACCAGCAGCCCCACCCAACTTTGGAGCATAAACTTTGTTCTCACCTTACAAGAAATCCTGAACAGTAATCTAGTGAACCTGGACAGCCTCAGAGCCCAGCCTACCATACTTTCCAGCTATAGAGCATGGCTTCTGACCCCACTTAGTTGCTGGACATAGCTTATGGCCTTGCCTAGGAAGGGAGCCTAGCCAGAGATTCTACCCAATCACAAACAGTATCCTGCAGCCACCTCCAACAAGGGAGACCAAATAGCAACCCTTCCCAAGGGGAGAGCATAGTCTTCAGCCCCAACCAACCACCAGAAAAAGCTGTTGGCTGTGCCTGACCATTGATCTGTCCAACACATGAGCCCAGCCTATGGCCCTGGCTAAATTTGACACACAACCTCTGATCCTTCTTAATCACAGCATAGCCTGAGGACCATTCTGATCACAAAGTCATATCCTTAGCCTTGTATGAATGCAGATTCCAACCAGCAGTACCATCCAGATAAGTTTTCAGGTTGGGGCCCCGTCTAATAAAGGGTGATTTCAAAGCCCACTCTGTAATGCTGCCAGTTGCAGAGTTCAACCATACACATCACGCTGCTAGGGAACACAGCAGTGATGCTGTCCAACCAAAGATGATTATGGAGCCTGGATAGTGACCTCACAAGACTGTAGACCTCAACCAGAAGCTCCACCCAACCAAGGAGTACAGCTGGCAGACTAGAATGGACAAAGAGCATAGCCAGCAAGCCAATCCAACTATGGAACCCAGTAAGCAGTCCCTTGAAGTCAAATAACATCAAACTAGGAGACCATGAGAGAACACCACATGACAGATGCTACCAGCTGACCCATCCAGAATCCTGAGTTAAGCTAATGGGAGAAGGTGTTTCCCTGCTGCAACAAGTCTGTAAATGCTGAACGAAGAGATTTCTCTCTCAAATATGCAGATACCAAAGCAAGTATACAAAGTATACAAAGAATAAAGTAAACATTTCCAAAGGAAAATAATAAAGGTATAATAGTTGACCCTAAAGAAATGGAGATCTATAAACTATCTAACAAAGAATTCAGAATAATCCTCTTTAAAAAAAGTTCAGTGAACCACAAGAAAATACAGAGATAACAAACAAAATTAGGAAAATAACGCATGAACAAAGAGATAGAAACCATTAAAACAAAACAAACAAACAATAAAAAACAGGAATCCTGGAGCTGAAAAATACAGTGATTGAACTGAAAAATTCAATAGACAGCCTCAACAGCAGACTCAACTGTGCAGAAGAAAGAATCAGTGAACTTGCAGACAAGTCATTTAACATTATCTAGTCAGAGAAGGGGGAAAAATAATGAAAAAGAGGGGGAAAAGCCTATGAGACTATAGGAAACCATAAAGTAACAACATATGGATTATAAGAATCCCAGAAGGAGAAGATAGAAAGGTTCAGAAAGTCTATCTAAACAATGTCTAAAAACTTCCAAACATGGGGAGAAAAAGACATTTAGATTCATGAGACCCAAAGGACCTCAAATAGATTAAACCCAAAAGGGGCTATGGTGAGACACAATAAAGTTAAATTTTCAAAAATCAAAGAGAAAGAGAGAATTTTTAAGTCAAAGACAAAGTAACAAGAGAAAAGAGATGCCACATACAAGTGAGCCCACGTTAAGACAATCAGCAGATTTCTTGGCAGAAACTTTGCAGGCCAGGAGAGATTGGAATGATTTATTGAGAATGTTGGAAAAAAAAAGAATAAAATCTGTCAACAAAGAATGCTGACCTGATAAGGTTCTTTCATAAATGAAGGAGAGATAAATCTCTTCTCAAACAAAAAAACTTAGGGAGTTTATCACTACTAACCTGCATCATAGGAAATGCTAAAGAGAGTTCTTCAAGTTGTAATGAAAGGGCAATAAATAAGTGTGTATGGATATATGACTATGAAAAATCTACTGAAAAAGGTAAATATATAGTGTCTCTAATGTAAAAGTGGTACCAAAGTCACTTTCAACTCCAGTTTAAAAGGTAAAAAACAAAAGATTAAAAGAAAAATTATAAGTACAATAGTCTGTTACTGGATTCACAGTATAATAAAAGTATAAGTTGTAACATCAATAGTCTAAAATGTGATTAGAGGAGAGGTATAAAATTTCTGTATGCTATTGAGCTAAAGTTGTTATCAGCTTATACAGGATACTTTAACTGAAAGATAACTTCATGGTATCAAAAGAAAACCTGTAGTAAGGGGCTAGGGCATATCTCAGTGGTAGAGCACATGCTTAGCATGCATGAGTTCCTGGATTCAATCCCAAGTCCCTCCATTAAAAAAAAATAAAAAGAAAACCTTTATTAGATACAAAAAAGGTTGAAATGAAGGAGTAAAAGCATACCACTACAGAGTCATCAAAAGAGATATTAAGAGAGGAAGAAAGGAACAAAGGACCTCCAAAACAGTCATAAAGCCATTAACAAAATAACAGTCATAAGTTCTTTTTTTATTAATAATTCATTTAAGTGTAAAAAGATCAGATTCTCTGATCAAATGACATAGAATGTCTGAATGGATGACAAAGCAAGATCCAACAAAATGTTGCCTTCAAAAGTTTCACCTTAGGTTTAAGGACATACAAGACTGAAATGAAAAAAAAAAATGGAAAAGATATTTCAAGTAAATGGTAACCAAAAGAAATCAGGGGTGTCTATACTTACGTCAGACAAAATAGAATTCCATTTTAAAATTATCACTAGAGTCAAAAAAAATATCATATAATGATAAAGGTCAATTCATCAAGAAAATATAACAATTGTAAATATTTATGCAACCTAATATTGGAGAACCTAAATATATAAAACAAATAATAACACATTAAAAATGAAAATAAACAACATTTTAATGATGGTAGGGTACTAAATATCCCACTCTCAACAATGGATAAGTCATCCAGGAAAAAAATCTGTAATGAAAGAGTAGAAGAGTAGATTTCAAAAACACTACAGAGCAAATGGACTCTTGCTCTCTCTCTCTCCCCCTATATATATATATATATATACACATACACTCATACACACACACACACACACACACACATATATATAGTAGATATAAAATATTACATCAGATAACACAAAAACACCTTCTTCTCAAGCATTCAATAAACACTGTCCTGGATAGACCATGTATTATGCAACAGAACAAGTCTTAACAAATTCAAGAAGTTTGAAATTATATCAAAATTTTTTTTACCATAATGGTATGAATTAGAAATTAATAACAAGAGGAATACTGGAAAATTTACAAATGTATGGAAATTAAACAGTATACTCCTGAACAATAAATGGATCAAAGAAGAAATCAAAAGAGAAATAAAAAATATCTTACAACGAGCAAAAATGGAAGCACAGCATACCAAAATTTATGGATATAGCAAAAGCAGTTCTACAAGGAAAGTTTATAGCTATAAATGTTATAAACATTAAGGAAAATGGTATGATCTCAAATAAATAACCTGATGTTACATCTCAAGGAACTAGAAAAAGAAGAACAATCAAAAATGGCAGAAGGAAGGAAAATAAAGATTAGAGCAGAAATAATTAAACTAAAGAATAGAAAGCAATGGAAAGGATTGATAAAACTAGAGTTGATTTTCTGAAAAATGAACAAAAATGACAAGCTTTTAGCTAGACTAATCAAGAAAAAAGACAGAAGGCTCAAGTAAATAAAATTATAAACAGAAGAAGACATTACAACTGATACATAGAAATATAAAGGATCATAATAGACTACCATGAACAATTATATGCCAACCAATTTGACAACCCAGAGGAAATAGATACATTATTCAGTGTAAGGGGAATCTAGTATCTTTGAAGACTTCTGTGTTAGCTCATGTTTTTAGGTCAGAGATGATATGGTAATGATGCAATTAAATTTTATTCCAACCTTGTAATAGGAATAAAATGATCCTGCAGGCATAGAGGCCAATTTTTGTTAACTATCTGAGAACAGATAAACATAGTTGCCACAATGGGCCACGGTGAGGGAGTAGTAACACAGAGTATTGTTTAAGAGATCTGTAGTGATTGTTAATTAATCACAAAGTCCCTGGAAATGAAACAGATAGACACCCTATTAAGATACTTCTTGACATATATTGGAGGAAAAAATTAAACATCATAATTCAATTCACAGTAAAGGGAATTCATGGCATTTTATTTAGTATCCAGAACTAAGCTAGTTCCCAGACCTAGAGTCTTTTGACTGAGGTGGAAAGTGTGTCATTTTCAGGAAAGACTGCTTCATAGTCACAAGTGTATCCCATGAATCCTCCTTCAGATGTTCTCAATTTTTCAAGTTACTATAAACATGGGAAAGATATATAGCTATGTCTTTAGGGGTTATTAGACACCAACTCAGAACTTACATTGACTTTGAGAGACTCAAAATGCCACTGAGGTCCAAAAGTAGGAATGAAGACTTGAAGAATTTAGGGGTTAAATAAAAACCTATCCCCATGAAATACTAAATACTAGAGTAAGCCGCAAACTCCAAATGACATGTATATATATGAATATAATATGTACAAATATGTGTATGTTACATTTATCTGTGATATAACAATTTATTTGTTATATATAAAACATAATTTGATGCATATATATCAGATTGTTTGTAATTATATACACATATATCAGCTGAAGACAAATTTTAAATTAATTTTATCTTAAATTAAATATATTTGTTTTTGTATTGTTGGCCTCTGATATTCAGGGATCTTTTAGACTTAATTAGAAATATTATTGATGTATATATTTTAGTTATACTCAAATTTACCCCCTTTACCCATTAGGATAGGGAGAAAGTGATTTATAAAGGTGAACAAAAGAATCAGATTTACAATTTGAATTTTATTATTAAAAAATAGAGTATCTAAATACCCTATTACTTCAAACTTTAGTGCTATGTGTAGTAGAAGATATTTAATAAAAGAATAACAACAAATAAAACCATGTTCAGAGCATCAAGATTCATTTTATCATTTTTTAAATCTCTATAAAATAAATAAGCTACAAGGATATAATGTACAACCCAGAGAATGTACTCAATATTTTATAACTACAAATTAAAAATTGTGATTCAATACATTGTACACCTATAACTTATATAATTTTGTACATGAATTATATCTCAAAAATAAATAAGAAAAAAAATATTTTCCATCCTGATTGAGACCTGTAGTTAAAAGTGTTTGAACTCCTCTCCAAATCATTTGTGTAGCTTTCAGATGGATATAACTAATTTATAAATATAAGTAATTTTAATTCTCTAATGTTTCTACACAGTAGTAAACATATTTAAAGTATAAAACAAAATAATATATTTTAAAGATTTAGTGGTTTTGATGAATGAGTTGGAAAAGCATCAAGAATATGCTTTTGTCAAAAATTTGAACAAAATACAATTCTGTTTACTCACTTAGCAATGCTCTGTATAAATTTATTTTTTTGAAGTTTCAAAAAGTGACTACTAATTGTGAAGTACCTCAGGCATTGAGAAACTTTGGTTCCTATGTAAATGATTTATTGTTATTATGCTACTATGTAACAGTAAAAAATCTCAGTAGCTTACAAAAATAAATATTTACTGTTTATGCATCTAAAGTCAACTGGGATCAGTTAGGGGATACTGGTCAACTTGTTTGGATTGAGTGGCTCGTGACTGATCTACGCTGTCTTTGGCTGGGACCAATATGATAACTCCCCTTAATTTATGTTTCATCCTCCAATAGGTTCTCATGGTGTCTTAACATTCTTAAGAAAAACAGAACCTGTAGAGTGTGCGCACGCGAGCGCGCGCGTGTGTGTGTGTGTGTGTGTGTGTGTTTGTGAGTGACATTTATCATAAGGAATTGCCCCACACAATTATGGAGGCTGCAAATCCAAAATCTGCAGGGTGGTTTGGTAGGCTGCAGCCCCAAGAGAAAATATGTTCCAATTCAAGTCCAAAGACAGTTGACTGTAGAAGCAAGAAGAGTCAATGTTGCAAATGAAGTTTTAAAGTGGTCTGCTGTAAAAATCTCTCTTAATTGGAAGAGCTGTCTTCTTTGTTCTAGTCAGGTTTTAACTGATTGTATGAAGCCTACTCACGTTATGGAGGATAATCTGTTTTATTGAAAGTCCACCAATCTAAATGTTAACCCCATCCCAAAATACCCTTACAAAAAGATCTTGAGTAATATTTGACAAAATATCTGGGTGCCCCATGCCACAGACACATTGGTGCATAAAATTAATCATCACACATGAGAATAGCAGAAGCTTAGAAACAAAGAAAATATGCAAAACTTCTTCAGCTATAGACTCATAAGTGGCATAACAATATCCCTGCCAAAATCTATGGGATGAAGCAAGACACAAGTTCAGCACAAGTATAAGGTATAAGGAACAAGACACCAACTCTTCAGGGTGAGGATTTCCAAAGTCCTACAGCAAAGTATATGATTAGAGAGAGAGGTAAATAATTGAGGCTATTAATTAAATCAGTTTACAATTAAAAAAATCGTTGATATGGTTTTATTTTAGCAAATAACTCTTCATTGCCTGATTTTTTTAACATTTTTTATTGATTTATAATCATTTTACAATGTTGTGTCAAATTCCAGTGTTCAGCACAATTTTTCAGTTATTTATCGACATATACACACTCATTGTCACATTTTTTTCTCTGTGAGTTATCATAACAATTTTTGTGTATATTTCCCTGTGCTATACAGTGCAGTCTATTCTACAATTTTGAAATCCCAGTCTATCCCTTCCCACCCTCCACCCCCCGGTAACCACAAGTCTGTATTCTCTGTCTGTGAGTCTATTTCTGTCCTGTATTTACGATTTGTTTTTGTTTGTTTGTTTGTTTTTATTTTTGTTTTTTAGATTCAACATATGAGTGATCTCATATGGTATTTTTCTTTCTCTTTCTGGCTTACTTCACTTAGAATGACATTCTCCAGGAGCGTCCATGTTGCTGCAAATGGCATTATGTTGTCAGTTTTTATGGCTGACTAGTATTCCATTGTATAAATATACCACCTCTTCTTTATCCAGTCACCTGTTGATGGACATTTAGGCTGTTTCCATGTTCTGGCTATTGTAAATAGTGCTGCTATGAACATTGGGGTGCAGGTGTCATCTTGAACTAGATTTCCTTCTGGATACAAGCCCAGGAGTGGAATTCCTGGGTCATATGGTAAGTCTATTCCTAGCCTTTGAGGAATCTCCATACTGTTTTCCATAGTGGCTGCACCAAACTGCATTCCCACCAGCAGTGTAGGAGGGTTCCCCTTTCTCCACAGTCTCTCCAGCATTTGTCATTTGTGGATTTTTGAATGACGGCCATTCTGACTGGTGTGAGGTGATACCTCATTGTAGTTTTGACTTGCATTTCTCTGATAATTAGTGATATTGAGCATTTCTTCATGTGCTTTTTGATCATTTGTATGTATTCCTTGGAGAATTGCTTGTTTAGGTCTCCTGCCCATTTTTGGATTGGGTTGCTTTTTTTTCTTATTGAGTCGTATGAGCTGCTTATATATTCTGGAGATCAAGCCTTTGTCGTTTCACTTGCAAAAATTTTCTCCCATTCTGTAGGTTTTCTTCTTGTTTTACTTCTGGTTTCCTTTGCTGTGCAGAAGCTTGTAAGTTTCATTAGGTCCCATTTATTTATTCTTGCTTTTATTTCTTCTAGGAGAAAATTTTTGAGATGTATGTCAGATAATGTTTTGCCTATGTTTTCCTCTAGGAGGTTTATTGTATCTTGTCTTATGTTTAAGTCTTTAATCCATTTTGAGTTGATTTTTGTATATGGTGTAAGGGAGTGTTCTAGCTTCATTGTTCTACATGCTGCTGTCCAGTTTTCCCAACACCATTTGCTGAAGAGACTGTCTTTATTCCATTTTATATTCTTGCCTCCTTTGTCAAAGATGAGTTGACCAAAAGTTTGTGGGTTCATTTCTGGGCTCTCTATTCTGTTCCATTGGTCTAGATGTCTGTTTTGGTACCAATACCATGCTGTCTTGATGACTGAAGCTCTATAGAACTGTCTGAAGTCTGGGAGAGTTATTCCTCCAGCCCCTTTCTTTCTCTTCAGTAATGCTTTGGCAATTCTAGGTCTTTGATGGTTCCATATGAATTTTATTATGATTTCTTCTAGTTCTGTGAAATATGTCCTGGGTAATTGGATAGGGATTGCATTAAATCTGTAGATTGCCTTGGGCAGTGTGACCATTTTAACAATATTGATTCTTCCAATCCAAGAGCATGGAATATCTTTCCATTTTTTAAAGACTTCTTTAATTTCCTTCATCAATGGTTTAGAGTTTTCTGTGTATAATTCTTTCACCTCCTTGGTTAGATTTATTCCCAGATATTTTATTACTTTGGGTGCTATTTTAAAGGCAATTGTTTCTTTACTTTCTTTTTCTGTTGATTTATCATTAGTGTAAAGAAATGCAACTGATTTTTGAACGTTAATTTTGTAACCTGCTACCTTGCTGAATTCTTCAATCAGCTCTAGTAGCTTTTGTGTGGACCTTTTAGGGTTTTCTATATATAGTAACATGTCATCAGCATATAATGGCACTTTTACCTCTTCTTTTCCAATTTGGATCCCTTTTATTTCTTTCTCTTGCCTGACTGCTGTGGCTAGGACTTCCAGGACTATGTTGAATAGGAGTGGTGATAGTGGGCATCCTTGTCTTGTCCCAGATTTTAGTGGGAAGCTTTTGAGTTTTTCACCGTTGAGTAGTATGCTGGCTGTAGGTTTGTCATATATAGCTTTTATTATGTTGAGATATGTTCCCTCTATACCCACTTTGGTGAGAGTTTTTATCATAAATGGGTGTTGAATTTTATCAAATGCTTTTTCTGCATTGATTGAGATGATCATGTGGTTTTTGTCTTTTCCCTTCTTGATGTGGTGTATTGCATTGATTGTTTTGCGTATATTTAATCAGCCTTGTGTCCCTGGGATGAACCCTACTTGGTCATGATGTATAATCTTTTTTATGTGTTGTTGGATTCTATTTGCTAAAATTTTGGTGAGGATTTTGGCGTCTATGTTCATCAGTGATATTGGCCTATAATTCTCTTTTTTTGTAGTGTCTTTGCCTGGTTTTGGTATCAGGGTGATGGTGGCTTCATAGAATGAGTTTGGGAGTATTCCCTCCTTTTCAATCGTCTGGAAGAGTTTGAGAAGGACTGGTATGAGTTCTTCTCTGTATGTTTGGTAGAATTCCCCGGTGAAGCCGTCCGGTCCTGGACTTTTATTTGTAGGGAGGTTTTTAATTGCTATTTCTATTTCCTTTCTAGTGATTGGATTGTTCAAGTGTTCAGATTCTTCTTGATTCAGTTTTGATGGACAGTATGTTTCCAGAAACTTGTCCATCTCTTCTAGGTTATCCAGTATGGTTCCATATAGTTTTTCATAATATTCTCATATGATATTCTGTATTTCTATTTTGTTTGTTGTAATTTCTCCATTTTCCTTTCTTTTTGTGCTCTCTCTTTCTTCTTCTTTGTGAGTTTGGCCAGAGGTTTGTCGATTTTATTTACTTTTTCAAAAAACCAGCTTTTGGTTTGGTTGATTTTTTCTATGGTCTTGTGAATCTCTATTGTATTTAATTCCTCTCTGATCTTTATTATTTCCTTCCTTCTGCTGCTTTTTGGGGCTTTTTGTTCTTTTTCTAATTCATTCAGGTGGTGGGTTAAATTGTTTATTTGAGATTGTTCTTCTTTTTTGAGGAAGGCCTGTATCGCTATAAACTTCCCTCTTAGCACTGCCTTTGCTGTGTCCCATAGGTTTTGAGTGGTTGTGTTTTCATTATCATTTGTCTCAAGGTATTTTTTAGTTTCAGCTTTGATTTCCTCATTGATCCATTGTTTTTTCAATAACATATTGTTTAATCTCCATGCTTTCCTTTTTCTCTCTTTTGTTTCTCTGTTGTTGATTTCCAGTTTCATGGCATTGTGGTCAGTAAAGATGCTTGAGATAATTTCTATCTTCTTAAAGTTGTTGAGGTTTCTTTTGTGCCCAAGTACATGATCGATCCTGGAAAATATTCCATGTGCACTTGAAAAGAATGTATATCCTCTTTTCTGGGGGTGTAATGCTCTGAAAATATCCACCAAATCTAGTTTTTCTATTGTAGTATTTAATTTCTCTGTTGCCTTGTTTATTTTGTGTCTGGAAGATCTGTCTATTCATGTTAATGCAGTGTTAAAATCTCCAACTATGATTGTATTCCCATCAATATCCCCCTTTATCTCTGTTAGTAATTCTTGTATGTACTTAGTTGCTCCTATATTGGGTGCATATATATTAACAAGTGTAATATCCTCATCTTGTATCACTCCTTTAATCATTATAAAATGTCCTCCTTTATCTTTCTTTATGGCCTTTGTTTTAAAGTCTATTTTGTCTGAGATCAGTACTGCAACACCTGCTTTTTTGGCTTTTCCATTTGCATGGAATATCCTTTTCCATCCTTTCACTCTCAATCTATATGTGTCCTTCTCCCTAAAGTGGGTCTCTTGTATGCAGCATATTGAAGGTTCTTGCTTTATTATCCAGTCTACCACTCTCTTCATTGCCTGATTTTATCATACACTTGGATGAATAATTCAGAGTGGTTTCTTCGAAGTAAGTCTAGATAAAATTTGTGAGATTTAAACTGAAAAGATATTTGTCATTGCTTGAAAAATGATTAAACAATGAAATTATGTAACATGACAGATATGGAAAGTAAAGTTAGAATTTTTAATGACTACAGCAAAGAAGTGGGCCAGATATTTAGTTATCTATCAACTATTTTGTGACCTGTAGAGACATACTTTTGAGCTAACTGATCACCGATGTACTTCATCCCCTGATTTAAATCTGGATCCTCAATGCTTAAAGAGTATATGACTTAAATAATAAGATTTGAATTTCATATTTTTGTCCCAGACTAATACTCCATTTTTCCTTCCTTCATGGATCATTTTATAGAAGGGAAGGGTTAGAAATTTCCATATAAATGATGCTAATGAAATTTTAAACTGAAGCAAGATAAAAATAATTTCATATAAATATTGACAGGAATTATTTAGGTTAAGAAAAAATTTAGTAATCATTTTACTCATAGCCTAGTATATCAATATTTGAAAAATAATGTCAGAGTCAGAAAAAAAAGAAGAAATTATGAAGACATCTTCTGATAATCTCTGAAAAATGAAAATTGTGAGGAAAGTAGCTAAGAAGAATAGGTATATGCAATTTATATATAGTATGTATTTTAAGCTTTTCTTCTCTCTGTTGGAAATGTTAATTTGATCTGATAATGTTTTAAGATTTTATTATTCATGAAGAATATTTTTAACATGCTTATTTTAAATGGCTTTTTGAAAATCATTTCCTGTTTTCAGATACGATTTCTTCTTCCTAATGGTAAGGAAGGTATACTGTTTTCTAAATTTGAATAAATTATGCATACAAACACCTAGCACTTACCATATATTTGAAATACAAATTGATTTTAAATACTGGTAAGTGGCTAGTAATATTTTTTAATATAATTACCTCAAGTTTAGTGAATCAATTCCCTATTATTCACTGATAACATTTTTATTATTTAACATTATCTTTTTAAAATCAGCACTCATGTTACCATTTTCAGGGCAAACCCAAGCTCCCTCATTTTTCTGGCATGCCATTGAAAAGAGACATATCGGTCTCTGAGTTCAGTTCACAATGCCTTCAAGCATCATGAAAACAAACAAATTAATTTTGAAACATAACTCAAAATTGTAAGTAGTTGCAAAGATTTATAGACAGATAAGAACTTCTTTCTTAAGGTTTAATTTCTGTCCAGTTCAGCTTCCTCCTAATGAATTCCAAAGTAGGCAATTTGATCACGTCAGAATATATAAGAAGAATGAACTTTAAATTTAATCTTTATTTTCAAATCAAAGTGTTTGTGTGTGTGTGTGTTTTGTGGGGCAGTGCCATCTGAGTATCAGCTCTTTGTAGGATTTTGCCATCTTTTGAACTACTTTAATACTAATTAATCTGTAAATGTTTCAAATAATCAGAAGAATCTTTTACTCAATAATGAGTCATTCTGCAATGCCTTGAAACTTCTCATAAAAAAATTCAGGCTACATAAATCCTGTGTATCAGAGAGGGAAATTTTCCATCCCTCTAAGTAATAAAGAACTGGACTACAATAATAAATAAAATATTTTCAAATGTATTACTCCAGATTCAATCTCTTGAGTTGGGTAAGGGACAATTACAGGATCTGGGAAAAGGCATTCTTTAATAGAAAAGTGAAATAAGACAATAGTAGAAGCTAATTAGATGTTAAACTGGGGTAAAAAGAGTAAATAATAAACTAACATCACACTGGCTTTAGATTTACAAAGACCTGGATTACAAAATTGTCTCTTACATTACTATGTTGATTTGAAGACTTTAATAATTTCAAAACATTTTAATTTTTTTCCTGTTTTGAAACAAACAAGATAATAATTTTTTCAGTGTGAAATGTTGAGAATTAAATGAAATATTTAATGCAAATTATTTGGCACATATTAAATCCTGAACATGTAATTATTGTTATCCTCTATACTCTATGTGTTACTCTGACAGGAAATAAATCTATTTTTTCTACTATTGTGTCTCTAGATTTTAGGACAATTCCTGGAGCATTTTAGAACAATTCATGTGCACAATAAATATTTGGTGAATGGGCTAATGAATACATCTGACAAGCACAAAAAGGGAAAAGAACAGATGAAAATTTAAAATGTTACCTTTCTCAGTACAGTTCAATATGTATTATTACATTTAAAGTTTTTCTAGTTAATTGGACAGAAAGGTACTGCCTCATTTATCTTTATTCATTTATTACATTAATGTAATATGAATTGATGTGTCATCTTAATTTGTGGGAGATGAACACAGGACCTGACATTCTAATGAAAATTTCATTCTAATGAAAAGTGTTTTGGTAAAATCATGAAGAAAATTGTGTAATAATTACAAAGATTTTAAAATTGTGATTCTCAGGAAATACAATGTTTTATCCTTGCTCAATTTGGAATTTATTTTGTTTATAATTTTAAACATAACTGTTAATTTCTTAAATGGTCATTTCCCATTAGTTATCACATAACTACTTTTCATGTTCTCTATTCCTTCCCATATTAATCCTCTATAAGTATAATTATCAGTATAGTATAATATAATTACATATTAATGTGTTTATTGTACTGTTTTTGCCCTTCTATCACCTCCTTTTCTCTGATATTTTCTACTCATTTTTCTATCATTCTTTTCACTTGGAACTCCTGAATTATATAGTACATGGAGAGCAACCTGAATACATAGATCTAGTGTTTTAAATTAAAGAAGCACTTAAAAAAAACTGGTGGGATAATCCTTGCACTGGTGAACTAGAAAGTTTGAATCAACTGAAAAAAAAAATAAAGGAAGGTACTTTCTTTTAAGTCTGATTGCAAACATTTGAGAGATAATAAGAAAATAAAAATTTCCATGAAAAAATCCAAAAGAACGAAACCTAGTAAATTAAGCTAGGCATTTGAGATACATTTTTTCCCTAAATTGCCAGTTTCCCTGGAAGTTTTGTAAAAGGTAATGAGACATTAGGAAGCTGGGTAGTACTTTCAAAAGCCTCATGAGGAAAGGGAGGCAAACCTAGTACCCAAAGCTTGATATCAAGGGGACAAGTTGATAGACCACCTATATTTAGTGTTGGACACCCTAAAAGCAGTTAATTCCTCAAAAGGATTGAAGCCTAGGTTTTAACTATTTTATTTCCCAATATTAAATTGAGAAAAAAAGTGGAATTATTAATGCCACTAGTCACTGGCAGAAGGAAATATCTATCTTCTCTGAAGGAGATAATTTCATTCAGACTTTAAATTATTTCTATAACTGTTTATATACAACACTACCACTCAATGAAAATAATAATGGGGCACACGTGAAAAAACGGCAATGAGGTTTAACCCATGTGATACAAAAGAAGGTAAAAATACATCAACAAAGGATTGAGACACTGCAGTTCTCAAACCCTAAATTTAAAATAAGTATACACAATGTATTCAAGGAAATTAAATAAATGACTTAAAATGTTAGCATAGAATTATAAAATATAAAAAATCCAAATGAAATCTAGAAACAAAAAATAAGTAAAATGAAGTATGCAACAGGAGAAAAGATACAGTTTGGAAGAGTCAGAGTGAACTGGATAATAGAAGAAGAACTAATATCAAAAGAAGAAGAAATGTATCAAAAATTAAGCATATAGAGACAAAGTGAAAAATATAAACACAGAATAATACTCTACAGATATAACATGATAAAGTCTGTCAAATATATAATTGAAATTCATAAATAATGAGAAGAGAAGAAAGTGAAGAAAAAATATTGAAGAGACCAAAGATAATAAATGTATTTTAACAGTAGAAAACATCAAGTCACATATTCAGTGAGCCCTAAGCAAAATAAGTACTTTATCTACACATATTATACTAAAATTCTTGAAGTGAAAGACAAACCTTGAAAGCAGAGTACAAAGCACATTACTTTCAAAGTTGCCAAAATGGACTTGAGTACCAACTTCTCAATAGAACAATGACAATCAAAAACAATATAATAATGGATTGAAGTGATGAAAGAAAATAAACTCTAAATTTAAGTCCATGACCATTAAAAAGCACAGACATACTTAAGCTGGGAAAATTAATGAGGAGCCAGGGTAAATTGCAGGCAAACTAAGTGATTATTGACTAAATAAGGCAATAATAGGAATAATTAATGGATTTAAACATACAATTTAGCAATAGTTTTTAATTCTGGAAGAGGGGTAAAGTTAATTCCTAGTATTGTCTGGGAATATGGACAAAACTTACAAGTAACTTTCGACTCTACCATTCATGTTGTATTCTATATAGTAACCACAAGAGAAGAATAAAAGTGGGTATAACTATTAATCAAATAATATATAATATATATCATGGAATACTACTCAGCCATGAAAAGAGCAAAATTATGCCATTTGCAGTAACATGGATGGACTTGGATGGCATTATGCTAAGTGAAATATGTCAGACAGAGAAAGACAAATACAATATAATATCACTTATATGTGGAACTTAAAAAATACAACAAACCAGTGAATATAATTTAAAAAGAAGCAGATGCAGATACAGAGCACAAATTAGCGGTTACCAGTGGGGAGGGGGATGGGGAAATATAGGAGTGGGGGAGTGGAAGATACAAATTATTGAGTTTAAATAGGTTCAGTGATTTATTGTGGAATATATTTTGTAATAACTGTAAATGGAAAATAATCTCTAAAATTGTACACAAATGAAAAATAAAAACAAAATAATATAAACTAAAACTTAAGAAAAAAGCAGAGTGTGGAACCAAGTGTGGAACAACTGGAACACTATTGTATTGCTTGTTGAATACAAAACACCACAACCAGTTTAAGAAGTAGTATATCAGTATCTTAAAAAGCTAAACATGAACTCACCATGAAACCTGGCAAGTTGCATTTTATATATTTACCAAAAAAGATACAAAAACTCATGTTTATGAAAAGAATGGCAACTTTATTAATAATAACCAAAAACTGAAAATGACCCAAATGTGAATGCATAAAAATACCCATGGTATATTCACACAATGCAATATAACTAAACAATAAAAAAAAAAAAAGAATGCAATCCTTACACAATCAAAAACTGTACCTAGTGGTTGAACTTCAGTAGGCTTTGTCAAGGGAAGGAACCCAGACAAAAAAAACTACATACTGCATGAGGATTCCATACAATGTACTTCTCAAGTAAGTTAATCTATAGCAGTAGAAGAAAGATTAGTGGTTGACAGAAACCAGGGAGTAAAGAAAGGGATTGACTGAAAATGTATGGGGGAACTTTTGGAAAATGGAAATATTCTTATCGTGTTTTTGGTGGAGTGATTATATGACTATATGCATTTTTAAGTACTCTCAAACAGGATTCTTATACTGATAAATTTTCTTGCATATAAATTATTCCTCAATAAAACAGATTTTATATTATTTTTTAAAATATGTTTTTATTGCAGTACAGTCAGTATTTTTTTAATAGACTTTATTTTTAAACTTTGGGGGGAGGTAATTAAGTTTACTTATTTATTTATTTAGAGGAGTACTGGGGATTGACCCCAGGACCTCATGCATGTTAAGCATGTCTCTACCATTTGAGCTATTCCCTCTCCCCCTAATAAAACAGATTTTAAAACTGTAAAAACAAACAAATCTTCATCACATGTAGAACTTACTTAGAAGAAAATCTATCACTGTAAATAAGAGAGAAAGTCTCCAAGTCTATAAGCTAAAAATTTATTTCAATGAACAAGTGAAAGAACAGCAAACACGTTTTTAAGAAGAAAGGAAAGACAAGGTAAAGATAAAAGTATTTATAAATGAAAGAGAAACAAATATACAGTTAAGAAAAGAAACAAAGCCAAAAATTATTTCTATGGAAAAGACTAATGCAAACTGATGAATCCCCTAGTCAGACATCAAAAATGAAAAGGACATTCACTACACAACCTACAGGCATTAATAAATTCGTAAGAGTATATATTTAAAACTACTCCAGTAAATTTTAACTTTAAATATATTCTACAATTCCCTGCAAACCACATTGTGTAATATTGACATAAATAGCAATACAATGTGAATACAGGCATACCTCATTTTATTGTATTCCACCTTATTTCACTTTACACTTTGCATTTTTCATAAATTGAAGGTTTGTGGCAACTCTGCACAGAGCAAATCTATTGGCATCAATTTTCTAACAGCATTATTTTTTAAATAAGGTATATACATTTTTTAGATGAATGTTATTTCACTCTTAATAGACTGCAATATTTTAAATATAACTTTTACATGCCCTGGGAACCAACAACAACAAAAAATGTGTGATTTGCTTTACTGTGATATTCACTTTTTGTTACAGTGATCTGGATCCAAACTCGTAATATCTCCACGGTATGTCTGTATTCTAAGAAACTCTAATTGTAATTGAAAAATTCCTATTGAGAAATGTCAAATCCATAGTTTTCAAGAGTACTTCTTCCAAACACTTGAAAGAAGAAAGTTTGTTTATATTCCACAAACAAAATCAATAGAAAAAGATATAAAAGTCTAGAATAACATCAATAGCAAAACCTGAAAATAATATTCTTAAAAATTACAGGTAAATACAGTTCTTTAAGAGATGCAAAATTCTTTTTAAAATATTTACAGAAAAATAATTGAGCAAAATGTACATAATATAATTTTAAAAGTCCAAATTGGATATATTCTAAAAATTCAAGACTAATATAACCTTTAAAAATCTATGTACTGTTCTACTTCTTCAAATTAGAGTGAAAAATATGTACTTATTTCAATAGATTTAAAGTACTTGATAAAATTAATATCTATTTTGACAAATAAAAACTTTTTTAAAAAGCTAGAAACAATCTTAAAAGTTTTTATTAAATTTAATGGATAAATATTGAAATTTTATCCACTCTTTGAAATCAAAATGTGACAAAAATGCTTGCCACTACCACTTCTATTAAGAATTGTACAGGGGATAAAATCAATAAAGAGTGAAATAAGAGGAAATGAAGTAAATAAATATATAAAATTTTAAAAGGAAATCTAAAAATATCCTAATATGCAAATGATGTAAAGTCCAAAATAACATGCAAATAAACTATTAGAATCAATAAGTAAATCTTCAAGGCCTCCTGGAAAATAAAAATATGCACAGTCATTTCTCTGTATATCAATAACAAAGAATAGAAAATAAATATTTTAAAAATAATGTATTTTTAATAGCATCAAAATCAAATACTGGGTCTTTAGGTTTCTAGTTCTGCATGTTAGAAGCTTGGAAGTTGCCACTCTTCCTAACAAGTAAAAAGCTGAACAGACTGAAAAATCAACAACTCTTCCTGGATTTGTAAGAGAGAGGCAAATCATTGCCCCCCACCCCAAGATCTGAGAGACGTACAGGAAATCATGGCTCATTGGAGCAGAGACACATGAGCGGAAACAGCATCAGGAACCAGTGCCAGGGTTGAAAATCCCAAACTGACAGATTTTAGAGACTCAGTGTGGACAAGTCAGTGAGTTCAAAACTCCTGGGGGACCCAGTCAACAATATTGTGAGATTTACCTTCTGGAGCTCCACCAGGTTTCCACGGTAAATATAGGAGAAAAATCCTTTCCAGTTTCAGTAGGGAAGAGGAAAGAAACCATTTTGAGATGCTTCATAGTATTCTGTTTTGCTTAAGACCTTCCCTCGGGTGAAACCAGTTAACAATGCCTGAACTACTGGGGTATTATCAGAGACTAACTGAGCTTAGGGAAGGGAAATACCCAACTCTAGCCCACTCTAGTCATCCTGACACACATAATGGGGAGAAAGAAGCAGAGAAACCACTTCTCGAGTTCACAGTCCAAAGGCATAGACTCACTAAAAGGCTGAGACCCAAACTTAGGACTATAGAATGCTGTTCCTCCCTCTTCATCTCACAACCAGATTACTAAAGACCTATTTACAGAATTTCCTTTTACCCAATATATTATATTCCAATATCAAGAAAACATTAAAACATATTAAAAGACAAAAAAGGACAATTTAAAGAGAGAAACTATAAGAACCACACATGGCAGAAATGTTGTAATTATTAGGTCAGGTATTTTAAAAAAACTATGATTAACGTGCTCTAATAGGCTCTAATGGATAAAGATGGCATGCAAGAGCAGGTGGGCAATATAAGCAAAGAGATGGAAATCTTAAGAAAGAACCAAAAGAAATGCTAGAGGTAATAAAAAAAATGTAACAGAAATAAAGAATGCCTTTGATGGTCTCATTAGTAGACAAGACACAGTGGAGGAAAGAATCTCTAAGCTAGAGGATATATTAATAGAACCCTTGAAAATTGAAAAGCAAAGAGAACAAAGTCTGAGAAAGACAGAACAGACTATCTGAGGACTCTGGAGAAATAACCAAAGGTGTAACATATGTGTAATGAGAATACCAAAAGGAAAAAAAAAAGACAAAAAGTAACAGAAGAAATATTTGAAATAATAATGCCCTCAAATTAATGTCAGATAACAAACCACATATCCAGCAATCTAGAAGAACACCAAGTAAAATAAATGCAAAAAAATAAACAAAAACTATATTTCAAACTATGTAAATTTCAAACTATAAAAAATGAAAGATGAAAAAAAATCCTCAAAGAGGACAGAGAATTTATATATTCAGAAAGACAGATAGGAGTTACATGAGACTTCTCTTCAGAAATCATGCAATCAAGAAGAGAATGGAATTAAATATATAAGCTGTTGAGAGAGAAAATACATCAGACTTTTCTGTAGCATAGAGATCATCCTTCAAAAGTGAGGAAGAAATAAAGACTTTCTCAGAAAACAAAAAATTGAAAGAATTTGTTGTAAGCAGATCTGTCTTGCAAGAAATGTTAAAAGAGCTTTAGAGAGATGGAAAATTATATTGGTAAGAAACTTGGATCTACATAAAGTAAGAAAGAACATCAGAGAAGGAATAAGAAAAATTAGAGTAAAATTGTTTCTTGTCTTATTCTTAATCGATCTAACAGATAATAATTTGTTTAAAATAATATCATAAAATGTATTCAATTATGTGAATCCATATATATATACATATACATATATACACACATATATATATATACACACACACACATATGAATGACAGCAATGATACACGGGTCAAGAGGAATTAGGAATTTTTGTTATTATAAGGTACTCGTGTTACCCATGAAGTAGTATTCAAAAATGAAATTGGATTAGCTGTAAATTTTGCAAAGTCTAAGGCAACTACTTAGAAAAATAAAAATATATATATATTCTAACAAAAGATAGAAATAAAATTATATAAAATACTCCATTAAAACCAAGCAATACAGAAAAAAAAAAAGTAGAAGAAAAATAGGAACAAAGAATAAGGACAGAAAATAGAAGACAGTAACAAATATTGTAGATATAATCCAAATATATCAGTAATCACTTTGAATGTCAGTGTTCTAAGTGCAGAATTTAAAAGACAGAGATTATCAGTTTGGCTCAGACACAAGACTTAACTACTTAACTACATGTTGTCTACAAGAAATATACTTTAAATTTAAAGACACATACAGATTAAAAGTGAACAGATAGAGAAAAAATATACCATGCTAAAAATACTTAAAGCAGAGTAGCTATTTTAATTTTAGTTGAGCAGACTTCAAAGTAAGGAAAACTATCAGGGATAAAGAAAGGCATTGCATAATGATAAAAAGGTCAGTTCTCCAAGAAAATGTGACTCTTAACATATATGAACATAACAACAGAGTGTCAAACTATGTGAGGCAAAAACAAATAAAACTGTAAAGAGAAACAGTTGAATCCACTATCATATTTGAAGATTTCAGTACCTATCTCTCAGAAATGAACAGATCCAGCAGGCAGAAAATCAATATGGATATCATTGACTCAACAATACTATCAATCAAACTGAATATAATTGATATCTATAGACTATGTTGCCCAACAACAAAAAAATATGTAGAGATTAAGTAAAACACAGATCAAAAAACAAATCTTAATAAATTTTTTAAATAATTTGAACCAAATGAAAATGAAAACACAACATTAAAATTTGTGGAATGCAGCAAAATCAGTGCTTAAAGAGAAATTTGTAGAGTAGAGTGCATATAACAGAAAAGATGATTTAAAATCGAATCTAAGTTTGTACCTTCTGAAATTAGAAAAAAAAGACCAAATTAAAGTCAAAGTAAGCAGAAGAAAATAATAAGAATTGGGGTGGAAATCAATAAAATTGCAACAAGAAATCAATAAAGAAAAATCAGTGTAACCAAAAATTAGTTCTTTGAAGAGATAATAAAATCAATAAACCTATGGCCAGGCTAAGATCAAAAGAGAAAGGAAATAAATTTCTAATATCAGAAATGAAAGAGTGGACATTACTGAGGTTTCGATGGATATTAAATGGATAATAAAAGAATATTATAACACCTTTATGTCCATAAATTTAATAACTTAGGTGAAATAGACCAATTCCTTGGAAGATACAATTCTAAATTCTCTAAATAATTGATAGAACCATGTGAAAAACAACAACAGAATCTATATTTTTTTCCAATGCACAGAGAAATGGTGTCCTATCACTCCACTTTCTTTTCTGCATTTAAAATTGTAGTCATTATAATAAGGTAAGAAAGTGAAATGAAATGCATCCTGTAAAAGAAGAAGTAACACTATATTTAATTAAAAATGGCATAATTTTAGGTAGAAAATCCTATGAGATCTACAAAATACATACTAAAACTTGTAAGTTTAGTGAATTTTTAAAATTAACATTCAATATCAAATTTAACTATAATTTTATTTGCCAGTAATTAACATTTGGAAATTGAATTTTTAAAAATTCCATTTATAATAGGAACGAATGTGATATAGTTAGAAATAAATTTGACAAAATATGTGCAAAACCTCTATGCTGAAAATTACAGGTATTGCTGGGAAAAATAATGGAGATCTAAAAAAAATAGAGATGTACTGTGTTCACGTATTAGAAGACATCATGTTCTTATTGTATCAGTTCTCCCCAAATTGATCTATAGATTCAACATAATTCCAGGCAAAATATTGTTGGCTTTTTTGTTAAATTTGGCAAGCTTATTCCAAAATTGTTATAGAAATAAAAGAATTCAGAACAGGCTAATTCATTCCCATACTTATGGTGATTTGGTTTTTTGACACTGGTGCACAAGGAATTCATTGGAGAAACAATAATATTTCCATAGGTAGTATCAAAAATTAAATCTTTATATCCAAATAAAACACAATATCAAATGCAATGTGTCAATATCTGGTGTACAGAACAATGCCCCAGTGATGCATATATATACATATATTCATTTTCATACTCCTTTTAATCTAAGGTTATTATAAGATATTGAACATAGTTTCCTGTGCTATATAGAACAATTTTTTTAAATTTAATCTATTTTTTGTATAGTGGCTAACATTTGTAAATCTCAAACTCCCAAATTTATCCCTTTGCATCCCCTTCCCATGTAACCATAAGATTGTTTACTAAGTCTGTAAGTCTGTTTCTATTTTGTAGATGAGTTCACAGTGTCCTTTTTTTTGAAATAATTCACATATAAGTGATATCATATGGTATTTTTCTTTCTCTTTCTGGCTTACTTCACTTAGAATGATGATCTCTAGGTCCATCCATGTTGCAGTTTATTCTTTTTTATGGCTGAGTAGTATTCCATTGTATAAGTATACCACAGCTTCTTTATCCAGTCATCTGTTGATGGACATTTAGGTTGCTTCCATGTCTTGGCTACTGTATATAGAGCTGTTATGAATATTGGGGTTCTTTTAAAATTAGAGATCCCTCTGGATATATACCCAGAAGTAGGATTGCTGGATCATATGGTAAGTCTATTTTTTTTAATTTTTATTTTTTAAGGTATCTTCTTACTGTTTTCCATAATGGCTGCACCAAACTACATTCCCACCAGCAGGGTAGAGGAGTCCCCTTTTCTCCACGCCTTCTTCAGCATTTATGGTTCTTGGACTTTTGATGATGGCCATTCTGACTGGTGTGATGTTATAACTCATGGTAGTTTTGATTTGGATTTCTCTGATAATTAGTGACATTGAGCATTTTCTCATTTGCTTATTGTCCATTTGTATGCCTTCATGGGATAATTGCTGTTTAGGTCTTCTGCCCATTTTTGGACTGGGTTGTTCATATTTTTGTTATTAAGTTGTATGAGCTGTTTATACATTCTGGAAATTAAGCTTTTATCAGTTGCATCATTTGCAAATATTTATTCCATTGTGTAGGTTGTCTTTTTGCTTTGCTTATAGTTTCCTTTGCTGTGAAGAAGCTTGTAAGTTTAATTAGGTCCTGTTTGTTAATTTTTGCTTTTATTTCTATTGCTTGAGTAGACTACCCTAGGAGAACATTGCTGAGTTTTATGTCAGGTAATGTTTCACCTATGTTGTTTTTCTTTTCTCAGAGGTTTATACTGTCTTGTCTTATGTTTATGTCTTTAAGCCATTTTGAGTTGATTTTTGTGTATGATGTGAGGGAATATTCTATCTTCACTGGTTTACATACAGCTGTCCTGCTTTCCCAAAACCTCTTGCTGAAGAGACTATCATTTCTCCATTGTATATTCTTGCCTCCTTTGTCAAAGATTAATTAACCATAAGTCTCTGCATGTATTTCTGGGCTCTCTATCCTGTTCCATTGATCCATATGTCTGTTTTTGTGCCAATACCGCATTTTTTTTTAATTACTGTAAGTTCTATAGTATATTATCTGAAGTCTAGGAAGGTTATTCCTCCAGCTTCATTCTTTTCTTCTGTATTTCTTTGGCATTTCTAGGTCTTTTGTGATTCTATATAAATTTTAGGATTATTTGTTCTAGTTCTGTAAAAAATATTATAGGTATTTTGATAGAGATCACATTAAATCTGTAGATTGCCTTGGGCAGTATGGCCATTTTAACAATATTGATTCTTCCAATCTAGGAGCATGGGATATCTTTCCAATTCTTTAAATCATCTTTAATTTCTTTAATCAGTGTTTTATAGTTCTCCATGTATAAGTCTTTCACCTTCTTGGTAAGATTTATTCCTAAATATTTTATTGTTTTGGATGCAATTTTAAAAGGGATTGTTTCTTTAATTTCTTTACTGCTTATTCTTTGTTAGTGTAAAGAAATGTAACTGATTTTTGTATGCTAATCTTGTATCCTGCTACCTTGCTAAATAATTTAACCAGCTTTAGTAGTTTTTGTGTAGAGTTTTTAGAGTTTCTCTATATAGTATCATGTCATTTGCATATAGTGAAAATTTTATCTTTTCTCTTCCAATTTGGATCCCTTTTATTTCTTTTTCTTCTCTGATTGCTGTGGTGAAGACTTCTAAGACTATGTTGAATAGGAGTGGTGAGAGTGAGCAACCTTGTCTTGTTCCATATTTTATTGGGAAGAATTTCAGTTTTTCACCATTGTGCATTATGCTGGCTGTAGGTTTGAAATAAATATTTTTTATTACATTGAGATATGTTCCCTTTTTACCCACTTTGATAAGAGTGTTTATCATGAATGAATGTTGAATTTTATCAAATGTTCTTTTCTGCACCTATTGAGATGATCATGTAGTTTTTGTCCTTTCTTTTGTGGAGGTGGTGTATCACATTTATTGATTTGCTTATGTTGAACCATACTTGTGTCCTTGGGTAGAATCTAAATTAATCATATATGTAATCTTTTTTATGTGTTGTTCTATTCTGTCTGCTAATATTTTGTTGAGTTTTGCATCTATGTTCATCAGTGATATTGGCCTGTAATTTTCTTTTATGGTAGTGTCTTTGTTTGGTTTTGGTATCAGAGTGATGGTGGCTTCATAGCATAAGTTTAGGAATACTCCCTTCTTTTCAGTTTTTCGGAAGAGTCTGAGAAGGATTGATATGAGTTATTATTTGTATGTTTGGTTGAATTTCCCATTGAAGCTATCTGTTCCTGGACTTTTGTTTGCAGGAAAGTTTTTATTGCTAATTTTATTCCATTTCTAGTGATTAGTCCCTTCAAGTGGTCTAATTCTTCTTGATTCAGCCTTGGTCAACTGCATGTTTCCAGGAACTTGTCCATTTCTTCTAGGTTGTCCAATTTATTTCCATACTGTGGTTCATAGTATTCTCTTATAGTTTGTTTGTATTTCTGTAGTATTGTTTGTAATTTCTCTATTTTCCTGTCTTATTTTGTTTCTTTGTGTGCTCTCTATTTTCTTCCTGGTGATCCAGTTCAAAAATTTGTCAATTTTGTTTACACTTTAAAAATAAAAAGCTATTTGCTTGATCGATTTCTTTTTATTTTTCAATTTATATTTTATTTATTTTCTCCCTGATCTTTATTATTCCCTCCCCTCTGCTGACTTTTGGTTTTGTTTGCTTTTCTTTTTCTAATTCTTTTAGCTGGTAGGTTAGGTTATTTACTTGAGATTGTTCTTTTTTGAGGAAGGCCTGTACTGCTATGAACTTCTTAGGACTGCTTTTGCTGCATCCCATAGATTTTGTGTGGCTTTGTTTCCATTGTCATTTGTCTCTATTTTTTTTTTTAATTTCTTCTCTGATTTCATCATTTACTCATTGCTTTTTTTAGTAGCATGTTGTTTAATTTCCATGTCATTTTTTTCTCCTTTATTTTTCTGTAGTTGATGTCTAATTTCATACCAATGTGGTCAGAAGAGATGCTTGAGATAATTTCTATCCTTTTAAATTTATTGAGGCTTCTTTTGTGCCCGAGTACATGATCTATCCTAGAGGATGTTCCATGAGCACTTGAAAAGGATGTATATTCTGTTTTTTGGGGATGTACTATCCTAAAATATATCAAGCAAGTCCAACATTCTATTGTGTCATTTAGTTTCTCTGTTGTCTTACTGATTTTCTGTCTGGAAGATCAGTCCAGTGATGTTAATGGGGTGTTAAAGTCTTCTACAATGATCATGTCCTCATCAATTTTTCCCTTTATGTCTATTAGCATTTTCTTTATGTATTTAGGTGCTCCTCTATTGGGTGCATATTTGTTAACTGGTGTAATATCCTCATCTTTATTGCCCCTTTAATCATTATATAGTGTCCTTCTGTATCTTTCTTTATGGTCTTTTGTTTTCAGGTCCATTTTGTCTGAAATCAGTATTGCTACTCCTGAATTCTTGTTGCTTCCAATTGAATGAAGTATCTTTTTTCCATCTTCTTACTTTCAATATATGTGTCTCCTTCTCCCTAAAGTGGGTCTCTTGTATGCAGCATTTTGTAGGTTCTTGTTTTATTATACAATCTGTCACTCTATGTCTTTTGATTTGAGCATGTAGTCCACTGACATTTATGGCAATTATTGATAGATGTGTGTTTATTGCCATTTTGAAATTTGTTTTCCATTGGTTTGGTATTTCCCCATTGTTCATTTCTTTATGTTTTTTCTTTTTTTTATTATTTTCTTTTGCATTATCTTGGTTTCTTTTTGATTTATTGATTCTTTTGTATACTTTTGGCTTGTAGTTACTCTGTTTTTCATGTATATTAACCCGCTTTTTAAAAAAACTGATAATCATATAAGCTCCAACACATCCTAAAAAGAACAACAAAAAAAATGAAAAAAAGTCTAAGTCTATATTTTCTTGCTCCCCTCTCCCAACTTTAATGATTTTGACGAACTTTTTTACGTCTTCACGTTTATTCTGTTGCAACTCATTGTAGTTATCACCTTTCCAATTATCATTTCCTCCTTTCTATGGCTTTCCTTCTTCTTTTCTACTTAGAGTAGACCATTCAGTATTTCTTTTAGCATAAGTTTAGTATTGCAGAATTCTTTTATTTTTTGCTTGTCTGTGAAATTCTTTATCTTTCTTTTTATTATAAAAAGAAAAAGATAGCCTTGCTGGATAAAGTATTGTAGGTTGCAGCTTTTTCTCATTCATAACTTTGAATATATCTTGCCTTCTGGCCTGCAGAGTTTGTGTAGAGAAATCAGCTTAAAGCCTTATAGGGGTTCCCTTGAAAGTAACTTTGTTTGTTTTCTTTCTGCATTTAGAATCATTTCCTTATCTTTAACCTTGGTCATCTTAATTACAATATGTCTTAGTATAAGTCTATTTGGGTTCTTCTTGCTGGGGACACTCTGTGCTTCGTGTACTTGGATATCTGTTTCATTCTTTAGGTTTGGGAAGTTTTCAGTTATGATTTCTTCAAATACCTTTTCAATCCCCTTTGCTCTTTCTTCTCCTTCTGGGACTTCTATTATGTGTAGGTTGGCATATTTTATATTATCCCATAGATCCCTTATATTGTTTTCATTGATTTTCACTTGCTTTTCTGCCTGCTGTTCTGATGGGTTGACATCTGTTATCCTGGTTCTTAGTCACTTGTTCCTCTGCATTGTCTACTCTGCTTTTGACTGAATTTAGATCAGGTCTTGTCTCTGCCATTGAGTTTTCTGTTTTATATTGGCTCCTCCTTATAGTTTCAATTTTCTTTTTATAGTATTCTCTGTCCTATTCATAGTCTCTTTTAGTTCCTTCAGTTCTCTGATCACTTCCTTTTTGAAGTCATGATCTAGTAGACTTTCAAGGTCTATTTCATTGATTGTTCTTTTAGGGGATTTAATCTTCTTGTTTTAATTAGGATTAGTTCTTCTGCTTCTTCATTTTAATTATTTCAGGCACTATGGATTATGGAGTTTCAGTTATCTACTGTGGTCTTGAAGGGTTGATTTTTTTTTTTTAAAGAGGATGCATTCCTGTGTAGACTGTGCCCCCCTAATAATTTTGTCATAAGATCATTATTAGTATGGATGGTTGCAATGTCTTTCTTCCATGTATGTCATGTTACCCCTTTGATTGGGGGTGTGGCCAGTGTTGTGATCAGAGCCTGCTCTGGTTGTTGAGCAAGGCCTCCTTTTTGTTCTGTGGTTATCACATCCCTGACAGGGGCCTAGTCTGTTCCCCTTTTGTTGGAATGGAGGTTTCCAGACCCTTTTCTGAGCTGTGATGCATAGTAGGTGGGGTTGGAGCACTTTAAGTTTGTTGACTCTGCCCTTGTCCCTCCTTTGGCCATGGGAATGTCAGTATGCTGCTCTGGTGTCCCCGGGTTCTCTGTCCTCAGAGCTAGTAGTGCACTTCTGCTGACTTCTGGGTCACAAACCTGGATCATGGCACACTGTCAAGTCAGTGCAGTTCCCAGAACCAAACACTGCTCCTGCACTTGCTAGTCTTAGTAGCCTGAGCTGGTAGGGCCCCCAGCCATCAGAGAATACTAGTTTGTGCTACTGTTCAGTGCCACCCCCAGCACCAAACGCCACCCCTGCACTCACCCCTCTGCATGCACTATGCTTGCTCATTCCAGAGACCCTAGGGTCACGCCACCAGGTCAGTTCCATCACCAGCACTACTACCATGCACAGTAGGTGGGCTTGCAGAAAATGGCCTCACCAGCCCTCACCCTGTTGTATGCCAGAACTCCACTCCTTGATGGTTTATCTTAGAGGTGCAGGTCCACAAAGTCACCTGCAAAGCAAAACAGTCCCCTCTATCTGGGGATATAAACAAATCTCAGTACCACTTACGAATTTGCAGAACCCCTGGGTACAGATTCATGTTTCAACCCCACCTCTGCCTGGGAGCCCTGCAATAGTGAATATGGTGGCTGTGGCTGAGGTCTGACACTCTTCTCCCAAGAAATTAGCAGTGCTGGTGCCATGGTTCTGTGGAGACAAAGTTTATAGCCCAGCCATGTTGCACCTCTTCCCTCAACATACAGCAACAGTGTTGCCTGCTTGCTTGTTCCCTTTCTTTCTTCCTTTCTCTTCTTTTTTTATGGCAGATCTAAGCTATTCTGTTCTATATAAACTCCCAGCCAGTCCAGTCTCCTGAAGCTGCCTCTCTGCAGTTGGCCCAAGCTCTTCACCTGGCTTAGACAGCCAGTCCTGTCCCACCTCCACCAGCTGGCATCTAGGGCTGGGGATCACAGGGACCATTTGTGACTGTTTCACTTAGTTCTATTGGCCTAGGGCTGCTGTGCACAGATTCAAGCCTCAGGTTCCCCCCTCCTTCCCCACTGACCTCTCCATTGGAAAGGAAAAGTCCAAATGTAAGAGCACTATTCCTCTTTTGCTGCTCTCTCCCTGTGGGACAGGTCCCACACTAATTTTCTTTTTCTTCTTTTTTTTTTATACCAGGTTTGTGATGAATTTTGTCTTTTGAAAAAGGCAATGTTCTGTCAAAGTTCAACAGGTGTTCTAAGTAAATGGGCAGGTCCATAAATATCTCTCTTGGTGTATTCATGGGAGTGGGTGAGCTAGAGCATCCTTCTACTCTGCCATCTTCTGAATATGCAAAAAATATTCCCATACTTTGAAACAAAATTAACTCTAAATGTATTATAGATCTAAACTTAAATTTTAGATATTATAAAATATCTAAAAGAAAATATCAGAAACAATTTTTGTGACTTTAAGGTGAAAAAATAGTTCTTAGATGCAAAGAAACAAATGATAGCTTTAAAAAAATTAAAAATTGGACTTCATCAAAATTAAAAACTATATCACCTTTTAACAAAATAGTACATGATTGAAACAATCACAGACAAAGAGGAAATATTTGAAAATCACTTATCTGATAGAACTGTACTGCCACAATATATAAAAGCAACTTAAATTTTGTTTTTTTCTTCAACTTAATATAAAAACTAAAGCAAATAGCTCAATAAAAATAATATTTAAATGAACATGAAATTCACCAAAGTAAATCCGTAGGTGACAAATAAGTGCATGAATAAATGTTCAATATAATTAGTCATTAGGAAAAAGAAAATTAAAACCTCAATGAGATATCACTACAAATTTAAAAGAGTGTCAAAAACATCAAGTGTTGCAAAGAATGTAGACTGACTAAAACTCTTATACACTGCTGTTTGAATTATAAAAATCTAAAATAAATTATTAAAGATGTTGGTAGCTACTTAAAAGTTAAAAATACACCTGTCATATGACTTAGCCATTCCACTTCTAGGTCTAAATCCAAGAAGAAATAAAACCTATGCTTACATAAATTTTTCTTTCTTTCTTTTTCTTACTTTCTTTCCTTCTGTCTTTCATTTTAATAAACTGGAAAAAAATTAAAAGTTCATCAAAAGATGAATGACATGCTAACTAATGTATATAAAGTAGATTATAATTTCATACTGTGTAGTGCAGGGAACAATATTCAATATATTGAATTCTATATATATATAAATTATTGAATTATATATAAATGACAAATTGTGGTTATGTTCATACAATATAATCATACTCCTCATTAAAAAATGTGAAATAAAATGTTTCATAAGAGTTAAAAAAAATTTTTTATGGTGATGCACAAATCACTGACACTCTGGATAAATGAAAGACACAACCTGTGGTTATTTACAGCTCCAAAAGTGAAAAGACTGCCAGGTGGGGCCACACATGTGATTGCAACAGGAATAGGGCAACAACAAATTAGAGCTGTGGCGGCTGAGGGCGGGGGTGGATTATACTTGGTAATCCGTAATCACAATGGCTTTAGATAGGTTTTCTAGGGCTTTCTAGACTGGCTAATTTAAATAAATTATCCTGCTCCAGAGCATAGCAACTATCTCTCATGTTAGCTGGTGCTTGGTACCTGGGGCAATTAGGGTGTGTGTTTAATGACACCTGAGTGTGAGCACCTGATAATGAAAGTGATTGGAGTATAAATTCCTAATGTTCAAGAAGGAGAAATTAGCCTTTAGCCAAGATCTTAAAGCTTTGTCAAGAGAGCATTTTTCTCTCTCATTCTTTGAATTTTATTTTTATATTTAAAAAGTCAGCATTATTAAGGCGTAATTTACATTCACGGGTAGAAAACTTAAACTATATGTCACGGTGGTTTGATATACATACAGTAAAAGGATTCTCCCCGTGCAATTAATTAACACACATCACCTCAAATATTTATCATCTTTTTTTTTTTTTTGGTTTGAATACATAGTTTCTATTCTTTTCAAAAATATCAATTATGCAATACGTGTGGTCAACTATAGTCACCATATTTAACATTAGATGCTCAAAGCTTATTCTCATGGCTGAAAGTGCCAAAACTTTTACAAACCTCTCATTATTTCCCCACCCTCCAGCGATTGGCAATCATTTTTCTACTCTCTATTTTTTTCAAATTCACTTTTTCTGTTTTCTTTTATTTTTAATTTTATTTAAATTTTTTTTTATTTTTTAAAATGTTATTGAGTTATAGTCTGTTTAAAATGTTGTGACAATTTCTGGTGTAGAGTACAATTTTTCAGTCATAAATGGATATACATAGAGTCATTTTCACATACTATTTCATCATGAGCTAAAACAAGATCTTGTATATAATTCCCTGTGCTATACAGTATAAATGTATTTATCTATTTCATATATACCTGTCAGTATGTAAATGTTTAAAACTCCCAGTCTGTTTCTTCCCACCCTCTTCCCACCTGGGAACCACAAGTTTGTATTCTATGTCTATGAGCCTGTTCCTGTTTTATATTTAAGTTCATATTCTTCCCCTTCCCCTCCTTCTCCTTCTCCTTCTTCTTCCTCTTCTTCTTCTTCTACTCCTGCTTTCTTGTCATTTCCATTTGCATGGAATATCTTTTTTCATTTTCTCACCCTCAATCTACGTGTTTTCTTCTTCTTAATGTGGGTCTCTTCCATACAGTGTTTTGAGGTTCTTGTTTTATTATCCAGTCTGCCACTCTATGTTATTTGATTCAAGCCTTTAGTCCATTGGCATTTGCAGTAATTAATGATAGATATGTGCTTATTGCCATTTTGAGCTTAGTTTTGCAGTTGATTTGGTATTTTCTCTTTTTTCCTTTCTTTTCCCTTTTTGGTGTTTGTTAATTGTCCATTGTATTATCTTGTTGGTTTTTGGTTGTTGTTGTTGTTGGGTTTTCTGTGTGTGTGTGTGTGTGTATGCGTGTGTGACTCTGCTGTAAGCTTTTCGCTTGTGGTTACCCTTTTTTGTATGTATATTAACCCATTACTATAACTGTTTGTATTAAACAAATAGTAATATAAGCTCAAGCTGATCCTACTGAGAACAAAAAATTTAAAAAAAAAACCTCTATATTTCCTTGCTCTCCTCTTCCAATCTTAATGATTTGGATGTCTTCTTTTACAATGTCATATTTATTCTACTGTAATTCATGTAGTTATCACCTTTCCAGTTATGATTTTCTCCTTTCTGTAGCATCCTGCTTCTTTTCTATTTAGAGTAGATCTTTCACTATTTCTTTTAGCATGGGTTTAGTGCTACTAATTTCTTTTAGTTTTTGCTTGTCTGTGAAATTGTTATCTCTGCTTCTATTCTAAAAGATAACCTTGCTGGATAAAGTA
Organism: Camelus ferus; assembly: GCF_009834535.1. Lineage (NCBI taxonomy): Eukaryota > Metazoa > Chordata > Mammalia > Artiodactyla > Camelidae > Camelus > Camelus ferus. The sequence continues at coordinate 63,700,336 of NC_045709.1, forward strand.
TCCTAGGCTCATTTCTTCTTCATTCAGGACTTTGAATATATCTTGCCACTCACTTCTGGCCTGTAGTGTTTGTGTAGAGAAATCAGCTGAGAGCCTTATGGGGGTTCCCTTGTAACTCACTCTTTTTTTTTTTTCTCTTGCTGACTTTAGGATCATTTTTTTTTTAACCTTATCCCTGGCTATTCAGATTATAGTATTTCTTGGTGTGGGTCTATTTGGTTTCTTCCTGTTTGGGACTCTCTGTGATTCTTGTAGTTAGATATCTGATCCCTTCTTTAGGTTTGGGATGTTTTCAGTCATGATATCTTTAAATACCTTTTCAATCCCCTTTGCTTTTTCTTCTTCTTCTGTGACCCCTATTATGTGTAGATTGGCACACTTTATATTATCTCATAGGTCCCTTATATTGTTTTCATTGTTTTTTATTTGTTTTTGTCTCAGCTGTTCTGATTGGGCAATTTCTCCTGTCCTGCCTTCTAGGTCACTTATTCTTTCCTCTGCATTTTCTGGCCTGCTTTGTATAGCCTTTAGATCAGCTCTCATCTCAGCAAATGAGCTTTCCAATTTTAATTGGCTCCTCTTTATAGCTTCAATTTCATTTTTGACATATTTCATCTCTCTAAACACTATTTCTTTCAGTTTCTTCAGTGCTTTGATCACTTCTTTTTTGACATCATGATTTAGTAGGCTATCAATGTCTACTTCATTGATCATTCTTTCAGGGGATTTCTCTTGTTCTTTTAATTGGCAGTCGTTCCTCTGTTTCTTCATTTTATTTATATCTCTCTGGCACTATGGCTTATGGAGGACCAGTTATCTACTGTGGTCCTTAAAGAGTTTATTTATTTATCTGTCTATAGCAGATGCAGAAATAAAAGTAAGAAAAAAAGAAATTTAAATTTAAAAGAAGGAAAAAAGTTTGAAAACAGAGTATAATCTATACCATAAGAACAAATTGAAGCAAAATACAATTTGAGTTGAGATGTATTTTAAAAACCTAAAAAGAGGGAAAAAATTAAAAACTGAGTATGATCAGTAACAAAAGAACAAAAGAAAGAGAAATAAAAATGAAATTGAGGCAAATTTTGAAAATAATAAAAATATTTTAAAATAAAATTTTAAAAGTAGAGACATAAAATTTGTTTTAAAAGTAAAAAAATTTAAAGTAAAAGAATATAGAACAGAGAGAAAAAATGTTGATGTGTTTCCATGGAGACTTTGCACTCATAATGATTTTGTAGAGAGGTCCTTCTCAGGTATGGGTAGTTACCAGTCTTACTGCCCTTTGGTTAGGGGTGTGGCCATTGACCCTATAGTCAGAGCCTGTCCTCATTACTGAATAGGGCATCCTTTTTGTTTTGTGGTTTTCGCTGCTTCTGCCCTCGCCCTGTTGTTTGAACTCAGTTTGCTGGTCTGAAAGGCAGGTCATTCCCCTTCCCAACGCTGTGGTCAGGTGCTTTGTTCCTGCAGGGTATGTCAGTGGGTCGCTCCCCTGCTCTGTGCAACTTCCCACTCTGCCTTGGGTCCACCGTATGTGGGCTCAGGGAAAATGGCAGAACAGCCCTCACCCCTGCTCTGTTCCAGAACTCAGCTCCTTGGTTGTTTGTCTTAGAGGCATGAGTTCACAGAGGTACCAGGGCAAAATGATCCTATCTGCCTCTGGTTGTAAACAAGTCTCAGTCCTGTCTATGAGGTTGCTAAGTCCCTAGGTATGGATTCAGGTTTTGACCCTGTGCCCAACTGGGCTCTAAGCACTGGAGGATATGGTGGCTGTGGCTAAGCCCCACCTCTCTTCTCCTGAGAACCCACCAGTAATGATTCCACATGTTTTCTGAGACAAAGGCTATGGCACCTCTTCCCCCAGGGCACAGCAGCTGTGTTGCATTTTTTTTTTCATATTTTATGGGGGACCCTGGTTGTTCTGCTTTGTATACCCTCCAAGTCATGGTGCACAGCACATTGCAGTCCTCCGAAATTTCCTTTGTACAGCCTGCCAAAGTCCTCTGCCTGGCTCGGGCAGCCTGTCCCATCCCCCACCTGCTGCTTTTCCTCTAGGGTCGGGGGTCACAGAGACCTTTTGTGCCTGTTTATCTTAGTTCTGTCTGTCAAGGGCTATTCCATACAGAGCTGAGCCTCAGCGGTTCCCCCTCAGACCCTCTGACCTCTCTGTTGGAGAGTGGGAGACCCAGTGATTGAGCCCTGTTCCTCCTTTTTTTCAGAAAGCTTTCATAATTTCTGGATTATTATAAATTATATTTATCTTCAAGAAATTTGACCAGTATAATATCTATTATACACAATTTATTTATGGATAATTCATCTCAAAAACAAAATCAGAGCTATTTTACATTTTAAATCTACTATGTAGATGTTTCAGACAGTATGTTTTTCCCCAAGCTCTCAGAATTTTGAAATTATTATCATAGTCTAACACTAGATGTTTAAAAATTTATTTTGTAATAAGGTATTGCTAGAAATCTTGCATGCTTAAATGCTTAAATTAAGGTATTAAATGTGGGGGAGGATACAGCTAAGTGGTAGAGTGCTGTGTGTGATGGCCCTGGGTTCAAACCCCAGTACCTCCATTAAATTAAATAAATGAATAAACCTAATTACCCATTCCAAAATATATTAAAGGTGTATCTTTTTTCCTATAAATGTGTTCAAGTAGTAAATTAAGGATTTTTTTGGCATTTTAAATATTTAAATAAAATTCAGTGAACTTTTCTAATATTTTAAATATTTCTAATTTATTTAAAATGTGTAAACTGTATTAAATAGATTGTTCAAGAAGGAAAGTTAAATAACATTTTTAGTCATCAGAAATTAAAATGACCTTATATTCAGGGGAAAAAATAACATCTACTAATATATATTTTGGGCTATGTAATCTTAGGATTACTTCCATATGTATAAAACTCTCCGCATCACACTATTCTTATATTCATAGAAATATAATGAAATATCTTCAGTTTTGTAATTTTTCTAAACTTAGGAGCAAAGTTTGAGATTCTGTCAACAGATGGTAGAGTGAAGCAGATTACAGGTTTCCTCCCCCAATAGTTGTTAAAATGCATTCAAAAAAACAAAAGAAAAAAATTATGAAACAGCCAAATAAACAGGAACAAAACTGTATGCTGTGGAATCTAAAACAGAAGAAGGAAATAAAAGGTAAAAAAAAAAAAGTATTTTTGGCATAGACTGGCAAGGCTCCTAACCCTACTTCTGAAAAAAAGATGGAATATTGAGTGAGAGAAAGGGAGGTAAATAGAGAAACATTCAGAATTGTCAGAAATTCCTCACAATTTTGAACAATGTAGAAATAGGGCCAGGTAAGGAAATATGGAAAGTCATGCCTCTTTCTCCCTTATGATTCTTGTCCTGGGTTCTGGTGAGATCTATTAATGGAACTATCTTCTGAAAAGGGTCATGACAAACAGTCAATGTGAATATACACAAGGTTGCTCCTGAAAATTATAGGCACTAGGCTCCACACATCCATTCATTTATTCATGTATTTATTTCATATAACATTTTTACTGAGTGCTTTATTAGTAATAGCAAGTATTCTAGACATTAGACATTATCATGGGTTTAAAGTCTAGTGGGTGAGAGAGATGCAGACTACGAGTACAGAACACAGATTATTTCATGGCATGGTAAATGACTTAACTAAATCATTAAGGATAAAATGATGGAGGGTAAGTAGGGTGAGGGGATGGGAACAATCAGATAGGTTGGGAAGGCCTCTCTGAGAAGATAATGTTTGAACCAGAGCCTAAATGAAGGATCTAAACAAGGCAAAGATGGGGAGAAAAAGAGATCCACACAGAGGGCAGAGGAAGAGCAAAGGCACTGAGAGGAAAACAGATTCATCAAGTTCCCTGACTAGACTGACAATGAGCAAGAGCAAGACATCCAGAGCATAATCTTAAAGAGGAGAAACAGGCTAGATCACATGTATCACAGAAAAGTTGGTGTTTTATCTGGAGTGAAATTGGAAGACAGGAATATTTAACTTTGGAGAGTGATATACTTTGTATTTTTAAAAGGTAATTTCAGAAGCTGTGTGGTAAATCTGTTTCAGAATAAAAGGAAACAGCAGCACAAAGATCAGTTTGGAGGCTATTAAATGTCCACACGAATGAAGATGACGGGTGGTAAATTGGTAGTACTGGCTATGGAAGAGATTGATAAGTAGGGATATTTATGAAGTGCTTGTGAATGTGTATTTAGAAGGTGGAAATAAATAGGTTATGGTCTGAAGTCCAGGTTATGACTCCAAAGATATAAAATGCATTCCTGACTATATGAAGAGAACCTGGAACAGGATGCTGAATTTCAGAAAACAGAAGGTGTATGAAGGGAGATGAAGTGCTACGACAAAAGCTGTACAGTGTTCCAGTTGAGCTTTTCCTTGTCCTTAAGTCTCCTACAGAGGATACTACAGAAGCCAAAGATGCTTGATTCTTTCTCCATCAGCAATTTTAAAACCAGAAGGAGCGAATGAAGCCAAAAATCTTCCAAGAACATGCTATTCCCTGAGACCAAATTGTAAGCACACGGCAGGGAAATTAGGCTGTGGAGGAGCACCCTTCACTGGGCATGGTGAGAATGGCAGACGCATGGTCTCTGCAGCTTGCTCTCCAACAGCTTGCTCTCCAAGCTGTCCCAGTTATGCTTCTTGCTGCAGACTTGTTGACATTCTAGAGATTCTTCGATATTATTTATTACTCAGCATCACATTTATGCTTTTATGAAATGTATAAGCCTCTGACATGCTTTAAGTAAATTGGCTTTTACCTATTATCCATGTTATTTTCGTTGCTGCTACTGTTCACAATGAAACAGCCAACTGATACAGAAAAAGCAAGGGTGGTTAGTGCCATAAAGTAGAAAAAGCTGTGATAAGAACAAAAAAAAAAAAAAAAAAAAGGAAGAAATAAAGAAAAGTCAAAGGCTAGGATCACCTGAAAACTTGAGACAGTTCTGGAAAAGAAGAAATGGCCTATGAGATCCAAAAGCGTTTTATCAAGCCATACCAATTAAAACACTGAAAACTGGCATAATAACGAAAGAGTAAATAGATGACTAAATAAAAGGAGGAAACTAGGAATGCAGAAAGGTAACCAAACACATGTGGGAACTTAATAACATTGTTTTCCATATTAGTGAGAAAAAAATGGACTATTCTATAAATAGGATATAGAACTTATCTTTCCAAATAAATTAAATAAGACAAAATTATTATATATATAACTCCATATACAGATATGATATAAGGTGACTTAAAATTAAAAATCTGAGAATAAAACTATAAGTTTATTGCATTTTATTACTTATAACTAAAATCTGTTATATAGAATGACAATATGAACAGTTAAATTGCCAACCACAGAGACAGAGACTGAGTACACATTTCCAACAAAATCAAATAAAAATTCTTAAAAGTGATAAATTGTAATATATACAGATTCAATCATAAATAATTTTTAAAATAGTCTAATTATAGAAATGACATTTTCTAAGAAGGGGATACAAGCATATGTAAATATATTCAACCTGAAGGACTTGGGCCAAGACAGAGGAGTAGGAATACCTTGAGCTCACCTCCTCCCATGAACACACCGAAATTACAATTATTCACAGAGAAATTATCGATGAGAATGACCTGAAGAGCAGCAGAAAAAATCTTCTATAACTAAAGATATAAAAAAGGAACAACAATGAGGGGTAGGAGGGACAGAATTGTAGTATAGTCAATGTCACATACCTGGGTAGGTGACCACATATGGGAGAATAATCACAACTGCACAGATTCTCCTCAGGGAAAGGGATCCAAACTCCACATCTGTAGCCTAGGGATCATTCACCAGGAAGATGAACTTCTGAAACATCTGACTTTGAAGGCTATAGAGGCTGGTATTCAGGCGAGCCAGGGGACTGTAGGAAGCAAGAAACTCCAGTCTTAAAGGTCCATACAGATTCTCACATGCTCTGAGACCTAGGACAGAACAGTAATTTGAGAAGAGCCCAGGTCAAACCCACTTGTTGAATTTGAAGAGCCTCCCAGTAAGGAAGGAGGCAATTGAGAATCACCCTAGGGACACACTGGTGACAGCTCTTTGGGGAGCTCATTTTACCATGAACACATTAGTGCTAGAAGGCTGGATTTTAGAGTCCTGCCTCTAGCTTATTAGCACTGGAACACGGCTCTGCCCACAGGGCAGTCTGCAGGAGTACTGCATAAACAAAGTCACTGTATTTCAAGGGCAATCTGGTATCGTGGCAACATGCTGTTTCACCCAAGCACTGTACTGCACTCCTTCTATGCACCCTATCTGCTATATCTACCGAGGGGTCTTTGCCAGCACTCATACCTGATCTAGGGCATCAGCTTCCTGACTGGCAGGGAGTGTCAGTGATTTATGAGCTGGGACATGGAAAACAGTGAAGACTGCCTTAGTCTTTTGCATGCAAACCCACATGTCCCTCTACACATCCTGACCCTACAAGCCCCTACTCTTGAATTGTCCACCCCTTGGCTTCCCATTGTCCAAGCCAGAGGGTTAATGTCTTTAGAGCAGCCCAATTGTCAGTGCAAAGGGTTAATAACCAGGGCTTATGAGTGACCATGAGCTAAACCTACTGGCTGCTGTCATTCATTCCCTCCTTAAAGCAAACTGGGAAGAGCCCTGTGTACATTGCTAAGAGCTATTGCTCTATGAGGGTTTATTGTGTTTCTTCCCCCTTCCAAAGCTGGGACCAAAATCCTAAGGATACTCTCTCCTTCTGTTGTCTCTGCCACAGTGCCAGACCCATACTTTCTGGAATTCACAGATACATCTAACTCAAGGTGTTGCCCAGAGCTTTAATCTGCTTTACTAGTATTTTTGTCTTCTCAAAGGCAGTTGCTGCTCAGATCCCCAGTCTCACATATGCCCTCTTTCTACCAGACAGTATAATGAACAGACATTGGGTCAGATATAGAATAAAAGTTCTCCAACCCCCCCCCCCACATCCCTACAAAGGGTTGCAACTCTTTCATGTTCTTAAGAGTTGGACAGTCTTGCACTTTATCAATCAGATGTTCTGTGATAATGAGCATCTCACCCAACCAAATGACTCCCAAAAACTTTAAAGAGCTGCCTGGCCTTGAATTTTCTGTGGGTTTTCTGCTCATCTTCTCTCTGGCAAGTGTTCCAGCAGAGTCTGCATAGAGTCCTATAGCAGAGGCAAATCTTCACATGTTAATATTATGTCATCAATGCAATGGGCCCATTTTCACTAATGTAGGGAAGAAGAATAGGGATAAACCTCTGTCCCACAACATATTGTGAGGCTATGCAGCTGTGGAGAAGCATTTGAAAGGTTTATTATTGTCCCTCCTACATGAAGGCAAATTGATTTTAGTTATCAAAGTTTATACCTGTCAAATTCTTTTCTGTGAATTTCCTTGAAGATGAAAGAGTATTGCAAGAGCATGTTTTGCCAAAGCATCTGAGTAAAGCAACAATGGTCTGCATATGACAAAGTGTTAAAAATGTCCATGGTGAAAGACCTGATGAGAGCTGATTATGATGCATTTGGCAAGGGAACTCAGTCATTTCTGCCACATATGTTTTAAAATTATAACTGGTAACATTATGCCAGGACATAGTAGATTTTTAGAAATTTCATACAAATATAACCTAAAGAAAGTTTAGTATCATTTCTTATTTGACAATGTTTCCCATGAAATTTAACATACGCAAAAAGATACAGTTTTGAAAACTTAGCTCTTTCAATAGAGAAGACTAAGTTTGTTTGTTTGTTTATTTGAATAATCAAAGACCTGATAAAGACAAAACACAGAATCTTTTTTTTTTCTAGGCAGGTAACATTAAAAGTAAGTAAAAACCCTATGTTTTCAATGTTTTATTAAGAACAGGCCAATAATCTAAGAAAACTGTGTTCTTTTAACAGAGAGAAAACTAAATTCTATTTTTTCACCAGAGTACTTTTGATATAATAACTCTCCTTTTTTTCTTTTTAACTTAAATAAACCTATTCTAATTTTAGCTTGACACACATAAAATTCCTTTCTCAATATTCCTTCTCTACATTACAAACCTTCCACAATTTTCTATATGCATTCAGCTTTTGTCCTTTCTTTTTTTTTCATTCTGAAACAATTATTTACTTTAGAATAAAATTACTTTTTTCTCACCAAAACCAAAATCACAAATGCACACAGAACTGCTACACCCTTCATATCTTTCCTTGTCCTCCTCCTTAAAACAAGCAAGCAAACAAAAACATACATCCTATTTCCCTTATCTACTTTCCACTTATAACATATAGTCATTTCCTTTCATCCTTATTACTTCTATTAGCTTGATAAAATATGAAACAAAATAAAACAAAACAAAACAAACAAACAAAAAACCCTTAGCTCTTTTAGAAATCTATTACAGGTTTTGGCAATATCCTCTAGAGGTAGAAAACATCACGTATATACAACTTATTTCTATAGATGTACAAAAATATACTTACAGACACAAATAGAAACCCCATAGCTCTCATTCATATATTATATATTATTCCTAGCATTCATGCTTATATGTTAGTACTTTTCTTTACTTTAAAATTATGTTTATCTTCTTCCTGAGGGATGAATGAGAGAAAAAGTCTGGGATGCTGCATCAAATGCTATCAGTGATTCTGGCAAATAGTTGGTCCAAATACATTTATAAAATTGTTCCTTGAAGCTTGGAATAAACAATGGTCTATAGCAATTGAGGTAAAAATGCCATAACTGCATCCTAAGAGAATAAAAAGAAGTCTTTTAGAAAACTCAGAGAAGTTTTATTACAGTAAACCATAATATAATGGATTTATTAGGTGAGACTACAGAACCCACCAGATGATTATGTTTCCTTCATTAAAGTAATGAGTATACTATTAAAATCTGAGTAATACTGGCAGATTGCATCAATGTCCATATTTTACTTTTAGTAGTGTATTACAGTTTGCAAGACGTTATTATTGAGCAAAACTTTGTAAAGGATACAGAAGATCATTCTGCATTATTTCTTACAAACATATATATGATTTATAATCATCTCTAAATTAAAAGGTTTAATTTAAAAACAAAAATCAACTCCTGGTATATCAAAGGGCCTAGGTAGAAACTAAGAATGGTATCAAAGGCATCAAAAGATTTTGTGCCCAGAGTGCTCATTATGAGTTTTATGAGTTGGGTTTTCTAAAGCACCATATCAGTAAGTCAAGCAGATGAAAAGTAGTCCATGATACAGTGGAAATAGCACAGATCAGATCAAGTCCAAGCAGATCTGAGGGTACATAACTGGGTGATCAAGACTCCCACTAACCTCAGTTATGATAATGTCTCTTCATAAACTCACATGTATAAACTCAGTTGTACTTTTCTTTAATGGACTATGAAGAAAGAAAAAATGCAGGCCTAATTATAGAAAACTCAATATGTTACTGTGAACAGAAGATGGACAGATCCTTGTAGGAATTACCTGAAAGACAGACTAAGATGAAATTTCTCCACTGGACATGGACACATCTTGCTATTAACTTGGTGAATGAATCATTTAGTCTGATGGTTCAGAGATGTGGGAAGAGCAGAACAGGTTCAACCAAAAAGAGAACACTCTGTGGTAAAAGAATATGGAAAAACCTAAGAAAGTTCAGTCCTCACTAGAGCGCATATGTTGTATGTTGCAGTGGAGGTAATCAACAAGCAGGAAGAAAGAATATCTCTCCAGTGGATGCCTTCTTCCATCCCAGGTATGTTCACAATAGCACATGGACATCATAGTCATGATATCAAGGATGGAAGCTAAACATGGACCCAACAGCATGAATTTCCAGTGTTTAAGATTGATCTACCACCTGCAGCTGCATGCAGTAAAGACTGACACTGAGTCCCTGGATATAGTTCTCAAAGACATCAACTAGTTTCTTACTGGCAAGTTGATTACATTGGAGTTCTTCCTTCCTGAAAAACATAGCAATTTCTAGATTGATTCATGCTTTGTTAGTGGATTTTTTTAACCTTTCCACACAATCTATACCAGCAACACCATCACCATCACAAATATCTGATTTAACAATGTAAGATCTCACATAACCTCACCGCAGACCAAAAAGACCCAGTTTTAAATGTGAAAATTAGCACGTGATCACAAAATCTACTGGATGTACTGTATACTACATCACTTGGAAATTTCTGGCCTGGTAGCACCTTGAAATAGCCTCTTCAAGGGTCAGATAATGCCACATTAAGGATGACATTCTAGGGTTAGGGCATCATTATTCAGGATCAGTATATAAAACAATAGTCATTGTATAGTACTATGTCTTCAATATCATAAAAAATTGGATCAATGAAACAGATATAGAATTAGCAGTGACCTGTGTCACCATTGCTCTCTATGATACACTTTGGTTTTGTGCTTTACTGCTTTAAAAATTTTAGACTTGGCAGAATTACAAGAGTGGGGTTCAAAAGATGGAATGTTTTCACCTATGGATATAGCCAAGTTGCACTGATCCTAAAGCAATGATGTCACAGTGTCACTTTGGACTCTAATGTACCTGCAGGCAAAAAAAAAAAAAAATAAATCACTTTTTTAGTGAGGATACTCAACCCTGAATATCATGAAAAGGCAGGACTGACACTAAATAACAAGGGCAGGGATGAGTAGGTATGAAACTCACAGGATCAACTAGGGTGCATGTTTGTGCTCATACAATGACTGGAATGGAAAAGTATAGCAAATGTAGCCAGATAAGAATGAGGAAATAGGGACTCAGAATCTCACTGAACAAAGATCTGGGTAACCATACCAGGCAAGCAATCTAAAACAGGAAAACTGTTGCCTCTTTTTTTAACCATTTATTTTTACTTCTCAAATAATTTCACTAATCTATTTACATATATAACATATGAGCCCTATGTTTGCAATATATGGCACAAAACTTGTGTGTGTGTGTCTGATTAGTATTTGCCTGATGTGACAAACATTCTCATCTGCTTATTGCTTTTTTCATCCCCTGGAGAGAAGCTCCATTGCCCTATCATCTTGCTGCTGCCTTTACTTAAACAGAGGACCCTACAGGTCCCCCTTCCAGTTCCATGGATTCCTAGTAACAATGGAGATCTTGAGAGGCCCACTGTCAAGTGTCATGATTTCAGAACCTATAATATATATTCATCAGTGTGGAAAGTCCCTCTAACATTCCCCATACCAGAATGTTTCATGCTTTATTAGAGGGGGAAAAATTATGAGGAGACCAGAGTCTGTCTTCAGTATTGTAAGTGATTATTATATAAATAAAACTGTAACATATTAAATATATTGGCACTGTACTGATGTGTTTCCCTTACTTTTGCAAACTTGTAGCAATTTTCAGAGATATCTGGTAGCCATTGCAAAAAGTAGAGAGGTTTGAACTTTTGAAAAGGTTTTTCATTTTGCAAAAACATCTCAAATTTCCTTGTATGTATGTATGTATGTATGTGAGTCTTTGATGAGTTCCTTGGTATTTTTAATAATTGTTGAGATATAATTTATATACCATGAAACACACTCATCAAGGTGTATAATTTAATGATGTTTAAATATATTTACAAAATACATGCAATTTAACTTAAAATGAATTTTATCACCCCCAAAAGAAACTTCATATCCCAAAAGAAACCTCATGTCCATTTGTAGTCACTCCTGTAGCCACTCTCAGCCCTAGGCAGCCACAAATCTACTTTTTATCTCTACAGATCTAACTTTTCCAAACATTTCGTGTATATGAAATCATACAAATTATACAACGTGTGGTCTTGTGTGCCTGGCTTATTTCACTTAGCATGTTTTGAAATTGCTAGATGCTTTTATGAAACAAGTAAGGCAAATAAACTACACTAAAATACAGACACTCTTTGAAAGGCTCAATGTAGAAAATATGGCATAATGAAGATCAAAATTTAATTTAATTTTTCTGTTTGATAATTATATTTCTAATTTCATGGCAATACCAATATGAAGAACATGGTGTTATTATGTAATAACTCAACAGCATTTCATTAAAAATTATCTAATTTTATTTTATGAAATATTTCCAAGGACTAGATCTACTAATCATATACGTTAAAAAAATGACATTTGAAAAATAAAACCTGAAAAATATTTTAGAATTAAAGACCTTGAGAATTAACTGTATCCTAGAATATCTAAGTGATACAATTTACAAGTAAGGCAATGGACAATTATCTTTATCTACATCTAATTTATGATACGTATATTTGAAAGAGTGCTAAAAACTGTCAAAAATATTCAAAATGCAGTACTCTCTTAGTTCTTTTCTGGTATCTTTGTAGAAGAGTATAATTTTGTATAATTTTTCCTAACAGAATTATCAGGATGAGACTATTGAGTATAAAATCTAAAATGCATAAGAGAATGTAAGACTATAAAACACATAAGATGCCTATGCTGAAATTTTTTACTCCTTTAAGATGCCCCCTTTCCCCAAGTTAACACTAACAGGATTGATTTCAAAAGTACCTTTATTCTATATCTTATACTAAACTTTCCCTAATATATATATTGAAATGTCTTAAGGCCTGGTATGGGGATTCATATTTTGCTAATTGGCTGTGCTCTGGGTAGTGTTAGCAATTCAGAGAGAATAGCTGTGCATTGAGCCCAGGCAAGAAAGACTTGGTAGATTCCTGTCCCTGAGCTAGACTAACTAGAACTGAGCCTGACCTTTCTGGGACCATGTGAACTTGGGCATGGGACACACCAGCATGGTAATGAGAAACTAAAAGCCACTAACCTGCACTCCTTTTTTGGCCTCAGTCTTAAGATAGAAAAATATAAGGCATATATAACAAAGGTCAGGAATAAATGACAAAATCAGCAAGAAGCACAAATAAATAAACATACAGTAATAAATCCAAATAACATTTATAAATTTTACTCCATGGACTTTTTTGTGCAAAAGTGTCAAATTGGCCTATTTTCTTGTATCAAATAAAATTATACTGGGCATTGCCTTAAATCTGTGAAATTCAGTCATTGAATTGCTTTCTATTATGATTCATGCAGAAGTTTATACAAAAGCATAAAGTTAGGAAGTTATAGCTGTCAGTTTTCAACCCAAGATTACTGAAGAAAAAGATTGTCTCTGTAAGTCATTTACCATGGACAGATAACATGGTAAGAATTCATCCATCTATTAGGTAATAAATTCAGTAGTCTACTCTCTTAAAAAAGAGTTTTCTCTCACCAGGAGAAATGTGGAAATTAGCCTTATAAAATGTCAAAATGTATTTAAGCAGTGACTTGCTAGACTGAGAAAAAAGTGACCACAACTGTGTTATCAATTATTAATGCAAAATATGCTGGGTTCAACTGCATAATTCTATTAATGAAGTCTGAGGAACATGAGCCAAAAATTAAAAACCTTGTCTTCAAATAACAGAAGGTAACAGAGGGAAGCATATGAATCTTATAGCCAGCATATTGAAACAAGAAAATATTTGACCTGTGTATAAATCTATCATACATTTTGCTTCTCTTAAGGAAAAGGAGCAGGCAAATTAGAGCCATTTCAATAACTAATGAAAACTTTGATTTTAATTTATATAGCCATGTATTTTTCAACAAATACTTTATGAGTGTCTGTTATATGGCACAGAAATTTGGCAATGGGATATAAAACTCTAAATGTTGGAAGGCCTTCTATTCTGGTGTGAGAGCTAGGCAAACATTTATAAAATGTTAGTACATGAAACAGTACAATGATATGCTACACAGAACACCAAAATCGAGAGTATCATACTATTGAAAACAGTGTGTATTAGAGCTGGTTACCAAAACAGAAGAAAATGTGGTGAGTTTTCAATAACTAAAGATTGAATCTAGAGATACGAGTTTTATCATTAAATTATGTTTTACAATTTTGTGTTAAAATGCCCTTTATTTCATGTGTAAAAATTTTAAATAGAAACCTCAGTTAAATAGAGTTGGACACCATACAGGGGAGCTCTCACACCCTGGAAGGATGGCAGAGCCCAATGGGAAAGATGCCTCTTCTTCCTAGCAAGGACTCAGCCAATGAAAAACCATGACTCTGTTAACTGCAGCCCTCCCAACTTCCTTTCTCTCTCTCTAAAAAAGCATTTTCCTCCCTGTCATGTGGGGACTTGCACATGGCTTCCCATGGTTGCAGACCCCAAATTGCAATTCTCTACTGATCTAAAATAAAACCATTTTTTTTGCTGGAGAAATATATGGCAGTCTATTATTTTAGGTCAACACATAAAAGTAGGTTAGATTGGATGGTGATATTTTAATAGACTTACATGAAAAAATAAAGTGGCAACATTTCATCTCCCATCCTTTTATTTTTGATGTATAAAATTTAGGGAAATATTGATTGGGTGTACAGTGTGTGCACCAGTTAATGCCTAAATCCATCCTGTTCCAGAAAACTTGGCATTACATAAGTACCTGTGAGAAAGGAACTGTGTGTTACTGTTAAAGAGTAAACCATTAGATACCTTAACATTTTAGGGTTAAAGAAACTTTGTAGCAGGTAATACTTGCCAAGACTCTCTGCCCTCAGCAAAACACAGAAGGAGGATTGGATTCACTTCAAAGATCACAAAAAAAGAACCTCTGCTACCAAGGATCATCATCCTCATTTCACTTCCACCTCTGAGGCTGTTATAAAAATGGTAGTGGAGCATAATGTCAGTCTTGAAATTCACCTCTGTGGACACATATGACCTAGAACTACATGTACAGTTCTGGCTCTGCTGATTGAGGTGTGAATGATCAACAAGTCTAATTCATGAGCATATGCAATCATACCTGCATTTCCCAGAAGTTTTGAGAAATTCTGGAAATTTGTGAAAAATTTTATAAAAGTCCAAGCTAACATACAAGTGAAGAACAAGAGAACACAGACAGTTTTTCTTTCTTAGGTCAATTATTCTACTCAGAAATACAACATTTATATAACAACAAATTTTTTTTTAGAATCTCAACCAATGAAAAAGGAAAAACAAATCGACTATGACTCCACATCTACTTCCTGCTTTTCTGATTCCTTTACAAAATAGTTTTTCAAAAGGACTCCCTAAATTCGTATCTTTCCCTGTCTCATTCTCATTCTTTCAGTTCCTACTGAATCTACTGTAAAAAGGTCTTGGTCTTGTCCATTTTGTTGAAACTTTTGTGTTTCAGGTCACCAATGACTGGGTTAACATATTTCCCAATTTTCACAGGGCACTCTTGTTTTTACACCTGCTGCTCTAGCTAATGGTTAATAATATCCCTTCTTACTTTCACAGTTACCTAGTTGGACAATAAGTTATAATATGTCATTCTACCAATGACATCTATGTTGTCATATGGAGTTTATTTTTGACCATAAGTCAGTAGCAGCTTGCAACAATGATTCCATGTTCTTTCAAATTTTTCTTTTGTTTGTACCTGTGACTCGTCTTCCTGATGGAAAAGTTGCAGTAAAGCTTACCAAATTTTCTTTTTGCTCCACTGCATTCCTGATGCTCTTTCAATGTGGAACATGTAACTTGTAACACGTAGCCAATAAAATTTGTGGGAACTTCCAAATATGTGAGTCACTTTCATATTTAGACAGTGAAAAGTCCATATATGACTCTCCAGTCACTTTTTTATTTAAAGAAAACAGATATTCTAAATTGTGCATCTATAAGATGCTTTAGCATCCTTCAGTGAGGTCTCTGTGTGACTTTATGGCCATCACCTGATGCTCTAGGTGGGACAGAAAGCACACGTGAGAAATGAGCTTTTAGATGTTGAACACTGATAGAGTTGTCCATTACAGAAATACACCCTGAACTATCCTCAATAATATACCTACTTTAATGCTTTCTCTTTCTCTGTTTTTATCCTGGGTTTGCCTCTTTTACTTAACATTAAATATATCATACTTTCACATTACAGGATTCAATTTTCTTCACAATATTTATCACTATTTATCAATTTGTTTGTTTCTGTGGTTGTTTAATCCTTAGAAGGCAACCTTCATCACAGTTTGAAATGCACTTGTTTTGTTTACCATTGGATTACCAACTTTAGAACATTTCCTGTCACAGAGTAGTTGCTTCCTATTTTCAACTGAATAAAATAACCTAAGACATATAATTTGACAAAATACTTAGAGTATTTTATTTGCGTAGCTATTTTTTAATTTAAAAAAAAATACTAGAAAATGTCCAGCCTTTGCAATTTGCATTAATGGATCAATAGTTTTCAGTTCAGGAAAGATTCCTCCCAGTGGGGCCCAATGTGGATAATTTATTTATTTCCATTTGTTTTAACCTATTTTGCAGTACTACTAGTTAACCATATGCTATGATTTGAATGTCTGTGTCCCCTCTTCACCAAAATAATGTATATGTTGAAAACTTAATCTCCAAAGATGATGGTATTAGGAGATGAGGCCTTTGGGTGATGCTTAAGCCATGAGGGTGGAGCCCTCATGGGTGGAATCAGTGCCTTATGAAAGAGATTCCAGAGAGCTCCCTAACCCCTTCCACCACATGAGGACACATCAGAGAAGGTGCTAGCTCTCACCAGAACATGACCACGCTAGAGTCTTGATTTTGGACTTCCCATTCTTTATAACTGTGAAAAATAAATTTCTGTTGTTTATAAGCAACTCTATCTGTGGTATTCTGTTCCAGCATATCCCTAATGGACTAAGTTACATAAAGGTACCTTGAACACATATTTTCTGAGTTGTTAAATTATCTGAAAACAGCTTTATGTTTTAACACGTATTATTGATAACATAAATTTAATATGGCTATGTCACAACACTTTTCTTTCAAATCATTGTAGACTTTGCTTCATTACCATCTGTCTTTTATTTCAGTACAGAAAAGAATGAAGAAAACCACTTTTATTGTCCTCCTAAAGTAACCTCATATTTTTAATATTCTTATTTTTAAAATATTTTATGTGTGAGCTTTGAAAATTAAAAATCGTTTGTCTAAATATGGATCTTTTTTCATTAAATTTGAGAGTAATATAAATTCTCATTAGTAGGAGTAGGCTTTTTTAAAAACAAAAATTTATTGTATCTTTATATGCCTTCTAATCTCTTCTCAACATAGAAACTTACTATGTATAGAACTCATTTCCATTTACCTTAAAATTTTTTGTATTTTGTCTTTTTATCATTTTCATTTATGTTTATTGGAGATTATTTTAGCTTTTCTCCTCATTCCATGATTCAGTTGTGTTTATTTCCCATAGCTATTGATATTCCTAAATATATTAGTTTTAAGGCAATAATTATATTTTTAAACCCAAAGGTTTTTTATGATTTATTTTAACTTTGGTAATAAAGGCTTTGGTACTTTCACAGATATAATGAAGGCTTGCAATTTTTAAAAGGTGAATAGGTGTCCTAAAATGTTATCATTTATTAGTCAGTAAATTTGAGAGAAACTATGCTTTGGCTATTCAGAAAATGTTAGTCCTCTCATTTTCTACCACAAATTATTTCCATACATGACTTAATGTTTATTTTTCTGCTAACCACTGCAAGAGAAAACTTCATTTGCATGAAACTGACACAGAATTTTCTAAAAGTGATTTCTAAGTTTTATCTGTGGTTTCTGTGAATGTGTGTGCCCAAATCTTTCACAGAGATATATGATAATGAGGAAAATAGTCAGGAGGTGGGAGAGTGGCAATAAAAGCAAGCAAAAAGCAAAGCAAAAAGTAAATAAAAAAGAGAAACTAGATTATAATTGCAGAGTTCTACCAGTCTGGTGAGGAAATAGCACTGTGTAGTAATGTAATAAAAAGTATTTTGTTTGTTTTGCTTTTCTGCATATGTCCACAGATATTCAAGATCCAGTGGCTCTTTGACAAATCAGATTTTCTAGTTAGTGAGCCATTTAGCAGAAGTATATTCCAATGCCTCCCCAGATTATTGTTGTGTTTTTTGCACAAATAAGGCAAATAGAGAAGGGTCATGTGCGTGTCCATCTATAGTCTTTTAAACTGTCCTTATTTTACAACCTTAAACTGTCAACTAGAAGTTATTGGGAGGATGATTCCTCTGCCTCATCTCCAAACAGGCAGCTCTCTTTAAAAAAAAAACAATTTTCAGACATTAAGGACTTTAGCTCTTTAGCATTTTATCTATTAGAGATTCCTCCAGTTTTCAATCAAGAAAAACTGTCATCCGTCAAATTCTTCTCTTTTACTTGTTTATTATATGTTTATTTTAATAGTTAATGGTTTACATGCTATTTAATTCCTAAAGACAGCATGATTTTTCTTTACATGGAAGTATGATCATGCACATAATTCAGTGGCTTCTCATTGCTGAAAACATCTAACCTATTTGAGGTTGCTCCATTATTGCACCCTCTTCCTTCATTCTTTGTCTATATTTTCTTTTATATGTAGCATTTATCACTCTACTCTTTTCTCTTCCTCAACATAAATCTTATAGTAGACACTAATCCATGGAGGAGTTAAATTTGGGGAATATTGGAATCTCGTTCATGGTTAACAGTCATTGAGAAACAAATAAAAGTATAAGTAACAGTGGAAAAAGAAAAACTAATGTATAGTTAGATTTCAGGGAGGACCTAGGTTACTCGTAATTTTCAGCATTCTGTAATTGCAAAATGCAGCTAGTTTTTTTATTTTATTATTTTTTATTGAGTTATAGTCAGTTTACAATGTTGTATCAATTTCCAGTGTAGAGCACAATTTTTCAGTTATACATTAGCATACATATGTTCATTGTTGCATTCTTTTTCTCTGTGAGATACCACAAGATCTTCTATATATTTCCCTGAACTATACAGTATAATCTTGTTTATCTATTCTACATATGTCTGGCAGTATCTACAAATTTCAGACTCCCAGTCTGTCCCTTCCAAGCCCCAACCCCAGCAACCACAAGTTTGTATTCTATGTCTATGAGTCTGTTTCTATTTTGTATGTAAGTTTTTTTTGTTGTTGTTCTTTTTTTTTTTGATTCCACATATGAGCGATCTCATATGGTATTTTTCTTTCTCCTTCTGGCTTATTTCACTTAGAATGACATTCTCGATACTTTCCAGAAGTTCGACTGGGATGGAGGCCAAGATGGTGGAGTGGAAGGACGCTCGTAGCTCACCCTCTCCCACAAATGCAACAAGACTCACATCCACAGACCCACTCAGCCAACAAGAGCACCTGCGGAACTCTGACAGAACATCGTCCTCTTCAAAAGATACAGACGCCAAAAATCTGGTAGGAGAAAAGGAAAAAATAAAGAGGAAAAGGCAAAACAGAGCAGGACGGGTCCTGTGGGGAGGAGCGGCAAAGGAGGACTGGCGCTCAGTCGCTGTGTCTCCCCTCTCCAACCGAGAGGCCAGCAGGTCGGAGGGGAACCTCTGAGGCTCAGATCTGTACAGAGCAGCCCTTGACTGACAGAACTAAGTTAAACAGGCACAGAGGGTTCCCACAAAACCCAGCCCAAGACGCGGGCCAGCAGCTGGGGGCTGGGCCAGGCTGCCAGAGACGGGCAGAGGGTGGGGACGGCTGCACTGAGGCAGCCCCCTGGGGACTGCAGGGGGCTGTGTGCTGTGGCTGTGGGTGCACAGGGCAGAACAACCTGGGCCTTCCAAAAAATAACATGGCTAATGTGCCCTGGGGGGAAGGGTGCATACCCACATCTCTGAAAACCCACGGAAAGTTTATGGGTGAAGAGAGGCGGGCTCAGGCACAGCCGCCATATCCTCTGACACTTAGCACTCAGGCGGGGGCGGAGGGAAAACCTGCATCCACACCTAAGGACTTAGCAGCCTCAAAGGAGTGTTATAGCTTCATTGATTTACATGCTGCTGTCCAGTTTTCCCAACACTATTTGCTGAAGAGACTGTTTTTATTCCATTGTATATTCTTGCCTCCTTTGTCGAAGATGAGTTGACCAAAAGTTTGTGGGTTCATTTCTGGGCTCTCTATTCTGTTCCATTGGTCTATATGTCAGTTTTTGTACCAATACCATTCTGTCTTGATGATTGTAGCTCTATAGTATTGCCTGAAGTCTGGGAGAGTTATTCCTCCAGCTTCTTTCTTTCTCAGTAATGCTTTGGCAATTGAAGGTCTTTGATAATTCCATATAAATTTTATTATGATTTGTTCCAGTTCTGTGAAATATGTCCTGGGTAATTTG
This sequence comes from Camelus ferus, assembly GCF_009834535.1. Taxonomy (NCBI): domain Eukaryota; kingdom Metazoa; phylum Chordata; class Mammalia; order Artiodactyla; family Camelidae; genus Camelus; species Camelus ferus. Next base: position 63,720,595 of record NC_045709.1, read on the forward strand.
ATAGGGATTGCATTAAATCTATAGATTGCCTTGGGCAGTGTGACCATTTTAACAATATTGATTCTTCCAATCCAACAGCATGGGATATCTTTCTATTTTTTAAAGTCTTCTTTAATTTCCTTCATCAATGGTTTATAGTTTTCTGTGTATAATTCTTTCACCTCCTTTGTTAGATTTATTCCTAGGTATTTTATTACTTTGGGTGCTATTTTAAAGGGGACCCTCTGTGCCTGTTTAACTTAGTTCTGTCAGTCAAGGGCTGCTCTGTACAGATCTGAGCCTCAGAGGTTCCCCCTCTGACCTACTGGCCTCTCGGTTGGAGAAGGGAGACCCAGAGAACGAGCGCCAGTCCTCCTTTGCCGCTCCCTCCCCACGGGACCTGTCCCACTCTGTCTTGCCTTTTCTTCTTTATTTTTTCCTTTTCTCCTACCAGATTTTTGGCGTCTGTATCTTTTGAAGAGGACGATGTTCTGTCAGAGTTCCGCAGGTGCTCTTGTTGGCTGAGTGGGTCTGTGGATGTGAGTCTTGTTGCATTTGTGGGAGAGGGTGAGCTATGAGCATCCTTATACTCTGCCATCTTGGCCTCCTCTCCTATGGCCTTTGTTTCAAAGTCTATTTTTTCTGAAATCAGTATTGCTACACCTGCTTTCTTGGCTTTTCCATTTGCATGGAATATCCTTTTCCATCCTTTCACTCTCAATCTATATGTGTCCTTTTCCCTAAAGTGGGTCACTTGTATGCAGCATATTGACAGTTCTTGCTTTATGATCCAGTCTGTCACTCTATGTCTTTTCATTGGAGCATTTAGTCCATTAACATTTACAGTAATTAATGACAGATGTGTGTTTATTGCCATTTTGAACTTATTTTTTGCAGTTGATTTGGTATTTCCTCTTTGTTCCTTTCTTCTTCCTTTTGAGGTGTGATAATTTTCCTTTGTATTATCTTGGATTTTATTTATTTATTTTTTTGTGACTCCCTTGTAAGTTTTTGGCTTGTGGTTGCCTTTGTTTCTTAAGTCTATTAATCCATTGCTATAACTGTTTGCATTAAACAGATAGTGATATAAGCTCAAACCCATCCCACTGAGAACAAAATTTAAAAAAAAAACAACTATATTTTCTTACTTCCCTCTTCCACTCTTAATGATTTAGATGTCTTCTTTTACAATTTCATGTTAATTCTATTTGTAATTTATGGTAGTTATCACCTTTCCAGTTATGAATTTCTCATTCCTGTAGCATCCTGCTTCTTTCTTTTCTATTTACAGTATACCATTCAATATTGCATTTATGTGGGTTTAGTGTTGCTAAACTCTTCTAGTTTTTGCTTGTCTGTGAAGTTCTTTATCTCTCCTTCTATTCTAAATAATTACTTGCTGAATAGAGCATCCTAGGCTGCATCTTTTCTTCATTCAAGATTTTGAGTATACCTTGCCACTCCCTTCTGGTTTGTAGTGTTTGTGTAGGGAAATCAGCTGAGAGCCTTATAGGGTTTCCCTTATAAATCACTCTTTGTTTTCCTCTTGCTGCCTTTAGGATCATTTCTTTATCCTTGACTCTGGCTGTCTTGATTATAGTATGTCTCGGTGTGGGTCTGTTTGGGTACTTCTTGTTTGGGACCCTCTTAACTTCCTGTACTTGGATATCTGATTCCTTCTTTAAGTTTGGGAAGTTTTCAGTCATGATTTCTTCCAATACGTTTTCAATCCCCTTTGATCTTTCTTTCCCTTATGGAACCCTTATTATGTGTAGATTGGCAAGCTTTATATTTTCCCATAGGTCCCTTATATTGTTTTCAGTGTTTTTTTTTTTTTTTTTTATTTGTTTTTTTCTCTCAGCTGTTCTGATTGTGTGCTTTCTATTCTTTTGTCTTCTAGGTCACTTATTCATTCCTCTGCATTACCTAGTCTGCTCCGCCCAACCTTTAGATAAGCTGTCATCTCAGCAAATGAGCTTTCCAATTTTACTTGACTCTTCTTTATAGCTTCAATTTCATTTTTGACATATTTTATATCTCTAAACACTTTCTTTTAGTTCCTTCAGTACTTTGATCACTGCTTTTTTTGAAATCTTGATCTAGTAGGCCATCAATTTCTATTTCATTGACCATTCTTTCAGGGGATTTCTCTTTTTCCTTTAATTGGAAGTAGTTCCTCTGCTTCTTCATCTTGTTTGTATCTCTCTGGCACTTGGCTTATGGAGTATCAGTTATTTATTGTGGTCCTTCAGGAGTTTATTTATCTAAAGCCTATGCAGGAATAAAACTTTAAAAAAAAGGAAAGAGAGAATTTTTTAAAAAGGGAGAAAAAAAAGGTTTGAAAACAGTGTATAATCAATAACAGAACATGTTGAAAGAGAATAACAATCGAGTTGAGATGTCTTTTAAAAACCTTAAAAATAGAGAAAAGGACCAAAACAATTGAAACCTGAGTATAGGCAATAACAGGAAATCAAAACCAAGAAAAATAAAAATTAAATTGTGGTGTATTTTAAAAAATAGTAATAATAAAAATATTTTAAAAGAAAATTTTAAAGGGATTAAAATTGGAGACATACACAATGGTTTAAAAAGTAAAAATTAAAAAAAAAAATAAAAAATAGAACAGATAAAATAAAGAAAAAAGAAAAAAAAATGGGTGTATTCTCATGGAGACTATATGTTCTTAATTTTTTTTATCAAGAGCTCTTTCTGTCCTCACCCTGCTCTGTGAACTCAGTTTGCTGCTTACAGAGGCCCTCCATTGGCTCCCCTGGTCTGTGCTGCTCCCAGAAGAAGCTAGTTTTTGAAAATAGTTTTTTATAATTATACAGTTTGCTGTCATCTTTATGTGAGTTCTTTAAGTCTTATTTCACTCAGGATATGGGAATTTTTTTCCCAGTGGGTCATGGAACCCTACAGTGGTTTTAATCACATCAGAATGGCTGTCTGTAAATAAATCTTGATGGCCTTAGGGAAGTCTAAACAAGATTAAGAAAGTTTAAAACAGGAGAGCTACATGAGATTTAGCAAATGTAGGTAGGCCTGGCATAGAAGTGGATTTTTTTATAGAGGCTGGGGCAACCTTATACAACCTTACACACGGTCAGTAAGGTATAAGTTCAGCCTTGAAAGGTTCAGACTTCAGGATGTTCACTGCAGCACTGTGTGGAAGGTGGGGCTAATGCCACCTGATATAAGGGGCCAAAGATTCCAACCTAGGAAATAATCTTCACATACATAGGCCTTTTATGTATTAAAGAGGTTAAGTAATGATTTGCTGGTTTAACTTTGTTTTTTCCAGGCAGTCATAGGTGAGTTTAGGGTGTAATTAAGTTCCATCTCTAAAGAAGAGAAAGAATCCAAAAGTAAAATGAATAAGAGACTTGAACAGGTATTTCAGAGAAGAAATATAAATGGTCAAACAAAATATAAAGAAAGATTTAATATCATTGATGGTCAGGAAAATGAAAAGAGCACAACAAAATAAAATACTAGATCTATTTTATTAGCAAAGAAAGAAGTGTTAAATCCAATATTATAAAATGTTAAAGAAATGGTTGCAAACCATGATTTACAGTTTGCTGATAAGAGTGTGAATTGGTGTAAACACCTTAAAAGAGTTCATTCAACATTACCCTTTAAAGATTATAATTCTACTGTTTATACACTGTACTTTGAGCAATGCTGTCCCTTGTATAAGAGCAAAGGGATATGCATAATGGTGTTCTTAGTCTTTTTATTTCTTAATTACTGATAGCCTTACTTTATATGTTCCATATATAAGTCCTTTGGTTATTATAAGTGTAAAAAATGTTTTTCAACATTACAGTTATATAAGAATCGAGCTATAAACCATGGCAGTCACCCACCAAAATTATAGCCTGAGAGGAATTCAAGATGGAAAAAACAAGAAGCATTCTCTGGTTTGGATATATGGGCCCCAAGATAGTTAAGATAAATGTCTAAGGAAGAATTTCATGACCCCAGATTCTTGCATCTTCCAATACATAAAAAAAGCACTAAAATCACTAACTTGAGATGTGTGTTTTTTTGTGATTAGCAGTAATCTTTTTATGCTTGACTACATGTATTTCCCAGTCAAAAAATTCATGTATATACTGACTTCTCCCCAACCTCTTCAGATCAGGTCCTCAGAGCTATCTGAGAGGCTATCTTCCAGGCTTAGTCCTCAGTTAGACCCTGAATAACACTAAACTTAGAACTCATGTTGTATATTTTCCTTTCAGTCAGCCTAAGTATTACATATGACATCTCACACTCTGTCACTTGCCTTTAACTTATTTAATAAATTACTTAATGAACAAGCATCTATAATATTAATATAATAATATTTATTGTTTCTTTGCATAAGGTTTTTTGTTTCCTTTTTAAGATATACTTAAACAAGATAATGAAAATATTGTATATTAATATATAATTATGCAATTTATAACTTATGTGCAAAAAATACATATAATTTATGGTTTTATTTGATTATTTATAGTCTCAATCTGCCAAGAATTGATTTATGACAGAAAAAGAGATAAGGGTGAAAATTTATTTTTATAGAGCACTGCAGTCAATAAAATTTCCTTTACTCATATTATGTACATATTCTTTCAATCTTTTAAAGTAAACAGTTTTAGTATTTTCCTATAATTTCAGTTCTTTTACTGGGTACCCTGAAATTGCAACAAATATCAGTATTTTATTAAGGTCTAATGTATATCAGAAATTTTTCTAAAGTTTTTTGACAATATTAATTCCATTCACTTCCTTCTATCTGTTATTTTTAATTTTACACAATATTTTTATATAATTAATCAACATGCAATACATAACTTTTTCTTAATATAATTAATATCTATTTAGATTTTCTAACACAGGCCACTGTTCTCTATATTTTCTCCTCTTCCCGCTTTCACTTTGTAGTTATTGCAGCACACAATTTTTTTCTCATACATTTGAGCCTTTAAATACATGGGTTTTTTTGTTTTTGTTTTTTTGTTTGTTTTTTTGCTTTTTCTCCTTGGAGAATTCACATTTAATTTTCAGGGGTTATTTCCTGTATTAGTTCCTATATGTTCCTTCCTGTTTTTCAATAAGAAACATATTTCAGATACATTTACCATATTCTGCTAAATCTCCATTAGAGTCATAATTACATTGTATTTAATTATGTATTTTCACAATTATTTTCTCCCTAGGTATTTGAAGGCAAAGAATGTATCTTCCATGTTTTTAACTCTACTGTCTTGCACATAACAATTGTTCAGTAAATAGTGGTTAGATCCACAAATAAATTATCTGCCAGAGGTAATGACCATCACTTTATAAAATATATCAACCAAATCCAGCTAACAAGGTAAAAATTCACATTTCTTCTAATATTCTAGACCTGCAAAAAAGCAGTAAAGTGAGTCTCATAAACAAGAGAAAAAAGTGTCAATATAAGTAGACCAAAAATAATAAAGTTAGCAGACAGTATTTAACCCAGCTACTCTCAATATTATATATTACTTAATTATATGAAGCAAAACATGAACATAACAGATGCTACTTAAAAAAAATCTCTAAAAATAACAAAGTACTATCTTTAGTTAAAATACACCAGATGAGACTAAAAACAGATAAGAAACTGCAAAAAAAAAAAAAAATGCACCTGATGGCATAGCAATACTAACTATTCAAAATGAAACACAAAGAGAAAAAAAAAAAAAAGACTGAAAAGAACGAACAGATCATCAGAGATTTAGAGGACAATATCAAGCAATCCCTAGAGTTTGGTTGGTAGAGGAAATAGAAAATTATTTGAAGAAAAAAATGACCAATATTTTCTAAATTTGTCAAAAACAATCTAAAGCCACAAATCCGAGATACTAAAAACCCCAAAGACAAATACTTAAGAAAACCAACCAAGGCAGACCATTCTCAAATTGCTGAAAATAAGTGATAAAGTTTTAAAAGTAAATAGAACATATTTTGTACTGAACAACATTGTTAAAGATTTTCTCAATCTTGTCTACATTTGTGTAAACCAACAGACAAATGTACAGAAATGAAAAAAGCAAATCAAAATGATGTTGGTTGACAACCTCCAGAGTTCTCCCATGTGAAATCTGAAACCAGCCTGCATACCTAGAAGGCAAGGAGAGACCCAAGAGAGAAGCAGGCTGCTCCAAATTGATAACTGGCAGGTTTAATAAGCAAGAGAACTTATGTAAGAATTTTACCTGCAAGAAGACTGGATCTCCACGCCCTCCCACCAAATCTTAAAAGTTTATATTGAGGCCTCAAGTGAGTTCAGACAGGTATACTGTCCAGATGGTCTCAACAACACACTGCTCTCTCAAGGCTGCATCCTTGAAAGAGCTCTCAGCATGAGAATGGTGGGCAGAATATAGATTTAAAGGACAGGAGAAGGGAGGAGGAACCTCCAATTGCCTGCGTCTAGCTCACAGGTCAACTGGCCCTCTCTATGACCTCTTCCAATAGCTATCTACTTAGAATTATAGGTCTAGTAAAACTTTCAAAGGTAAAAAATAAAGAATTTTAAGCCACAAGCTTAAAAAGAGGAAATGTACCACTATTAGATTTGCATGGCAAGAAATGTTATAGAAAGTTTTTTCACCCAGAAAGACAATGATACCAGATATATATTTATATCTACACAAATCAGTGAAGGGTGCCAAAAATGTAAAAACAAGAAGAATGACAGCAGTTGGCACAGCACTTTAAAGTAACATACACTGAGATGTTAACAAAATGTAGAATAAAGTAAAACAAACTTTTCATGAACTGATCCCTGCTATAAATACATTTCAAAGCAGGAGTGTCCTTTTTTATTAAAAGCAACAGGGAAAGAAATAGACAAGAATAACTGCCATTTAGTCATTTTCTAAGGGTTCTATGAATTTTAGCTACTGTTAGAAAAAGCCCTCACTTTCTACCTTTCTCCTTTCCAATCTTTACTTCATGTTGACATCATTGTAGCCCTAGCAAATCTTATAAATGATCACCATGTTAGCCTTAGACCAAATAGTTGATTACTCTTGTCAATGAATCTGGTATTAAGGTCATTTTAGGACAAATTTAAAGAAAACTCTAATACTGTCTCTAAGATTATTTGATTTTTTTCCAATTAAATCTACATTCATAGATACATTCTTTTTTAAATAAATATGATGGTTTATATATACTATAGAAAAATTAGTTTTAGAACTCAATATTTTTGACAACAAAATCATATTTTCAACAGTTCCTCTAATAGAAACACAGAAAAATTTCAATGTGCATTTTTCCTCATCTTTCATAATATTTGCCAACTTAACTTTATATACAGTTAATTGAAATTATAAAAGTGAGACATCTCAGACTTTCACTGATACCAAAGCTTTTACTTTCCAAAGGCCAAAATACTAAATACATTTGTGCATGCAAAATAGGTTATAAAGGAATTATGTCTCCTCCTACTTCTGAAGACAATGAACCATTTGCCTAATTACTAGGACTAATGCTTAGGCATTTCAGAAATTTTTTTCACTTTTTTCCAATTTAGATTTTTTTCACAGTGATTTGGAGAATAAAAATGAATCATTTTTGCCTTTCTTTTCAAATACTTCTGAAAAATATATAACTAAAAATATTTTTCCTGAAATATAAAATATTAAAACTATATTTCCAGGGTCAGCAGGGATTAGTGTTTTTACTTTGTATTTTAATTCATGATGTTTTTAATCAAATTAGTTAAGAATTCTTTTTATAAGTTCATGAGGAATATGTTTTCAGAGAATATCTTTTTGTAAGTCATATAGTTGACACATTATAGCTCACTTCTAACTGACCGAAAGAGAAAGAATAGAAAATTGCAAAACATGTGGTAGAATTTTTCTTATCATTTTGTTCCAGTTTTACATTCCATGTAGTAGAGAACAACTTAGAGCATGGGAATCTAAAACCATCATCAATATCCCCTCCTAGAGATTGACTTTTATCTCTAGTGTTGACTATAAAATTTTAAACTGACAGATAAATAAGTAGAGAGAGAAAGAGACAGATGGGGTGATGGGAGAGAGAGGAAAATATAATGTCCATTGAATGAATTACTAGCAAAATTTACAAGAACCGTGTAATAAATTTAAAAAAAAAATCACTAAAAGCAATGGTGGGAGGAATGCGAATTGATCTTCAGGAAAGGATTATTTAAGTGACCAGAGGAGCTAAATTAGCACACCACATATTAAATTTTGCCTTGTTCTGTGATAAAGAGAATTGAACAGCAAGTTTTGCTCTGATAATTTTGATTTGCAAATGTGTAATACACACTACTAAAGAAGCAAGTATATTCTCATTATTAGACTAGGTGTAAACGGCCTCATAATCTAGGAAATTCATAGTTTTCTCTTGGAACTGTTAGGTAATTAGATAAATGAGCACTTCAGGAAGATAAGGTGGAAGAGACAGAGAATGGTCTGGAAGATGGTGGTACACCCGCCTCCAGCATAAAGGGGCTTTACTTCCTCTAAATGAGTGCTAGCAAGAAACTGGTTAGAACCTGACAGCCACAACTACCTGAGAGTGACAAGGACCTAATCAGACATGACTCAGTGTTCATTGTAATATTATTATCATTGTGGTTTAGATTCCACCATGGGTTTTTCTGTGTGCATCATGGGTAATGACATATGCAAAAGGGGACAAATATGACTAAGCACTCCAGGGACAAGAGCCATCAATCAATCAAGAGACCACCTCTAAGGGAGGGTATAAGAGAAGGGACAAAGACCATTGTTATCCTTCCTCGGATCAGCCCACCTCCTGTTATTGGAGTTGTACTTTCCTTTTGCTAATAAAAATTTTAAAATATTTTGCTACACAGTGCATTCATCTCCCATCTGAATTCTTACCTTTCAGATAAGACAAGAACTGCAGTCTTCTCCCTTCCCCTTCTGGGGTAACCTACTTCGTAACTCTATACCAATTTTTCACTACAGATCAATCCATTATTAAAGCAAATTAAAATATAGCTTTTTTCCTTATAAATCATACTAGTATATATACTAGTAAATACTGTGTTTTAGCTTATTATTTTAATCTTAACTGTTTTAAGACACATTTCAGAAAAATGACATTTTCCCCCTGTGTTATTGCAAGACTTAGTTATAATATCTTCAATTTTAATCTGTATTATTTTATAATATTTAAAACTAGATCCATAGCAAAAGCAAGAGTTACTCTTATCTTTTGTTGATCAAACATTTTTAATGTAAATTAAAGGAGTATTTAGTTTTAACCCATACCGACTTTAAATAGCTCTTATTAATGTGGAGGAGTATGCCAGGCCATCAAGTTAGTAGATTAAAATGAAACAATGTTGTGTTTTTATATTATATCTTTGCTTATCTGTCTTTTAAAAATATTTCAGTCAAAATTTCAAGAATAAATGATAAACTCAGACTTTATGTTTCATTTTTAATAAAGTCAATGATCATTTATTAAGTAAACCATTAGATTAAAACTCAATAAAATCAGTAGCAATCTGCTAATTTTCAACTGCTGGTAAATTTTAGCCAGTTGGTGTAGCTTTGTCAATTCGACTGGTAAAATATATTTGCCTTTCTTTTATCTAATAACAATGTAGGTTTTCAAAAAATATTTTCTGTAAAAGACTGAATCAGCAATTTTTTCTCTGCTGTTGGAGAGTTAACTTCTGTACCTGTCATAAATATTTCACTTGTATATATTATGTATATGTATGTATTAACACTTCAAAATATCCCTTCCTTTTGAAGTAATTTATAACCTTACCCTCACCTCTTGCAAGTCCATCAGGAGGAATGAGACAGAGGTTCACTTTTAGTAGTCTTTTTTGTGTGTGATTTTAGTTTTTAATATGAGAAAAAAATTATGTAAGAAAAATCTGAATCCTAGTTTTGTTATCCATAAAGTAAGGGGCTGTATTGTATGATTCTTCTCATTGTTTGATTTAGTGATTAATCTACTAAAGTATATTCTCTTTTAATTGAAGTATAAATCATGATATATGGATGATGATACACTGCTTTTTCATGTCTGAATTTGAGAGCACTTCTTACTATAATGCCTCTATATATACAACAAAATTAAACATAGACTAAGTAACATGTTACTGAGAGTTACAGAACTATGTATCTATCATGAAATCCTAGTAATATCATAAAAGATTTAAAAAAATTTAATTTTATATACTCACTATGACAAAAATATTGAATTATAGCCCAATAATTCATGTTTCCTGGCTCTTATATCACTTATGCAGCATTTATTTATCAGATGTATTTTAAACATTATTTTGGTTTCTTTTCTAATTTTATGAATGCTATAAACCATGGTTTTTTAATATGGAGGTCATATAACTATATAACACAATATAAAATTTCTACTCATCTGCCAAAATTTACAAGGCATATAAAGTAAATATGTTCTGTAGGAAAGGATGAGTGTGATTATTAGGCTGAAAATACTCAAAGGAGCATAACTTGAATTCATGACCGTACAAATATCTTCAGTATTTTCATTTACCTTACATCCCACTAGGATCTGAAGGCAGTTTGTGTTAAAACTAAAGTAGTAAAAAATAAATTTTTCCAAAGAGAAGATAATGAATTATATAAATCCCATTTTAGAAATGTGAATTTCCCTTAAAACATATCACAAAACATGCACATAAAAAAAGAAAGAAAGAAAGAAAAGCCAGTGTCATCCAACAGCAATATCTAGAAGCCTCTAGGGATATTTATTAACCTCAATTACCCAATGGTGATTACTTGTTCCCTGGTAAAGAAACATGTAAGGCTATTTCAGGTATAAAACTCATTTGGAACTCATTTGAGGCATGTCAAGACGTGCATGAATCAAATGTAAATTCAGCTTAGGCTCAAACTGAAATCCCAATTGTATAAGGGAAAAAAAATGTATAGAATAAACTCAAATCTGAGCTTTCTAAAATTATAAATAAATATATTTTAGAAAAATATACTGATGACTTTTTTTTCTCACTTACTTATTAGAGGTCTAACTTCAACAATTTACTAAATCTTTATGTATTTTGATGCATTTATTACTAAAACAGCAGTAAATAATTAATTTATCACTTGATGTATTAATTGTACAAAATCCACAAACATTTTATCATCATTATTAGTCATAATTAAATGCTAATAAATATACTGTTTTATGAATGCTCTAGTTCCATTCCTTTTCCACATCAAAATTGACCAAATCAAAGTTAAGAATGTCCATTCATCAGAAGATACTATTAAGAGACTTAAAAGAAAACTACCAAGTGGGAAAAGATATTTATAGTATGTACACCCAGCAAAGCACTCAATAACAGAAGACAGAATTCCCAGATTGAACAAAATTTTGGAAAAGACACTTCAAAAAAGAGGATATTCAGGGTAATTAAGCCTATGAAAATGTTCTCAATATTATAAGTTTTCAAAGAATTATCAGTTAAAACCACTGTGAGATACCAAATGCACTATCCAGGCAGAAAGTACCAGAGGTTACGAACAATTAGAAAAATGGAAGTCTCTTATTCTTCTGGTGGATCTATACATTGGTATAAAACAGTTCAAGAGTATCTCCTATAGTAAAAATATGCACACACTGTAACCAACATTTTCATGTCTAGATATTTATCCAACAAAAGTGTATACATATATTTACAAAAAAGCACATACATTAAAAGATTCATGGCAGCAGTGTTATTTATATAATAGTCAAAACAGAAACTACCTAAATACACATCAATAAAATAAATGAAAATTGATATAGTCTCATAATAAAATATTACACAATGATGCAAATGAAGAAATTTTGACACTGGATGAATCTCAAAAACAGTATTTGGAGTGAAAAAATAGGCACAGAAGACTATATGCTATATGAGTCAAATTATATAAACTTCAATAACAAGCAAAATTATTATTTTAGAGGCCAGGATACTCATTATATTTGGAAATGGAGATCATGTAGTGACTGACACGGGATTAAAGAGGGTTTTTTGATTCAAGATAATATCACTAGATCTCATAGCTGGTTATATGGATCAATTTTTAGTTTGTAAAAGTCAACTGTACTCTACCCTTATGATTTGTGCAGAATTATGTTTTTATGTTTTATAAAAATGTATGTAGAATAACTACAATAAATAGAATAAAGTCTATCTTAAACAAATTTAAAGAGTATAGTCTTGATTATCAAATATGACACACTAAAAATACATTACAATTTTTAAAAATATGAAAATTTAATAGAAATAGACAAATAGTCCAATGGAAGAGAACAGAGAGCCCAGGGAAAGTTTTGCATAGAAAGGAACTTGACATATGTTAAAAATTGTACAGCAAGATTATAATGATAAAAGAACTGTTTAATCATTGTGTTTTTGGTTTGGTTTTGTTTTCTACATTTTTAAATTTGTTTTTAGAAAATCCATCAAATGAAGAATTTTATTCCTACCTTTTGGTCCAAATGGATTTCTAAAAGTGGAAAGTAAAATTATAAACTAATGAAGGGAAATATTGTAGAATATATTTGTAGCCTAAGGATAAGAAGTAATTCTCAGAACAATACCCTAAAATACCAAAAAACAAAAAAAAAACAAACAAACAAACAAAAAAAAAGGTATTGACAGAGATTTTCTCCTTGACCAAACTTTAGTTAGGCTTCTTTGAGCTCTCTGCTAGATAAGGCCCAACCTTTGGGCTTCCATGTCTGTCTTTGTATTATGAATGAAAAATATTGCTTAGCATATCAGTAAACAAAGGCTGTCGCAGCCATCAGTCCACTACAGTTGCCCTATACAGTGAGCCTTTAGGGAACTCAGGATGGAGATAAACTGAGCTGCCTGTTGTCAAAACCTCAGCCAGTGTAGCGCCTTGCAATGACGCATCCAGAATGGACTCGGGATGGGAAAGAACAGGGTACTGACTCTAGATAGCTAGATGCACATCAAAGGAATGATTTCAGTGAGCCCAAACCCTTGCATCCTCCCATATATTAAAAAAGTGCCAAATGTGAGGATAAAGAACCCTTCAAGACATAAGAGGAACTGTTCATCAACCAGCAACATTTATTGAGTGTGATACAAAGAAGAAAAATAAATATACTTCATAAACTTCACTCCATATTCATTAGGTATTCATTTCTTAACACAAAGAAACCCAAAATTAGTGTTTTGAAATAGCAACAAACATTGATTATCTCTAGTTTCTGTAGACCACGATTCAAATAAATTATAAAGGATATGGGTATGGCTTATATTTGCTTGACAAAGTCTGTGGCTCAATTATAATATATAAAAGCTTGGTCTGGAATAGTCTAATTCACTCACATGTCTGATAGATGATGTTGACTATCAGCTGGGAGTCTAGCTAAGTCTGTCAGGCAAAACACCCAGATGTGGCCTCTGTACGTAACTCAATTTTTCTCACAACATTTTGACTGTTTTAGGAGTACGCTACCTGAAATAAAATGAAAGAGAGAGAGAAAAAAAGTGCTGTTTGGAAGCCAGATTATCTTTTATAATCTAGCCTTAGAAATTAAGCAGCATCATTCTATTGGTTTTAGTTACAAAAGTCCACCAAGATTCAAGATTATATCCTACTTTTGGTGGAAGAATGTCAACATCACAATGGAAAAAAAAAAGGGGGCTTGGGATACGAAAAAGGAAATAAAGATGAGATCAGAATTTGATGAAATTCAAAAGAGAAATAAAGTAAAAACAATAAGAAAAAATGTGGTTCTTCAAAAAAACAATAAAATTTATAATCCTCCAGGTAAATTTGCTAAGAAAAAAGATATTGTCAGAATCAGGAAAGAAAACTAAGGCACCATTACAGATCCAAGAGTCATTAAAATAACAAAAAGAAATACTTTGGAAAAAAATTAAACCTACGATTTTGAAAACTTAAATTGGAACAATTCCTTGAAATAAACAAACTACCAAAGTTAACTAAAAATTAAATAGATGACATAAATGGCTCTAGGTCAATTAATAATACTAAGCTTATAATTAAATCCTTCCAAAGAAGAAACTAAAGTACCCAAAATTGCTTCATTAGGAATTTTCCCAAAGTTTTAAGGAAGAAATAATATGAAATTCACAAAACTGCTTCCAGAAAACAAAAAAAGATAAGCATATCCAAACTTATGAAGTCAGAATAACAGCCATGAATATCAAAGATATTACAGGAATTGTTAACTAAAGATCAACATGTCTCATAAACATAGACACAAACATTCTTTACAAAGCATTACCAAATTAAATCCAGCAAAATGTATAAATGATACTAATAGTAAAATAAGGTTGTCCCAGGAATGCCAAGATGGTTCAACATTAGAAAATCAATCTAAGAAATGACAATAAGAAGACTCTAAAAAGTAAAAGTCATATGATCATCTCAATAAAATACGAAAAAGTATTTCACAAAATTCAACAACTATGCAGGATAAACATTCCCATCAAACTGGGAATAACATTGCATCTATATAACCTTATAAAAAAAAATCTACAAAATCCTACTGCTCACATCATACATACTAGTGAAAAACTGAAAGTTTTCTCCCTAAGATCAAGAACACACAAGATTGTCCACTCCCACCACTTCCATTTAATGATGTAGTGAATGTACCAGGTAGTAGAATAAGGAAATAAATAAATATATAAAGGGCACAGAGCTTGGAAGAAATAAGTGTCTCTATCCTCAAATGATGTAGATATCTATAGAAAAAAATCTAAAGGAATCTTAAGAGTGCTTTAAAAGTTCTTGAACTAATAAGTTAATTTAATAAAGTTGCAAGATACAAGGTCAATAAAAATAATAATAAATTATATTTCTATATACTATAAAGAAGTAACTGGAAAGTGAAGGTTTAAAGGTACCATTTACAATAGCATCAAAACATAAAACATATAGTTAAATATCTAAAAATATGTGCAAAATATGTATGTTGAAAACTGAAAAACAATAATGAAACTAATTAAAATATACCTAATTAAATTCCAGGGATATAACTTGCAGTATTTTTGATACATTTTCATAAGCTGAGTCCGAAATTTCCAGGGAAAGGTGAAATAAATGTCATAGCCAAAACAGTTTTGAAAAAGAACAAAATTAGAGAACACTTACTACTTACCCTTAAGAATTACTATAAAGCTACAGTAATCCTGTCAGGGATTACTACTCCTATGTACTTGAAAAATACCCACAAGAAGGACTTGGCAAGTAGTTGCACACTGTCTCTATGAGTACGCTGTTTTGGATTCTAATCCATTGTGATATGAAGCCACTAAATGTTTGTTAGATGTTAAGCTCTTTTTTTCCTTATTTCCATCTGTAGCAGATTTTCCTGCTTTGCCTGTTAAGATAGCAGCTGTAGGTCTCTTAAGTCCTAGAGTTTTATTCAGGTGGCTTTGCAATTTCTGTTCTTTGTTGAACTTTAAAGATTTGATTATTTTAATTCTTTTTTTTCCTTTATTATGGAGAGGGTGAGATGTTCATGTTTTCTTTGTTTTTCTTAATTTTTCTCATAAATTTATATATTCCAACCAGAAGTACATAATGTGCTATTAGGCCAAGTTTTAAATCTAAAAAAAGTAAAGTGTTTTTCAGAAAGACTGTAATGATTTTTCTGTTGCCAATGAGTAACAGTAGACTAGGTTAATAGTGATATTCCCCGTATTTATTTTTAGTGCCTATCCTATATCAGGCACTATTATAAGCATTTTTATTAACACATGCACCAACTCATATAGTATCTATCAAATGAAAAAATAAAAGTTGTTAATTCTTTTCCCTCAGATTTACATGGTTTGTAAGTGGTAGAATTCATAGTTGAACACATGTGTTATAATTCCTGAGAGCCATTTATCTTCCAACTTTCTGCTTGATCAAAATCTGAAAGTTGAAACAAACACATTTCACATTTAATTCCATAACAGTGAGCCATACTTCCTTCCTTTTGGTTGTTTTTACTTATGGAAGTAATACATCTTTAAATAGGTGTACTTAGATAAAAATACATAAATGCAATCCCAGGTAAATACATTTTCATCATTTTATGATTCTGCCCCTCTAACAACAAGACTCCAAAGCTCAAATATTTAACCACAGTAAACAGAAATCCTGTCAAGCATTTGTGTGTGTCTGCATTCATTACTTTCACCTCAACTCCATCTACTAATTAAATGTATAGCAGAATTCTTACTTATGTTCTTTTCCTATGACACTTTGTTGCCAATAGAATGTCACTCCATTCTCATGCCTATAAATACGAGTTCCAAAATGTCATTTTTTAAAGGTCATTTTAGAGCTGTCACTCTGGATAGATGTACTTCCTTTCTTAAAAAGGTCAGGTCTGGTAGCTTTCTTAAAAGTATAGGGATTACATTTTTCTTAAATTCTTATATGCAAAACATGTTCAAATGAGCCATTTGAAAAGCTTAGATATTTTCATTATCCTTGACACATGTAATATATAAGAAATAGTTTCCATAAGTTATTATTTCATAATTTTCATGAATTCTTATGTAACTTTCTTGGTGAAACCCAAAGTTCACAAGTTGTATTGAATAGTACCATGAACTCAAGAACAATGATGTGTCCAAAAAATTTTGTCAGTATTAAATCAGAAATTCTGAAATTTTGCCAAAATTATTATTTAATAGTCTCCTTTTCTTCACAAGGATATAATTTAGTTTTAGGGAAGTGAAAAGAATTCATCCTTTGAGTTTCACTATGCACAAGTTTAATATCTTTACTTATAAATAAATGTTCACTTTATTTCCTAAGATTCATGGTTTTTAATGCTATTAATGTATTTAATTAGAATACTTTCAAAGCATAAGCAATTCTATCATCCAAACTTCTAATTTCACTGAGAATTCAATGAAGAATGTCATCAAAACTGTTTTAGGTTTACATATATATGAATACCTATGTCCACCTTCACATTCTGATCAATTCAAAATTGCTTCTCTCTCTGCTTAATTGTAACCACTAGGTTACATGGTGAAAGAAAAATGTATGTTATCTGTGGTTGGCAGAATTCTAAAAAGGTCACCTAAGATTCCTGGCCCCTGGTTATTCAAACGCTAATCTAGATACTCTTGTGAAGGAGTTTTGCCACTATAATTAAGGTTACTGTTTGGTTATTCATTTCAGAGATTATATATTTGAGGGCCTAATGTAATTACATGAGCCTTTTACAAATAAATTCAAACATGGAAAAGATTTAATATGCTGTTGCTGTTTTTTTAGATGGTGGGTCCTACAACTGAAAGAAACTGGATTTTATAGAAAGCCTGAATGAAGAGGATTCTTGGAAGTGGATTTTTTTCCAGAGCCTCCAGACACGAACCCTGCTTTGCTGACACATTGTTTCATCCTGGTGAGACCCTTGGTGGAGAAACCAGTCAAACCCAACTCTGTTTTAGACCTAAGAAACTGTGAGATTTAAAAAAAAAGTTTGTTTTAAGTTGCAGACTTTTTTTATAATTTGTTATGCAGCAAGAGGAAACCAGTGAAATATTTAATTCTATCAGTGTGACACAGTAGATAACAAGGCACAGAATAATTATTTAAGCATTTTGCTAGTTCCTTCCATCAGTTCATTGTAATTCTGTACTTATTGTGTTTGTCTCTTCTAATTATTATTTGGAATAATTCAGAGGTGGAATAATAGATTTTAATCAGATTGAGCTGGGATGTTCTAGATGCAATGGAAGTCATTTCATTCATCTTCTATGCTGAAAATTATTGTAATTTTAAAGCATGCTCATCAATTTATCTTATGTATTATGGCTATTGGCCCAATAAATCAGAAACTTAGATACTTATGTTTTACTACAAAGTTAAGTTATTTGAAAAGTATCTATTCTATAACTCAAAGGACTACAGCAGGCACTTGGCTTAAAATGTTATGCACAAAAGATAAGGTCCTGAATTAAATCATTTGATAAAGTTATTATAATAATAAATATATAAAAACCCCTATGAAGAAAATATATATAGTGTTGTGAAAGTATATAATATTGAATTGTTCCTAGTTTAGGGTTCAGGGTAAAGCTTCTTTGAAGAAATAAAATATTAAGCTGGCATTGGAAAGATGAGAAAGAACTGTGTAGATACAAAAAGGGAGAAAATAATTTCATACAGAGGGAACAAAGTGTGCAAAACTTGCTGGCAGGAGAAAGCTTAATTCCTTTAAGAAACTGCAAAAAGACCATTGCACTGAAGTGGTGAGAATGTGCCTGGGGATGAGGTTTGAGATTTATAAGCAGGATGTAAAATCACAGGACATTTTAATGTTTGTTAGGGATATTGGTATTCATCTTAAACAAAATGGAAGTAGTCAAATCAGAATTATTTTGGCAAAATTATGCTGAAATTTTAGAATGTCTGCTTTTGTTTGTGATTTGATACTATATTGAAAGGAGCTGGTTAGAGAAATGAAAAACTTGTAGGAAGGAATTGAAGTATTTGAGGTGAGGTGATGTTCAGTTGTACTAACATAGTAATGGTGAAATTAGAAAAAAGTACTTGAGTTTTATAGGTACTTGAAAGTAAATGGATATGACTTTCTGATATATTGAATATGCAAGTTCAAGGAATTCTTCATGATAATTTCTTTCATGATAATTTCTTCATGATATTTCTTTTTTAAATAACTGGATATGCAGGAGTGACATTTGATGAGACAGATAACAGGAAAAATTCTATTGACAGAGAAAATTAGAGGTGGCTTGGGACATACTGGATTTGCTGTTTTATTTGGGACATTTAGGTAAAATTTTCAAGTGGTGGGTTAGGCTTATTCAGAATTTTAAGTTGAAAATTGGTAATGAGAATCTGGAAGTTATTGGCACATGTATAATATGTGGGACTGTGTACATAAATGAGGAAATAGGACTCTATTCCCCTCTGTTTCTATACCCTACAGGAGAGGACCTGAGACTTGCTGTTGAGAATCACCCAGTGTTTAATGACAGAATAAAAGGTGAGACTAAAATAGGTTTACCAAAGAGATGGGAGAAAACCCAGTAGAGAGTGGAGTCATGAAAATCAAAGAGAATACATGCTTCAGAAAGGAGAAGGATATTAACATTGTCAAATGTTTCTGAGAGTTCAAGTGAGATAAAAAGAAAAGTATGGCATGAGATTTAAAAAAGTCACTGATAATTAGAAAAAGTAGTGTTCCATAGAATGAGATAGAAAATCATATCAGATGGGTTGAATAGTTGTTTGTATAAAGAAAAATTTCAGGGACTATTGATTCTATTTTGAGTAGTTGGTTGTGAAAATCTGTAGAAAATGTAAGTAGTAGTTGGCATAAATATGTGGTTAAAAATTACTCTACTTTCCTTTAAGATAAGCAAGATATAAAATATTTTTGAAATATTTTGAAATATATTGAATATAGAAAATAATGATATAATGGGTTCAATTATATAAGTGTTCATTCATTTGCATGTGAATATCCAGTTACCCTAAAAACATTTACTTCAGAAACTATCCTTTCCCCATTGTGTATTCTTGGCATATTCATTGAAGATCAGTTGACTGATTATGTGTAGGTTTATTTCTGGGCTCTCTACCCCATTCCATTGCTCTACAGATCTGTCTATGCAAGTACCATACTTTTTGATTACTGTAGCTTTATAATATATTTTGAAATCAGGAAGTGTGATTCCCTTATCCTTTTTCTTCTCTCTCAAGATAGTATTGGCTATTTGGGGTCTTTTGTAATTTATATGAATTTTAAGATTGCTTTTTCTATTTCAGTAAAAAATGCCATTGGGATTTTGATAGAGGATTCACTGAATCTACAGATCCCTTTGGGTAGTATAGATATTTTAACAATAACAATTCTTACAATCCTTAAACATGGGATGTCTCTCCATTTATCTGTGTCTGCTTTAATTTCTTTCATCAGTGTTTTATAGTTTCACCTCCTTAGTTACATTTAATCCTAAGCATTTTATTCTTTTTGATGCTATTGTATTACTATTACATTATTTTATATATATACATATAGTAATATAATGTATATATTATAAATTTATATTAGTTTATTGTTATTGCTTTCTAAATTTCTCTCAGATAGTTTGTTGTCAGAGTATAGATGCACAATTGATTTTTGTATGTTGATTTTATATCCTGCAACTTGGCTAAATTCCTTCCTTATAGTTTTTTGGAATCTTTAGAGTTTTCTGGGCTTCTTGCTACATGGTGGCCTTAGGGAAGTCACACTTCTGACCTGGTAGCTACTTTCCAAAAAAGATTAAGGAAGAAGTTCCAGTAATCAAACAGGCAACACCCAGAATGAACACTTTCACTGTATGTTATTATTCAAAGTGGCCACCAGCCTAAAACTATACATGTTCATTGCACATATACACATCTGTGTATATATGTTTTTCACGTGCATGTGTAGACTCACACACACACTACACACATACACACACACATATATATATAAATTTAATAGCAGTTTATGCATACTTCTCTATGTTTTATCTTCATTTTACTCAAGAATACTTGGTGGAAATCCATCCATTTTCTGACATATATATAATTAATTATTTTAAAAGCTACATAATATTCCACATTGTGGATATACCATAATTTATTTAAGCATAATCTTATGTTGAACACTGGCTTCACTCTAAGTTTTCCAATTGTGTTTCTGTATATTTTTATCACTACAAATGGTAAACATTACACTAAACATGCTTTACATAGGACTCTCATACTTGGTTTGTAGGTTGCTCTCTGGAAAAGGTGAAATATAGTCCATGTTCTACTCTGTAAATCAAAAGTTTGGCATCTGCTCTGGGGGATAGGGATACAGGGAAGGCATTATTTTCTGATGACAAAACTCATGTTGCTAGAGCAAACTGCTTCTATGTACATGAGGTAAGCAGAAATAATGCCCTCCCACACCTCACCACCTGTTTCCCCATTCTGTGTCTAAAATGACTATAATAATCTGGTATCTGTGAATATGTTTCCTTACCTGGCAAAAAGGATTTTGAAGATGGAAGTAAAGCTGCTAATCAGCTGACCTTAAAATAGAGAGATTCTCTTCAATTTTCCAGATTAACCCAGTGTAATCATAGGGTCTTTAAAAGTGGGAGAGACAGAAGAGTGAGAGAGAGGTGTGATTAGGGAAGAAAGCAGAGATGTAATATTACCATCTTTGAGGAAGGAGTTAGGGGTCTATGAGCCAAGGAATGAGGGAGCCCAGTAGGAGCTGCCAAAATAGAGGAATAGATTCTTCCTTCGAGCCTCCAGAAGGAAATGCAGTCCTACCCAAATACTTTAATTTTAATCCAGTGAGACCTCTTTCAGGATTCTGAGCTACAGAACTGTAAAATGATAAATCTGTGCTGTTTTAATCTACACAACTTGTGGTAATTTTCTATGACGTCAATAGAAAATCAATGCTATACATCTATCCTTAATAGTGCCTTTATTATTATGAGCCATATGTCACAAAAGTGGGATTGCTAGACTAGATAATTTTTTTATTTTTTTAATTATACATTTTTAAAAGTTACCTTCCACTTATAATTATTACAAAATATTGGCTTTATCCTCCATATTGTATAAGATATCCTTAAGCATATTTTACACCCAATAGTTTCTATTAAAAATAGAGTATTTTTAATTTCCTTACTAATTACCTAGACTTTTGATTCCAACAACTTTCAGGATTCCTGGCTGAAATATGTCTCTAAAGAAGTGAAAGACAACATGCTTTTCATTATAAATGATGTTCCAGAAGATCTGAAGCTGATAGACTATGATTGGAATGAGAAATCCCACTTCTGAGTCAGCATTCTCAGGCAGCTGTTCACTGACTTGTGTTTGGCATATGAGAATTAATTGTTTTTCTGTAAATAAAAAAATCACCATCCTTGTATGTTACTTAAGAATGTAATGATTAACACAATTAAAAATAAAATTTTAAATAACATAGTTGTTTGTAACTTTTGACGTGGTAGGAATTTCAAGAAACTTAAACCTCAAATATTATTTACTTTAAAATGTGAAAATATCTCAATTACCAAAATATATGTACTACTGTACAATTTTATAGTGGTGCTATTCTTAACAATGATCAGTGCTTATAAATGATTGTCTATAGAGTATTTATCTGTGCATTCCCAAAAATAAAATATGAAACTCTTGCATGAATAAAGTTATATGATAGATGTAATTTGCAATGTGAAATTATAATGTAAAGTGCCATTTTTAACATTTGTGGATTTTCTTTGCAAAGAAATTAAGAGAAATCCTGAGAATCCTTCATCATTGTGGCATTTTTTTCAGTCTCCAATGATGTGAAAATTCTATTTTTATTTCACCTAAACATTTTGAGATTTACAAAATACAACTCATGTTTTCCCTGTATATTTACACCAAAGATAAGTACTCATAAATGGACTTTTGTTTGGTAGCAATTAAAGACAAAACACTGTGTTCTGCTTTCCTTCATAAATGTGTTTACTCGTACACAAGAACAATACTAATCATTCTTTTGTAGGGTATTCTTTTCTTATCCTAAGAGTAATTGATTAAGTTTCCTGATTCAGTTTTGTCCTCTCACTATGACAGTTTTAAAATGATAGTTTTAAAACATTGACATGTTTAAGATAAGCAGATGCTATTTTTCTTATTTTTACATGTTTTCAGTTTTTAGGTTTTTTTTTTTTCCCCCTCTGATACCTGATTTAAGACTAGGTAGGAAAACTATATCCTCAAATTCATAAATTGTATGTCTAACAAAGTTCTGATTGATGCTTCCATTTATAAATTTGTCTAATTTATTTATTTAAGATGCAAATAATTAATTGGGGAAGATTTTTATATTGACTGATATACTTTAATTTTGCATTTTTAATTGTATGTATGGTATCTGTGTGTGAGGTGTTTATATGTGTGACTATAACATTAGATACTTGAAATTAATATTGGAACCATAAAATATCCCAATATTTGGTACTATGATCAATGTGAACTTTTTAAATTAATATTGGTACATAATTTTTCCTTTTCTATTAATTCACAATTCTCTCATTCTTAAAACTTTCAGTTTTAAAACAAAATATTCAATTAAATATGAGGTTCAAAATCTGAGATTCAAATAGATTAGACTTTTTTTATGCCAGAGATGAAAGCTTGGTTACCCTTCTCTTGTTTTAATTACTCTTCAAGTATAAAAAAGAGTTTGTTATTTAGAGTTAATATTTTCATATACTTAAAGTAATACAGATTTCTGTTTATTTATTTTAGCTAAAGCATACTTTGACATCAAATCCAAATATTGTTTTTGCAAGCTGGAAAAAAATCAAGCCTCAGCAAAATTATTGCTTTGCCAAAGGTTAACAAATAGAAACATTTACAAAGAATTGATTTAATTTCATTACTTTTACACGTGAACCTCATTTTAGGCAAACTTAATATAAGTAGTACTGAAAAAACACTGAGTTTAGAGAACCGCTATTAACCCTAGAATATGTATATAGCATTTAAAATTGAATTTGTTTTGCTCGCAGTTTTTCAGGCTCCTGACTTTTTTGCTTCAGGTACATCACCTTCAATTAGATCTATTTTTAAACTAATTTCATAGCTTATTGAAATATGAATATCATTTATTTATAATATTTGCAGATGATTATATGGAATCTGATAATGCCATTCTATTTTATTGTGATTTAGTAACATTTTAATAACTTTTTTATGAACATTTTACTTCCAGAGCTAGCAGTCTGTGAGCTTGTGTATGCGTGTGTGTTTAGAAAAGGCAGTGTGCATATATTACATGGCAGTGTTTGCATTTAGGTAACATGGACTAAAGAATGCAGGATCATGAGTAAGGACACACTAATCCTTAATCAAATTTTTTACAAAGCTCAAAGCAAATGCTTAGATGCCAGCTTCAAAGCACCCAGGACCATCAGAAACCAAATCCTCCAGAATCCTAGCCTTTAAAAACATAATTCATAGTCAGAAGAAATTATAAATAGGCTTAAGAATTAAATCAAGGCATATTTTCTGGTTTATAGCTTTCTAAACAAAACCAAACCAAAATAAAACAAAACAAAGCAAAAACCTCCAAATGTTGTTCATAGGCTAAAAAAGAGACTTAGAGGCAACAATAAACAAATTAACTGATATCTGGATGAACCAACATACTGGCCAAGAATGAAAGACAAATTTCTATATTAACCTTCCCAGTGTCTAGTTATTGAAGGAATCTCTCTGAACAAGCACTCAACATTTAGAGGAATAATATTTCAATTAAAGTTTTAAATGGTAAGGGATAATTAATATAACCATATTACTAAAACTCCAAGAACAACAATCATCAGAAAACATCAAAAACAATGTTGGTATACAGTCTTTGTTAGTAACCAAGGATATTCATGTCAGTTATTTATTGTTTTAAAGACTACGTAACTTTTGAAGCACAAGACATAAGAAGAATATTCAATATGTATAAAATTAGTAAAGTACATAATCTCTTTCAACCGCATTTTGCTTATGTGTTAGCATCATGCAAAAATACAAGGAATATGACACTGACCAGAGATTCAAGAAAAGGGGGATATTAATGGAAAACCAAGATCTGAAACATCCCATCCTACAGGGAAATAGTGGAGCACCACTGACAATGCTCTGTAAAGATTTTTCCTATTTGTAGAGTCCCTGCACAGGTGGACTTATTTTGCGGCTATCTACCTGATGCTTCAGAATGAAGAATATGGCTTCAGGATGAGGCAGCTGATTCTGGGAGAGTCGCCAGAGGGAAATCAAATTTCCCTTGTGGGAATTGTTGCCTGTGCAGTCTCAGATGTATAAAGAATTCTTCAGCTAAAACTTTTCTTAGAGCCAGTCTTTTGCCCTTTCCCGATAAAAGCAGTTCTCTACATTAAATGCACATTTATGCACTAAATAGTATTATAACTACAGATGAGTTTTTCTTTTAAGAAAAAGTAAGGAATATGCAACCTTATCAAGTTTCCAGTGTGCAGACTCTATCAGTGAAGAAAAGAAAAAGTTCTTGTTAAAAAATATGTACTGTTGTTTATGATCCAAATACTGTGGACACTTGAAGTACATGTGCTTTTGTAATTATTGACTTTGGTAAAGTTATCATTAAAAAAATAAAATAGCGTGGCCATAGACATAGAACATTTTGTTTTTGGGCATCAACCTCTAATTAGTGTCAAGATGTTGTTTGTGACATAGCACATTCATATTAAAGTGATACAGAATACTTAATTTTGAAATAAGCACTTCTATCAGTGTATCAATGTGATATGTGCAGGCTACAGGCCTGATGTGCTATCTGCAGCAAGAGAACACTTACCAGGTTTACAGTCCACCTTCTTCTGTGAAGTGAGTGCAGAGCA
This sequence comes from Camelus ferus, assembly GCF_009834535.1. Taxonomy (NCBI): domain Eukaryota; kingdom Metazoa; phylum Chordata; class Mammalia; order Artiodactyla; family Camelidae; genus Camelus; species Camelus ferus. The sequence goes on from NC_045709.1 coordinate 63,746,045, forward strand.
ATACATGTCACTCCTGAATAAGGCTCTGAGAAGTGGTAGATTCATGCCCATTCTTGCCTAATTGCTAAATAAGAAGACTTTTTGACTTTGAAGACACATGTGGCTATCTTCCCTAACTGTCTTAGGAAATGCCTTATTGTTTTATATAGATCTCCAAGACAACACCATGACTCATTAAAAAGTGTGGGATTCTTGCCTGAAACTAATTATAGTTGTTATATTAAGTTAATTACTGAACCGTTGTATTCTATGAGGAATAAAAGAAAAACCATGCAACACATGTAGGCCTGCTTCTTTCTACGTGAATCCACATGAATTGATAGTTTGATGTGTATTCTTTAGCTGAAACAAATAAAAATTTAAAGAGGGAGTTTATAGTCTTTGGTATGAATGAAGGAAATATTTCTCTTACCAATGCAACATTTAAAGCATGCAATAATGAAATATAAATCCCTAAAGGAATTAAACACAGGCAGATGATCAAATTACAGCCATATCCCATGATAGCTTAGTTTCTATGTTCTGCAAAATTAGAAGTAGTATACTTGGACTTCAACAGAAATATTTTCCATAGACATAATATAGACACAAGTAAATAGCTTCTCCTGCCGTGCAACTGATTACATTATGGACTTACTTTAAATTAAAAAAATTCATTATGAATGTTTGTCACTTCTAATTCAGCAACTATAAACAACCATAAACAATTTTGATTAAAAACAAAGTTTCCAAATCTAGTCTGTATGATAATACACAAAATTGCTTGAGACACAAATTAAAGAGAGCAAATATGTCCCATTAGCATATACCAAAAAAATGCAATAATGACAATGGCTATTTTTTAAAGCCATAGACTCAAGCCCTAACTCAAAGTTTTAAATTTGGTAATATTTCACAGAATCATCTTGAGTTAACATACACCATACACCTCCTACTGAACTATTTGTTTATGCTTGATTTCATAATTTATTACAAATTAATATAGTAAATCAAAATGTTACTTCACAATTTACAGGCACCTTTCTATGCACTAATTTTATCATTTTCATCCTCACAGTAGCCATGTGACAAAATCATGTATGTGAGTTTGATTATGGAAACTGAACTCTGAGGCTTGAACTGTCTCATCCATATACCTCAGCAACAATCTCTCTCTCCTGCTCTCTGTCTCTATCTCTGTCACACACACACACAACCACTTTTGCACAGAATAGATAAAAATGAAAATAAATCTTCCCGGTTTAAAAGCAACAATGTATTTCCTCTCATATTCTTGTAAAGCTTTTTAATCCAAATTTGGATAGCTTGTCAGACAATTTACAGAATCAAAAAATAGTTACAAGCCCACACCTGATGCTACCTAAGCAGAAATGGAAGGACCTAAAGTTAATGATGTGAACACAACACAACTGAAACCAAATATTGGGATATGAAGGGCATTTTATGTGGAGGGGAGAGCAAGCTGTCCCATAGAATTCATTTATCCTCTCTTTCATTTGGTAATAAAAAACCTCCTGCCTTTGAGTGTTAGTTGGATACTTGATCGTCCAGTCCACTTAGAGTATACATTTTCCAGCTTCTCTTTCATTAGCTACATCCTTGTGGATACGTTTTGAACAGTGGAATGGGAATAGAAATAATGTGTACAAATTTAAGTTCATATTTTTTATGAGAAAATAGATTATATTTTACTTTTTCCTCTTTCCTGCTACAGGAAGTGGTAATAATTGGAGTAGCCACCTTAAGTTCAGATATGGAAGCCATATGATGAAGATGAAGGACACTCTGCTAGCCTGGATGTCTGAATGACCACGTGGATCAAAGTTATAAATCCATCCTTGACCCCTTGCTTACTTCTGGAATCTTACATGAGGGAGAAATAAAATTCTATCTTATTTAACCTCATTATTATTGGATCTCTTTGTAAGGGCAGTTTTACTAATACACTGCCCACTGGCCCAGCTTTATTTAATAAAAGAACATTTTCTAAAGTCTTTTGAAGTCAGAATATTCACTATCATAATCAACACTCATTATTTAGATATGCAAATTTAACAAGTTGAAACAAGAATATGGGTAGCCTGTGCATATGGTAAAGTTGTGTAGTGCTGGGTTATCAAATATTTTATAAACATTACATTATTTATAAAATGATCTTTAATATTATCTTGCAGATGCTATTTATAATTAAAGCATCCTTCAAATGTAACTCTCAATTAAATCTGATGTTCTAATGGCAGAATAAATGCCTATTCAGGAAATTCACTATCTATCTCAGTTTACAATGAACTTTTAATAAACTATGTAAGTAATAAGGCAGAGTTATATTGACAACAGAATCCACATGGAGAAGTATAGAGGAGCTAATAAGCAATATTTGTGAAACACCAACAATGAGTAAGTATTCTTCATAAGACATTTTATTTAATTCTCAAAAAAATCCTCATAAGGTTTCTATTCTCATGGACCCTCTGCTTTTAAGGACCTCTCTAATATGGATGGCTGCCTCTCTGCCAATCCTTGTCAATTATCTTTGTCCCAAAGCCTATTCTTAGAGTAGAAAATCTCAACTGATTGCCTGGGCAACCCCTTAATCTATGCCTTCTCTTCCTAAGTAGAAGAAATAATTGAATTGTAGGTTGAAGGATGCAGTTTTTGTCGTACACTCAATGCTTGTGCATTATTGGTTGCAGGCGAGTCTAACAAAAGAGCTGACCTTGGGACTCCCTGTATTATATGGAGACAACTTTCTTGAGGGTAAATATAGTAGGTACATGTTTGACTCTGCTTTCAATTTTATTCAGATCATGACTAATAATGATATAGCTTAGCATGGGGAGTTGTAGAAAAGTCTTCTTCTTTCTTGAAAGTAATCATGTTTATGAGTAAGTGTACTTGAAAATCACTTACTCACTGATCCTTAGAAAAGGAAAAATGTAAACTTCTTATAAGGGGTTGGGTAAAGTCACTAAACTTACCCTTCAGAGCATACCTTTTTTCACAACTTGAGTCCTGGTAGCTTATTTCTGAGCAAGAGGAGAAGTCTCAGTGAACATATGTCATCTAGTAAATCCATGACAACTGCTTCTGAAAAAAGTTTTTGGATATTGCAGTATCTGATGATAAAAAAATATCCATTCATCCATATAGAAATGTAACTGAAAGTCTCTGGAAAAGAACTATTCATAGGCCTATGTCCAGATCCAAGTCTTTCATAACATAAAAGGATTTTCTATAAACATTACCAAACAATCCCTTAGAACACTGTCTCAAAAAAGAATACACATAGAGGGATGTCACTGTCATTTTAACTCAATGGAAAGATTACACAAAGTAATTTTTAACTTAGTTAACCTAATAACATTGTTTTGCTATCTCTCATGGACCAGTATATAGATGAGATTATAATTGCATGAACATGATTCAATATTTTGGATTATTGCTATCCTGTAATCACTTTAGCCATTAATTCAACTATACATGTATATGCACATTGGGTGTTTATATATCACACCACACATGCAGACAAAGGGAAAAGGGGAGTTATTTTTGTTCCTTTTACTTGTTAAAGGACTTTTAGTGTCACAAGTCTCAACTTCTAGTTGTGAGTTACAGTCTTGGTATTTTTAAACTAACTTTCACAAATATATATATATATAATGGTTTCCTTGGGCTAATCATTAACCTTTAAGTAATATTTCAATGCATTTCATTTATATATATATAATATATAATATAATATATATATATATAATGTTTATTTCAAATTTTTAAACTAGATTTCTTGTTTATAGAAACCAAGATTATTGCATTGGATAATACTTAGCTATATTTTTCTTATACTTAAAGAAATCAATAAAATGTTATTATATGCCACTAAAAAGATCAAGAAAATGAATAAAATTCATATTTTACTGTATTGAGACATTTATATTTCCAATAGTAAAATGAGAATTTCTGGAATATTTGGTGAAAACTGCAGAGCCAGTAATATTTTGCTTTTTAAGAGCTGAATACACACTGACTATTTTTTAAAAGAGATATTTTGTAGGTAAAATTTAATTCCTTTTGGTCTTTTATCAGTTGCACTGATGATAACAATGCCTGATGATACTGCTAAAAATGAGATTTCATTAAAAATGCAAGAACTCTATGCATAAGCCACATTATCCACACACAGGTTTTGATGTCAATCATCTTTTTTATGATTGCTAAGATAAGTAGAATTATATTTTGCACAAGTTTAGCAACAGTTGAATCTTGTACATCAGAAAATAACAAATTAGCATCATTTATCATGTATCAGTTGCAGTTGAACAATTTTGCAGATGGCATTTCTGTGGTTGTTGAAATTCTACAGAGCTTGAGAAAAGCCCAGCTTAATAGAATTTTATGTTTCTGGTACTCCATTCCAAACTTTACCTTATAATCACTAGGGACATACACTTATTTAATGAATAAACTATTATTTTTTTCATGAAAGCAAGTATTTTGATATATAAAATATCTGGTCATAGCTGAAAATGCATACAATTAGATTTTTTTAAATATAAAAACATTACTAACAGATCTGGCACTTCCTAGCAATTCTTATAATAGTATAGCCATCCAGTTCTCTATCATTCTTGTTATTTCTTGTTACAACATATCAGAAATATAAATTTATAATTTTATTCTAATGGCAATGTAAAATATGCTGGTGAGTGATATAATGCTGGTGAGTGATGTAATATGCTGTTTTTTTTTTTATGCTGGTGAGTGAAATAATAGGGTTTAAATTTTAAAGGAATTACTTGCATGTTAGAATATTGATTACAAATGGAAAAAAATTGAGAGGAAAAACAAGAGAAAATTCCAATAGCCCAAAGGCAGTAAAAATAGTGATATGGACTAGAGTCACTGCAGGAAGCCATGAAGTAAAAAAAGACTCAAGGTACATTTTAGAACTAAGATTGAAAACATATGGTGATGTATATGGTTTAAGTGAAAAGGAGGAATAAAGGATGAATCCTGTGATTCTTCTGGTCTGAAAAAGTAGATGGACTATGGGCTTAATTTCTAAATGAAGAAGATTTCATGAAAAACCTTTAGGAGAGGAAGCATATGAACCCAACATTTCTGTTTTAGACAACATCAAATTGAGATAATAGTTAAATATTCACTCAATGGTGTAATTTAGGCAATTAAATATAGAAGTCCAGAAAAGGAGGTCAGGGCCAAGAAGACAAATTAAAAAGTCAATCTTATGTAAGTGGTATTAAGTTCATTGAAATGACAGAAAAAAACTTATGGCAAAATACAAATAGAGAAAAAAGTCCCAAGAGTAAGAATATGTGGGGGCAAACATTTAGCGCAATTGTACACAAACAGACAAACAAAAAATATGAGGCGTCATGGAAACCAAAAAAGGAAAGTGCATCAAAAAGGAAATCTACTGTGTGAAATATAGTGAATAGTTGAGTAAAATGAAGATACAGTAGTATCCAGGTAAAAGGCAAATGAAGGTCATTGTTAACCAGAGCAAATTCACCTGGGTGGAGGGTTTTAAAGAATATAGGCCTGTTTTTAAATGATGGATGGATTACACATTTCTATGTACTTTTTGTACAAAGTTTTTTGTAACACTATAGTAAAGAGAATAACCATACAGGAAAGAGGAAGACAACTAAAAAGCATAGTCATTAAGCTAGGACACAGGGACATACTCCTAACCACAAGCTGAGGGATAAATATTGGAGGTTTTCAAGGTCCTTTTTTTCTGTTGGGAGGGAAATGTACCAATATAGAACATAGGTCTATAAATGGTAGATCTTTTAGTCACTCATCTACTTTGCAGTTAACAGTGATAATTTTACTTTTTTTCTGATTTTTTCATTGAGTAAGAAGAGTAGTCATCAGCTAAAAGTAAATAGTGGGAGAGGACAGAAGGAGATCTGGGTTAAGAAGAAAGGCATAAGATAGCTTTCTCAAGAGAGGAGAGGATTTTATTGGAAAAGTATATGAGAGTGACAGGTAGTATAATTTGACAACTCACGTTTTGTGATCATAAACTTAAACTAATCCACCTAACTTATAGGAGAAAATTTCTGAGTTGGACTTAAGAAGTTCTCTATCATGCATGATCAGTATGATCTACCAGTCTTAGCTTTGAAAATTCTGTGTTCTACATTTATAAGACTTTGACAATTTCTACCACCTTTAATTGCTTCATCAGATATTTGTAGACAGGCTAATAGATGAACAATATCTCTATTTTTTTAATGCTGCATCAGTTAATCTTATAAAGACATTTTAAGAAATAATTAGACATGGACTTAAATTCAAGTTAATCAAATGGTCAAAAAGCATATGAAAAGGTATCCCACATTAACAGTTGTCAGAGAACTGTAAGTTAACATAAGATGATACCACGACATATCCAACAAATGGTTTAAAGGAAAGAGAGAAAAAAAGACATGTTGATGAGTATATGGATCAATTGAAACTCAAAAACATAGCAGGTGGGAATGCAAAATGGTACTACCATACTGGAAAACTATTTCAGCTACGTTTTCTTGGCACTAATTCTGAGATATTCCAATTTCATAAGTATTGCTATTGTTGAACATGCAATTTAGAATTGAGAAAATACATTAAAATAAACTATATTTGCAGTCATTGTCAGAGCTGGAGAGAAAGGAGAGAGACAGCTCAGTGGCAGATTCAAATCTATTTTTGGAAAACCTGCAGAGGGGATCTCTAGTTAGACTGAAGCATGCCCTCTGCCTACAGTCTTTGAGAAAGACCTGCAAAGGAAGTTCTCCAGGCGGACTGGAGCCCGTTTTTCTGCTTACAGGCTTGGTCATTTATCCCCATGGGTGGGAGCTGATTGGTGGGTTCTTATGCAAATGAGGTGTACTGAGAGGTAAGTTTAGATTGGTGGAGATAGTGAAAGAGTTGTGTCTGAAAGACAGAGGGGCTGGGATAAATTTTCCTCCAGTAGTCTTCATGGGTGGGAGAAGGGGAGAAGTTTTTATGAGGCAAGGCAACTGCTGATTGGTGGGTTTTGCAGAAGGCAGAAGTTGTTGCTTGCTGCAGGCTCCACGTGTCCAGAGATTGGATCAGTGAAACGAGCGGTGGATTGGGGAAACGGAGGTTTGTTGTATCTATCAGTCATGGTAAACCAACCATATCTGGAGAAACTATCAAACTCATAAATTTTTTTGGTTTTCTAGCAATAGATCTTTACTTAGATACATATGGTTAATGTTGGGCCACTAGCAGTTATTTTCTTCCTTGTACCTTATCCCATTGGCTAAGTTTGCACTTCAACAGGGAATCAATTTATTAACTATGATTTTGGAATTGGAACTAAAAAAATCCCATGTCTGATTAATGTTTAAACACAGGGTATACCACATTGAGATACATATAATTTTTTTTCTTTAAGACAGAATCAGAAAATGAAGTTCTGCAATGAGTGAGAAAACAAAAACCAAAACAAAACAATGAAACACATGCATAGATGTGTAATGTAATGTGATGCTGGTTGTATTGAAACCAGTTCAGTTTCCAGCTTTAGTCTATTCAAAATTCAGTTTGGTTATCTTTGTCTGCAAATAAAAGATTATTATTAACTTTTAATATATTTTTATTGAATTATAATCAGTTTATAATGTCGTCTCAGTTTCTGGTGTACAGCATAATGCTTCAGTCACATAGAAACATACATATATTCATTTTCATATTCTTTTTCACCATAAGTTACTATAAGATATTGAATATAGTTCCCTGTGCTATACAATATAAACTGATTGTTTATCTCAAAAGATTATTAGTAACTGTACGTATGCAGAAATGGAGAAATCTGAGTATGAGTCACTTAAGGTTTATGAAAGGGAGGAGAAATCACTCAATGTATGTTAAGCAGAAATGTATGCAACAATGGGAATTTAGATACTTACAGATTTGTTGAAAGGGCTGAAGTCTATGATCACTGCATGACTACAGTATTCAGGGAAACATCATGAAATATCTAATCTGAAGGTCAGAAACATCTTACTACTGATTCTGCTATGGTTATATTACATAATCATGAGCTAATAAGTAGATATAAAAATGTGGAGTCTGGCCACTGAAAATGCTGTTCAACACTCATACGTTTGTGTCCTTACTTGATAACATCAAACTAATGGCTGTAACCTCAACTTTGCATTCCAAAACTCACATGTGAGTATCTTAAGAGAGAAAAACAGTTTATTTAAGGACCCTTATTGTATAGATTAAAATATATAATTTTAGATGTTTAAATTTAGTAAGTAAAAGAAGGATACTTTGGATATTAAGAAACCAATCTATAGTGTTTATTACATATGTGATTAAGGGAGTCTTATTTGCTGTTGGAAGTCCTGCCTGTCTTGTGAGAATTTGGATAATCACTAAGGGCAAATAAAAATTGAAAAAATTTTCCATGCTAGGCAAAATGGTATAAGTGTGATCTTTGAATCACTTTTTTTCTCTTTAGACATTCAGCAGTTAAAAAAGACCAATATAAATAAATAAATAAAAGAAGGAATCTCTGCTGCTTTAGTTTGCATAATCTAATCAGACGGGTATATGTTAATCAAATGTGCTGGAAAATATTATTAACATTTTTGAAAATATCAGAGAGGGATTGTACATGGTACAGTTGTTATAAGGTCACATAATAAAATATTCTATTTCAGGGAGGGCTTCCTTGAAGAAATAACAAGTTCACAGAGCTTTGAAAAAAGAGATGAATAGAAGTCGAAGCCTAGGAAATAACATATGTAAAGACCCCAAGGTTTTGGATCCAGTTAGGCTTGCTCATGAAAACTAATTATATGTATCTCTTTTCAACTCTACATGTCTTTTATAATTTTTCCACCTTTATTATGATATAATTGCCATATAGCATTGTGTAAGTTTGAGGTATACAACAAAATTATTCAAAATATGTGTATATTGTAAAAAGATTACCACAATCATGTTAATTAACACATTTATCACCTCACATAGTTACATAGTTACAATTCTGTGTGTGCATGTGGTAAAAACTTTTATTAATTAATGATAATCATTTTACAATGTTGTGTCAAATTCCAGTGTAGAGCACAATTTTTCAGTCATACATGAACATATATATATTCATTGTCACATTTTTTTCTCTGTGAGCTACCATAAGAACTTGTGTATATTTCCCTGTGCTATATATATAATCTAATTTATCTATTCTACAATTTTGAAATCCCAGGCTATCTCTTCCCACCCCCCGCACCCTTGGCAACTACAAGTTTGTATTCTATGTCTGTGAGTCTATTGCTGTTATGTATTTATGCTTTGTTTGTTTGTTTTTAGATTCCACATATGAGCTATCTCATATGGTATTTTGCTTTCTCTTTCTGGCTTACTTCACTTAGAATGACATTCTCCAGGAGCATCCATGTTGCTGTAAATGGTGTTATGTTGTCATTTTTATGGCTGAATAGTATTCCATTGTATAAATACACCATCTCTTCTTTATTCAGTCATCTGTTGATGGACATTTAGGCTGTTTCCATGTCTTGGCTATTGTAAATAATGCTGCTATGAACATTGGGGTGCAGGTGTCATCCTGAAGTAGGGTTCCTTCTGGATATATACCCAAGAGTGGGATTCCTGGGTCACATGGTAAGTCTGTTCCTAGTCTTCTGAGGAATCTCTGTACTGTTTTCCACAGTGGCTGCACCAAACTGCATTCCCACCAGCAGTGTAGGAGGGTTCCCTTTTCTCCCCAGCCTCTCCAGCATTTGTCATTTGTGGATTTTTGAATGACGGCCACTCTGACTGGTGTGAGGTGATACCTCATTGTAGTTTTGATTTGCATTTCTCTGATAATTAGTGATATCGAGCATTTTTTCATGTGTTTATTATTTATTTCTATGTCTTCCTTGGAGATTTGCTTGTTTAGGTCTTCTGCCCATTTTTGGATTGGGTTGTTTATTTTTTTCTTATTAAATCGTATGAGCTGCTTACATATTCTGCAGATCAAGCCTTTGTCGGTTTCACTTGCAAAAATTTTCTCCCATTCCATAGGTTGTCTTTTTGCTTTATTTATGGTCTCCTTTGCTGTGCAGAAACTTGTAAGTTTCATTAGGTCCCATTTGTTTATACTTGCTTTTATTTCCTCTAGGAGAATATTTTTGAGATGTATGTCAGATACTGTTTTGCCTATATTTTCCTCTAGGAGGTTTATTGTATCTTGTCTTATGTTTAATTCTTTGATCCATTTTGAGTTGATTTTTGTATATGGTATAAGGGAGTGTTCTAGCTTCATTGTTTTACATGCTGCTGTCCAGTTTTCCCAACACCATTTGCTGAAGAGACTGTCTTTATTCCATTGTATATTCTTGCCTCCTTTGTTGAAGATTAGTTGACCAAAAGTTTGTGGGTTCATTTGTGGGCTCTCTAGTCTGTTCCATTGGTCTACATGTCTGTTTCTGTACCAGTACCATGCTGTCTTGATGACTGTAACTCTATAGTATTGACTGAAGTCTGGGAGAGTTATTCCTCCAGCCTCTTTCTTTCTCTTCAGTAGTGCTTTGTCAATTCTAGGTCTTTGATGGTTCCATATATATTTTATTATGATTTCTTCTAGTTCTGTGAAATATGTCCCGGGTAATTTGATAGGGGTTGAATTAAATCTGTAGATTGCCTTGGGCAATGTGACCATTTTAACAATATTGATTCTTCCAATCCAAGAGCATGGGATATCTTTCCATTTTTAAAAGTCTTCTTTAATTTCCTTCATCAATGGTTTATAGTTTTCTGTATATAATTCTTTCACCTCCTTGGTTAGATTTATTCGTAGGTATTCTATTACTTTGCGTGCTATTTTAAAGGGGATTGTTTCTTTACTTTCTTCTTCTGTTGATTCATCGTTAGTGTAAAGAAATGACACTGATTTTTGAACATTAATCTCGTAACCTGCTACCTTGCTGAATTCTTCGATCAGCTATAGTAATTTTTGTGTGGCCCTTTTAGGGTTTTCTATATATAGTAACATGTCATCAGCATATAGTGACACTTTTACCTCTTCTTTCCAATTTGGATCTCTTTTATTTCTCTCTTTTGTCTGATTGCTGTGGTTAGGACTTCCAAGACTATGTTGAATAGGAGTGGTGAGCGTGGGCAGCCTTGTCTTGTCCCAGATTTTAGTGGGAAGCTTTTGAGTTTTTCACTGTTGAGTACTGTGCTGGCTGTAGGTTTGTCATATATAGCTTTTATGATGTTGAGATATGTTCCCTCTATACCCAATTTGGTGAGAGTTTTTATCATAAATGGGTGTTGAATTTTATCAAATGCTTTTTCTGTATCTATTGAGATGATCATGTGGTTTTTGTCCTTTCTCTTATTGATATGATGCATTACATTGATTGATTTGCGTATGTTGAACCATCCTTGTGTCCCTGGGATGAACCTCACTTGGTCATGATGTGTAATATTTTTTATGTGTAGTTGGATTTTATTTGCTAATATTTTGGTGAGGATTTTGGCATCTATGTTCATCAATGATATTGCCCTATAATTCTTTTTTTGGTAGTGTCTTTGCCTGATTTTGGTATCAGGGTGATGGTGACTTCATAGAATGAGTTTGGGAGTATTTCTTCCTTTTCAATATTCTGGAAGAGTTTTAGAAGGACTGGTATGAGTTCTTCTTTTTATGTTTGGTAGAATTCTTCAGTGAAGCCGTCCGGTCCTGGATTTTTATTTATAAGGAGGTTTTTTGTTATTGCTAATCTGATTTCATTTCTACTGATTGGTTTGTTCAAGTGGTCAGTTTCTTATTCATTCAATCTTGATGGACTGTATATTTCTGGAAACTTATCCATCTCCTCTAGGTTATCCAGTTTGGTTCCATATAGTTTTTAATAATATTGTCATATGATATTCTGTATTTCTATTTTGTTGTAATTTCTCCATTTTCCTTTCTTATTTTGCTAATTTGTGCTCTCTCTTTCTTCTTCTTTTTGAGTTTGGCCAGAGGTTTGTCGATTTTATTTACTTTTTCAAAAAACCAGCATTTAGTTTGATTGATTTTTTCTATGTTTTTTATTAAATCTGTGTTTTATTTATTTCCTCCCTGATCTTTATAATTTCCTTCATTCTACTGCATTTTGGGGATTTTTGTTTTTCTTCTTCTAGTTCTTTTAGTTGGGGTTAAATTGTTTATTTGAGATTGTTCTTCTTTTTTGAGGAAGGTCTGTATTGCTATAAACTTTTCTCTTAGCACTGCCTTTGCTCTGTCCCATAAATTTGGTGTAGTTGTGCTTTCATTTTCATTTGTCTCAAGATAATTTTTAATTTCAGCTTTGATTTCCTCATTGGCCCATTGGTTTTTTAGTAACATATTCTTTAATCTCTATGCTTTCCTTTTTTTCTCCTTTGTTTCTCTGTTGTTGATTTCTAGTTTCATGGCACTGTGGTCAGTTAAGATGATTGAGATAATTTCTATCTCCTTAAAATTGTTGAGGTTTCTTTTATGCCCAAGTACATGATCAATCCTAGAAAACGTTCCATGTGCACTTGAAAAGAATGTATATCCTATTTTGGGGGGGGTGTAATGCTCTGAAAACATCCACCCAATCTAATTTTTCTATTGTATTATTTAGTTTCTCTGTTGCCTTATTCACTTTCTGTTTGGAAGATCTGTCTAGTGATGTTAATATGTTGTTAAAATCTCCAACTATGATTGTATTCCCATTAATATCCCCCTTTATCTCTGTTATTAATTGTTTTATGTATTTAGGTGCTCCTATATTGGGTGAGTATATATTAACGAGTGTAATATCCTCATCTTGTATCACTCCTTTAATCATTATAAAATGTCCTTCTTTATGGCCTTTGTTTTAAAGTCTATTTTGTCTGAAATCAGTACTGCAACAACTGTTTTTTTGGCATTTCCATTTGCATGGAATATCCTTTTGTATCCATTCACTCTTAATCTATATGTGTCCTTCTCCCTAAAGTGGGTCTCTTGTATGCAGCATATTGAAGGTTCTTGCTTTATTATCCAGTCTGCCACTCTATGTCTTTTGACTGGAGCAATTACTCGAATAACATTTACAGTAATTAATGATAGATGTATGTTTATTGACATTTTGAACTTATCTTTGCAGTTGATTTGATATTTCCTCTTTGTTCCTTTCTTCTTCCTTTTGTGGTTTGGTAATCTTCCTTTGTATTATCATGGATTTTATTTATTTATTGTGACTCCCTTGTAAGTTTTTGGCTTGTGGTTACCCTTTTCTGTAAGTATATTAGCCCATTACTATATCTGGAACCTATCCTACCAAAAACAAAAAGGTTAAAAAAGAAAGAAAAAAAAATAATCTATATTTTCTTGCTTCCCTCTCCCATTCTTAATGATTTAATGTCTTCTTTACAATTTCATATTTATTATATTTGGAATTCATGGTAGTTATCACCTTTTCAGTTATGTTTCTCATTTCTGTAGCATCCTGCTTCTTTTCTATTTAGAGTAGACCTTTCAATATTTCTTTTTAGGGTTTAGTGTTGCTAAACACTTAGTTTTTGCTTGTCAGTGAAATTCTTTATCTCTCCTTCTATCCTAAAGGATAGCCTTGCTGGATAAAGTATCGTAGGCTGCATCTTTTTTTCATTCAGGACTTTGAATATATCTTGTCACTCCTTTCTGGCCTGTAGTGTTTGTGTAGAGAAATCTGCTGAGCGCCTTATGAGGGTTCCCTTGTAACTCACTCTTTGCTTTTCTCTTATTGCCTTTAGGATCATTTCTTTATCCTTGACTCTGGCCATCTTGATTATGATATGTCTTGGTGTGGGTCTGTTTGGGTTCTTCCTGTTTGGGACCCTTTGAACTTCCTGTATTTGGATATCTGATTCTTTCTTTAGGCTTGGGAAGTTTTCAGTCATGATTTCTTCAAAAACCTTTTCAATCTCCTTTTATCTTTCTTCCCCTTCTGGGACCCCTATTATGCGAAGATTGGCACACTTTTTATTATCCCATATGTCCCTTATGTTGCTTTCATGTGTTTTTATTTGTTTATCTTGCAGTTGTTCTGATTGGGTGCTTTCTGTTGTTCTGTCTTCTAGGTCACTAATTCATTCCTCTGCATTATCTAGTCTGCTTTGCACAGCCTTTAGATCCATTCTCATCACAGCCAATGTGTTTATCAACTCTACTTGGCTCTTCTTTATAGCTTTGATTTCATTTTGACATATTTTATATCTAAATACTGTCTCTTTTAGTTCCTTCAATAATTTGATCACTCCTTTTTTGAAATCTTGATCTAGTAGACTATTGATGTCTATTTCATTGATTGTTCTTTCAGGGGATTTCTCTTGTTCTTTTAATTGGGAATGGTTTCTGTGCTTCTTCATCTTGCTCATATGTCTCTGGTACTGTGGCTTATGGAGTATCAGTTATCTATTGTGGTCCTTAAAGGAGTTTATTTATTTATCTATCGAATGCCTATGTAGGAATAAAATTTAAAAAAAAAAAGGAGAAAGAAAGATAATTTTAATAGAAGGGAGAAAAAAAGGTTTGAAAACAGTGTATAATCAGTTATAGGAGCGCAATTTGAATCAGACTAGCTTTTGAGTTGAGATGTCTTTTTTTTTTTAACCCTTAAAAAAAAAAAGGAAATAAGACCCAAAAATGGTATTGAAACCTGTGTATAATCAGTAACAGGAGATCAAAACCAAAAGAAATGAAAATGAAATCAGGTGGATTTTTAAAAATAATAATAATAATATAACTACTTTAAAAGAAAAAATTTATAAAGGAATTAAAACTAGAAGCATATACAATTGTTTAGAAAGTTGAAATTAACAAGGTAATAGAAAATAGAACAGATTAAAAAAAGATAAAATAAAGAGAGAATTTTAAGAGAAGGGAGGAAAAAAAGGCCTGAAAATAGTGTATAGTCAGTTATTGAAGAGGTATTTGAATTAGACTAGCATTCAAGTTGACATCTTTTTAAAAACCCTGAAAAAAAAAAGGAAAAAAAATAAAAAAATGACACCTGAAACCCATTTACAATCAACAACAGGAGATGAAACCCAAAAGAAGTGATAATGCAATCAAGTGGATTCTCTTTAAAAAACAATATAACTACTTTAAGAGAAAAACCCAAGGGGATCAAAACTAGAAACACATACAATTGTCTAGAAAGAAAAATTCAAAAAGGAACCAAAACTAGAAGCATATACAAACGTCCAGAAAGTAGAAATCAAAAAGGTAATAAAAAGTGGAACAGACCAAAAAAGATATGATAAAGAGAGAATTCCGAAGAAGGGGAGGGGAAAAAAAAAGGCCTGAAAACAGCGTACAATGAACAACTGAAGAGTAAGCTGAAGCAGAACAGCAATCGGGTTGAGACGTCTCCCAAAAAGCTCCAAAATAGGAGAAAAGAGGGAAAAAACACATTTGAAACCTGTGTACAATCAACAATAGGCGATCAAAACCAAGAGAGTGAAAAATGACACGACGTGGATCTTTCAAAATAACAATACCATTTTAAAAGAAAAATTCAAAAGGGACCAAAACTGGAAGGATATACAACTGTTTAAAAAGCAAAAATCAAAAAGGTAACAGAAAATATAACAGGCAAAAACAGATTAAAAAAAAAAAAAAAAAAAAAAAAAAAAAAGGAAGGGAGTGTTCTCCTGGAGACTGTGTGCTCTTAATGAGAAAGTCTTTCTGTCTTCGCCCTGTTTCTTGAGCTTGGCTTGTTGTTTCCCGAGGCCCTCCATTGGCGCCCTCGTCTGTGCTGCTCCCAGTGCCTGTCTGCAAGCAGATCACGCCCCCTTCCAGCACAGAGTTCCTGCCGGGAAGGCTAGGGGCCACCCACCATCTCCTGGCGCAGGTCGCTCCGAGGCTTCGAGCTGTCCCACGCTCCACCCTGGGTCAGCGCTCCACAGGCGTGCCCCAGGAAGACCTCGGAACAGCCTCGCCCCTTCTCCAGGTCCAAACTCAGCTCCTTGTTTGTTCTGGCGGTGCGAACTTTGCGAGGCACGAGGGCTGAAGGAGCCTATCTAATTCGGGCTGCAAACAAGTCACTGTCTGGCCTCAGAGGCTGCTGAGCCCCCAGGCGCGGACTCAGGTTTCACCCTTGCCCCCAACTGGGTGCCAAGAGCTGAAGGATATGGCGGCTGTGCTTGAGCCCCCACCTCTCCTCCCCAAAAACCTTCTGTGGGTTTTCAGAGATGGGAGTATCAGGGCACATCAGCCGTGCTGTTTCACGGAGGGCCCAGGTTGTTCTGCCCTGTGCACCCACTCATCCATGTTGTGCAGCACCCTGCAGTCCCTTGGGGCTGCCTCAGTGCAGCCATCCCTGTCCTCTACCTGGCTTGGGCAGCTTGTCCTGGCCTCCAGATCCTGGCTTGGGTTTCAGGCTGGGTGTCGCAGGGACCCTCTGTGCCCGTTCAACCCAGTTCTGTTGGTCAAGG
Source organism: Camelus ferus (assembly GCF_009834535.1). Lineage (NCBI taxonomy): Eukaryota > Metazoa > Chordata > Mammalia > Artiodactyla > Camelidae > Camelus > Camelus ferus. The sequence continues at coordinate 63,762,515 of NC_045709.1, forward strand.
GCTGCTTTGTACAGATCCGAGCCTCAGAGGCTCCCCCTCTGTGTCTCTGGCCTCTCCGTTGGAGAGGGGTAGACCCAGCGAACTAGCGCCAATCCTCTTTTGCCCGCTCTCTCCCTGCGGGACTGATCCCACACTGTTTTGCCTTTTCGTCTTCCTTTTTTCTTTTTTTTTTCTTTCTCCTACCACATTTTTGGCATCTTCGACTTTTGAAGAGGTTGATGTTCTGTCAGAATTCCGCAGGTGCTCTGGTTGGCTGAGTGGGTCCGTAGATATGAGTCTTGGTGTATCTGTGTGAGAGGGTGAGCTATGTGCATCCTACTACTCCGCCATCTTGGCCTTCTCCCGATTATCAGAAAAAATTTTTAAGATCTACTTTCTTAGCAGCTTTCAAACATGCAACTTGCAAACTATAGTTACCATGCTGTACATTGCATCTCCAGAAATAACTCATCTTACAAATGGAAGTTTATACCCTTTGACTGCATTTACCCATTTCCCCTACAATTAATTCTCTCCACCTCTGGTAACTGTTAATCTGCTGTCTGTTTCTATGAGGTTTTTTGTTTGTATAGATTCCACATAGAAGTGACTTCATACATCTCTTTTTTTCTGACTGTCAGCCAAGGGAGGCTGATGTGGGGTTCTAGGAGGTGAGCAGCCCAAATGAAAAAATGCATGAGGAGTTGTCATACTACCGGACAGACTTCAGCTGGAGACACCATGGGGTTAACAACACTTTATTGTCACAGGGAGGTGCGCATCTATGATGTACGTGTCCTGCTTTTATCTGTTTTCTGTCAACACATGTGCAGTCTGAGTTTCTTTGTTCATTAGGCTTACAGAATATCTCTAGCACATGCGTACTTCTATTTTCTTTGTTCTATATCTTATATAATTGACGCATGTGTGAGCAATTATTTACTGCATACTACAAACATGCTCTGTAGTCGTGGCCTTGGGTCCCACAGCCTTAACTTATCTCAAGGCTCTGGCCATGGCCTTGGGTCCCATGGCCTTAACTTGTCTCAAGGCTAGCTCACACTGAATTATTACAATTAGCATAATGTCTACAAGATTGATCCATGTTGTAACATATGGCAGGGTTTCCTTATTTTTATGGCTGAATAAAATGTCATTCTGTATATATTCAACATATTTTCTTTATTAATTTATTCCTTGATCAACATTTATGTTTTTATTTCCATATTATGGTTATTGTAAAAAATACTGTGGTGAACATGGGAATGCAGATATCTCTTTGAAAGAGTGATTTCATTTCTTTTAGATACATGTACCTAGATTTGAGATTGCTGAATCTTATGATACTTCTATGCCTAATTTTTTGAGGAATCTCAGTACTGCTTTTCATAATGGCTGTAACAATTTACATCTCCATCTACAGTGCACAAGGATTCCCTTTTACCCACAACTTTTCCTACACTTACCTTTTGTCTTTTCAATAATAGCTATTCTAACAGGTTTGAGGTGATATTCATTTGTGGTTTTGATGTGCATTTCCCTGATGATTAGTGATTTTGAGCACCTTTCCTATACTTATTGGCACTTTGAGTATCTATTTTGGGAAAATGTCTGTTCAGATCCTATGCTTAGTTTTAATTGGATTTTTTTTTTTTTTTTTGCTATTGAGTTGTATCTGTTCCTTTCATATTTAACTCCTTATCAGATATGCTGTTTGCAAATATTTTTCTCAATCCACAGGGTTGTCTCTTTACTTTGTTGACAGTTTCCTTTAATGTGCATAAGCTTTTCAGTTTGCTGTAGTCCCATTTGCTTGTGTGTGTTTGTGTGTTTTGCACTTTTGATGTCATATTCATAAAATCATTACCAAAATCAACGTAAAGGAGCTTTTCCTTATGTTTTCTTTTAGAGGTTATATGGTTTCAAGTCTAATCTATTTTCTCCAGTGAGAATTCTTCACTCTCTTGTCCAATATTAGTTGACTATATATGCATGGGTTTATTTTGGGGCTCTTTCCATTCCATTGGTTTATGTATCTGTTTTATGCCATCTAACATATCTTCTAACTATTCAAGTGTTGTTGAATAGGTTTTTACTTTGATTTATTTTTGTTCTCTGGTGATCTTAAGAAAGACACAATTACCTGTAAAGGCTGTAGTAATATAAACGCTATTTCTGGAAATCCTCTGTTTTCAAGAAATCATATAATTCTTCCCAAGCATCTTGATACTTTGAAAATAAAATAATAGTCAAAATATTATTAAAAAGAGATTCACACATTCAGAGAAAGAGATTAAGAAAAGTAAGTTAGATTTTATTCTACATTCTATCTGGCCATATGCTCATCTGAATAGCAACATTTCAATTACTATAAGAGAGAATGCCAGACTGGATATTAGGTGAATGCTATCAGATTTTTGAAGGGATATTTAATTTAAACCATGAATAAGTTTGATAAACTGGCTTACAATAAAATTAGGCTCAGAATATTCATATTTAGCAGACAGAAACATTATCATTCTTTCTTAGAAAATGGCTATATAAATATTGATTAATATTTGCCCATTCCCTATCCATTTTCAGGGGTAAATTCAACATTTCCACTGTGCTATTTGAGAGCATAGCAAAAAAGGAATTCAAGTGTTGCAATTTTACATCACTTATAACCCAGTTACCCTTTCCTTAGGGCACAGTATGAGATTCTTCCATTAAACTGTAATAATGCTCTTGGCTGTCTTAATTAATTTGGGAAATAATGAGTTTCCAACAAAATTTTGTTTATAAATATTCTCTAGAATATATAACACGTAGCAAACAGCAACAACAGACATTTGAATTGTTTCACAGCTAATCTTATTTGATTCTTGGTCTTCACAGCAATATTACTACATACACTGATGTTCAGAAAATAAGATCAGAGAATTCAAAATGTTTGCCAAATGTTTGAATGTCTGCCTACTTGGTAAATTTATTATGTCACAACTGACAGAGCATGGTTAATCCAGACTAACTGTGTTATTTTATTCATTTCAAAATCAGAAGTCCAGTTCACATTCTAATTTATTAGTGCTAAGACGGTTAGGTGTATGTAAATGCACTGAGAGATGAGTAGTGTCAAAATATGATAGTCTTCAATTTCAGGCTAAACTTTGTTTTATGTTTTATCCTTAAATAAAAGGAAATATTTGTATATTTGCAGTGAGGAAATACAAAAAGAGATCAATATATTAGGAAACAAAGTTATATAAAATATGTAGATAAATTAGTGTGCAAGACAACTGGCATTCAAATAGTGATAATGTGAATAAAATGAAAGTTAGTAGTTACATATCATGTAAGGAATGAAGAACTTAATGAATAACTATATTTCTAGGGTAAATATTTACAGGAACTAAAGATTGACAGAGGAGGAAAAACCACCTCTGAAAATTCATTTCTCATTAAAAGTAATAAGAACACTGACAAAATGATGAAAATCAACTTTTTTCAGAATTCTTGAAATCAATTAAAGAATCTCAACTGTATGAAGAGCATTTATTCAGGAAAAATAACTGAATTTAGATAAAAACAACAAGCTTGATAGCATGTTAATTCACTTTAATCTCATCCCCCTCTTCCCAGCTCCACTGTAAACTTAAATACCTTCAGCCTAGTAACTGGTGTAACTGAAAATTTGTAGCCAAGTAACCACTGGAGGAGGTAAAAGGGTCTAGAATTCTCCCAAAACCTAAGTTCCCAGAGAATTATTAATATTTGTTCTTCCTTATTACAAATCTTCTTTCTCAGGGCTTGTTTTACCTGACTCAGGGCTTGTTCTATTTGAATAACCCTATCACCAGAATGCTTGAGAAATACAGTCAGGGGCAAATGTTTAACATTGTAGCTACCTTAACAGCCATTACTAATTGCCAAGCTGACCAAATCCTGAAAGAGAGAAACTAGGATATGAAACGTCCTTGAGGAGCTTTACAAGCCTCCAACATTTTTCTATGAATCTGTAACTCCAAAAGCATGTCCTGGGCTTTGTTCATGCCAGGAATGACTCAAGAAGTGTTAATCTCTCAATTCTGGCTGACCTACAGTCCCTGTGCAGGAAGCAAGTGAGTAGCAAGGCAGAGTTTTAAACTGCCTCTTGGAGAATGGAAAGTATATCCCCAAACACACAGAGCCTGTCAACAAGAGCTAGGAGATATACAGGTTCAAGGTATTTAAAAGCAATCTTTGTCCAGTCATTAGCCAATCACTAAGCTAATCAAGTATACATTTTAGTGGCTATACACACACACACACACACACACACACACACACACACACACACACACACAAATACACATTTTACAAAATTAGTTCAAGAAGGTCACTAAACAAACAAAAAACCAAACAATAACAACAACATCAAGCCTTGAGGAGGCTGGCGGGGGATTTTACTTCCAGAATTATCACATTATTGTTGGTTAAAATGTTGATTTTGGGGGTGCCAAGATGGCAGAGTAGAAGGATGCATAGCTCATCCTCTCCCATGAATACCCCAAGAATTACAACTATGGACTGATCAGTTTGCACAGAATACCCACAGAGCTTTTGCAGAATTTTTCTTGCTTCAGTAATATAAGAAGATTTCTCACAAAAACAGGTAGAAGGAAGAAAAGAAAAGAAAGAAAATGGAAATCAGAGCATGACTTGCCCCATAGGGAGGGAGCAGCAAAGGAAAAAATGTGTCCTCACTCTGGGTTGCTCCCTTTCCAGGAAGGAGATCAATGGGAACAGAAGGGGAGCTTCTGAGGCTCAGAAAAGAAAGTAGCAGCTGCTTGGCAGAAAGTACAGAGAGAAACCAGAACAAAGAGTCCCTGTTATCCTTAGACTGAGACATGAGATGGCAGGGTGGGTCAGGAATACCTGCTGGAGCTCTGTATTTTGTGAACAAGCCTGAGCAAAGGACTGGGGCTGACTATGCAGAGGCAGCCTCAGGAGGCTGCAGCATGGTGTAGGCTGTGGCTGGGAATGTGTCCGGAACAGAACAGCCTGGGACCCCCATAAAAAAGTACCACTACTGGTGCATGAAAGAGGAGGGGCACAGTACAACTGGGCCATAGCAGTCATCTCTGCTAGCCAAGATGGTGTTGCTTGGCACCACTTTTGGTATGTGTTGGCAGGGTTGAATCATAGCCATCCCCTCAGTTTGCTCCAAAAGGGCACATTCACTGGTGTGCAGCTCCCCAGGAGAGGCAGGGCTGAAACCTGAACTGGTACCCAGGGGCTCCATAACTTCATAGGCAAGGCTGAGATTTGATTCCAGCCCCAGGCAGCAGTGACACATTTGCTCTGCTGGTGCCTTTGTGGCCCTGTACCCCTTAGATGAACCAGCAGACTTCTGCACACAGCAGTGGCAGGTTTGGCATTAACGGCAGGCCTGTATACCATACATGGATGTAAGTCTGCAGTCTGCATTGACCCTGTGGTGCACCACAAATCCAGGTGTGTTTCTACATGCTCACTAACTATAGTCCTACTGCTGGATGTTGACAGAACTACACTGGTGGCCCTGTGAGCACAGAACCCGGGGACACTAGAGCATATTGCCAACATTCCTGTGAGTTAGTTGGGGACAAGGGTAGCAGCAACAAAGTGTACATTGTAAACCTGCATTAACAAGTGACAGATGACACTACAGAGGACGCTTGTCAGTGGACATCTCCTGTGGAGGAATACTCAAGGAGTCCTCTTCTAGCTGAAGCACTCCAACCCCACACACCACAAACACAGCTCAGAAACAGGTCTTGAAGCCTCTATTCCAACAACAGGAAAGTAAACCCACCACTGTCAGGGCTGTGACAACCACAGAACAAAAAAGGAGGCCCCATTCAACAACCAGGGCAGGCTCTGATCACCAAAACACCAACCACATCTAGAGTCAAAGGGATAATAGCCAACACACATGGAAGAATGATGTGGCAACCATCCATACTAAAAACAACCTTTGGGACAAAATTATTAGATTTACACGGTCTAAAAGTAATGCTCCCAGTTAAAAAAAAATGAAGCCCTTCAAGATCACAGTAGATATCTGATACCCCTAAATCCATAGAGTCAGAAAAATATAAGTTAAATGAAGAAGCAGAGGAACCACTCACAATTAAAAGAACAAGAGAAATCCTCTGAAGGAATTAACAATGAAATAGGCCTCAACAGTTTACTAGATCATGACTTCAGAAAGGGGGTAATAAAAGCACTGAAGGAAATAAAAGAGACTATGAATAGAAGTACAGAATACTATAAAAAAGAAATAGAAACTATAAAGAAGAGCCAATTAAAATCAGAAGACTCAATGGCTGAGATAAAAGCTAAGCTAAAGGCAGTCAAAAGCAGATTAGATAATGCAGAGGGAAAAATAAGTGATTTAGAATACAGGATAACAGAAATCACCCAATCAGAACAGCAGACAAAAAAAGCAAATGTAAACCAATGAAAGCAATATAATGGACCTATGGAATAATATAAAGCATGCTTATCTACACATAAAAGGGGTCCCAAAAGAAGAAGAAGAGAAAAGGGAATTGAAAAGATATTTAAAGAAATCATCACTGAAAACTTCCCAAATCTAAAAAAAAAAAAAAAAAAAAAGAATATAAAAGTACAGAAAGTACAGAGGGTCACAAATAAGAAGAACCCAAATATATCTACATCAAGACATATTATAATTAAGAAGGCCAAAGTTAAGGATAAAGAAATGATTCTAAAGGTAGCAAGAGAAAAACAAAGAATTAGTTACAAGGGAACCCCCATAAGGTGCTCAGCTGATTTCTCTATACAAACATTCCTGTCCAGAAGGGAGTGGCAAGATATATTAAAAATCCTGAATTAGAAAAAAACTGAAACCTAGGATACTCTTCCAACTAGACTGTCCTTTACAATAGAAGGAGAGATAAAGAATTTCACAAATAAGCAGAAACTAAAAAAAAATCAGCAATACTAAACCCATCCTAAAACAAACAAACAAACAAACAAACAACATTGAAAGATATAGTCTAAATAGAAAAGAAGCAGGAATCTATAGAAAGGAGAAAACCATAATAGGAAATAAAATGTCTACAATGAACTTCAAGAAAATAAACATGAAAATGTCAAAGAGGACATCAAAATTATAAATGAGAGAGGGGAACAAGAAAATGTAGATTTTCTTTTTGTTCTTTACAGGATGTGTTTTAGCTTATAGGACAACAAGTCTGAAGGAAAAATATATAGTAATGGGTTAACATACTTGTAAAACAGGGTAACCACAAATCTAAAGCATACGATGGAGTCACAAAATCCAAAAAGAAACCAAGCTAATACAAAAGAAAATTATCAAACCACAAAAACATAAATAAATAAAAAGAAAGGAACAAGGAAGAAATACCAAATTAACTAGAAAACAAAGTTTAAAACACACATCAACAGTTACTGTAAATGTCAATAGACTAAATGCCCCAATGAAAAGACACAGAGTGGCAGATTGGATAATAAAACACAGCTTACAATATGCTGCCTAGAGGAGACTGACTTTAGGGTGAAGGATACACATAGATTGAAAGTGAGAAGATGCAAAAAGATATTTCATGCAAATGGAAGTGACAAGAAAGCAAGAGTAACAATACTCATATCAGACAAAATAAACTCAAAACAAAGGCTTAAAGAAAGGCAAAGAAGGTTCAAGATCAAAGGATCAATACAATAAGAGGACATTACACTTATTAACATATATGAACCCCATATAGGAGTGCCTAAATATATAGAACACATATTAACAGACATAAATGGAGAAATTGATGGGAACACAATATAATAGGAGACTTTAACAACTGACTAACATCATTGGACAAATCTTCTAGACAGAAAATCAATAAGACAATGGAGATACTAAATGACACAATAGAATATTTGGATTTGGTTGATATTTTTAGGACATTACATCCACCCAAATTAGAATATACATTCTTTTCAAGTGTGCATGGAACATTCTCTAGGATAGACCACATGCTTGGACAAAAAATGAACTGAAGACATTTAAGAAGACAGAAATAAGTCCAAGCATCTCTTCTGACCACAATGGCATGAAACTAGAAATCAACCACAGAAAAACAAATGAGAAAAAAATGACTACATGGAGACTAAACAACTACTAAAAAACAAATGGGTCAATGATAAAATCAAAGAAAAAAATTAAAAACTCCTTGAGATAAATGACAATGAAAACTTAAAATCAATGGGATACAGCAATGCAGTCCAGAGGAAAGCATACAGGCCTTCCTCAAAAAAGAAGAGCAATCACAAATAAACAACCTAACCTATCACCTAAAAGAATCAGAAAAAGAAGAACAAACAAATCCTAAAGTCAGCAGAAGGAAAGAAATAATAAAGATCAGGGAGGAAATAAGTAAAACAGAGATTTAAAAAATAGAAAAAATCAATCAAACCAAGTGGTGGTTTTTTGAAAGAGTAAACAAAATCAACAAACTTTTCATGAGGCTCACAAGAAGAAAAGAGAGAGGACACAAATAAATAAAATAAGAAAGGAAAATGGAGAAATTACAACCAGTACCACAGAAACAAACACACACACACACACACACACACACACACACACACACACACACACACACACACACACTCAGAGACTACTATGAAGAATGATATGACAACAGTTTGAACAAACTAGAAGAGGACAAGTTTCTAGAAACACACTGTCCACCAAAACTGAATCAAGAAGAAATAAATCATTTGAACAGAACAATCACTAGAAGTGAAATAAAATCAGCAATAAAAATCTCCCTGCAAACAAAAGTTCAGGACCAAATGGCTTCACTGGGGAATTCTACCAAGCATACCTGACACCAAAACCAGAAAAAGACACTACCAAAAAAAAAAAAAAAAAATACAGGCCAATACTGTTGATAAACATAGATGCAAAAATTCTCAACAAAATATTAGCAAAGAATCCAACAACACATAAAAATATCATACAGTATGATCAAGTTGGCTTCATCCAAGGGACAGAAGGATGGTTTAACATACACAAATCAATCAGTGTGGCCTATCACATCAATAAGAGAAAGGATAAAAATCACATGATCCTCTCAATAGATGCAGAAAAAGCATTTGATAAAGTTCAACACCCATTTATGATAAAAACACTTATCAAAGTGGATATAGAGGGAACATATCTCAACATAATAAAAGCTGCTTATGACAAACCCACAGCCAACATAATGCTCTATGGTGAAAATTTGAAAGCCTTTCTACTAAAACCTGGAAGAAGACAAGGATGCTAATTCTCACCACTTCTATTCATCATAGTATTGGAAGTTTTAGTCATACTAATTAGGCAAGAAAAAGAAATTAAAAAGATTCAAACTGGAAGAGAAGAGTTAAAATAGTCACTCTATGTGAATGGCATGATACTATGCATAGAAAATGTGAAAGGATCCACACAAAAACTACTGGAGCTGAAAAAAAGAATTTGGCGAAGTAGCAGGACACAAAGTTAATATATAGAATTCAGTTGCATTTCTATAAACTAACAATGAAATATTAGAAAAGAAATGTAAAAAATAATCCCTTTTAAAATCACATCCAAAGTAATAAAATACTGAGGAATATATCTGACTAAGGAAGTGAAACTCTCGTATGCAGAAAACTACAAAATATTGATTTAAGAAATTAAAGATGACTTAAAGAAATGGAAAGATATCCCATACTCTTGGATTGGAAGAATTACTATTATTAAAACAGCCTTACCACCCAAAGCAATCTATACATTTAATGTGATCCCTTTCAAATTACTCATGACATTTTTTCACAGAAAACAAACCTAAAATTTATATGAAATTACAAAATACCCAAAATTGTCAAAGCAATACTAATGAAAAAGTATGAAGATGGAGGAATAACTCTCCCAGAATTCAGACAATACTACAGAGGTACAATAATCAAAATGGTGTGATATTTCCACAAAAACAGACTTAAGGCTCAATGGAACAGATTAGAGAGCACAAAAGTAAAACCACAGACTTACGGTCAATTAATCTTTGACAAAGGAGACAAGAATATACAATGGAGAAAGACAGTCTCTTCAGGAAGTGGTGAAAATGACAGCTTTAAGTAAGTCAGTGAAGTTAGAACACTCTCTCACACCAAACTCTAAAATAAACTCAAAATGGCTTACAGATTTAAATATAAGACAAGACACTATAAACCTCCTAGAAGGAAAAAATAGGCAAAATATTTTCTGATAAAAATCTTAGCAATGTTTTCCTAGGGCAGTCTACACAGGCAATAGAAATAAAAGCAAAAATAAACAAATGGGACCTAATTAAACTTATAAGCTTTTGTCCAGCAAGAGGAACTATAAAGAAGACAAAATACAATCTATAGAGTGGGAGAAAATTTTTGCAAATGATGTGACTAATAAAGGTTTACTTTCTGGGATATATAAACAGCTCACACAACTTAATAACAACAACAACAACAACAACAACAACAACAACAACAACAACAACAAAAGCCCACAAAAGGGGCAGAAGACCTAAACAGCAATTCTCCAATAAAGACATATAAATGATCAATAGACACATGAAAAGTGCTCAATATCACAAATTATCAGAGAAATGCAAATTAAAACTACAATGAGGTATCATGTCAACACCAGTCAGAATGGCCATCATTCGTAAGTCCACAAATGATAAATGCTGGAAAGGGTGTGGAGAAAAGGGAACCCTCCTACACTGTTCATGGGAATGTAGTTCGGTGCAGCTATTATGGAAAACAGTATGGAGATTCCTCCAAAAACTAAAATAGACTTACAACATGATACAGCAATCTCACTCCTGGGTATATATACAGAGGGAAATTTAATTCAATAAAGTATATGTACTCCAATGTTCCTAGCAGCACGATAGCCAAGATATAGAAATCCTAAATGTCTAGTGACAGATTACTGGATAAAGAAGTTCTGGTATATTTATATAATGGATACTACTCAGCCATAAAATAATAATAGAATAATGTCATTTGTAACAACTTGGATGGACCTGGGGATCGTCATTTTAAGTGAAGTAAGCCAGAAAGAGAAAGAAAAATACCATATGAAATCACTCAAATGTGGAATCTAAAAAAAGAAAAAGAAAACACTAATGTACTTATCTACAAAACAGAATACAGACTCATATATACAGTAAACAATCTAATGGTTAACAGGGGGAAAAGGTGTGGAAATGGATAAATTGGTAGCTCTATATTTACAAATATAAATTACTACATATAAAATAGATGAACAGTGTTTCTTCTGTATAGCACAGGGAAGTATATTCAATATCTTGTAGTAACCTATAATAAAAAAGAATATGAAAACAAATATGTATTTATCTGTATGACTGAAACATTATGCTGTACAACAGAAGTAACTGATGCATTGTATACTTCAATTAAAAAAACTAAATAAAAATGATTGGAAGGAAAAACAAAAAAAGACAAAACAAACATAAAAAATAAAATATTGATTTTTACATGGCCAGACTACTTTGCATACAACCAAAATCTCATCATCCTTTTCCTGAGGAAGAAAAGTACTTGGATGATGTCACTCATCTTGATATCCTATAACTGAAATGCTATGATATAAAGTTAACAATACTTTAATACTGTGATTTAAAGTCATTACATCTTCTGTTACATAAGAGGATAAGAGTGAGAAGAAAAGAAATATATATGTTTTAACATATTTATAATAAAATAAAGAGGAAATACTCAGGATAATTACAGTATTTGATTCTATAACTGGTTATGTGGTCCTACCTGGCATTTTTTTCCCACTATCCATTCCAATTCCCTTTTCCTTAAGTAAGCATCTTAGCTGGTCATAGTTTTTTATCTGGTAGTATGACCCAAACTTTCAGTCTTGAGGGGTCTGTTCCATCAATAGTCCTGTCTGAATTGAGTTGTAGTTTTTCATTGACCTTAACCACAGAGCATCATAAGATATTCTAGTATGCCTGTATTTCAGATATACTCTTCTTTTTCTCCATTAGGAAATAGCAGTCCAATTTCCCCTGGGTAATCAGGAAAAATAACCCCAGCCAACATAGTAACTCCCTCTTTATCTGTTAATTCAGAAGCATGATGAATTCAAAATGGCTGACTGGCAGTATTTACTTGCAGTTCAATTCTTTCCTTTAGATCTAAGACCTCTAGGCAAGCAGATATAAAGTTCTGGGGAAAGGGAGAAGAAATTGTGTTAGTTGGACAAGAGGGTAATAGTGAAATGCCACTACCACGTCCACCTCTTGAATCCTGGACCCACAAATCCTGGCTATTGGAGAAACAGCACTATATTTTAGACACTGATTCAGGAACTCCTAAAGAATCTTGCCTCAACCCTGCAAGATATTGTCACCTAGTTTGTGTTGTAATTAAGTCTTCCAAACACATCACCTAACAAGCCAACTGCTTCATGAAGGTAAGGAATATGGTAAGATCAGAGAATTCCATGAGTATGAGCCCACTGTCACACTTTACTTGCTATGAAATTAGTTGCTTGATCAGAAGCAATGCTACATGGAATATCATGACAATGAATTAGGTGTTCCATAAGTCTATGAATGGCATTTGGGGAGAAACATTGTGTGCAATGAGGACATATCTGTATCTATAGTAAGTTTCTATTCCAGTATGAACAAAATGCTGTCATTTCAATGATATAAGTGGTCCAATGTTGCTAACCTGCCACCAGGTACCTGACTGATCACTTTGGGAAATAATACCATACTGGGGACTCAGTGTTGGTCACTGTTGGCAGGTTGGGCACCAGTAGTGGCTGTAGTCATGTCAGCCTTGGTTAATGTAAGCCGATGTGTATCCTCCATCTTTGACTCCAGGGCCACCTTGTTCATGAGCCCATTGAGTAACAACAGGAATAGCTGAAGAAGGTGGGTTGACTGATATTCATGGAAGAAGTCACTTTATTCACTTATCACAATTCTCTGCTGACATCACTCTTTGGTGAGCATTGAAATGAGGCACAAATATCTTCATGATTTTTGCCCATTCAGAGAGGTCTATGTACATTCCTCTTCCCCAGACTTCCTTATCACCCATTTCCCCATTGTTTTTCTTCTACGTCCCTGATATTACACCCAAATCATTAGTTACAGATCATGAATCACACATCTTGCCATTTATCCTTAAAAACAAAACAAAACAAAACAAAACAAAACAAAACAAAACAGATGTACTGCTAAAAGTTTTGCCCACTGGGACAGTTTCTCATCACTACTATCTTTCAGAGATATTCCAGAAAGAGAACATACAGCTGCAGCTGCCCACTTTCAGATGATACCAGCATATTATTTAGAATTATTTTTAAACCAGGCCTGAGTGTTCTCTTTCTCTATCAGAGCTGATTATAAGGAATTCCCCATGAGGCCATGGGTGCAGGCTGGGAGAGAGAAGGTAGTGAAGCAGGGACCAGGACCATGTGCATTTGGGCCAATTATTCATGTAACTTATTTGTGCCCACAGGGCCTTCTCAGGCCTAATGTTATAAATATGACTTCCACTTGATGATGGATTCCTGTTCTCCATGCCCAACTTTTTATGACTTTGTAGATCAGATAACACCCAGTTCACAACAGGCTTAGGTTGTATAGTAAATTAGTAGCCCATGACTAAGCATTCAGTCTCTACTAAAGCCTAGAAGCAAGGTAGAAACTATTTCTCAAATGGAGATTAGTTATCTGTGAATGACAGCAAGGCATTTCTCTAATATACTAAATACCTGAAATTCACCTATAGGGAACCACCAAAGGCTCCAAACAGCACCCTTATCTGCCATTAAGGCTTCAAGGACCATTGGATCTGATAGATCATATGGCTTAAGTGCCAAGAGCATGGCAGCCTGAACCTGTTGCCGATTTTTTGTTCTGGGCCCCATTTCAAGACACCAAGTAAATGGTCCAAAGTAACATATTCACATGAAGAATACATTGCTTCCAAACTCCAAAGAGGCCCAACAAACATTGTGTCTCTTTTTTCATTGTAAAAGGGGCCATCTTCAACAACTTATCTTTTACTTTAAAAGGTATATCTCAACATGCCTTATACTCCTGGATCCCTAGAAACCTCACTGAGGTAGAAATCTCCTGAATTTTTGTCAGATTTATTTCCCACCTCTTGGCATATAAACATCTTATCACTACATCTAGAATAATTGCTAGTTCTTCCTCATTAGGTTCTATCAGCATAATATCATCAATGTAATAGACAAGTGTGCAATAGAAAGGTGATAGGGATCTCTGCAAACTAAATTATGAAACAGTCTAGAGAGTTGATATACTCCTGAGGTAGGACGATGAAGAGGTATTGCAGGCCTGTCAAGCTGAAAGCTCAATGCTTCTTATGGTCTTTATTAACAGGGACTAGAAAAAAAGCATTTGCCAAATTAGTAGCTGCACACCAAGTATGAGAGGATGTATGAATGTGCTCAAGCAATAAAACTGCATCTGGTACAGCATTGCAATTGAAATTGCCACAAGATTAAATTTACCATGATCCACTGTTATTCTCCAAGATCCATCTGTCTTCTGCATGGGACAGATAGGCAAGTTGAATGAAGATATGGTGGGAATCACCAACCCTCCATACTTCAAGCGGTGACACTGATCTTTGCAATACCTCCATGAATATGATATTGCTTTCGGTCTACTATTTTTCTAGGATAGAGGCTGTTCTAGGAGATTCCACTGTGCTTTTTCTACCACATTGCCCCTATTTCACAGATCATGGAATCAATTTGGGGGTTCTGCCAGCGCTATATATGTACCTATGCATTCTAGAACTGGCCAGATAACCACAGGATGGGATCAGGGACCCATGCACTCACTGTGAGGTGGATCTAAACTAAAACTCCATCAATCACCTGACTTCTTTCAAACCCTCTTCTGAGGTAAATGACAGTGATGTTTTGTGTCTCCTGGAATTAGTGTCAGTTCAGAGTCTGTGTCCAATAGTTTCCCAAAGATTTCATTATTTTCTTTCCCCAGTTTACAATTTAACCTTGTATAAGGCCTTAGTTTTTTCTGGGAAGACTGGGAGAACAATTAACAGTATAAATTTTGTCAGTGTACTACGGTCCTTTCTTAAGGGAACTTGGCATCCCCTTCATTCAAGGGGTTTGTGTCTGTAAATTGGCTGAAGTCTGGGGATTGATTGATGGGCCACAGTTGCATTTCTTTATGACTTAAGGTAGACTTTCATTCACTTAGCCTAGAACTTTTCTGTTTATATAGGTAAGAATTTATAGTAAGCTTCTAACTAATTCATTTCTAGGAGCACTAGTCAATCCTCTAGGTCTGCATGAGTCAGACTTCATTGCTGCTTTTACCTGCTGTACATTATGGTAACCACACCCACCCTGCATTTGGCAGTTGAATACCACCATTTGGCTCCTATCACCCCAGGATCCAATTGCTATTGCTGTATTTGGGCTTCCCAATGCAGTGAAAACAGTTTACATTCTAAGGTCTGGCCTTCAGGAGCAAGCAATCACAGAACTTTTCAAGGATGCTGGGGCTCCCCTCACAAATTGATCACAGTCATGGTGAAAGGTGTCTTCTGGACCCTTCATTGTGGGTGAGTAGATCTTAAATCCACTAATATACTAATATACTTTAAATCACTTCCTCCACAGTAACCTGACAGGTCTGGCATTTCTTGCTCATTCCTTTCAGGCCACCTTTCAGTCCTTGCTTAAACCAAGCAAACTGCCACAGCCCTTTCTAATTTCTCAACAAATTGTACTGAATTTAAAATCTCTGTTTAGTTGTCACTTATCAATAAATTTGGCCTGATCCAACTTGATGTTCCTTCTGTGATTATGCCACACCCTTGATATCCATTCTCATACATAGGACTCCCCAAATTTCTGTCTATATATATTGGAAAATTCTAAGTGGTTATTTTGGAGTGTAGTTCATCTACTGGGTCACATTTTGTACCTCTCCTTTGGTGATCTGCTGGTAATTGAGTCCATTTATAGATCTAAAAGCAGAGAGAGATGGTATAGGTGGTTCCTTAGGAGAATCAGCTTTGTCTTTTATGGCTATTACCTCATGGGAGGCAATTACAGTTTCCCAGGAAATGTGGGGTTCATCTCCTCACAGAGGGGTGGAGAAGCTACTTGTACCAGAGGTGGAGAAGCTGCTTCTATTGGCAAAGACTCATCAGAATTTAGATGCTCAGTGTTAAACCTAATCATATTAGACAGCCAATTCCAGAAACTCCATAACTAATTCAGAAAATTCATCCTCAAGATCTTGTTCCTCTCAAATTACTCTAGATACCAAAATCTGTTTTAGAATTTTCCAAAGAAATAGAAAAAATAGGATGTGTTTGGGGTGTGTGTGGTTATCTTACACATATATGTGGAGAGATTGATGATAAAAATTGGCTCATAAGATTATGGAGGCTAGGAAGTCCAAAATCTGCAACGTGAGCTTGGCAGTTTCAAGAATTGAGAGTTGATGGTGCAGTTCCAGCCTAAAAGCCAGCAGGTGGAGACCCAGGAAAGTTGATAGTGTAGATAAAGTTTGAAGGCCGTCTGCTGGAGAATTTTTCTCTTGCTTGAGAAGGCTTGTAGTTTTGCCCTATTCAGGCCTTCAACTGTTTGAAGTCCATCTACATTATGGAAAGCAACCAAAGCAATGTGCTTTAGTCAAAGTTCACCAATTTAAAGGTTATTCTCATTCAAAAGCATATTCCATCTGTCTTTTTTTTTTTTTTAATTGAAGTACAGTCAGTTTACAATGTTGCATAAATTTCTGGTGTACAGCACAGTACTTTAGTCATATAGGAACATACATATATTCATTTTCATATTCTTTTTCACCATAAGTTACTACAAGATATTGAATATAGTTCCCTGTGCTATACAGTATAAACTTGTTGTTTATCTATTTTATATGTATATTAGTTAGTATCTGCAAATCTCAAACTCCCAGCTTATCCCTTCCTCCCTCTTCCCCCTCTGGTAACCACAAATTTTTTCTATGTCTGTGAGTCTGTTTTGTAAATAAATTTGTTCGTCTTTTTTTATTATTCCACACATAAGTGACATCATATGGTATTTTTCTTTATTCTTCTATTATTTCACTTAGAATGACATTCTCCAGGTCCATCCATGTTGCTGCAAATGGCATTATTTTATTCTTTTTTATGGCTGAGTAGTATTGGACATTAAAAAAAATAAACAAAAGCATATTCCAAATTAACACATAATGTTAACCATCAGAGATGACATATTTAAATTGCTGAAAGAAAAACAAAGCAACCAAGAGTCTTAGATAAAGCAAAACTATTTTTCAAAAATGAAGACAGAACAAAGATATTCTCAGATAAACTAAACTAAAGGAATCTATTGTTAGCAAACTTGTCTTACAACAAACAAATTGAACTGTAAATATAATAGATAGTAACTCAAATTTGCACAGATACAGTGCAGAGGTAACAGTAACTACATAGGAAAATATAAAAAGTAATATAAATGCACCCTTGTAATTATTTTATCTGTTTTAAAGAAAACTCCTGTAAGCAATATTTATAAAACAGCATTCATGGGCTTATAATATATAAATATGTAATTCGTATGTTAAAAATAGAACAAAGGAGTGGAGAGGGAATGGAGATATATTGCAGCAACTTTTTTGTATACTACTGAAATTAAGTTGGTATGTATCTAAACTAGATTGATTTAAG
Source organism: Camelus ferus (assembly GCF_009834535.1). NCBI lineage: Eukaryota > Metazoa > Chordata > Mammalia > Artiodactyla > Camelidae > Camelus > Camelus ferus. The sequence goes on from NC_045709.1 coordinate 63,780,275, forward strand.
TTATTAATTTTAATACCCAGGGCAACCAGTAAGATAATAATTCTAAAATATAGGTAAAAAATAAAAGAAAAAATATAAGTATAGAAGAAAATATCTATTCAACTTAGAGAAGGTAATATTTGACACATAAAAAATGGTGTAGGTCATATATAAAGCAAAGATCAAAACTGTAGAGGTAAATTCTATTATATCATTAATTTCTTCAAATGTAAATGAAATAAACACTTTAATCACATACTGGTAAACACTTTACATTTACTAATAATCACAATTATTAGAAGCATTTATAAATTACATGCTATTTTTTGACTCTATTGCACAAAAAGTTAAATTGATTGAGGATCTTTATTAAAGTTATATAGACATTCTTAGGTTATAGTTTTATCACTCTTAACCCAGGAGTGAGTATATCTATAATGAAATTTTTTTAAGTACTTTATCTAATATTTGATTCAAACTTTCTATCCATAATTGACTATAATTTATAATATTACTTGATATATCAGGAATAAAGTCTATTTCACTAATCTGTTATTTATTTTTAATTGGCAATATTTATATGCGGGGTAGAGAAAAAGTTTCTTTTTGTTAATGAATAAATATATAAGCAAAAATTGCAACCAATAACAAAATCTCATTCTACCAACTTGATAGTTTTTAAGCACTTTATTTTGATGTTGACAGTGTTATGATAACCTGATTCTAGTGTCACCATTTAAATCTCATTAAAAATGTGATTTGACAGATGGTAAGGAGTACATGTAAATGAGAGCAGAACACTTTTATAGAATCAAAAAAGAAGAAATCTCTTTGTGTTTCAGATGATTTTTGTTGAACCCACCCTATTACTTAATCTAAATGTCATTTAACAGCTTACATGTCTTTCTGTGTAAAGGAGCCTGTGGGTAGTGGTGACCTCTTAGCATCAAATTGGGGTACATTAGAGAGTAAGAGTAAACATTATTAGTAAATTTGTGTAAATAGAAGGCATAAATCAAGACTGTTACAGGGAAATGAGAACACATAGATCCTCCTACTTACCTATGGACCACTACTAGCTTTCTTCACTGGATGTCATAGCCTGCCTCTCAAGGCATAAGACTTGTGCTGATCATTGTCACACACTATGCAAAAAAAATCAATTCAAAATTGATCATAGTTTATACTGAAAGCTTAAACTATAAAACTTCTAGAAGAACATATAGGAAACCATCATGACACTGGGATAAGCAAAGATTTCAAATTGAATCATTTTGTCCCCCAAACTCTGTGGATATATCACAAATCATTCTTTATTTTTCCCTTCTAGTAAGATTTTTTTTCTTACTCTTCAGTTTGAATAACAAAAATGAGCCATCCAAATTTTTTTTCAGGATAAAAATATGCTTTAATGCAACTTTTTAATTTTTGGTTAGAGTAGTAATTTGTAAAATCCCTGCCTTACCTATGTTCGCTGTCTCCAGAATTACCTCTTTTGTGGGTCATCACTCTTCTTACTAAAAAGCTGGTGCTTTCCCAGCATGGATGACTACTGAGAGTTGTTACAGACTCCATAAGATACCAACAACTCTGTCAAGATCTTGTATCTTCTCTCCATTGTCCACATCATTCAGGCACCACATACAACATGGTTTATCCTTTGTGAACTGTGAGCAGTGCTGTGTAACCTTGATGGTAATAGCTGCCTGCCTCCCTTCATTTGGTCAGGATTACCAAAGCATAACCACCTTGTTCTGGGAAAAAAATTAAAACACCCCATTGTGTTGTACTTACAAGCTCTCCCTCTCTCTTTATTGTATGTGTGTGTGTGTGTGTGTGTGTACACACAAAAATACACTTTAAGTAAAATATCGTATATTCATTTCCTTAGGCAAAATATATTTAATTCAACATAACCTATGTATTGGTTTTATAAAGTTTAGAATAAAAGTAACTTATTTTTCACTTATTATCATGATTAAGTAATGGATTTGTGAGATTGTGATTAACCCACTTGAAAAGAAGAACAAGAAGAAAAGGATGAGGGCAATGAGGAGGATGAAGAAGATTCTGATGCTGAAAGAGTAAGCAGAATCCCACAGAATCAGGAAAGAGCTATTTCAAGGCACAGCCACATAATGGACTGCTTTTAAACAGTATAATGTAAATGAGTTAGACCTATTTGTACTTTTAAGGAATAATCTCCAGGACATAAAGATAAAGTAAGGTGCAGACAAATGGGCATAATATAAAATGTCTGATTTTTACAATAGTATGTGTACAATACATATATGTTTATATGTATATTTCTGTATTGATAGACTATAAAATAGGGTTTTAGTGTGTAAGGAAGGCAAATTTTTACTCTAACCTTTTTGTATTGTTTTATATTCTTCAATGTATATGTATTGTTTTGTAACTGATTTTTTACAAAAGGATCGAGTTGTACAACCACAAAATTTGTTCTCAAAATAGGAGAAAATGAAATTAAGCCTAACTTTTATTCCAATATTGATTTCATACTTATTTTAAGTAAAGAATGACTTGGTTATAGGTATTAGCCTCACATACTCCTTGGCAGTAGTTAAGAGTAAAATTTGAATAGAATACTTAATGACTTTGATACTGTCATTGTTGAAAATATGGCAAAGTTTCAGCACACGTTACATACATTAGATTTTAGGATCAAATTAAATGCAAGTATGGAGATGAAATTGGAATATGTGTGTCCTCCCTTAACCGTAGATGAAATTGGAGTATGTGTGTCCTCCCTTAATGTATTCAATGATATTTTTAAACATTGTATTGGCCAAACAAACCATACACACAGCCACACTCACCCACCCTAGCCTCCTAGATTTAAAATCCCAATCTAGAACTAGGGTTGGGTTTTTATTCTTGGTCTTATTTTCAGAAACAATGATTAAAATTCAGTAAAAGTTTATATTCAAGTTGAGAAAGGAGAAGTAAAAGATAATCAAGGCTTTTCTAACATAATTTCTGTTGATGGAGTTAGAAACAGCAGGACTTAATTTGCCATCTCATGAAAAATATGGCCAAGTCTGAGGCCATGAAAATCTGCACTCTAGCAGTTGATACCGCTACAGAAAATGAAAGAATAGGAATGAAAGAAAAACTTTCATTATTTCATATACTCTGAATGTTATAACATTTACCCTGAAGTTTATTAGGCATTAAACCTGTGCATCCATGCATAATTCAAAATGTTTGCCACATTTTATATTTAATCACAACATAAACCTCAGAAATGGTGTATATTTTTTGCACAGTCAATATGATATTCAAGCAACATCTTTTCAGAGCATGTGAATTAGATTGCAGTCCTGGTGCCAATCTGTTCTTTTAAAATCTTCACCATGGTTCCTGACTACCAGGGCCAAATCAGCCACACAATGTTAGGTGCCAGCCGTTGTTAACAGCTGAAATAAAGAGGGAAGATGTTCTGTGTCCTTTAACTTCAGGTGTATATATGTGCCTTTGGACAAGAAAAATGATTCTATAAGACGAAATATGGGGAAGAACTGCTGGAGAGTAAAAATAAAAAAAACGAAACAAAACTCTCAACCTTGGAAACCTTAATGAATATGCCAGCAAACATTTATCTTACACTTTTCATTTTTGTTCCACATGATGCTGGATTATTTTGATCTCTGAAATCACACATAGTTTTATCAGAACACACTTTGAACACAGGGAGATCAAAGTGGACCAGGATAAACCTATTTCCTCTGAAATGGATATTAAAGGATTCACTACATGTTTCATTATAGTCACTTAAGCTAATCATCATGATATAGTCACAGGCATTGCCATTTAAAAGAGCAAGTTCTTGTTAGTACATTACTCTTGCTCCTCATGAGCAGAGCTGTTAAAGCAGCATTTATGGGTTGCTGATGTTATTAAGGGGGTGGGTAGAACTATCGCTACATGTGTTTTGCACTATAAATTGTCCATGAACAGTGCCAAATGATGCTCTTTACTTATTTAATTACTATCTTACACAGCACAGTTAATTATGTGATAGATCTATTTAATAACTTACGTTTGAATTTACTATGTAAAAAGAGAGAGGATTAATTAACATGATACTATTCAAACAGGTTTGACCTTAAAGAACAAAAACACATTTCATCTTTTCCATGAGCCATTCTTTTTATGCCTTATGAATTGTTTAAATAATACTCCGTAGGAAAATCTCTATGGAAAATACAAAATATGTCAAAAATGTTTTTTTCTGAATAAAAAAATTCCCCAAATATTTTACTAGAATAAATAATCAAATCAAATGTGTAATAAACTGCTATTTATTTACAAATAATAGAAAAAAAGTTCACTTTTTCCTTCCATTTCTTAGTAGTTATATTGTCTTGGCACATACCTGCACCATTGATTCTTTTTTATCCCCCTTTCTATTGAATCATGGCTTCAAGGTTCAGTGCACTGATAGGAGAAGACACAGATATGCTGTGCCTTAAGATATATGGGGAAGTAGAATTCATCTCACTCAGTAAACAATAAAAAGTGATATTCTTATTCATAATAACTGGAACATTTTAAAGATACAATTATATATTATGTGTGAGCATGTGTGAATTTTCTTTGCATTGTATAAGTAAATTATAAGTAAATATGGGTTCAATATTTTGTGTTAGTTTAATTTAATTTGAAAATTATTTTTATCCAAGTTCTGCACAAGCAATAACTACTCACAATACAGCTAGATTTTATTTGAGAAATAAACAAGAGGAAGCTGGTAAAATGTAGCTGCTAGCCCAAAACAAAGAGTTCTCTAAATAATTTCACTAATCCCTTTGAGACAGCATCTCAATACCGTTTTACTTTTAGTAAGTGCTTTCTTGGTCCATTAGGCTGAATCCAATTTTCATAGTCCTGTGTTACAGAGAATTCTGTTCCCTCCACCTTCAAGGTTGTCTGGTTTTTATTTGATCCTAGTTAGAGTTTAGTATAGCCATCTTTGAATAAAAGTGAGCAACATTTTATGATCAATGCAGCAGTTGATAAGACAAAAAGTGTAAGTCAGAATTTTATTACAAGTGTATAAATGTGTAAGTCTGGTGGAAATCTGGAAATTTCATTTAAAAAATTCACTAAACTTCATTTTTATTAAGGACTGTTCAGTGATATTTTTATCAGAACTAGAGTCTAATTTTTATGGCAAATGTTCTTGATTTTTTTTTTTGGAAAATGTAAAAAAAATTATACTATCCTTCCCAATGTTATTTATTCAGCTAGATTTGCCTGATTTTATGCAAATATACTTGAATAAGGATCCTGGAGTTCTTTGTGCAAGTATCTTTAATAGTCTCACTTTATGCGAACGCTTTATGGAGTAAGCTTCCCAAACAATTCAGGCTATGTTGATAATCTAGGGAAAATCCCCACACTTTGAATTTCTAGATTCTAGAAAGCAAGAACTCATTCATCTATTCTGTGTTCACACACTGGGTGTGTATGTGTGTTATAAGAATGCTAAACATGAGATCTAAACTTCTGACATATTTTTAAGTGCACAGTAGGATTGTTAACTATATGCATAATGTTGTGCAACAGATATTTAGAACTTATTCATCTTAAATAACTAAAACTTATGCCTATTGAACAGCAACTCCCCATTTTCGCTACCTGCTAATCCCTGAGAGCTACATTCCATTCTCTGTTTCTGTGATTTTACTATTTTAGACATCTCATATAAATAGAATCATTCAGAATTTGTCTTTCTGAGACTGGCTTATTTCACTTAGCCTCATGTCCTCCAGTTTCATCCACGTTGTCATATATGGCACAATTTCCCTTTTTAAGGCTAAATAATACTCCATTGTTCATATCTATGTCTATATCTATATCCACCACATTTTCTTTAACCATTCATCTGTCACTGGACATTTAAGTTGCTTTTATATTATGGCTATTGTGAATAATGCTGAAGTAAATATGTGAGTACAGATATCTCTTCAAGATCCTGATTAAAACTCTTTCCATTTATATGGATAGATAAAGAATCATATAAATAGTTATCATGACTTCAAGTTATTTGAAATATTTGAAGAAATAAAATAAAAACATATAAATGAAAATGAGGTATATAATTTATACTTGATAATATCTAAGCCATTGGAAATAAATTCAGTAGATCATAGAAAGAAGAAATAGTTAGGAGTTTGACTATTTGGGATTATATTCAAATACAGAAAGGATTTTGAGAAAGATGAAAACATCCAAAATAACTAACTTCATAAAATAAACAGCAGATTATCTACAAAAGAAATCATGTTTCACAAATATATTTTGATTACTGTCTTGGAGTGTAATAAGAATAAAGTTGTCATTCAGGGAAAAAAAACTAGGAAATGTCATTTAACATTGCTTTATCTAAAAATGCTAAGAAAAAATTAAAACAAAACAAAATTCCCAAGTGCTGTTTTATCATTGAAATTTATTCAACCAATATTTATTTAATGCCTGATGCATTCTAGGCTCTAGGAGTTGAATATTTTTGCCATTTCATTTTTCCCCTCCACTGATGGAGTAACCAACCTCCAACAAGCCCTCAGAGATTCCTGTCTCCTGTTATTAATTCTCTGTATAGTTCTCCTGTGTAATTGCTCTGCATGATCAATAGAGTACTACAGAATTGATCATATGCTACTTTTATAAATGGTTATAATACACTGTGGCTTCTGTCCTGAACCCACTGTGTTCTTTGCTCTGTTGAAAAACATAATGTTAGCTGTCATATGCATAGGCCCATGTGGCAATAAACTGAACTCTCTTGCCAACAGATATGAAAGTGAGCTCGGAAGTGGACTCTCCAGGCCCACTGAAGTCTTTAGCTAATGGCTGAAGCAACAGCTGAAGCCTAAATTTAGGCATCCTATGAGATTAGCCAGAATCATTCAGCTAGCATTTTCTAGAAACTTGACATATGGAATCTTTAAATTAATAAATGTTTGTTGTTTTGATCTGCTAAAATTGATGTAATTTGTTATACAGCAATAATTATTAAAGATTGGGTACCTGGTAGTGGCATGCTGCTATAACAAAAAAACAAAAGTATAGAATTGCCTAAGAGGGCTTTGCAAAGAGTGATCATGAAAGACTAAAGTGCCTTGAAGAAACTACTACTTGAAGACTCAAGGTATTTGACAAGGCTAGAGTGAAGGTTTCAGGTAAAAGGTAGGTAATATTATTGTTGATGGGAGGAAGAAAGAGTTTTGCTATGCCCACAGAATTATGTTTAGCAACAGTGTCTTCTGAAATTATGTGAAAACTAGACAATTCATCAAATGAATTGGATGATCTGACTACTAAGTTTCCCGAAGTGCTGAATGTGTCACTTTTTTTTTTCTGCTTATAACAAAATGTGAGAGGATAGAGATAAAGTAAAGGAAAGGCTGATAAAGAAAAGTAGTCATATCTTGATCATTTTTGATGATTCTCGGCCTCTCCAAGCAGCAAATAAGGCTATAGTTAAGAAATGGCTTCCAAACACAGATCACTTCCAAGGCAAAGTCAGCAAAATGTGATTCAAGGGTGTGATTCTAAAATCTTTTGTTAGATCTCAGAAAAAGTTAAAGTACTATTCAGTCAAATAAAAGGCCCACTAAACAGAATAAGTGTGTACCTCACAGATTCCCAGGAGACAAAAGTAAAGGTCTTAAGCAGTTTAAGGACATTGTCTCAACCATCCCAGGAAAAGCCCAAGGTATAAAAGGGATTACCTTGAAGAATTTTGTTCTAATGCAAATGATTCTCAAAGAGGAGAAATTTTGTCTCCTACATCTGTCTACCATAAGGGATCTTTGGCAATGTCTAGAAATCTAGAAACATTTTGGCTTTTCATAACTTGGGAAAGCACTACTGGTATCTCATGAGTAGAGGTCTAGTATGCTGCTAGATACCTCCCAATGTATGTAACTGTCCCCACAAACACAGCATAGAAATATCCAGCCCCACACCAATGTACCAGTAGTACTGAAGTTAAAAAAAAACCCTGCCTAATGGAATAAATTACAGGATTCAAAGAATCTTAAATATATATATTTTCCCAAAGAAACATCATCAGCTTAGATTAAAAGGGAGAGAAATGGTACAAAATTAAAACAGGATTTGGACTCCCAAAATTCAATAGGCAAAAAGCTGCTGAGAAAAGTCCTCAGCTGCAAACACATGCTGCTTGTCAGAAAAAAGGAAGCTTGAATCAGAGAGTGAAACCAAGAGCCCAAAAGAAAGCAGATTCTAGAATCATAGAGGATTATTCATAGGGCTTAAGGCCTAATCAAGGACATTACAGCATTTACTCCACTGAATTTCAAAACTGTGATGGACCAGTGACTCCTTCATGCACCTCATTTTTCCTTTTACAAACAAAAATCTTTATATTAGTTATCCTGTCTCTGTACCTCCTTTGTATATTGGATGTGCAATATTGGACAGTTCATTAAGTAAGGAGAGAATATTCGTGGAGCTGAATTTTTGGAACTGCACTCAAATATTCCCATCTGTACCAGGTTCTGGATTTTGAGCTGATGCAGTAATGGAAGCCTTGGAGGCTTTTGGAGGCCTTGGGATAAAGTGAGTTTATTTTGCATGTGGGAGTGACAGTAATAATTAGGGAATGAAGGGTAAACTGTGGCAGCTGGCCTTCAAGATGACCCTCCAATGAATCCCTACTCCTTTATTCACATCCTCCTTCAATTTCCTCCCACATAATATCAGGATCATCTTATATATTATTTACCTATTGCTACATAAAATATTACCCCAAAATTTTGTGGCTTAAGACAATTCATATTTTTATCTTAGAACTTCTATATGTCAAAAATCTGGACATAGCTGAGCCCTTTGCTTCAGAATCTAAAATACGTCTATAATGTAAGTGTTGGTCAGGGCTGTGGTCTCGTTTAGAGTCGACTTTGGGAAAGGACATTTCCAAGCTCATTCATGTAATGATTGGCATGGCTCACTGCTTCAATTCTTTTCTGATGGTTCCCCTCATTTCTTTTCCCATGAGGCCTCATATTCTTGTAACAATGATTGCTGATATGTGTTCAGGCTATACTAAGTAGTTCAAAGGATTGTTATAAGTGTTAAGCAAGTTAAAGGAGGTAAAGTGCTAGAACCAGTAACTGACACTTAGTTAGCAGAATATAGATGCTAGCCATTATTATACTCAGTAAAGAAAGAGAAAAACGTTAATGCAGTGCATTTATTTAAAAAAATCATATTGTGTTAATTGCCAGAATATCAAAGATTATAGGCATAGATGCATGAGATATTGCAAAATGTAAAAAAAAAAAAAATTCAGTATTTTTCTTTCTTACTCATTTTTTTTTCAGATTGGTAGATAATTAATTTAAAAAGTTAAAACATAAAAATCATTATTTAAGTTATCTTACTAGCTTGTTAAAAAAGGAAATTTATCTATCATTTACAATATATTCCTGTAAAGATTTTTATTTGTTAAGTCACAGAATTTGCATCTCTTATAGTTGTTAACATAAACCTCCTGGAGAGAAAAATACATGCAAAATAAAGTATAATTGTAATTGATTAAGTAGACAGTCAAGCTCATATATTATCACAAGCAAGGAAATTATATCCAGGGTATATTTGGAATTATGCTAACAACTGTGATTCCCTACTAAAATAATATACAGATTAGATTTTTGTGTGGAGCCATAAAGTTTTTAGATGACTAAATCACTCATTTAATGTACAAACTATCTCTGTTTTAATAACTCACACAAAATTCAGAAGCCAGTTATTTACTATTACTCATCAGTAGCCTTTTATGTAAATACGAATAATGTATAATATCCAAGTATCATGCTACATACTCAAAATGACTAGCCTTAAATACAATTATAGGCCTAGTAACTTAAACACAATTTATTGCAAATTATTTTTTAAACTTTGCTCTTGCATATATTTTTAATTTTAAGAAAATACATTTCATGTTTATAAACATTTATTTCCTAAGGTAAAAGGAGAGAAAAATGACCTCTTGATGCTCTAATTCTTATTTTGATAGTTATTAGCAAGTTGAAAAAAGCCCAAGAAAAAGTGAGTAAATCCTGGAAGACAGCCTCTGAGTTAGTGTTTTCTGATTTTCTGATGAATCCCAGTGTCAGGTAGGAAGTTTCTCTAAATTGTAAGATTTAGAATAAATAAACTTACAATACATGCCCATGGTAGTGTCTCCCCCTACTGTGTTTCCAGGATACTTATTGGTTAAGTCCATTGATTCTGAATCATCAAACTTCCACTATTGTCAGATCCTCAAAATTTTCTTCTGATTGATACACAGACTTCACAAGTCCTATGTTGTCTATATATCTTGCTTTATACTCAATTATTTATTCATTCTTTTAATATACTGAGAACTCTTTATTTACAAGCAGTAATTATGTTATGCTTTCCAAAGTTCCAAATATGTATCAAACCAAAACTATCCAAATCAAGGCTCCCCATAAAAGTCATCTGCATAGCATTCAAACTCCCAGATCTGTGCTGTGTGTGTGTGTGTGTGTGTGCACACACGTAAGTGTTTGACAGGTATATAAATAAAGGCTCATATATGGATTTGTGTAAGCATTTTAACATTTTCAGGGATATTCAATGTAAACCATTCATCGACATTTCAGACAGCACATCAGTTATGTCTTAGAGAATGGTTTGCTTCAGACTCTTGCTAAGGATCAGTCTTGATGTATAACAGCTAATGATCATGATATCTAATTTCTTCTCCAAAAGCTTCTACAGCCTTTTTTTGAATAACCAGTTAACCTAGAATAAAAGCAGTTATTCTATTTTCCAAATTAGCCATTTGATATTTTATGTGAATCTCATGATTGTGTCAAAATAATGATAAAAAAATTAAAAAGTGAAGAAAATAAAACAAAACAAAATAAAACCTACTACGATATACTATGTAGCAATTAGCAGTTTAAGGTTTGCATTTAGTGCAAAATGGTGAAAGAAGCCAACAAAGCTGTTTATCCAAAATCCTAGGATAATCTTTTCAATAGTTAAATTTGTGCATTATTTCAAAATGGAAAAAAATCATTAACATTAGTTGTCCCCACCTGCCAATTCAAAGGAAATCTTAGAAATCTCTTTACATTTGGTCATTCTTATAAAGATAAAATGTATTATTTCTCATATCTCATATTATTCTCTTGGTCCCATATTCTATGTCAGCCACCATCCAATTTCTATTTTCTTCATTTACATCATCAGACCGAGGAGGCCAGAATACAGTGATATGTATATCAAAAGTGCTAAAAAAAAAATAACTGTCAACCAATAATTCTATATCTGGCAAAACTTTTCATCAAGAATGACAGAGGAACTAAAAGATAGTGGTGATGAAAAAGCTGGAAAACCAGATGTAACACAATGAGATTGGAACACTCCATCATATCATACACAAAAGTAAACTCAAAATGGTTTAAATGCCTAAATGTAATACTGAAATATTGAAATATAAACCTCCTAGAAGACAACACATGTGGAAGACTCTTTGACCTAAATCTTAGTGTTTTTTTTCTTGAGTCAGTCCCCTAAGGCAAGATAAATAGAAGCAAAATTAAACAAATGAGACCAATTAAACTCCAAAGCCTTTGGACAGCAATGGTAACCATCAACCAAATAAGAGAAATATCTGCAAATGATATTACCAATAAGGTGTTAATATCCAAAATATATAACCAGCTCATACAACTCAATGTCCAAAAAAGATCCCAATCAAAAAATGAACAGAAGACTTGAATAGTCATTTTTCCAAAGAAGACATGCAGATGAGTAATAAGTACATGAATAGATAATCAACATCACCAATTATTAAAAACAAGTAAATCAAAACCACAATGGGGTATTACCTCAGACCTGTCAGAATGGCCATCATCTGAAAGACTACAAATAACAAATGTTGAAGAGAAGGTGAATAAAAGAGAACCTTCTTGTATCCACCCCTTTGAATGTTGGTGGGAATGTAAATTAGTGCAGTTACTACAGAAAACAGTATAGAGGTTGCTTAAAAAACTAAGGCTAGAACTTCCATATGATCCAGCAATTCCACTCCTGGGTGTATATCCAGGAAAAAAAAAATTGCAAACACTACTTCAAAAAGATAAATGCACCTGAATTTTCACAGCACCATTGTTTACAATAGCTGAGATATGGCAGCAACCCAAGCACCCACCAACAGATAACTGGCTTAAAAAGATATGTGATTTTATATATATGAATATTACCATAAAAAATGAATGAAAGTCTGTATTTACAGCAGCATGAATAAGCCTAGAATATTAGGCTTTGAAATAAGTCAGACAGAGAACAACAAATACTATATGATATCACTTATGTTTAATCTAAAAAATAATAAAAATAAATGTATATGCAAAATAGAAACAAACTCATAGATATAGAAAACAAACTTATTGTTACCAAAGGGAGAACCAAAAGGGGAGAAACAAATTAGGAATTTGAGATTAACAGATACAAACCTCTATATAAAAAATAGATATGCAACAGGGATATACATATAGCACAGGAAAGTATACCAATTATCTTGTAATAACTTACAATGGAGTATAATCTGCAAATTGTTGAATCACTATGCTGTCCACCTAAAACTAACACAATATTACAAATCAATTATATTTCAATTAAAATGTATATTATAGGTGTGAAATAAAATTCATATTTTATGGCAAGATAAGAAAATTTAAACATGAAAATGATTCTCTGACTTTTGGCTTTCTTTCCCCACAACTATGCATTGTGTATTTGCATTGTGAATTGACCAAACCTCCCCCATTGGTAGGAAGACCTGCTTAACCAAAAAGAGCAATATTCTCCTAGCATCAGTGAAAGAACTCCTTAAAAGACAGCATTCCTTCTTGATCTTGTAAGGAGTCACATGAACTACCAGTATGCTGCTTAGATCTGGATTATGTAAACTGTTAATAATATGTCATTAGTGTATAGCCCTCTGTCTCAAAAAAACTTAAAAAACTGTTCCTTGTTTTCTAACCAATGGAACAGTTCTCAGAGCTTTCTGAGATGCTCTTCCTGTGTTATAATCCTCAAATTTGGCTCAAATAAAATTTTCCATTTCTTTCTAAGATCAACTAATTATTTTTCATTGACAAAATTTTAAGAAATATCAAATTAAAATTTTAAGAAGTGCCAAAAGTTGTTCTAGAGTTTTAAAATTATTTATGTGATAGAGCCATAGTTGTTTCTCATTATTTTGTTAGTAATATGTTGTATAATAAAATTTCTAAAGTTTGACATTTTATTCAGTATATGTAATGTCACCTTAATGTCTTATTTGAAATAATTTCAGAAGAATGGTTAAATGCTATAGACTTTAGAAGTTGGTTGTATTGGTTAACTACAAGACTAAGTCATTCATTTTTACTGGCTCTGTTTTATATTATCCTTCAGAGATGTGCATCCTCATCACAGTATTGCACACTCCCTTACACTTTCACATTTATAAGAACTTAGTCTCATTTATACAGGAAAAATGGGTGCAGAGCCTGAGGAAGGCTATGTCCTAGGCCTCAGTTGATCCCCTGGGATGTGTTCCACCAAGTGTGGGTCCTTGTCTTTGCATAGGAAAGAATTCAAGAGTGAGCCACAGTTTAGTAAAGGCAGATTTATTTGGAGAGATACATGCTGCATAGAGTATAGGCTGTTTCAGAAGGCAAGAGAAAGGCCAGAAGATGTGGGAGTTGGGTGCTCAGATTAGAGTGAAAGTAGGTACACACTCCATAGACAGAGTTTGGGCTACCTCTGAAGAGAAGGGAGAGAGAGGTGGCCGCAAGTCACCATATTGCCAGTTTTTATGGGCTTGGTAGCTTAATAAGTGGAAGGACCAGCCTAATTAGCTTGGGGAAGGGGCTGGGATTCCCAGGAAGTTGGTCATTTCCCACTCTTTGACCTCTTGTGGCTAGACTTGGGACTGTCATGGAGGCTGTGAGCATGTTATTCACCATGCTAATATGTTACAATGAGCATATAATAAAGCTCAAAATCTGCTAGAAGTCAAATCTCCCACCATCAAGGCCTCCTAGGGGTTGAATCTTCCACCAGTTTGATGTTAATTGCCATTTCATTCCTTGAATGGCTGTGCCCTGCCCACTTCCTGTCTCATCATCAGTAGAACACTGGTTTTCTGGCAAATACCTTGAGAAAAAGTCCATTCCATTTTTAAACACTAATTAGTAAGTGGTTGAATATAACTATCTCTGTTAGACTCCAGTTGAAACATTTAGAATGGTATAAAGAAACCCATTTCCAGCTGTTTAGAGTAATTGTTTATTGAATGACCGTCCAGAATTAACTTATTATCAAATAAAAGTGTGTGGCACCAACACAGAGTAAGGCCACACAAACTAAATTGTCATAGTTTGGAAGAGAGAAAGGTTTATTGCAGGGTTACATAAGGAGAATGGGTGGCTCATGCTCAAAAAATCCAAACTCCCTGATGGTTTTTCAGAAAGAAAATTTTAAAGCAAAATTTGGGGTGAGGGCTGCAGAGTATGACATTTTTATAATTGATTGGTGGTGAGGTAACATGACAGTGTTCCAGGAAACTTGTGTTCAACCTGAATTTTCCATCCTCCACCTGGGTGGGGGCCTTAGTTCCTGCAGAAGAACTCAAAGATATTATTATGTATATACTTTGAAGAGAAACCAGGACAATGCTCCAAAGTTGTGCTATTGTTTTTTGACTTTTCCTCCCTTGTCTCTGCATCCTCTCCCTTCCCTAATTAGCAACTATTTGAATCTGCTCCTTGGAACTCAGGGAAAGCCAAGGAGATTGAATGAAGTCCATTTCCTACAAAGAAGACATGGGGAGCATGGAAAACATCTGCACCAAGGAGGACCACACAGGGTCCTGCTCTGTTTCCAACTTACTTCTGTTTTTAATTTCATGTTGAAATCTTCAAAGATAAGCATTTCAGGTTATGTTAGGGGGGGCAGATATTTAGAGGAGAAGTGGGCTTGACATCTCCTAAATCATGTTATAATATTTTGGTGTAGTATGTTCAGGGTAAAATAAGACTGCTGAAATGCTTGACACTCTTCAGAAAAGAATATATCTCTGGACATGATGCTATAATGAATGGAAAAATGTATTAGAGCACTATCTGATGTGAGACTAACTTTATCAAAGGTAAATTACTAAATTGGCTGCTAGAAAACTGTGCTTAAGGTGTTCACATATTATAAATGCTACTGTCAGATGAATGCAAATGTAACTTGTAAGGGATAATTTTGAAAATTGTGTGACAGTTTTTAGAGGAAAACGATGATTTATCCAACACCAGAGTAGCACAATTTACTACTGGGGTATTCTAGGAGGAGGAGTTATAATATGTTATTTTTAATTAGTTTCCTGCTTCTCTCTGGAGGATTTGGAGCTAAATTTTCCATTAATGAAATTTCACTAGTGAATTAAACTTGTAGAACGATTCTTTTTAAAATCAGGTCATTTCAAAGATCTTTACACTTTTGGACAGTTATCCCTAACATTGCTGTGGGAAAAAGTGTTGCTTGAGAGCTAATGATGGGGTCTTTTAACTACCATATAGTCAGTTGCAGGAAGTTAGAATTATTGAGGCTGCTCATCATAAAGGCCTTGTAGCTACAATGATAAGCAACTGTTTGAATCATCACAGTGCCTATTTATATAACCCAAAAGTTTTCACACTTAATTAACTAGCACAATAAATGGTGCCCTTATAGTATGAAAAATGGAATGCAGCTTTAAACTGCTTAATTTCCTCTTCTGAAGTAGCTGACACATTGGGAGTTTCTGGCTTGCATTTATTATGATTACATGCCTGGCTATCAGGACATGGTTTGCAGACAAATAGCTCCATCTTGGGAGAATCTGAGGTTTGTGGGGAAATCTTATAGGCCACATAGCTATCAATAGACGATGGTATTTTACTCTTATTCCAAGCTCATTCTGCTGGAATGTCTTCAAACATTTCATTAGTTAGACAACTTTGGCAATTTTAACATCATTAGGAGCAGAAGAAAACTAGAAAGCAAAGTTTTCGAGGAAAACTAAAGTTTAAAACCACAAGCTCAAACATTATTCACAAGTGTACTTCATATGGACTTTATTATGGCTTCTTGTCCTTTGCCTAAAATTTGCTGATATTTCTCCATCCTCAAATTCTAGAGAAAACTAAAAAGATTCTTTAAAATTATTTCTTCCCAAACCACAGTTATAAATACTTTTTGTTGTGGGACACAATGCAGCAGTGGGCTGGTAATGCCAGTTGGTAAAAGAATTTATCACAGATTAAGGAGAATATAAAAGGAGTTTATTAGGTTATGCTGTCACAGACAAGAGTGGGTCACACAGACAAGACATGCCTGTGTGAGCCTCAAGGGTTGATTGTTGGGGTCTTTTATGAGGCAGGGTCACAAGATACCTGACTGGTTTGTGTACAAGCCTCTGATAGGTTGTAGGTGAGGTAAGAAGTTTAGGGTCTATGAAGGGCAGTGGGGTTAAGGTGGGCTGAAACAAGCCCACTGAGCTATTGTGAGATTAAGTATTATGTAGGGCAATTAGTTTGTCAGGGCCAACATGCTCAGTAAAGAATAGGCTTTATCTGTTGAGGGATCACAGGCAGACATCTGAGAGCCCAGTAATGTGGGTCATTGGACTTTGAAGGATGTACATTGGCTCCATGATTTCCTAACCCATTATTTAAAATATACTAATCGAAGAACCCAGCTTTAGAGGGTCACTTGGAATAAAACTTACATAAGCTCTCTTAAATCTTTCATCTTCTACATTGTACTTTTAGCCCCTTTTCCTCCAACTTCCCTTTCACACAAACATGAAGGAGCTCTAGAGCTACTGCTCAAATTCATGGATAGATGCCATTTAGTTTCAGTTCACACTTTTTTTTTCAAAATTTTTAAATAAATCATACACAGATAAGGCCGTATAAGTTGTGTATCAGTAAGAACTTAATTAATCATAACCTTGGTTTATAAAGAAAAAATTCCAAAGTCATAGAAGGCCCCTGTGTATATTATACCACTTTGCTAATATTTAGACATAATCAACATATTGTCTTATGTAATAAAATTTCTCTCATTAAAAAACATGTGGCTCTTTATCTACTTGTGCATGCTTGAACAAAATGAGTTTAATTTTTTCTGCTTTTCAAATCTGTTGAAATGGAGTCACAGGGGCTATGGCAATGTGTGACTACACCCAAATTGATGCACACTGCTGGGGTTTATTTGTTTTCATTGCAATGATAATCCACTGTGTAAACAGAGGATTTATTTTTTAGTTCTATCCAGGGCTGACAATATAATTTGTGAGGTCCAGTTCAAAATGAAAATGTGTGGCCCCCTAGTTCAGAAAGTATTAAGAATTTAAAGATAGTGACAGCAGAGCCAAGCATAGAGACTTTTTAAGGTCCTATACCACAGCAGAGATCAAATATCCATCAAGACAATCCTCATTCTATCGATTTACTTATGAATTGTGTCTTTTTTTTTTATTAATATTTTGTTTTCTTTACACTCAGTTATCAATGCAGCTGCTATGACCAATTCGCTGAATTTGTCGTGGAACACATATTCAATATTTTATCTAGGATACACATGTCAGAGACTGTTTGCTGTTCAAAGGATAAGCAATTGTAGCTTACAGAAGGCTGTTTATCAAAATGTGTAGTACAAGTTACGTTGCAGCACAGTAGATTAAATTTAGTTTATTTCACATCCTTATCAGTGTAAGGTATACTTAATGTTGTATAATAGTATTTCTTTGTGATTTTAATTTGCTTATTAATAAAATAGTGGTTAATCTTCCTTTCATAACCTGTTGTGATAATAATTTAAATTGAAATTTTGTGATAAAAATTGATATTTTGAAATATTTGTTTTCTAATCATTGAAAACTATATGTAGAGGACGGAGAAGATGGCAGAGTAGGACGCTCGCAGGTCACCCTCTCCCACAAATACACCAAGACCCACATCTACAGACCCACTCAGCCAACCAGAGCACCTGCGGAACTCCGACAGAACATCGCCCTCTTCAAAAGATAAAGACGCCAAAAATCTGGTAGGAGAAAAGGAAAACAGAAATAACAAAAGGCAAAGCAGCGTGGGACGGTTCCCGTGGAGAGGGAGCGGCAAAGGAGGACTGGCGCTCGCTCGCTGGGTCTCCCCTCTCCAACTGAGAGGCCAGCGGGACGGAGGGGGAGCCTCCGAGGCTCGGATCTATACGGAGCAGCCCTTGACTGACAGAACTAAGATAAAAGGGCACAGAGCGTCCCCCCGACACCCAGCCTGAGACGCGGCCGGCAGCGGCGGGCAGGGCCAGGCTGCACAAGCCGGGCGGAGGACGGGAGTGGCTGCACGGAGGCAGCCCCGGGGGAACGCAAGGAGCTGCGCGCCTTGGCTGTGGGTGCACAGGGCAGAACAACCTGGGCCCTCCATAAAACAGCAAGGTTGATGTGCTCTCGGGGGAAGTGTGCACACCCCCATCTCTGAAAGCCCGCGGAAAGTTTTCGGGGGAAGAGAGGCGGGGCTCAGGCGCAGCCGCCATATCCACCGGCGCTGAGCACCCAGGCTGGGGCGGGGGCGAAACCTGCATCCGCACCGAAGGGCTCAGTAGCCTCAAAAGCCAGATTGAGACTGGCCTGCAGACCGGGGCACATAGGATCCTTCCATCCTGGTCCCTCAGACAACTTGCTCCACAAAGACAAACAAGGAGCTGGGTTCTGGCTCGGAGCAGGGATAAGGCTGTCCCTCTGTCGTCCCGGAGCCCACCTGCGGAGCGCCAACCAGGGCTGAGTGTGCAGCCGCACAGAGCACCGGAGCTACCAGCAGCGCAGGTAGAGCGAGAGCGGCCCCCGCTTTTCGGGCAGGAACACAGCCCCTGACTGAGGTGCTGGGAGGGGGCACGACCCGCCCGACTACCCGGCCAGTCTGCAACATCTGACTGCGGCATCCAGATGGACAGCGACCCGCCCGCCCACCGCAGAGGAGAGCTGCACCTGACCCAGTGTTGGGAGGAGGCGCGATCTGCATGCCCACAGGTGCTGGGAGAAGCACAGAAGAGGGCGCCAATGGAGGGCCTCTGAAAGCAGCACGCTGAGCTTCCAAAAGAGGACGAAGACAGAAAGACTTTACATTAAAAGCACACAGACTCCAGGAGAACACCAACAAACCCCCCTTTTTTTTTTTTAAATGTTTTTACCTGTTCTATATTCTATTACTCTCTTAATTTTTACTTTTAATTCATTTCTATTTCTCTTGGGTTTTGATGTCCTGTTATTGATTAGACACAGATTTCAAATACATCAATTCATCTCCCCCCCCCTTTTTTTGTAAAGGTTTTAAAAGGATGTATTAACCCGATTAATACTCTGCTTCAATTCGCTCTTCTATTATCCATTATACACTGTTTTCAAACCCTCTTTCTCCCTTCTTATAAAATTTTTTCTCTCTCTCACTTATTTTTTTCTTTTTTTCCTAAGTTCTATTCCTAAATAGGCATTAGATAGATAAAATCCTTAAGGACCAAAATAAACAATTGATACTCCATAAACCACAGTGCCAAAGAGGTATGAGCAAGATGAAGAAGCAGAAAAACATTTCCCAATTAAAAGAACAAGAGAAATCCCCTGAAAGAAAGATCAATGAAATAGACATCGATAGCCTACTAGATCAAGATTTCAAAAAAGGATTGATCGAATTGCTGAAGGAATTAAAAGAGATAGTGTTTAGAGATATAAAATATGTCAAAAATAAAATTGAAGCTATAAAGAAGAGCCAAGTAGAACGGGTAAACCCATTGACAGAGATGAGGAATGATCTAATAGCTGTGCAAAGCTGACTAGATAATGCAGAGGAACGAATTAGTGATCTAGAAGACAGGGCAATAGAAAGCACCCATTCAGGAGAACTACAAGATAAGCAAATAAAAAATAATGAAAATAGCATAAGGGACCTATGGGATGATATAAAGTGTCCCAATCTTCACATAAAGGGGTCCCAGAAGAAGAAGAAAGATCAAAGGGGATTGAAAAGGTTTTTGAAGAAATCATGACTGAAAACTTCCCAAACTTAAAGAAGGAATCAGATGTTCAAGTACAGGAAGCTCAGAGGGTCCCAAACAGGAAGAACCCAAATAGACCCACAACAATACATATCATAATCAAGATGGCCAGAGTCAAGGTAAAAGAAATGATTCTAAAGGCAGCAAGAGAAAAGCAAAGAGTAAGTTACAAGGGAACCCCCATAAGGCTCTCAGCTGATTTCTCTACACAAACACTACAGGCCAGAAGGGAGTGGCAAGATATACTCAAAGCCCTGAATGAAATAAAGATGCAACCTAGGATCCTTTATCCAGCAAGGCTATCCTTTAGGATAGAAGGAGAAATAAAGACTTTCACAGACAAAAAAAAG
Source organism: Camelus ferus (assembly GCF_009834535.1). Classification (NCBI taxonomy): domain Eukaryota; kingdom Metazoa; phylum Chordata; class Mammalia; order Artiodactyla; family Camelidae; genus Camelus; species Camelus ferus. The sequence goes on from NC_045709.1 coordinate 63,800,767, forward strand.
CTGCAGGAGTTTAGCAACACTAAACCCATGCTAAAAGAAATATTGAAAGGGCTATTCTAAAGAGAAAAGCACCAGGATGCTACAGAAATGAGAAACACACAGCTGGAAAGGTGATAACTCATGAATTACAAATAAAGTAAACATGAAATTATAAAAGAAGACATACAAATCACTGAGAGTGGGAGAGGGAGGCAGGGAAATATAGAATATTTTTTCTTTCTTTTTTAATTTTTTTTTAACAGTAGGATGGGTTTCAGATCATGTTACTATCAGTTTAATAAAATCAGTTATAGTAATGGGTTGATAGATTTACAAAAAAGGGCAACCACAAGCCAAAAATTTACAAGGGAGTCACAAGAATTAAATAAAATCCATGATAATACAAAGGAAAATTACCAAACCACAAAAGGAAGAAGAAAGGAACAAAAAGGATACACGCATTCAATTGCAAAGATAAGTTCAAAATGGTAATAAACACACATCTATCATTAATTACTGTAAAGGTTAATGGACTAAATGCTCCAGTCAAAAGACACAGAGTGGCAGACTGGATAATAAAGCAAGAACCTTCAATATGCTGCATAGAAGAGACCCACTTTAGGGACAAGGACACATATAGATTGAGAGTGAAAGGATGGAAAAGGATATTCAATGCAAATGGAAAAGCCAAAAAAGCAGGTGTTGCACTACTGATCTCAGACAAAATAGACTTTAAAGCAAAGGCCATAAAGAAAGATAAAGAAGGAAATTTTATAATGATTAAAGGAGTGATACAAGATGAGGATATTACGCTCATTAATATATATGCACCCAATATAGGAGCACCTAAGTACATACAAAAATTACTAACAGAGATAAAGGGGGATATTGATGGGAATACAATCATAGTTGGAGATTTTAACACTGCATTAACATCACTAGACAGATCTACCAGACAGAAAATAAACAAGGCAACAGAGAAAGTAAATACTACAATAGAAAAACAAGATTTGGTGGATATTTTCAGAGCATTACACCTCCAAAAAAGAGGATATACATTCTTTTCAAGTGCACATGGAACATTTTCCAGGATCGATCATGTACTTGGGCACAAAAGAAACCTCAACAATTTTAAGAAGATAGAAATTATCTCAAGCATCTTTACTGACCACAATGCCATGAAACTGGAAATCAACAACAGAGAAACAAAGGACAGACAAAGGAAAGCACGGAGATTAAACAATATGTTATTGAAAAAACAATGGATCAATGAGGAAATCAAAGCTGAAACTAAAAAATACCTTGAGACAAATGATAATGAAAGCACAACCACTCAAAACCTATGGGACACAGCAAAGGCAGTGGTAAGAGGGAAGTTTATAGTGATACAGGCCTTCCTCAAAAAAGAAGAACAATCTCAAATGAACAATTTAACCCACCACCTGAATGAATTAGAAAAAGAAGAACAAAAAGCCCCAAAAAGCAGCAGAAGGAGGGAAATAATAAAGATCAGAGAGGAATTAAATACAATAGAGATAAACAAGACCACAGAAAAAATCAACCAAACCAAAAGCTGGTTTTTTGAAAAAGTAAATAAAATCGACAAACCTCTGGCCAAACTCACAAAGAAGAAGAAAGAGAGAGCACAAATTAGCATAATAAGAAAGGAAAATGGAGAAATTACAACAAACAAAATAGAAATACAGAATATCATACGAGAATATTATGAAAAACTATATGAAACCAAACTGGATAAACTAGAGGAGATGGACAAGTTTCTGGAAACATACTGTCCACCAAAACTGAATCAAGAAGAATCTGAACACTTGAACAATCCGATCACTAGAAAGGAAATAGAAATAGCAATTAAAAACCTCCCTACAAATAAAGGTCCAGGACCGGACGGCTTCACCGGGGAATTCTACCAAACATACAAAGAAGAACTCATACCAGTCCTTCTGAAACTCTTCCAGACGATTGAAAAGGAGGGAATACTCCCAAACTCATTCTATGAAGCCACCATCTCCCTGATACCAAAACCAGGCAAAGACACTACAAAAAAAGAGAATTATAGGCCAATATCACTGATGAACATAGACGCCAAATTCCTCACCAAAATTTTAGCAAATAGAATCCAACAACACATAAAAAAGATTATACATCATGACCAAGTGGGGTTCATCCCAGGGACACAAGGCTGGTCCAACATATGCAAATCAATCAGTGTAATACATCACATCAACAAGAGAAAGACAAAAACCACATGATCATCTCAATCGATGCAGAAAAAGCATTTGATAAAATTCAAAACCTATTTATGATAAAAACTGTTGCCAAAGTGGGTATAGAAGGAACATATCTCAACATAATAAAATCTATATATGAAAAACCTACAGCCAGCATAGTACTCAATGGTGAAAAACTCAAAAGCTTCCCACTAAAATCTGGGACAAGACAAGGCTGCCCACTCCCACCATGGCTATTCAACATAGTCCTGGAAGTCCTAGCCACAGCAGTCAGGAAAGAGAAAGAAATAAAAGGGATCCAAATTGGAAAAGAAGAGGTAGAAGTGTCATTATATGCTGATGACATGTTACTATATATAGAAAACCCTAAAATGTCCACACAAAAGCTACTAGAGCTGATTTAAGAATTCAGCAAGGTAGCAGGCTACAAAATTAACATTCAAAAATCAGTTGCATTTCTTTACACTAACGATAAATCAACAGAAGAAGAAAGTAAAGAAACAATTGCCTTTAAAATAGCACCCAAAGTAATAAAATATCTGGGAATAAATCTAACCAAGGAGGTGAAAGAATTATACACAGAAAACTATAAACCATTGATGAAGGAAATTAAAGAAGACTTTTAAAAATGGAAAGATATTCCATGCTGTTCGATTGGAAGAATCAATATTGTTAAAATGGTCACACTGCCCAAGGCAATCTACATATTTAATGCAACCCCTATCCAATTACCCAGGACATATTTAACAGAACTAGAAGAAATCATAATAAAATTTATATGGAACCATCAAAGACCTAGAATTGACAAAGCACTACTGAAGAGAAAGAAAGAGGCTGGAGGAATGACTCTCCCAGACTTCAGACAATACTATAGAGCTACAGTCATCAAGACAGCATGGTATTGGTACAAAAACAGACATATAGACCAATGGAACAGAATAGAGAGCCCAGAAATGAACCCACAAACTTTTGGTCAACTCATCTTTGACAAAGGAGGCAAGAATATACAATGGAATAAAGACAGTCTCTTCAGCAAATGGTGTTGGGAAAACTGGACAGCAGCATGTAAAACAATGAAGCTAGAACACTCCCTTACACCATATACAAAAATCAACTCAAAATGGATTAAAGACTTAAACATAAGACAAGATACAATAAACCTCCTAGAGGAAAACATAGGCAAAACATTATCTGACATACATTTCAAAAATTTTCTCCTAGAATAAATAAAAGCAAGAATAAACAAATGGGACCTAATGAAACTTACAAGCTTCTGCACAGCAACGGAAACCAGAAATATAACAAGAAGAAAACCTCCGGAATGGGAGAAAATGTTTGCAAGTGAAACCGACAAAGGCTTGATCTCCAGAATATATAAGCAGCTCATACGACTCAATAAGAAAAAAATAAACAACCCAATCCAAAAATGGGCAGAAGACCTAAACAAGCAATTCTCCAAGGTAGACGTACAAATGATCAAAAAGCACATGAAAAAATGCTCAATATCACTAATTATCAGAGAAATGCAAGTCAAAAGTACAATGAGGTATCACCTCACACCAGTCAGAATGGCCGTCATTCAAAAATCCACAAATGACAAATGCTGGAGAGACTGTGGAGAAAGGGGAACCCTCCTACACTGCTGGTGGGAATGCAGTTTGGTGCAGCCACTATGGAAAACAGTATGGAGATTCCTCAAAAGACTAGAAATAGACTTACCATATGACCCAGGAATCCCACTCCTGGGCTTGTATCCAGAAGGAAATCTAGTTCAGGATGACACCTGCACCCCAATGTTCATAGCAGCACTATTTACAATAGCCAAATCATGGAAACAGCCTAAATGTCCATCAACAGGTGACTGGATAAAGAAGAGGTGGTATATTTATACAATGGAATACTACTCAGCCATAAAACCCGACAACATAATGCCATTTGCAGCAACATAGATGCTCCTGGAGAATGTCATTCTAAGTGAAGTAAGCCAGAAAGAGAAAGAAAAATACCATATGAGATCGCTCATATGTGGAATCTGAAAAACAAAAACAAAAACAAACAAACAAACAAAAACAAAGCATAAATACAGGACAGAAATAAATTTGCAGACAGAGAATACAGACTTGTGGTTGCCGGGGGGGTGGAGGGTGGGAAGGGATAGACTGGGATTTCAAAATTGTAGAATAGATAAACAATATTACACTGTATATCACAGGGAAATATACACAAAATGTTATGATAACTCACAGAGAAAAAAATGTGACAATGTGTGTGTATATGTCCATGAATGACTGAAAAATTGTGCTGAACACTGGAATTTGACACAACATTGTAAAATGATTATAAATCAATAAAAAATGTTAAAAATATAATGTTGAATAAGAAAGCAGAAAAAAACTATATGTATCTCCATTTTAAATATTTTTAATATCTTACAATTATATTTTATACTCTTTTGTATATAATTCTTATAGATTTTTATTAAAATGTCCCCTATACTTGATAATTTTTATTTATGAAATTTATCTAATTTTAATTATTTTCAGTGGAATGTTTGTCTAAATAACATTCTGTGAAGTAGCAGAAAATTAAGGTTCCTATTCTCTTCTATTATCAAAATTTTCAAAAGTAATCTACATTTGCTGTCTTTATTTTCTAATTCCTCTATTTTCTGATCATATGATTTTGTAATCTCATTTTCTATTTGCTAAGCTACTATAATGTAGTTCTCCTGAAAGAACATTTACAGTCTAATATTAAATCCAAATAGGTTTGAGTCTTTTAAACTTTATTCCTGTTTATCATCTCTCCACATTTCATAGTTTTTGAAGCTTTCCTTTCTTAGCAATAGTGCACATTCTTGACTCTCTTCTTGGTTTTCAGTGTGACTCTAGAGAGTCATTGTCATTGCATTCTCCTAAGATGTTGCCTTGATCGTTTTTTCAGTTTTTTAGTGGTGGGCTTCAGTATTTCCATAGCTTTAAGTATCATATCTATTCAATAACTCTCAATCTTATATTGAAAATATAACTTTTCTTTGTAACCTAGTATTCAATTTCCTGTTGTTTGCTATATTTATATACATTTCCATAAAAAGTCATATTTTCAATGATGTCTAAATTCACATATTCCTTTTATATTCCCCATGTGGTCAATTGTATTTTTTTTTTAATGTGACAAACTGTTCAATTCTCAGGAAACAGAACTCTTTCAGTAGCCCTAAGACTCTAAACTGGCTTGTAGCATTTATATTATTTTGTTAGTGAAACTTTTATCTTCTGGGCAGTAAGTTGTGAATTCTTTTTTTTTTTTTTTTTAACCACTGTCTTGATAATAGATATATTTTCCCATAAATTTACATAGTTTATTAAACAGAAAATATACCTCCCAAATAATTTAAATCCAGCTTAATTTCTAAAATTTCATATTTCTCTTTCAGTTTTAGTATCTATTGGATAGGTTACTTCTTTTCTTCTCAATATATACTCTCAGAATTTAGCTCCCTTGTAAGTTTTCACATTGGTTGTCCTCTATACCAATTATGAATAATTTTATCAATTTCTGGATCTGAAAGTTCAGCAAAGCAAATAATGGAAAACAACATGAAGTTTTAAAATGTTTAGGTTGGATAATAAGAACAGGAAATAATTATGGAAAGCTTATTATATTCCAGGGACTGAATATATGAGGCATTTTGCATACAGTAATTCATTAAACTTCCACATAGATTTTGATGATTTCCTAATTATAGAGAGAAAAAACTGAATCTTAGAAAAGCTAAGTAATTTATCTAGGATTACTCGAAGGTGTTGAACCACTTGTTCAAAATGGAAAGACTTAAAAGTTTGTGCATTTAAATGGTCTTCCTTGTGGCTCTGCTTCCCATGTAAAGAAGTGTATGATAGCAGAAGACTGTAGCTTTATTTAATTCAAGAAAACAGTGAAAAGAAAATATTATCCAGAGAGCTGTGAAACAAGATTTCCTCAGTTTATGAATCCCAGAAGGACTTCCTCAATCCTGATTGAAGTTCTTTTGTGCACAAAAATTCCATGACATGAATCTCAATATAATACTCAAATTCCCTGCCTGTTTCTAAAATATCTAGTCAATATTTATGCCTCATATATTTTCCCTCTTGGATCTCAAGGCCATCATATCCTTTTTATTACCATTGCACCAATGATCTACTTGGGAATAAGTGAATCATAGCTAGACTGTTTGAATAGCAGTAATGTTTCTAATAACTACTACTATATACTGAATTTTTGTCCCCCTAGAATTCATATGTTGAAATACTAAACCACCAAGGTGATGATGTTAGAAGTAAGGCCTTTGGAAAACATTAGGTCATGAAGTGGAGCCAATTCATTTTGGACTTACTCAGGATCTGTTACTCTTTCATTTCCTAGTTCTCTGTTCTGGAAAAGGAGCATATATCTAGTCTATACCTTTCCCATTATTGTATTTTGGGAGCATATAGCACATTTGATTTCACAGATACACAGCTGAAGGAGAGCAGTTTCCCTCAGAATGAAACATACCTTTAGTTTCACCCATTTGCAATTTAGATAATTTTTTTGTTTTTATTTTTTATTGAAGTGGAGTTGATTTACAATGTTAGTTTCATGTGTACAGCAAGGTGATTCAGTTATATACATATATATATATATATATATATTCTTTTCAGATTATTTTCTATTATATGTTATTATAAGAAATTGAACATAGTTCCTTGTGCTATACAGTAGGTCTTTGTTGTTTATCTATTTTATATAAAGTAATGTGTGTCTGTTAATCCCCAACCCATAATTTGTCCCTCCCACCCTTTTCCCTTTGATCACCACAGATAACTTTTAAATGACACTTTGCACTGAGACTTTAAAATTGATTCTGGAATAAGTTAAAACTTTTGTGGCTATTGATATGAATGAGTGTATTCTGCATGGGAGAAATATATCAATTTTGGGTTGGTTAGGTATGGGATGTTTTGTATTGTGTTCTCTCACTCCTATATTTAAATCCTAACACCCACAGTGATTTTATTAGGAGGCAGGGCTTTGGGGAACTGATTAGTTATAAGAGTAGAGCCCTCAAGAATGGGATTAGTGCTCTTATGAAAAAGCTCCCTCCCCACTTCTGCCATGAGACCATATAGCATAAAGGCAGCCATCTATGGAACCAGGTATTGAATCTGCCAGCACCTTGATCTTCTGCTTCTTAGAATCTAGAAAGGTGAGAAATAAGTTTTTTGTTACTTATACGCCACCTTAGTATATGGCATTTTTTAATAGCAGCCCAAATGGACTCAGACAATTATATACTGTTTTTTCATTCACAAGGGAAAGATTAAGAATTATAATGGTTAAAATTTGTGTCCCAGCAGCCAAGATGGCAGAGTAGAAGGATGCTCACAGCTCACCCCCTCCCACAAATACACCAAGACTTACATCCATGGACCTACCCAGCCAATCAGAGTACCGGCTGAACTTTGACAGAACATAATCTTCTTCAAAAGACAAAATACACCATGAGTCTGGTAGGAGAAAAGGAAAAAAGAAGGAAGAAAAAGAAAAACAGTGTGGGACCACTCCCATAGAGAAGGAGCAGCAAAGGAGGAATAGCACTCACTTGCTGGGTCTCTCCTCTCTAACAGAGAGGTCAGCAGGACAGAGGGATAACCTCAGAGGCTCAAATCTGTATAGAATAGACCCTGATCAACAGAACTAAGATGAACAGGCACAGAAGGTCACTGTGACCCCCAGCTCTAGAGGAAAAGCAGCAAGTGGTGGACAGGACAGGTTCCTGAGCCAGGTGGAGGACTCAGGCAGGCTATACAGAGGTAAACTTGGGGAACTGCAGTGTGCTGTGCTCCATGGCTTGGAGGGTATGTATACAGAGCAGAACAATCTGGGTCTTCCATAAAATATGATGGAAAAAAAAAAGCAATACAGTTGGTGACCCCTGGGGGGAAAGGTGCCATAACCTTTGTCTCTGAAAACCCATGGAATTAGTACTGGTGCCTTCTGAAAGAAGAGAGTCAGGGCTCGTCCACAGCCACCATATCTTCTGGTTCTTAGCACCCAGGCTTGAACAGGGTTGAAACCTGAATCCTTACCTAGGGGCTTAACAACCTCAGAGGTGGGACTGAGACTTGTGTACAGCCTGAGGCAGATAGGGTCATTCTGCCCTGGTGCCTCTGTGTACTCATGCCTCTAAGACAAATGAACAAGGAACAGAGTTCTGGCACAGAGCAAGGGTGAGTGCTGTTCCTCCATTTTTCCCAATCCTGCCTATAGAGAATGGACCCAAGACACAGCAGGGAGCACCACAGAGCAGGGGAGAGACCTTGGCACCAGGAGAGGGCATGACCCACCTGCTTACCATACAGGAATGCAGCACCCAAGTGCGATGTTGGGAGGGGGCATGACCTGCCTGCCAACCAACACTGGGAGCAGCAGAGACAAGGGGCATGAACAGAGGGCCTCTGGAACCAGTGAGCTGAGTTCTTCCAGCAGGGTGAAGGCAGGATTGGTGACACCCAGAAAAAAACAAGGGCAGTCTCTGACTATCAGGTCATTGGCTACACCACTAACCAAATTGAAGTAAGACTTGGCAACCACCAATGGCTAAGGAGGAACTCTTGAAAAATTACTAAGAGTGCACAGTCACACAGGAACACATCCACTTTTTTTTCTCTGTTCTATTTTCTTTTACTTTTTAAAATTTTTATTTTTTAAACAATTGTGTATGTCTATTTTAATCTTTCTTAAATATTCTTTAAAATATTTTATTATTATTTTTCAAATTCACTTCAATTTCATTTTTATTTCTCTTTGTTTTATTCTCTTTTTATTGATTATGCTCACTTTTCAAATTTTTTTTCCTCTTTTAAGGTTTTTAAAATATGTCTCAACTCGATTTTTATTTTGCTTCAATTTGTTCATTGGTTATCAACTATACTCTGTTTTCAAAACTTTTTTCTCTTCTTTTAAATTTTTTTAAGTTTTATTTCTGCATCTGCTTTAGATAGATAAATAAACTACTTAAGGACTACAGTAGATAACTGCTACTCCATAAGCCATAGTGCCAGAGAGATATGAGCAAAATGAAGAAGTAGAGGAACCACTCCCAATTAAAGAAAAAGAGAAATCCCCTGAAAGAACGATCAATGAAATAGGCACTGATGGCCTATTAGATCATGTTTTCAAAAAAAGGAGTGATAAAAGCACTGAAGGAACTAAAAGAGATTCTGTTTAAAGACAGAGAATACATAAAAAGGAAATTGAAGCTATAAAGAGGAGCCAATTAAAATTGGAAATCTCATTTGCTGAAATAAGAGCTGACCTAAACGCTATAAAAAGTAGGCTAGATAATGTAGAGGAACGGATAAGTGACTTAGAAGACAGGACAACAGAAATCAATGAATCAGAACAGCTGAGAGAAAAACAAATAAAAACCAATGAAAGCAATATAAGGGACCTAAGGGATAATATAAAGCCAATCTATGTATAATAGTGGTCTCGGAAGGAGAAGGAAGAGCAAAGGGAATTGAAAAGGTATTTGAAGAAATCATGACTGAGAAATTCCCAAACCTAAAGAAGGAATCAGATATCCTAGTACAGGAAGCTCAGAGGGTCCTATATAGGAAGAACCCAAACAGACCCACACCAAGACATATTATAAGCAGGATGGCCAGGATAAAGGAATGATCCTAAAGGAAGCAAGAGAAAAATAAAGAATGAATTACAAGGGAACCCCCATAAAGCTTTCAGCTGATTTCTCTACACAAACACTACAGGCCAGAAGGAAGTGACAAGATATATTCAAAGTCCTGAATGAAAAAAAAAGATGCAGACTAGGATATTTTATACAGCAAGTTTATCCTTTAGAATAGAGAGAAAAAGAACTTCACAGACAAGCAAAAACTAGAAGAGTTTAGCAACACTAAACCTATGCTAAAAGAAATATTGTAAAGTCTATTATTCTATAGAAAGGAGAAAATCATAACAGAAAATGTGATAAATACCATGAACTGAAATAGAATAAACATGAAATTGTAAAAGAAGACATCTAAATCATTAAGAGTGGGATAGGGAAGCAAAACAAAATAGAGTTGTTTGTTTTTTTTTAATTTTTTGTTCTCGGTAGGATCAGTTTGAGCTAATATTAATATCTGTTTAAAAAACAGTTATAGTAATGGGTAAATATATGTAGAACAAAGGGTAACCACAAAACAAAAACATGTGATGGACTACAAAAATTAAAAAAAAAAAAAATCCAAGATAGTACAAAGGAAAATTATCAAACCACAAAAGGAAAAAGGAACAAAGAGGATGTACCAAATCAACTGCAAAAATAAGTTCAAAATGGCAATAAACACATCTATCATTAATTACTGTAAATGTCAATGGACTAAATGCTCCAATCAAAAGACATGGAGTGATAGACTGGATAATAAAACAGAAGCCTTCAATATGCTGCATACAAGAGAATCACTTTAGGGAGAAGGACACATATAGATTGAGAGTGAAAGAATGGAAAAGGATATTCCATGCAAATGGAAAAGCCAAAAAAAGCAGGTGTAGCAGTACTGATTTCAGACAAAATAGACTTTAAAACAAAGGCCATAAAGAAATATAATGAAGGACATTTTATGATTAAAAGAGTAATACAGGATGAGGGTATTATACTCCTTAATATATATGCACCCAATATAGAAGCTCCTATGTACATAAAGCAAATATTAACAGAGATAAAGGGGGCTATTGATGGGAATACAATCATTATCAGAGACTTTAAAACCCCATGAACATCACTGGACAGATCTTCCAGACAGGCAACACAGAAATTAAATAACACAATAGAACAACTAGACTTGGTTGATATTTTTAGAACATTATACCCCTCAAAAATAGAATTTACATTCTTTTCAAGTGTACATAGAACACTTTATAGGATTGATCATGTACTTGGGAACAAAAGAAGCCTCAAAAATTTTAAGAAGATAGAAATTATCACAAGCATCTTTACTGACCACAATGCCATGAAACTAGAAATCAACTACAAAAAAAAAAAAAAAGGGGGGGGGAATGACATCATGGAGATTAAACAACACACTAATAAAAAACTAATGGGTCAATAATGAAATCAAAGTTAAATTAAAAAATACCTTGAGACAAATGATAATGAAAACACAACCACACAAAATTTATGGGACGAAGCAAAGGCAGTGCTAAGAGGGAAGTTTATAGTGATACAGGCATTCCTCAAAAAAGAGGAACAATGTCAAATACATACTCTAACCTACCAGCTAAAAGAATTAGAAAAGAGCAAAAAACCCTCAAAACTCAGCAGAAGGAAAGAAATAATAAAGATCAGGGAGGAAATAAATGAAATAGAGATTAAAAAAAAAAAAGAAAAATCAATCAAACCGGGAACTGGTTTTTTCTGAAAGAGTAAATAAAATTGACAAACCTCTTGTCAAGCTCACAAAGAGGAGAAAATAGAAAGCATAAATAAGCAAAACAAGAAAAGAAAATGGAAAATTACAACCAAAAAATAGAAATACAGAACAGAATATAAGAATAATATGAAAAAATACATGGACACAAAATGGATAATCTAGAGGAGATGGAAAAGTTTCTGGAAACATACAGTCCTCCAAGACTGAATCAAGAAGAAATTGACCACTTGAATAAACCAATCTCTAGAAATAAAAATAATGATAAAAAAAAACTCCCTACAAATAAAAGTCCTGGACTGGATGGCTTCACCAGGGAATTCTACCAAACAGACAAAGAAAAACTCAGACTGATCCTCCTCAAACTCTTCCAGAAGACTGAAATGGAAGGAATGCTCCCAAGCTCATTCTATGAAGCCACCTTCACCCTGATACAAAAACCAGGCAAAGACACTATGAACTAAGAGAACTATAGACAATATCATTGATGAACATAGATGCAAAAATACTCAACAAAAATATTAGTGAACAGAATCCAACAGCACATAAAGAAGATTATACATCTTGATTAAATTGGGTTCATTCCAGGGACACAAAGATGGCTTAACACATGGAAATCAATCAATGTAATATATCACATCAACAAGAGAAAGGACAAAAAACACATGATCATTTCAATAGATGTAGAAGAAACATTTGATAAAATTCAACACCCATTTATGATAAAAAAAAACCTCTCACCAAAGTGGGTATTGATGGAACATATCTCAACATAATAAATGCTATATATGACAAACCTACAGCCAGCATAGCACTCAATGGTGAAAAATTCAAAACTTTCCCACTGAAATCTGGGACAAGAGAAAGCTGTTCACTCTCATCACTCCTATTCAACATAGTCTTGGAAGTCTTAGCCACAGCAATCAGTCAAGAGAGAATCAAAATGGATCCAAATTGGAAAAAAGGAGGTAAAATTTTCACTATATGCAGATGATATGACACTATATATACAGACCCCTAATTTCCAAACAAAAACAACTAGAACTAATCAAAGAATTCAGCAAGGTAACAGGTTACAATATTAACATACAAAAATCAGTTGCATTTTTTTACAATAATGATAATCAACAGGAAAAGAAATTAAAGAAACAACCCCCTTTAAAATAGCACCCAAAATAATAAAATTCCTAGGAATAAATCTAACCAAGGAGGTGAAAGACTTGTTCATGGAAACTATAAAATATTGATTAAGGAAATTAAAAAAGACTTTAAAAAATGGAAAGATATCCCATGTTTCTGAAATGGAAGAATCAATAGTATTGAAATGGTCATAAAGCCTAACGCAATCTACAGATTTAATGCAATGCCTATCAAGCACCCAGGACATATTTCACAGAACTAAAATAAACCATAATAAAATGTATATGGAATCACAGAAGACCAAGAATTGCCAAAGCATTACTAAAGAAAAACAATGAGGCTGGAGGAATAACCTTCTCAGACTTCAGGCAATAATACAGAGCTACAGTAATCAAAACAGCATGGTATTGGTACAAAAACAGACAAATGGACCAATGGAACAGAATAGACAGTCCAGAAATTAACCCACAAAGTTTTCATCATTTAATCTTTGACAAAGGAGGCAAGAATATACAATGGAATAAAGACAGTCTCTTCAGCAAATGGTGTTGGGAAAACTGAGCACCAGCATGTAAATCAATGAAGCTAGAACACCCCCTCATACCATACACAGAAATAAACTCAAAATGGGTCCAAGACTTAAACATAAGACAAGATACAATAAACCTCCTAGATGAAAACATTGGCAAAACATTATCTCACATACATCTCAGCAATATTCTCCTAGGGCAGTCTACCCAAGGAATAGAAATAAAAGCAAAAATCTACAAATGGGACCTAATTAAGCTTACCAACTTTTGCACAGAAAAGGAAACCATAAGCAAAACAAAAAGACAACCTATGGAATGTGAGAAAATATTTGCAAGAGTTGCAACTGCAAAGGCTTGATCTCCAGAATATATAAGCTCATATTACTTAATTAGAAATAAATACAAAGAGCTCAATAAAAAATGGGCAGAAGACCTGAACAAGCAATTCTCCATTGAAGATATATGATCAATAGGCACATGAGAAAATGCTCAGTATCACTAATTATCAGAGAAATGCAAATCAAAACTACAGTGAGACATTACCTCACACCAGCCAGAATGACCATCATTTAAAAGTTCACAAATGATAAATGCTGGAGAGGCTGTGGAGAAAAGGGAACCCTCCTTCACTGCTGGTGGGAATGCAGTTTGGTGCAGCCACTGTGGAAAACAGTATGGAGATTCCTCAAAAGACTAGGAATAGACTTACCATAGGACCCAATAATCCCACTCCTGGGCATATATCCAGAAGGAACCCTATATCAAAATGATACCTGCACCACAATGTTCATAGCAGCACTATTTACAATAGCCAAGACATGGAAACAGACCAAATGTCCATCAACAGATGATTGGACAAAGAAGAGGTGGTATATTTATACAATGGAAGACTATTCAAACATAAAATATGACAGCATAATGCCATTTGCAGGAAAATGGATGTCCCTGGAGAATGTCATTCTAAGTGAATTAAGCCAGAAAGAGAAAGAAAAATATATGATATCTCTCACTTGTGGAATCTAAGAAAAGAAGAAGCAGAAGCAGAAGAAGAAGACAAATAAACTTTTATAGAAAACAGAAACAGACACATAGACGTAGAATACAATCTTGTGGTTGCGAAGGGGGAGGGGGTGGGAAGGGAAAAATATTGTGCCCAGAATAGAATCTTCTTTATCATTTAGAAGAAAATAATGTAAAGCATGCTTATGAAAAGATTTATAGATTGTCTCTAACTTTCAAAACAGTAGAGAAGAGTAAAACATAAAGATTATATTTCATATATCCAAACAGTGTAGAAGAAAGGGAAATAACAAAGAGCACTCCAAATTTAGAAAATATAAAATAAAATATATAGTAAGTAAATTTAATGAAACAAATAATATATTTAGGTGTTCCCTATTTTATGACTTAAATATGATATTGGGAAGACATACTATTATGTTTCATATTTATTTCTAATTTTTTTCTGTGAGAGAATTATAATTCCTTGCCCTAAGGACCTCAGGGTTCATCATGTGACTTGCTTTACTATTGAATATAAGCAAAAATGATACTTTCAAGCAGAAAGTTTAGGAGTTAGCACATAGTTAGCTATGGTTTTTTTTTTTTTTTCTTTTTTTCCACTAAGAAGGGCAAAATTCTTGAAAGAAGACTGATTGTCACCCTGAATGAAGGTGATGTGAACAAACCACACTGTCTCATTATGGATTTGTGTCCATGAACTAGAAACAAACCACTATAGTTATAAACCACTGAAGTTTTTGGATTGATTTTACTGGCACACAATTTATCTTTTCCTGAATGATAAAATACCACCTAGAGAACTTTTTATCCAAATTAACAAAATTCTATCTAAGGAATATTCTATAGAGAATTTTAAGAATCATATATAACCCCTTTGATTTACCCACATGCTCCAGCAATTATGCACCCAGCTCTCTTCTTCAGATCATGATTAAGACATTAAAAAGAAAAAAAGTCAAAATCTCTCCTCTCATAGAACTTACATTTTAGTAGAAGAGAACACTAAATCAAATATTTAATTTTCATAGAATATTAGAAGGCAATAAGTACTGTATGAGAAATAATTCAAGGGATGTTGATGGAGAGTCCAGTGGTTAAGAGACAATTGAACTTTTAAAATAAATTTCTCAGGGAAGATGTCCCTGAGAAGATAACATTTTAGCAAAGACTTAAATAAGGTGGAAAAGCAAGACTTGAAGGTATCTTAGAGAAAAGAATGTAATCATGGAGAGAATCCAGGTAAAGATCCTGAGCCAGAAATATAATCACAACAAGGAAAACAACATGTCCAAGTCAGAGCAAGTGAGAGAAAGCAGAATTGGAAATGAGACCAGAAATGTAATGTTATCCAAACCATGTGAGGCCTTCCAATTTGGGCTTTTATACCAAGAGAACTTGGCAGCCACTGGAGAGATTAAACAGAAATGCAGCCCACATTGGCTGTTGTACTGTCACTGTGCTGAGGAGGTAGAACTAGTTGAACTGTTAAACTGTTGAACTGTTGGGAAGCTTTACCTGTGGTCTGAGAACAAGATGATGGTGACTACAACACGAATTGCAGTGCAATTTTGTAAATTTCTTGGTATAATTTAAAGACAAAGTCACTTGGATGTGATGACTGATTAGGAAGAGAATGGGATTAAAAGAAGGTGTAAGGGATGATCCAAGTCTTTGCCTAAGTGACTAGAACACTAGAATTGCTATTAAGTTATACAGGGAAATCTAGAAGAGTTGAGGATTGGGGGTTGATGAAAATCAGGAGTTTATTACATTAATGGGCATATTAAATTGGTCATGTCTATTAGATGTCCAAGCAGAGATGTTGAATAATTAGTGCATGCATGTTCTGGTGTTAAGGAGACTGGACAAGCTGCAGACATAGATTTAGGAGTTAAATAGATTGCTTTTAAAGCCATGAAAGGGGTAGACATATCTAAGGAAGTGAGAGTTGAGGCCTGATTTTACACTAATAATTTCTGTTAAAGGAAGTGATAAAGTGTAAAATTTTAATCACAGTTTCAGAAATCCTAGTTAGGACAGAAATGTTTATTAGATTTAAGAGTATAAATATGTTGATTGCCAGAGTTCTGACATACATCAGCTATTCAAATCAATTAAAATATATGCAGTATATATCTTCTTTTTCCTTAAAAGATGATATTGTCAATATTTTATAGGAAAATGACCATATTTGGTCACATATCTGAGTTGTATTCCTCAATTCCCTAAGTGATAGAATCATATAAATATTAAGAAATGTACTATATAGGTTTGTTTATTTATTAGAAAATGAATACATGACAAACATAATTAAGTAAAAAGTAGAGGGAAACATATTATCACATTACTTAAAATAATTATTTAAAAAAGAATTATAAGTACATTTAACTTTTTCCCCCAATTATTGTTTTACTTTATTTTCTGGGAGAATGTTCATCATTGATAATATTTCTAAATTACCAAAGCTATTCAAAGAAATAAGCAAATGAGAAAATATTAAGAAAAATAAAAATAGAAAAAGTAGAAAAGTTGTCAATTGTTTAAACCATATGATTTTTATGGGGGAGTCATAAAACCTTGTATTTGGTTATTATAGGGGAGATTCAAAACACCTTCAGGTAAAACAAAATCTATATAAAATATAGAAACATTTAAAAAATAGTCTTTTAACCAATTTACAAAAACACACCACTCCTCCCTCCCAATATAAAAGTAAGCACAAAAATATCAAGGGGTAGATAGCAATAAACAGCCCTGACAGCTGTCAACTCATAGCTGACACCACATTAACTGTTAGGCTATGGTGTTCTGTTGAACATAAATAATTTCACAAACTCACCATATCAGATGAAATTACTATATGATCTTGGTAGAAAGAAAGAAACAAAATCTCTCGGTAATCACCTCTGAGCACAAACAACAAACACTGTGCAAGCAACAACTGTTAAAAAAAAAAAAGTCCCCTTTCCAGGTTACCACAAGTGACAGCTACTTTATCATTTACAGTTTTAGCCTTGCTCTGTTTTTCCATCCTCCTAGAAAACAATTATTAAGATACTAACCAAGAGGGCCTTAATGTTCTCCTCAGTTTGACTTAACTTTAGTCAGCTTTCTTCCTGACGACAGGCCCCTACCTCATTTTTGTCAGAGGTTTTACTTTAGAAAACTTCTAATTGCAAATTCTTTCTCTGCTCTTTTGAGATGTAAATCTTCTCCCAATCTCTTGCCAGTTTTATAACCCAGGAATGTCTTTCTCAATGACCTGGAGACATCTTTTTAAAATATATTCATCAACAAGATAGTTCCCATATTTCCTAGTCTCTGTGGAAGGATAGGAGTCTAACTTCATCAATAACTTCATCAATCAATCAACAAATATAGATGACCTCACCACCTTGAGCAATTACCAGAGAGTGGGAAATAGGTATGGAAGACTCATTCAAGACTATTGGCAATAGAAGAATTGATTGAACTTATCTTCACTGAAACAGAAAGCAGTAGGGTATTTAAGTGCTGGGGTGAGCTAGTGGAAAAGTACTGGAGGCTGTTGGAAAAGAGATTGGAGCAATCTGTTTGCTAAATGGCAAGAAATGCAAGTTAACCTCTTACTTTCTCATAGAGACTGGGAGATAGGAATGATTTCTTTCTTGATGGTTACATTTTAAAGGAATGGCTCCCAACGTCATGAAAAAGATACTCCTGGGTTTTAAAACTGGCAAGTGGCTTTGAGATTTACACCTTGAAGGGACATAGAAAGAATGTATAATTTAAAGTTTTCTAAAGTACATCCTCAGAATAAGGAGGTCAGGACCCACTATCTTACACCATATGCAATAATAATTAACTCAAAATGAATTAAAAACTTACATTAAGACCAGAAATTATAAAATTCCTATAAGAAAACATAAGTGGTAACCTCACTGACATCTGTCTTAGTGATGTTATGTGATTCTGACTAAAGACAAGGGAAACTAATACAAAGATAAGCAAATTAGACTGTGTCAAACTTAAAAGATTCACAACTAAGAAAACTATCATCAAAATGGAAAGGCAACCTTCTGAATGGGATAATATATTTGTAAATCATATATATGATAAGGATTAATATCCAAAATATATAAAGAACTTATACAACTCAACAAAAACAGCAAAAAAAAAATGTATAATGGCAGAGGGGCTTAATAGACATTTTTCCAAAGTAAACATACAGGTAGCCAACAGATACATAAAAAGATGCTGAGCATCACTAATTATCAGGGAAATGCAAATCAAAACCACCCATACCTGTCAGAATGGTTACTGTAAAAATAAAACAAATAACAATTGCTGACAAGAAGGAGGAGGAAAGGGAACACTCCTGGAGTGCTGGTTGGAATATAAATTGGTGTATTCACTGTTTTCCATGGAAAACAATATCAAAACTCCTCAAAAATTAAGACTAGAACTACAACATGACAAAGCTATTCTACTTCTGGGCATTTATCTGAAGAACATAAAACATTAATTTGAAAAGATACGTGTATCCCTATGTTCACTGCAGCATTGTTTACAATAGTTAACATATAGAAACAACCTAAGTGTCCATCAATGAGTGAATGGCTAAAGAAGATGTGGTTTATATATACAATGGATTACCACTCAGTCATAAAAAAGAATGAAATCTTGACATTTGAGAAAACACGGATGGACCTTGAGGGTATTATTCTAGGTCAAATAAATCAGATTAAGAAAGACAAATACTGTACAACTTCACCTATATGTGGAACCTTAAAAAAAAAAATCCCCACTAACAAACTCCTAGGTACAGAGAACAGATTAGTGGTTGCCAGAAGGGAAAGGAGTTGGGAGATGGAGGTGGGAAAAATGGGTGAAGGAGTAAACAGTGTGATGATGGATGGTAACTAGACTTGTGGTGATTAGTCCACAGTGCAGTTTATACAGATGTTGAACCACAATGCTGTACACCTGATAAATCAATCTATCTATCTATCTATCTATCTTATCTATCTGTCTATCTATCTATCTATCTATCTATCTATCTATCTATCTATCTATCTATCTATCTATTTATCTATCTAACTCTATCATCTACCTACCTAATCTACCTACCTACCTACCTACCTCTCTATAGATGTACATATGATACAAAACTTACCCATCCAAAACTGAACTCATTACTTTTGCTCTCCTGTCCTCAATGTTGGCCTTGAATTTCTCACCATTTTTTATTAGATGGCATCACCTACCTAATAAAATATCTGGGAGTCATTTATTAGTTCCTTCTCTTATTCATTTCAACTGAAATCCCAAATCATGTTATTTCTAAATGCTAAACTCTCTTGAATCTACAATTTTTTTTTCTCTATTTTGACTGTTACTTTTCCACTTTGGTTCCATTATCTCTCATCTAGCTTATTATAATGACATTTTGGAATCAAGCTTGGCCTCCCTCTAAGAAATTTTTTAAGTAGCATTTTCATATGTAAATCTGACTACTTACTTTGAAACTTTGTGTAATATATTTCTTACTTCAAACACTTTATAAAATAGGTAATCATTTTGAATCTTAACACTTCAGGCAAATTCTCCATAGTCCTACGCACCTCTTGTACTATTTTGTATCTACCCTAATTGTTATTCTTCTACATCTCTGCTTCCTACACAGCCTCTCACTGGGTGTATTAGTTAGCTGTGCCGCAGTAACAAACAATGCAAATTTTAACAACAAATTTAATTTTCTCACTTATTTTAATGCTGCCATCATGAGTCAGTTGTAAGTTTACTGAAAAGGAAGGCAGTTTAATCATTATTGTTTATCTCTTTAACTTGATAAAAAAGATCCTTGTTTTCAGATATTTTGTGCTCTTGTTGTTTTGTCTATTTATGCCAGCACCTTGAATGGTATTTTGGACTTTGATAAGAAATATTGAACTAAGTAAATATATTAACATTCAGACAAATTTGGATGCCTATAATTTGATTTAATATACAATGAATACTTATATAATGTATACTTTTTTAATTTATATTTTTCCATTACATGTTATTATTTTCATCAAAAGAAAGCACAAAGAAATTAACAAAGAAATTAAGTGTAGAATAGTGTATAAAAATAATTATCCATTTTTGCAGAATTGATAGTAGTATCTCTATAAACTTTTCAAAGGTTATGATAAGTAAATTTCTTTCTAGTAAGATCAAAAGGAATTCAGAACACCTAAAATAAAGACTTGATTAAGTATGTTTTAAATTACTTTTTTATTATTATTATTTTACTGCATTCCCAAGGACATAGTGCAAAGTGAATTGGAGTGAAAAAAAATTGAGTGATCAATATCATCATAGTCCAAATTACTTTGAATCATTTCCTCATCTCTGACTATTATGAGCAACTTGAATTGACGTTTTCTGTATCAATTAACTTTATACTGAATATACTTCAATTTAATTTCCTCTTAAATACCTTTTTATATGCTACATGGAACAAGATCCTGGGGTACAGCCTTCATTTCCAGTTTATATGCTTGAGTTGAAAGATAATTTGATTGCTTTTCTTTTGTGTCAGTTACGATCCTATTAGAAGCTTTTTATACAAATATGAAACCTAAAATCGAGTTTATAATTCCCTATGCAGAATTACTTGGTTTTCTTATATAATCTTTTTCTAAGGAGTATGAGCATTTCTGTCTCTTATAAGAGATAAAAGGAGAACTGAAAGTAAAATTCAACTTGTAGATAACCATCCTAAGAGCTACACCATCCCAAACACAGATCTGTAGAAGGTTTTTAGTCCCAGCCCAGCCTTAATTTATTCTCTTAGGCTAGTCCGTCAGAAAAAATAAACGTTTTCTCTATATCTAGACGTTCCATGTTTCAGTTCATTTATAGCGATAGTGATCCTTCTGACTTCTAATATCCTATGATTCCCCTGATTGAAAGTCATCAATATTCTTTTTAGGAATCTTGTAAACTTTTCAATCCCTAAATTTCTACATTAGCACTCCAGCTATATTGCATTATTTGTGTTTGTGTCAAAATGTCTTGATTTATATGCCTTCACACGTAATCTTTTTTTTTTAACATTTTTTATTGATTTATAATCATTTTACAATGTTGTGTCAAATTCCAGTGTTCAGCACAATTTTTCAGTATATGTCCATGAATAACACACGTAATCTTCTTTGTATCTGAAATGACTTTCCCCATCTTCTTTTTAATGGTGAAACTTTTTGCTTTGTTTTTAATGACTCAGTTATTTAAATTGTTATTTCCTTATTCCCTTAGTTATTTTGTAATTTGTTCAACACATCTTTTAAGAAACTACAATATGTTGGATAATATTACAGTATTTTTTTTGCATAGTTTTAATATGCTGGATACTATATGAAAACTAGATATTATATGGAAACTATTTTGATACCACTTAATTTTTTATAAATGTAACTTCAGTGTAAGCCAGGGGAGAACTGTACTTTGCTTTATTCAAAATAAAAAAAAGTGTTACTATTATAGACAACTTCATTACTGACAACACCAGTGATATTTGAGTCACCAATACAACACATATAAGTCTACTTTTAAATCTGTTACATTTATTATAGTTCTATGTACACGTTAATTTTCTGGTTTAGTGTTTTTTAAAGGGTAAAATATAAAGAGAGATGTCCACAAAGTTTAGATTGAACATGGAAAATTAACTGTGTAACATTCTTCATAAATTAACAGCTACCATGGCTACTATGACAACATGTATTTTTCCTTTATTAAAGCAATGACACCATCAATATTAAGTAAATAGCTTGCAAATAAACTGATAAAATTGAAAATATATATCATATAAATTTAAAGCATGTAAGTCTTTGACATTGTTGATGCAATTTTTAAAATATCTTCTCATTAAAAGTAAAAAATTTTTTCTTTTTAACTTTATAGCACATGTTGAAAGTCTGAATAGCCACACACAATACAGTGTGAAAATTACTAAAGTGATCCATACAAGAGACTATGAGCACAAAGAGAAAAAAAAATCTAAATGAAATTTCTGCTACCAATACTAAAAATATATTCATGAGGAGAAAATTGTTGAAAATCAATTGTATAATTAAATGCAGCCAAGAAAACTTTCCATTGCATGTGGGTAAAGAAGGCATTCTATTTTCAAACATTCTGTTATTACATCCACCTTTTTAAAAATCCCTTTCTTGGGTTCATTT
Source organism: Camelus ferus (assembly GCF_009834535.1). Lineage (NCBI taxonomy): Eukaryota > Metazoa > Chordata > Mammalia > Artiodactyla > Camelidae > Camelus > Camelus ferus. Next base: position 63,823,356 of record NC_045709.1, read on the forward strand.
TCCCATATAGCTTCTGCAACATTTCTCTTCTTCCTTTTACAGTAAAGTTAAATGTTTAACATATTGTTCATGCTTTTTGACTGCCCTTTGATCCTTGTTCCTATTCTTTTCTCTCTTTATAATTACTCTCTTTATGCAATTATTCAATGCATGCAATTCCTAAATTTCTATTTTCAGCTTTCTCCAATACCAAATATATATATATATTAGTTGCAACTCTATTGTTCCAATTTTTCAGAACAAAGATATACCCATGATTCTCTTCTTTCTTTCATATCCAAAACAATCTACAATGATAACTTCTCATCTCTAACTTTAAAATATATTTTAAAAATCTGATGACTTCTTACTCCATTGCTACCACACTGGTCTAAATTACCACAAACTTAATTTTTCTAAACTCAATGAGCACATTAAATAAACTCACTCAATAATTTTTAATTGACATCATGTATTGGGAGATGCATATACTATGACAATCAAAGTAGATATTTCTTGCTCTAATTGACTTAGACAAATCAATAAGTAATAAAATTGAGAAAAGTACTAGGGAGAGAAAACTATATGTTTTAGGAAATTGGGAAAGTGTAGAAGTCTGCTCTGAAGAAAATATTTTTCAACTTAAATTTAAAATAGCTATAGAAATTAAGCAATTTGAGAATGCAATGAAGAATTCTGTAGGAAGATAACAACGTGAACAAATATCCTGGGGCAAGAATATCCTGGGCTGGGTGCATATGAATAATACAAAGTCCAGTGTGGCCGGAACATATTGAGAAGAAAGAATACTGTAAGATAAGGCTTGGCATATGTAGCAGTCAGATGACTCAGGACTTTGTAAACCACATTAGTTTAATTATTACAGTTCATGTCACCTGGCTATCATTTAGAGAGTGCATTAGAAAGGAACAAGAATAAAAATTAGAAGACAGTTTCAGGTTATTGGCTTTAGGTTAATAGACTCCAAGCAAGATAAGACAGCTTTTCTGACTGAAGGATGACTGGGAGATGAAGAGTTGTGGATGGATTCAAGGTATATTTAGGAATTATGACCAACAGAAATTGGTGATAGATTGTGGTATTAAACGGGGGGATGCCAAGGATTGGCTTCAGGGTCCTTGCATGAACAAGTGAGTGAATAAACATGCTGTATACCAAATTGGGAAAGACTGGAGACAGAAAAGATTTGAGAGAAGATCAACAATTTAGTTTTAGATGTATTAAAGTTGAAATGAGTCTGTGAGATATCTCGGTAGGGATATCATGTTGGTGGTTGGACACATGCTATGTTACTTATCTCCTGCTGCATAGAAAATTACTCTAAAATTTAGCAGCACATATATATTAGCAATCAATTACTGTATAACAAATGAATTCAACATTTATCAACTTAAAAAAAAAACAGATATATATTTCTCATGCAGTTTCCTGGGAAGGAATTTGGGAGTGGCCTTATTGGGTGATTCTGTTTCAGGGTCTCTCATGAGGTTGCAAAGTGTTGATCATGGTGGTTCACTCATCTGAAGGCTTGACTGAGGCTGGAAGATCTAATTCCAAGATGGGTTATGCACATGGCTTTTGGCAGAAGGCCTCAGTTCCTTGCTGACTGTTTGTGGTAGGTCGTATTTCCTCGCTATATAACTCTCTCCACAGATTTGCTTGAGTGTCTTCATGACAAGGTGGCTGGATTTTCCCAGAATGCGTGATACTGAAGAATGCAAAGAACAGTTGCAATGGTTTTTACATAGTCCCAGAAGTTCCACACCATCAGTTTTGCAATATTCTATTTGTTAGAAGTGAGCTCCAATCCAGCCTACATTAAAGGGGAGGGGATTTACGCTCTATCTCTTGAGAAAATAACTATGAAATAATTTGTGAACATATTTTAAAGCCATTACATATAATTTTATAGTTCAGTAGAGAGATTTGGGAAGAAATATAACATTAGGAGTTTTGCACATATATTTTAGTTTAAAATATGAGTGGATGAGAGACCACTTAATAAGAGAGAGTAAATTGAGGTGAGGCCCAGGACTGAATTCTTGGAAAGTCTGACATTTAGAGGACCTGCTTTTGGGGAAGGAGAGGAAAGGAGAAAATTGAATCTAGGAAGACAAGGAAAGAGTGCATTAACAATCAGGAAGTGCTATAATTTATTGAGATGCCTATTTGATTTTCTCTTTCAGAGATTGGTTCTTTATTTTATTTTTAATTGAGATATATATTGTTTTGAATTGAGATATTTAAAATTGATACATAAAAATGATAGATAACATTGTATTAGTTTTAGATACATAACATTGTGATCTGATATATGTATATATTGTGAAATGATTACCACAATAAATTTAGATAACATCCATCATCACATAGAGATATATTTTTTCTTATAATAAGAACTTTGAGATATACTGTGTTAACAAATTTCAAATATACAGTAAAGTATTGTTAACCACAGTCAACACACTGTACATTTTATCCTCACAACTTGTTTATTTATAACTGGAAATTTGTATTTTTTTACCACCTTTACCCATGCTGTCCACCATTGGAACCCTACCTCTGACAACCACCAATCTGTTTTATCTATATTTAAGTGTTTCTTTTTCTGTTTTGTTTTGTTTTTTTTTTTTTTTAGATTCCACTACTGTATGTTGTGAGATCATACAGTATTTGTCTTTTACTGTCTGACTTATTTCACTTGGCATAATGTCTTCAAGGTCCATCCATGTTGTTGCAAATGGCAGGATTTCCTTCTTAGTATGGCTAAATAACCCATTAGTGAACTCATAGGTTGTTTCCATGTCTTAATTTTCATAAGTAATTGTGCAATGAACATGGGGGCATAGATTTTTTGAGGGTTAGCATTTTTGTTTTCTTCAGATAAACACAAGAGGAATTGCTTGATCATATGTAAGTTCTATTTTTAATTTTTTGAGAGACCGTCATACTATTTTCCATAGTGGCTGACCCGATTTACATTCTTATTGACTGTGTGTAAGTGCTTCCTTTCCTTAACATCCTCACCACCATTTATTGTTTCTTATCTTTTTATAATAGCCATTATATCATAATATCTCATTGTGGCTTTAATGTGTATGTATCTAATGAGAAGTGATGTTGAGCACCTTCCTCATGTGCCTATTTGCCATCTGCACTTCTTCTCGGGAAAAATGTCTATTTCTTTACATATTTTTAAATCAGATTTTTTTCTATTGAGTTATATGAGTTCTTCAAATATTTTAATATTCATCCTTTTTCAGATATATTATTAGCAAATGTTTTTTCTCTCTCTAGGTTTATTTTTTACATAATTCCAATCTGAATGTTAATATCCTTGTATTTAAAGATCTTAGACAGTTTAAATGTTAAAACCTTCAGCAAGGGAAAAAATAATTCAAAATATGATGGTTAGAGTCTTTTACCTGTCAACACACAACAAAATAAATTCCAAATGGATATAGAAACAAACTAAAATCTCAAAAGTGATAGTTGAATAATTAAATATTTATCGCACAGTAGATTTTAAAATGCTAACATTAAGATAATTTTAGAAACCATAAAAAACTATTAGATTGTATACAATAAAAATTAAAATAACTCGTATGTCAACAATGATTATATGCAGTAAAATTAAAGAGGGAGCCAGGACAACTATTTTCACACACATTAAAATCTCATCTTGGGGGACAGAAGCAAGATGGTGGAGTAGAAGGACACTTGTAGATCACCCTCTCCCATAAATACACCAAAACTCAAATCTACGGACCTACTCAGCCAACAAGAGCACCTGCCGAACTCTGACAGAACATCACACTCTTTGAAAGACAAAGATGCCAAAAATCTGGTAGGAGAAAAGGAAAAAAGAAAGAAGAAAAGCAAAAGAGTACAGGACTGATCCTGCATGGAGGGAGCAGCAAAGAAGGACTGGCGCTCATTTGCTGGGTCTCCCCTTTCCAATGGAGAGGCCAGAAGGATGGAGGAGGGGCTCCGAGGCTCAGATCTGTCCCGAGCACCCCTTGACCAACAGAACTGAGTTAAACAGGCACAAAGGGTCCCCACAACACCCAGCCAGAGACGCAAGACAGCAGCTGGAGGCCAGGACAGGCCACTCGAGCCAGGCAGAGGACTGGGGTGGCTTCACTGAGGCAGCCCTGGGGGACTGCAGGGTGCTGTGTACCATGGCTGGGAGGGGATATGGAGCAAAACAACCTCAGTCCCCCATAAATTGTGAAAAAAAGCAAAGCAACATGGCTGGTGTCCCCTGGGGGGAGGGACGCTGTAGCCTTTGTCTCCTCAAACCTGCACCACCATTACTGGTGCTTCTCCTGAGAAGAGAGGCAGGGCGCAGCCACAGCCACCATTTCCTCCTGTGTGCAGTGCCTGGGTGGGGGCGGGGCCAAGACCTGAATCCACACTGGGAGCTCCACAACCTCCTGGGCAGGACTGAGGCTTGTTTGCAGCCCGAGGCAGATAGGATCTTTCTGCCCTGGCACCTCAGAGAACTAGTGCCACCAAGATGAACAAGGAGCTGAGATTTGGCAAAGAGCAGGGGCAGGGCCATTCTGTGGTCTTCCCATTGCCCACCTTCAGAGCAACAACCTGAGGCGGAGTGGGCAGCTGCACAGAGCAGCAGAATGGCCAGCACCAGGAGAGGGCAGGCAGCTAACCACCTTCCTGGCAGGAAAGCAGCAACTGACCACGGTGCTAGGAGGGGGCACGATATGCTAGCCAACAGCCACTGGAAGCAGCACAGAGGAGGTCGCCAACAGAGGGCGTCTGGAAACAACAAGCTGAGTTCACAAAACATGGCAAAGACACAAAGAACTCTCAATAAAATCATTAAGAGCACACTGTCTCCAGGAGAACTAGATAATTGATACTCCTTAAGCCATAGTGCCAGAGAGATATGAGCAATATGAGGAAGTAGAGGAACCACTCCCAATTAAGAGATCAAGAGAAATCCCCTGAAAGCACAATCAAGGAAATAGACATTGATGTCCTACTAGATCAAGATTTCAAAAAAGGACTGATCAAAGTACTGAAGGAACTAAAAGAAATAGTGTTTAGAGATATAAAATATGTCAAAAATGAAATCAAAGCTATAAAGAAGAACCAAGTAGAATTAGTAAGCTCATTTGCTGAGATAAGTGCTGACCTCATCTGTACAGCTGTACAAAGCAGGCTATATAATGCAGAGGAATGAATAAGTGACCTAGAAGAGAGGAGAATAGAAAGCACCCAATCAGAACAGCTAAGAGAAAAACAAATAAAAAACAATGAAAACAATATAAGGGACCTATGGGATAATATAAAGCGTGCCAATCTACACATAATAGGAGTTCCAGAAGGGGAAGAAAGACTAAAGGGGATTGAAAAGGTATTTGAAGAAATCATGACTGAAAACTTCCCAAACTAAAGAAGGAATCAGATATCCAAGTACAGGAGGCTCAGAGGGTCCCAAACAGGAAGAACCCAAACATACCCACACCAAGACATATCATAATCAAGATGGCCAGAGCCAAGGATAAAGAAATGATCCTAAAGGCAGCAAGAGAAAAGCAAAGAGTGAGTTACAAGGCTCTCTGCTGATTTCTCTACACAAACTCTACAGGCCAGAAGGGAGTGGCAAGATATATTCAAAGTCCTGAGTGAAAAAAAGATGCAGTCTAGTATACTCTATCCAGCAAGGCTATCCTTTAGAATAGAAGGAGAGATAAAGAACTTCACAGACAAGCAAAAACTAAAAGAGTTTAGCAACACTAAACCCATGCTAAAAGAAATATTGAAAGGTCTACTCTGAATAGAAAAGAAGCAGGATGCTACAAAAATGAGAAACTCACAACTGGAAAGGAGATAACTGCCATGAATTACAAAAAGAATAAACACAAAATTGTAAAAGAAGGCATCTAAACATTAAGAATGGGAGAGGTAAGCAAGGAAAGCCACTGTGGAAAACAGTATGGAGATTCCTTAAAAGACTAGGAATAGACTTACCATGGGACCCAATAATCCCACTCCTGGACATTTATCCGGAAGGAACCCTATGTCAAAAGTACACCTGCATCCCAGTGTTCATAGCAGCACTACTTACAATAGCCAAGCCATGGAAACAGCCTAAATGTCCATCAACAGATGACTGGATAAAGAAGAAGTGGTATATTTATACAATGGAATATTATTCAGCCACAAAACCTGACAACATAATGCCATTTGCAGCAACATGGATGTTCCTGGAGAATGTCACTGTAAGTGAAGCCAGAAAGAGGAAGAAAAATACCATATGAGATCACTTACATGTGAAATCTAAAAAAAGATAAATAAATAAAAAATAAATACAAAACATAAAAAGATTCATAGACATAGAATACAAACTTGTGGTTGCCAAGGGGGTGGGGGTGGAAAGGGACAGACTAGGATTTTAAAATGCAGAATAGATAAACAAGATTGTACTGTATAGCACAGGGAAATATATACAAGATCTTGTGGTAGCTCATGGCGAAAAAAAAAGTGACAATGAATATATGTATGTTCATGTATAACTGAAAAATTGTGCTGTACAGTGGAATTTGACACAGCATTGTAAAATGACTATTACTGAATAAAAAATGTAAAAAAAATAAAATCTCATCTTAAGTAACTTGACTAGACAAAGAGCACTACATATTTTAAAAGAATTAAGTATAAGATACCAACAAAATGGGTATATGGTCTAAATACTCAAACCTTAGAGAGAAACTTTATATCCATTAATTTAAGTGCACAACACACCCCCAAAAAAAGAAAGAAAGAAAGAAAGAAGAAACAAACAAACAAACTATGTAAAAGCATTTTTGCATAGTAAACTACAACATTTTAAAGCAATTATAGTACTCATTATTGTGGAGAATTTTATCAAATGTGTGCTTTTATACTCTACTATTTTTGTTAAATATTTGTATAAAATATTATGACATTTCTAAAGAAAACTTAGCAATGTAAATTAAATATTTTAAAATGTGTACATTTTAACCTGGTAATTGAAGGTGGAAAATTAACCTAAGGACATGGCAAAGATGAAATCAGAATTTTATGTGCTATAAAATTCACTGTGCTGTTTTTATGAAAAAGATAAATATTCTCCCCTGTGAGAACTATGAAATTGATAATGTTCATTACAGAAATCTCAATATTTTTTATCCATAATAAAACATGTTTGAAGAAAATGACATGAGAAAGAAGGTGTGGGAAAAAAAGTACCCTGTTACACTGTTGGTGGGAATGCAGTTTATTGCAACCATTTTGGAAAACATTATGGAGATTCCTCAAAAAACTAAAAATAAACTTACCATATGATCCAGCAATCCCACTCCTGTTCATAAATCTGAAGGGGACATTAATTTTAGAAAAAATACATACACCTCAATATTCATAGCAGCACTATTTACAATAGCCAAGACTTGGAAACAGCCTAGATGTCCATCAAAAGATGCCTGGATAAAGAAGTTGTTTTATATATACAATGGAATGCTACTCAGCCATAAAAAAGAATAAAATAATGTCATTTGCAGCAACTTGGATGGACCTGGAGATTGTCATTCTAAGTGAGGTAAGCTAGAAGAGAAAAAAATACCATATGATATCACTTATATGTGAAACCTAAAAAAAAAAAAAAAAAAAAAAGACTCAAATGAACTTGTGAAAAAATAACATGGAAAGGCATTTATATACATATGTGAATCATATATATATATATTAATTTATATATATATATCTGAATCACTATGCTGTACATCAGAAATTAACACAACATTGTAAACCAACTATACTTCAATAAATAAATATAAATAAATAAATAAAATTAAGGAAAAAAGAGTCAGGTCTTCAGTTCTCCTTGTTCTCTGTCCTTTTAACCTAAAGCTTTCCCAACCAATATTCTACTGATAGCAAGTGAGTTCAATGTTTCCTCTCCTCTAAGCCTTACCCGGACCCTCCAACTCTCTGGATTTAAATGTAATCCCCAAAGAAATGTCTCACCCCATGAGAGTGAGAGTTAGAGAGAGAAACAGAGAAATGTAGATATGGAAGCCCTCAAGACATAAAATCTTCCCAGTCAAATTATCCAAATTAGTGTGAAAACAGAAAGCTCTCTAGGTAAGTTTTTTTAAATCAGAATTTAGTGTAGGAAATTATATGATCATAATATCATTGTAATTTAGGCTAGAAAAAAGTGCCCCTAGATTAGGAACTCCAAAATAACTTCCAAAACACAACAGAAATGAAATTCTAGGAAACTAACACTGCTGACAAAAACAGAAAAAAAATAAGGAAGCTGGAATTAAGTGAACATAATATCGTAAGTAAAATAGTAAACAAATAATGAAATCAACCATTGTGGAGACATGTCTAAGTGTTCCTTTCAAAAGCTCTAGCCTCCTGAGATACTTCACATACCCTAAGAATTCAATGTGTAGCTATTTTTTTGGTTAATGGTTTAGACCTAAAAAGATAATAAAAATTATTTTAGTTCTCTGAGAGGTCCAAATGGATGCAACTCAGACTAGGTCCATAGGTTAAGCCCCAGGACACTAATAATGAAGCCCCAGAGCTCTGAAGGGCATAAACATAGACAAATTATATTTATATACAGAAGAGTTAGAGTTAGGGCTTGGGCCTAAATCAGGTGAAGAAGAGTGGGACAGTGTCCTCCTTCCCTCTGTAACCAGGGAAAAATTGTATTTCTTTGCCTTTTACTTGTAGAATATCTGGATACTCATGTAGGAAAAATTTCCACTGGTTTTCATTGTACCATCCTAAAGATCAGAACCAGGGCAATGAAGTTATCAATGCATTTATTTATTATAAAGAGATTAATAAGAAAATCCAGAATACATCCTGTGAGCCTTCCAAATAAAATGAATAAAGATGAATGTTAAGATTCCATAATCATCAAATTAATGATTAGCAGTTCAAGAATTAGTACTCTAAAGCACTCACAAAACTGGAGACCAAACACTGAAACATTTCTGAAGAAAATCTTACATCATCATAACTTTGACTGTCAGAAAAAAAAAAAATCACCTGTAGCAACAGAAAATTGAGTTCTGATTAATGTTCACTGCCCAAATATCACATGACAGAAATCAATTTGTGCAATTTAATTGGCATCCAGAATTCTAGCTATCAAGCAGCCTAGAAACATTGTTTTGCTGTTCTTTTACTTCCACACACAGAACACATGAGTGAATGCTGAGTATCAGTTGGACATATCCAAACTCCTTGCATCAATTCTCTTCTACCATTAAGTCTTCTAATCATTCCTAACACAACCATACCCTTCCATCCATTGAAGCTCAACATTTGATTTCCCCAACACATAAGGTGGAGTGGGAAAGATATGGTAATAAAAATTTGTTGTATTTTTCCAGAAGAATGATATACTATTTAATTTCTCTGTGAGATTTTCTATACCTCATTTAATGTTTTTTATGTTTTTGTTCTTGTCTCATTGACCAGAACTTTATGTAAGTGAAGTTACACAGAGAGAAAACACTATTCCATATACAAATATATAGTAAAATTGTATTGTAAAATAATGAAAAATCAAAATAATTTCATGTGTTCTTCAGGACCTGGAAAAACTTGAAGATATCTGGGCAGACACAATAAGGAAAAGACTTGCTGACTACTTCCAGTTGAAAAAATTTCATGATTCCTTTAGAAACTGAGAAAAATGTCCTTCCATCCTGGGAGATATGAATTATGTGTATTTTAATGTATTTATAAAGCTGAGAAAAATATTCAGAGAAATATCATTGCCCAGGTAAATTCTATATTACATGGAAACATAAGCATCTTCCAACTGTGAGTACCTTATAGAATGTTTTCCTTAATAGAAATAAAATAAACATAATTTTTCTCTTGCCACATTCTTATCTTCATATATTTGTTAATTAGTATAAAATGAATTTTCCTGCAATAAAAGGAAGGAGAAAAATGCTTGATCTAGGTTTTTTGTAAGAAACATAAGTAAAAAGTTCTTTGATAAGAAAAACAGAACTTGAAACAGAAATCACAGGAAAATGGGAAAAAATAGCCACTGAAAAGTGTATTAATGGCTTCAAAGAACACATTTAATTAATTAAATCCAGGACCCATTTAAGAAGACACCAAGAATTAAATTAAAACAAACAAACAAACAAATAAAAAAGCCTCCCACAATATTCTGAAAAATGTACTGTTAAAGGCTCGAGACTTGACTATGTGAAATGAATTTTGAAGTGGTTTTAGTGCTCCTGCTGAGAAATAATAATGGATTTACCGAAGGAAAAGATGCGACCACAGATAAAGTCAGGAAGGGAGAAAGCATTTGGGCCTGTTCTCCAGGGCCACACTCTACAACACTTGCCCCTCTTCTTGCCTTCAATTCTACTCACTGTCAATGAGTCAAATATTCTACAATTTATTTTTTTTTTACTCTAGTCCAAACAATATCTCAACTGTCAACCACTTGTTAGAGCAAGGACTAAGCCTGGCATAGAAACTCTTTATGTGGCATGTACAAGGATTTGAGTTATAATCTCAAGAGAGCAAAGATTAAAATAAATCATCAACATCTTCTTTCAGTCCCATGGCAAGAAGAAGAGAGATGTAATAACCAAAGAAATGATAATTAATCCCTGAATTAAAACAAATTTCATTATAAATTGTGATAGATTTTATTAACAAATTTTAAATTATTGAGTCAATTATTTAAAGCACTAAATTAATTTTATCCAAATGCAACAATAATTAAAATTTTGTTGTTTTACACTGAGAGATAAACAACAGCTGGCAAGTTCATATTTTGAAACAAGTAAAAATGTCAGATTTAAGTATAATATGTTGATGATTTTTCAAAAGAAATATTTTGAGTACCTTGCTTCCTTCAGTCTTCCAGTTAAATGGTAAAAAAAAAGAAAGAAAAAAAAAAGTCCGTTAAAAACTAGTCTCTTGGTCAACACGAGATAAAATAACACAGTCATTAACATTTTCTGCCTTCTTAAGGAAAATAATTTCTGATGTAGTAAAATTAATCCCTTCACTATTTATCAATTTTTCAAGGTGCCCAAATAACAATTTTCAGATTGCACAGCCAGGTTTAAGAAAAAAACAAATTTTCGTTAGCAGTTAGAAGTCATCATAATCATAGCTAATGTTCACATTAATATGTATATTTGGATGCCAACAATACTGATTAAGTTAATATGTCACCTTTGGCAATATTACAATCAAAATTATCCAAGTTAAAACTAATAACTTCAATATGTAATTAACACTGGGTGCTACAAGTGGAATATAAAGCACTGATTCAGAAAACTGCAAAAATGTGCAGATTGTTTTCCTTTTCTCATTCTTTGGGGAAGAAGAGCCAAACACAACATTTAGAGAAAAGGAAAATTTTTGAAAATTGTTAAACATTCTATCGGTAAACACTTTTTAAGATCTGTTAAAAATGAACTTAAGAGCAACCTCTTTGCCATTCATTCTCTTATCTTCGTGTTTTTTTTTGTTTTTTTGTTTTTTTTTTTACTATGAACTATATCTTCTTTAGTCCTGAGCAGAATAATTGGCAAAGTATAACGTCTGCCTTGGTTAAGCAGCCCTTTTATGTTACTTTACACATCACTCTCCCCACCTGTCCCATTCATAACTGATAAACGTTAGCTTCTAGCTTCAGAAGCCTGAAGGTAGCACTAACAACAGAAATGGGATGATGGCAATAAAAAGCTTTCTTATTTGAGTACCATCGTATCTACTGTCTTAGTTGGATCCCTCCTCACAACAGATCCTGAGACAAGGACTTAAGTCCAAGTATTTTAATAGAGAAGTGAGCCGAAAAATGTAAGTGAAGAATTTGGAAAAGTGAAATAAACCATAAAGTGTATGGCAGCAATCAGATTTCTAATAAAGGCAACTGGGACTCAATTTCATTACCAACACTCCGAGATAATTGGTAAATATGCCTAATCGGGAATGGAAGACGATCATTTATGTACTGATTGCATACCCCACTGGGTGAGGATTGCCTCAACATTGTGTCATTTTTTGCCCTTTGGTTGTGCCTATATGTAGCCCAGCAAGCCCCATCTCTGCAAGAGAAAGTCCTTAGGCAGAGGAGAAAGACAGGCGTAGGCCGTTGCTATCATCAGCCTCAGATGACTGTGCAGTCAGTAGCGTCAGATAAACTCAATAGCTCAAGTGACCTAATGAGATGTGGTGCAGACATCAGTTGGGTTGTCTGTCTGATGCAAGGCTCCAAACCAGATTCTGGAATGGAAATAATAAACTAGCCAAACACTGATTCCCCATGCAATTTGATAGCAGACAGTGTAGACAACTAGTTCTGAAGTTCAATGATTTGAAATCAGAAATGATTTTGGTACTGTCAACCTCAAAAATGAAATAGCCAGTTATTTTTACCAGCAAAAATAGATTTATTTGGGAATAGCAGAGAATTGCAATTTGGGACAGATAAATATGGTGAAAAATAGACAAGTCTGAAGAGACAAAGAGAAGGTCAGGTTTTAGTAGGTTTTAGGAGGAAAATGGGGAGGGTTATTTTGAATAAAAGTTTACTGGAAATAAGTTTATTTGTGACTTTTTTTTAGATTCCACATATAAGCGATATCTATGACATTTTTCTTTCTCTTTCTTGCTTGTTTACAAAACAGAAACAGATTCACAGACATAGAGAAATGATGGAAATATTAGGTATCTTGATTGTGATGATGGTTTCATAGGTGTATACATCTATCAAAATTCATCAAATTGTACATCTGAAGTATTTGTAATTTATCATACAGAAATTACACCACAATAAAGTTATTTAAAAAGTAAAAGTTCACCAGAGAGCAAGAATTTGAGGCTGTGGCAGTTTCTTACTGGTTGCAAGCAATGGTTAGTTCATTGTCACGGGGAAGAGAGAGATCTTTTTTTTCTTAAAAGCAGAAGACATGTGAAAAATGTCCTTCTTTGTACTGTTCTGTGTGGGACTACTCTTCAATATTATACACGGTACTATAAGTAGTAATATATAATTCTATATGATTACTTTCAGATAGTCTATTTTATAAATTAATCACAATATTTTTATATAGTTCATGGATATTTGATTTATTTCTGGTTATTGGTCACTGCAAATAGTGCTTCTATATAAAACTGTTGAACATTTGGTAAATGTATATACACATTTCTGTTGTTATACACCTAGAAGTAGAATAGCTGAACCATAGATTCTATGTATTTGTTCATCTTTATTGGATACTATTAAATTTTTCCAAATTGATTTTATCAGTTTTATTTTTAAGTTACTTGTTCTCAGAATTATTTGCTGCTAAGTAAATTATAATAGATAATTTTATATTGACCTTGCTAAATCTAAGTATCTATTTTAATCAAATATCTGTTGAATATCTTAGACTTTCTGTGAACAGTTATGTTGACTGTGGATTCTTATCATTTATTTCTTCTATCTCTTCCCCCCTTATTTTATTTTACTTTCTGGAACAACCATTTTAATGTTGGTTAAAGTCTTGAATAAAAATTATTTTAATAGGTAATTTGAATCAGTATTGATTTTGGAGTAAATCTTTCAATATTTTATTATTAAATACATTGCCCACAGAAGAATTTTTGTAGATACTCATCAAATGGAGATTGACTTTTTTCTTAGTGTTCTAAGCCCTGTCATGAATAGGTGTTAAATTTTATTAGATGTTGGTTCTGCATCTATGAAGACACTCTATTATTTTCCTAGAGCTATCATAATAAATTCCCACAAACTCAGTGTCTTAAAACAAATAAAAAACTTATTCTCTGACAGTTCTGAAGTCTGTGAGTTCTTCGAAATCAAGATACTGACAGAGCTGTACAAAGGCTCCTTGGCTCTTGCAACTCCTTGCCCCTTGCAGCTCCTGGTGGCTCCAGGCATTCCTTGACAGATGGCTATACAACTCCAATCTCTGCCTCCATCTTCACATGACTTCCTCCTCTGTGAATCTTTCAGGAATATCCCTTTCCCTGAATCTTATAAGAATGTGTGTGATTGAATTTACGGCCCACCTAGATAATCAAGGATAAATTTCTCTCAAGATCCTAATTATATGATTAAGTATCATATAATTATACAAGTAACATTCACTGGTTCCATGGATTTTATGTGGATATCTTCTGGGTGACATTTTTGGCCACCACATACTCATATGATTTGTCTCTTTTTTTTCATAATAGCATGAATTATATAGTTTTTTAAATTTTAAACTAAACTTGCACTTCAAGGATTAATCCACCTTGATCATGATACATTATACTTTAATATGAGGCTGGATTTGATTAATAATATTTTGTTCAGATTATTTTGAACCTATATTCATGAGAGATATTATGCTGTAATCTTCTCTTTCTTATAGTGGTTATGTCAGGTTTTGATGTAACGTTTCTACTAGTGTCATTAAATGAGTTTGCAGTGTCCTTTCTTTTTGTCTGTCTTCAAGAGTTGTTCTCCCTGTGTACATGTCTGTGTCCAAATTTCCCCTTTTATAGAGACATCAGTCACATTGGATTAGTGGCCCAATCTATTCCAGTTTGACCTCATCTTAATTATTTACATCTGAAATAATCTTATCTCCAAATAAGGGTACTGTGAGGTATGAGGCTTTAGGACTTTACCATATGATTTTTGAGGGGACACCATTCAACCCATAACATCAGATTTGCTTTGGTTGCCAGAGGTCTCAGTGACCTAGTACACAAGTTAATTTTATACATTATTGAGTCTGTAAGTCAGCTGTTTTAGCACTGCTCCAGGCTCCATCCAGGCTGGGAATACGGCTCTTTCACTTGCTTTTTATGTCAGAGACCTTGCTAAAGGAGCAGAACCTGCCTGGGATGTGCTCTTCTTATGGTGATGGGAAGGAATGCAAAATGTCAAGAAAAGCCATCAAACATATTTAAGGCCTTTGCTTGAATGGAGCGAAAGTCATATCCATGCACAATTTATTGTCCACTGGAAGTAATATTGCAAGCTCAGCATCACTGAAGTGAGAAGTATAATATTCCCATAAAGTTTGGGGAAAGGAGAATAAATATTTGCTGGAAAATAATATAATTTACCCACCTTTTTTACTTTTAATATTTCTGTCTTTATATTTAAGCATCTCTCTTATAAACAGCATATCTGTTTTCCCTCCAGCCTAAAATAATGTATTTTAGTTAAAGTACCTATTTCATGCTTATATTACCATGTTAATCAAGTTATATAATATATAATATTGGGCAAAATTATGACTTTGTTTTTAAGAATCCTACATATTTCCTAGAGTTCTTAATAAAATTAGATATTCTTTAGATTTTTAAATTAAATTACTGGCTATGTAGTTAATAAAGATTTTTATTACAGCTTGACTGAATAATAATTTATATTAAAAAGCTACACATTCTAAAGGAATAGTTTGGTGAATTTTGCAAAATTTTACAGTAACACAACAAAACCAAATTAACTTTTGGAACATTTCCTTCATCCCAAAATATTCCCTTGTGTCTCTCGGTCATGCATTTTCCTTTTGTATACATGAATGAATTCAGTAGGCTAATATTTTGTTCAGATTTATGTATCTTTATGAGGGATACTGGACCCTATTTTCTTTTTATGTGGTGCCCTTGTTGGACTTTATTATCAGGATAATATTTCCCCTTTAAGTTGAAAAGCATTCCTTTCTCCACTATTACCTGAAAAAAATTGAGGAAAATTGGTAAAACTTTACCTAAAGTTTAAAAAATATTAGAACTAAAATATACTTTGAGAGGTAATTTCATTTAATAATTAAATTTATTTAACTGACATCAGATTTATATTTTCTCTTTCTTCTTGAAGCAGTTGAGTTTTTCATGGAATGTGTCCATCTCATCTAAGTTAGCATGATATTTAGCACAAAGTTGTTTACCATATTTCCTTATTATCATGTTAATACCTATACATCATGTACTGAGGGTCATGCTCTTATTCCTGAAATTGGTACTTTAATCCAATTTCATGATATTTCTAAAAGAAACTTTGGTTTTATATTGTTGTTGTTGTTGTTGATTTTATATATTGCTTTTTCTCTCTCTAGTTAATTGATTTGCACTCTGATCTTTTTTATTTTCTTCCTTCTGTTTGTTTATCTTAAGGTTTAACTTGCTCTTCTTTTTCTAACTTCTCATGGTGGAACGTAGAGCACTGACGTTAAATCACTGTTATTTAATTAAATGCTATAATTTTCCCTTTAAACATTGCTTTAGCTGCATCCCATAGATTTTGATATATATTTTATTATTTAATTTAAAGTATTTTCTAGTTTCTTCTGTGATTTTTTCCCTTTAACTTATGGTTTATTTTAAAATGTATTAAATTCTACTTATCTGTGGGTTTTTAACTTTTTTTTCTGTTAGCAATTTGTAATTTGAATTCACTGTGGTAGAGATCATATAACTTCAATGCTTTAAATTTAATGTGACTTATTTTATGACTCACTGTGTGGTGTATACTTGTTAATGTCCCAAGTGCACTTGAATGAATATATATCCTAGAGCTGTTGGACAGAATTTTCTATAAATGTTAACTAGGTAAAGTTGGTTGCCAATGTTGTTCTAATTTGTCTTAGAGATACTTATCTTCTTGGTCTTTCAATTACTGAAGAAAATTATTAAAATATCATATATTGTTATTGAATTGACTGTTTCTCTTTTCTTTTCTTTAAAATTTGCTTTGAGTGATAGTGGGCAGCCTTGTCTTGTCCCAGATTTTAGTGGGAAGCTTTTGAGTTTTTCACCATTGAGTACTATGCTGGCTGTAGGTTTGTAATATATAGTTTTATTATGATGAATATGTTCCCTCTATATCCACTGTGGTGAGAGGTTTTTTTTTTTATCATAAATAGGTGTTGAATTTTATCAAGTGTTTTTTCTACATCTATTGAGATGATCATGTGGTTTTTGTCCTTTCTCTTGTTGATGTGATGTATTACATTGATTGATTTGTGTCTGTGAAACCACCCTTGTGTCCTTGGGTTAAACCTCACTTGATCATGATGTATAATCTTTTTTATGTGCTATTGGATTCTATTTGCTAATATTTTGGTAAGAATTTTTATATCTATGTTCATCAGTGATATTGGTCTGTAACCCTCCTTTTTGTGAGTGTCTTTGCCTGGTTTTGTTATCAGGGTGATGGTGACTTCATAGAATGAGTTGGGGAATATTCCTTCCTTTTCAATCTGCTGGAAGAGTTTGAGAAGGACTGGTATGAGTTATTCTTTAAATGTTTGGTGGAATTCCCCAGTGAAGCCATCTGGTCCTGGATTTTTATTTTTAGGGAGGTTTTTATATTGCTAATTGGATTTCATTTCTAGTGATCAGTTTGTTCAAATAGTCAGTTTCTTCTTGATTCAGTCTTGGTGGACTGTATTTTTCCAGAAACTTGTCCATCTCCTCTAGGTTATCCACTTTGTTTCCATATAGTTGTTCATAATATTTTCATATCATACTCTGTATTTCTATGTTATTTCTTGTAATTTCTCCATTTTCCTTACTTATTTTGCTTATGTGTGCTCTTTTTTCTTCTTTGTGAATTTGGCCAGAGGTTTGTTGATTTTATTTACTCTTTCAAAAAACCAGTTTTTGGTTTGATTGAGTTTAAACAAAGACTTGGAAGTCTTAGCCACAGCAATCAGGCAAGAGAGAATCAAAATGGATCCAAATTGGAAAAGAAGAGGTAAAAGTGTCACTATATGCAGATGACATGATACTATATATAGAAACCCTAAAAGGTCCACACAAAAACTACTATAATTTATTGAATTGCAGCAAGGTAGCATGTTGCAAGATTAACATACAATAATCAGTTGCATTTCTTTACACTAACAATGAATCAACAGAAAAGAAAGTAAAGAAACTATCCCCTTTAAAATAGCACCCAAAGTAATAGAATACCTAGCAATAAATCTAACCAAGGAGGTGAAAGACTTATACTTGGAGAACTATAAACCATTGATGAAGGAAATTAAAGAAGACTTAAAAAAATGGAAAGATACCCCATACTCCTGGATTGGAAGAATCAATATTGTTAAAATGATCATACTACACATGGCAATCTACAGATTTAATGAAATCCCTATTAAATTACCCAGGACATATTTCACAGAACTAGAACAAATCATAATAAAATTTATATGGAACCACAAAAGACCTAGAATTGCCAAAGCATTACTGAAGAGAAAGAAAGAGGCTGGAGGAATAACTCTCCCAGACTTCAGACAATACTTTAGAGCTACAGTTATCAAGACAGCAAAGTATTGGTACAAAAACAGACATACAGATCAATGAAACAGACTAGAGAGCCCAGAAATGAACCCACAAACTTTTGGTCAATTAATCTTCGACAAAGGAGGCAAGAATATACAATGGAATAAAGACAGTCTCTTCAGCAAGTGGTGTTGGGAAAACTGGACAGCAGCATGTAAATCAATGAAGGTAGAACACTCCCTTACACCATACACAAAAATCAACTCAAAATGGATCAATGACTTAAACATAAGTCAAGATACAATAAACCTAGAAGAAAACAAAGGCAAAACATTATCTCACATACATCTCAAAAATATTCTCCTAGGACGGTCTACCCAAGCAACAGAAATAAAAGCAAGGATAAACAAATGAGACTTAATTAAACTTACAAGCTTCTGCACAGAAAAGGAAAGTAAAACAGAATGATAACTTACGTGGAGAAAATTTTTCCAAACAATGAAACTGACAAAGGCTTGATCTCCAGAATATGTAAGCAACTCATATGACTTAATAAGGAAAATTCAAATAACCCAATCCAAAAATGGGAAGAAGACCTAAACAAGCAATTTTCCAAGGAAGAAATACAAATGATCAATAGGCACATGAAAAAATTCTCAATTTAACTAAGTGTCAGAGAAATGCAAATCAAAATTACAATGAGGTATACCTCAAACTAGTCAGAATGGCCGTCATTCAAAAATCCACAAATAACAAATGCTAGAGAGGCTGTGGAGAAAAGGGAACCCTCCTACACTGCTGATGGGAATGCAATTTGGTGCAGCTACTGTGGAAAACAGTAAGGAGATTCCTCAAAAGACTAGGAATACACTTATCATATGACCCAGAAATCCCACTCCTGGGCATCTATCCAGAAGGAACCCTACTTCAAAAGCACACCTGCACCCCAATGTTCATAGCAGCACTATTGACAATAGCCAAGACATGGAAACAACCTAAATGTCCATCAACAGATGACTAGATAAAGCAGAGGTGGCATATTTATACAATGGAATACTATTCAGCCATAAAAACGACAACAAAACACCATTTGCAGCAACACAGATGTCCCTGGAGAATGTCATTCTAAGTGAAGTAAGCCAGAAAGAGAAAGAAAAATACCATATGAGATCGCTCATATGTGGAACCAAAAAAAAAAAAAAAAAGACCATAAATACAAAACAGAAACAGATTCATAGACATTATTCAAACTTGTGGTTGCCAAGGAGGTGGGGGTTGGGAAGAGTCAGACTGGGAGTTCAAAATTTGTAGATACTGACAGGCATATGTAGAATAGATAAACAGGACTATACTGTATAGCACAGGGAAATATATACAAGATCTTGTGGTAGCTCACAGTGAAAAAGAATGCAACAATAAATATATGTATGTTCATGTACAACTGAAAAACTGTGCTTTACACTGGAAATTGACACAACATTGTAAAATGACTATAACTCAATAAAAAATGTAAAAAAAAAGATTTACTTTGAATATTTCAGAACACTGTAATTATGTGCACATACATTTATAAATGCTTTATCATTCTACTCTATGTATTCTTTTACCATTAAGAGTCTGTGGCTGTGTGTGTTTTAATGATTTCTCTAGGGATTACATGATGAAAATTTAATTTATCAAAATCCATTTCAGGTCAGTCATGCTTGAACTTTGATAGATAAAGTAATTTTTCACTAGTATAGCTCCCTTTTCCTTAACACCTTAATTTCATTCTTGGCATATGTATTATATTTACTTATTTATTTGTATATCCAAAAATATTTTTATATTTTCATTATTTAAATGGATATGTGTCTTTAAAAGTAATTAAAGAAAGGAAGAAAAGAAAAACATGAATATATACATGTTTATGTGTCTATATGTGTGTGTGTGTTTCTACTGACAGATTATGACTTCCATTGGTCTTCCCGTAGATCATTGTTATCAACTGCTGTAATTTTCCTTCAGACTGAAGTATTCCTTTAGAATTTTCTGTTACAAGTCTGATGAAATTGAATTGTTTAACTTTTTACTTATCTTAAATGTGTTCATTTTATTTTATTTCTGAAGGATAATTTCACTGGATATAGAAATCTTGGACAACAGCTTTGTTTGTTTCACTTTCCATTTTCCCAACACTTTCAATTTGTCATTTAATTGTCTTCTTAACTTAAATCCATTTTTTTCTTTTTTTGGTCACAGTTCAGATGTTTATCATGCTATGGTTTCTAAGTAAGGGATGTGTTGTTTTTCTCTTTTCTTCTATATCTTCCATGACTTTCTCTTTATATTTTTCTTTCATCAGTTATACATACACACACACATGCACGCGCACACACACACACACACACACAGTATACAGACAGAGAGAGAGAGAATATAGATTCTGTGTGTTTGTTTATCCTACTTGGATTCCTTGAGCTTCTTAGATGTGTAATTAATGCTTTTATCTCATCTGAGAGAAATTTGTCATTATTTTAAGAATATTTTACTCCTCTTTGCCCACTTTTCCCTCTCATTCTGAGACTTCATTTTAACATGTAACAGAATTCTTTCATAGCATATCATTATAGATCTTAGGCTAGTAAAATAAAATTGCCATATCTTTGCTTAAAATATTTTTTTCTGGTCTCTGCTAAATTTTCAGGTTCATTTTGCTACAAGTTATCCATTCTTTTTTTTTTTTAAACAATATAGCTTTACTTATTGTATTTAAGTGTTTTTTGAATCTACTATATCTTTTTTTAACCTTCTTTGAAACAGCTATCGTCTCTTTATAAAATATTCTTTTCCACCTTCCTTCACTAAAATAAATATTCATCCTTCACAATGTCAGTTTAATCATTCCTTTGGCCAAAGAATCCTAAGATACATGTAAATGCCATCCAAATAAAAGAAACTCAAGATTTTAGGTAGACAAAGTTTATCACAGCTTAGAAAAAAATATACTTGTGTGTTCATAGAGTGTCCATTTATAAAAATGTCCAATAGCTCAAAGTTTGACTCTTAGTTCTTAAATTGGGATACTATATCAAAATTTTGAGAGAAATAAAAGTACATTGTAAAAGTTTTCTGTCACATTGGCTTTGTTACTTTTGAAGTAAGATTTAACTGAGCCAAAATGAATTGTTGTCATTGGGATTTTGTGGCATTCAAGGGATAAGATGCAAATATCACTGAGATATTGACATCTTGATCAGCCTTAAACTTAAACTCAAGATTCCTGCTTCTGAATCCATGTAATAGAGTGCAATTTCTGTTTTCTGAAGATATTGGCATAGGGTTGTGACATCAGAGGTTTGAGTACATTTGAAAATAATTATAAATAAACATGTACATAAAAATGTGAACTGCATTTCACATCTAAAATATAATCATATCATTAAGGAAACATAAAGATCTTGGGAGAGAAATTTGAAGTACATTATCATAAAATAAACACATGAACACATACATATATACATATATCAGTAGCATAGGGATATCTTTAGAAATAAAGAATGACTTGACCCTATGACTAACAGAGAGAAAATCTTTGCTAGTTTTTCTTTGATACAATTATTGTGTATTAAACAATTGTTTTTTCATTACTTTATTTTGTATTAGAAAAGGTTCTTAAAGTTTATCTCAATTTGGAAGTTTAAGTATAAAAAAGTGACTGCTAAAAACTGAAATGTGTTTCTCACATAAAATATAAACAACAAATATATTAATATTGAAATGTTCAATGATTTATGCTTTTGTTCTAATACATAATATAAATAAAATATAATTATTGATTAAAAAGACTTAGCCAAAGTATATTCTAACTATTAAACTTCTTTTCCTGGGTCCAATATTCATTTTGATAAAGTGATACTTAGGCTATTTCTTCTATGACAATGTCTCAGGAAGTAAACGGCCAACAAGCAAAGGAAGTTAAGTGTACTTGACTTAAAATTTAAATAGGAAAATCCAAGCTTCATCTACCTACAGGTGCTAGGGCTCAGTAGGGCATCCTAAAAATGACTAAACTAATAAACACACTGGGGCAACTGCTTTATTGCCTCAATCCTAGGAGTATGGAACTTGAGACTCAATCTTACTTCAGTGGCTGTGTGTGTAATGATGAGGACAATGAAACCAAACCATGAACTACAATGAACTATTAACATTATCTCCACTGTGAATCGAACCCATTGTTAGTGGAAGAAAATAGCTTTTTGGAAAAACCTTTAGAGCTAGGAACCAAAGGGAAAAACATTCTCTATCACTGACCAAATATGTGGCATTTTCTCAGGTTTGTTAGGAAAATTAATCTTGATTTAGTATTAAAAGTGATAAAAATAAAAATGATAAAATAATGCCATTTGCAGCACTATGTATGGTCCTGTAGAAAGTCATTCTAAGTGAAGTAAGCCAGAAAGAGAAAGAAAAATACCATATGAGATCGCTCATATGTGGAATCTAAAAAAAAAAAAAAAGACAAATGAACTTATACATAAAACAGAAACAGACTTATAGACATAGAATACAGACTTATGGTTGCCAGGGGGTGGAAGGGTGGGAAGAGATAAACTGGGAGTTTGAGATTTGCAGATACTGACAGGTATATATAAAATAGATAAGTAAATTTATACTGTATAGCACTGGGAAATATATTCAATATCTTGTAGTAGCTTATGCTGAATCATTTTGCTGTACACCAGAAATTGACAGAACATTGTAAACTGACCTTTAAGTTATACCTCAATAAGAAAAAGTGATAAAAATAAACTATGAACATATGTGTCAACAGAAATCTAGAATGTGGAACTTGCTATTGATAAAAACAAAATCTTTTTGCCAAACAGGTGCGAAAGACATGAAGGAAAATAAATATCTGCTAAGCAAAACAGGGAAAAGAAAAATAGTGATCACAAAATAAAACATACTTTCAGTTGGGCATATTTTCAGTGTTTCTTTAAAGACAGAAGACATAAAATCATATCAGAAACACACTCTACATCCTTTAAGATTACACTGTATACCTTAATTTTAGGTTTGTTCTATGGTAAAAAATGATATAATGAAAATTCCATGATAATGGCTCAGTTAATTTTTTAGAAATCTTTTTGCTGGGTTTATAAAATTCTGAAGTAAGGAATTTCCCAAGTGTTGGATTATATGTATCATATTTATATGATATTCTCTTTTGTCTCACTGTGTTTTATTTCTATATTTTTTTCTTACTCTCATTACTACCAAAACTTTATCCTGTCTATTTATACCGCATTTTATATATTATTAGAAATTTGCTGCAATGTGACTGCCCTTTATTCCATGCTAATGAAATCAGTATAACGTTCATCCCGATTACTTTTCCTTCATTAATATTCACATATTGAGTTTGCAAAATGTGTTTCTCATGAAAAATATCAGGTGTTTAATCAATTTAAAATTTTCAATTTCTTAAAAAATTATTTCTGCATAAACATTTCACCAATAAATGTTTAAATTTTATTTTAATTTAATTTAGAAAAATACCTTAAGTTTCACATCAAAATATCTATATTATGATTTGTAATTCTGATTTACTACAACCATATGTTCTTAAAACCATAAGTTTCAAACTAAGAAGGAAATCTTTTGAATTTTTAGGTTAATTTTTTAAATGATAAAAACTTAAATTTATTTAAACAATTGTCCTTATTATTTCTATGTTAGCATCTTTGAACATCAAAAATTAAATTACTACCTATATTTCAATTTTCTATAGGTTTGCTTGATTTTTAAAAGCTTTTTAAGTAAATTTTCATCCAGAATTATAGAATTTAGCATTTTCCTGTATTAGTTTTCCATTTAGCAAAGCTCTATTCACACCTTTTGTAAAAATAAATTATAGTTTTCTTTTTTTAGAAAAATCATTTAATATATATTTCTCTGTTTTCCCTTCACTGAACTATGGATGATATAACAAAGCAACTTTAGGATAATTCTGTTTGTCCTTCTTAGAAAGTATACTATGAAGTCAATATTTTTATGGTTGTCAGGGCTGCTTTGCAGTTAACATCTTGAATTGTCACTGTAAGCTGGCTGAGTGTCACATGTTGATGGCAGAATCCAGTGTGATATCTGACAGTTTGGTGAAAATCACTGAAAAATCACATAAAATGCACCAGTACACCTTCTGAACATTTTTTAATTCAGTTTTCAAAAACATGTTGGTCTCATTCCATGTGCATGGCATTGTGCTAGTTACCAAAGAAATGCTAAGATGAATCTTTAATTTTATCTTAAAGTTTTATGTCTTTCTCTACTTTATTATCTACTTGAGCCATCTGAATAGGGGAGGGATAGGTAAAATTTTATCTATTTGATGGACAAGTAAACTACATTTTAGAACAGGACTACCCAAAATGAACCCAGGGGACCAGTTTTCATCCCTGAAATGTTGATTAACAGTCTAAATGTTGATAATGCATTGACAGTAGGTGTTTAGACACTTTAGAGTATTTTGTAGAAGTAATTTATATATGTGTATAAATACATTATACTTTTTTACTGTACTTTACAAAAATTTTGATTTGTGATAAATGAGGACAACTGGCACTTTACCAGAGATAATTTAAGAAGCATAGCTCTAGAAGATTATTAAGTGGAACCAAGGGTGTCATTCAGTTGTTCATACTTTGACATACTCCAGAACAACATATAGATTGTTTAAAAATGAAAACAAACCTCAACTGAACACCAAGAAACCAAGATTTACTAATTCTTGTATGGAACTTGGACATATGTATTTGCAAAACAAACCAACCAACCAAACCCCAAAATACTGCTAATAAAAAAACCAATGCAGAATAACAGAAATATGTGAATCCAGATTTTAGGTACCAGGATCACCTAGTACTAGTCTACTTAATGTTCCACAAAACAGTTTACAATGATCACCTAGCAAATTCCCCTGTGAAGGCTCAGAATGAGGTTTGGCACAGCTGGTGATGATGTTGATAGCCTCCACAGTAACAGTTACCATGGTGAAGGAACACCTTCAGCAATGATTGTCATAGTATAAGAAAAGGAATCCAGAACATTTGACTGCTGCTGTAGCTGTTCTGTAAGTGCTGAGTACAGAGTTAGCGAGGCATTGTGGAGCTGCTTCCATCCCTTTCCCCTTACCTCTGGCATATTCTTTCACAGCTTGTTTGGTTTGCTCTCACAGTAAACCCCAAAGCCTAGTTTGAATAGTAGCACTCAACAATTTTCAATTCCTTATTATCCAGTCTAATTTAAGTTTCAAGAAAATAATCTGAAAGTCATATCCTCTAGAAGCACTGTCAAGTAAATATGGGATTTTTATAGGAAGTTGAATGGAATTAGCAGTACTGCAAAAATGTAACATTTTCATAAAAAATTTTCACTTTCTCAAATATTAAAAAAATTTTACATATGGCTGGGTACTTCCCAAAGGTTTATTACTGTTTATCTGAACCTGAACAAAATTTATAAAAAGCTTGAATAAAATCAGATGGAGTAAAATGATTGTATACCAATACTTCTTTATTATACATTCTTTATTATTACACATTCAAATAAAATGAAATAAAAAATGTAACAAGACTTTGCTTAATCTATTTATTTTATATTTAGTAAGGAAAATAAAAATTATTTTTAATATCTCAGGGTGAAGACTAAGAATTTAAAGATCCCTCTCAGGGTTTAAAATCTTTGTGTATATGATACAAACAAGATGATGAAACAACACAAATCACTGTGATCTGTCCATATCTCAGCACTGGAGATACCTCAGAACTTTTAGGAATGTTGAATAGCCAATCAACTAGAATAAGGACATGTAAATTTCTTGCAACTTAGTTATACTTATTCTAAGAAAAACTGGTTAGTAGGTCAAGAATGAGCACGGGGAGAATTTTCTTAGTGTGCCCATTTTCTTTTCCCTACATTGTCCCGAATAAGATGAACCTATCTCTATTGCAGATCAGAAACGAACAAGTTACAAAGCACTAAAACCACAGTGTGAATATAATGCAAGTTTCATCCAGAGCCTTGCCTGGGCGACAGGCAGAGAGGAATAGCTAGGTCTAGTTAGAAGGTCTAGGACTTTTGCTCTAAAAGGGGTATTCTTTTACTTAGTCCTCTCATCACATTCATACTAATAGACAGCTTAACTAGTTAACCAGATAATGATAAAATATAAAAAGGACTACTGTAAATCAGTAGGGCCAGAAAATTCCTCCAAGTGGAAAGAATACCTTGTAAGGTCAGGTCAACAGGGAGCGATTACTAACATTCAAAGGTCTTTGTTCTTAGGTGCCACCCCAACCAACACACTGAACTCAAATTAAAAACAGCAGCTAGGTGTGGGCATTTAGACCTTTTCCAAAGTACACCACTTGTGCATTAGATCATGTTCCTACTTAATTACTTGAAGATACATCTCCGATTACTCTTCTTTTTCCTGCATCATTATTTTTTTGGTCCTGGTAGGAACATTGTGATAAGCATTCAAAATGCTGATATTTTTCCTACCTTAAAAAAAATTGGAATATCATATTCTTCACCAGTTTCCAGTTCAGTTCTCTCCCCTTTTACAGCAAAAGTCCTAGAAGGAGTTCACATGACTTAGAGTCTACAACATCCTTCTTCTCATTTCCTCCTAAATCCATTCCAACCAGGTTTCACCCTTACCACTTCTCTGAAATTGCTCTAATCAGTTTCACAAACTCAACAATACTCTCTTTGATAGCAAATCTAAATCATACCTATGTATATTATCTGATCTAATAGCAGCATTTGACCAAGCTGTAGCTTATGGTTAAACTCCTTACTCACTGGTTTCTCCTCAAATTCCTTTGCTGTTACCAACTTTTCTTTTTAACATTAGTGCTCACAGATATTAGTCTTTGATGTTTTTTTTTCTTTTCTATCTATGCTCATTTCCATGACAACTCATTCAACCTCAGAGCTTAAATAAAATCCATAAGGTGACAACACTCAAATTTACAGTTAGACCATACCTCCCTCTCAAATTGCAAATACTTGAATCAACATCTTACTTGATATCTTTTCTAAAATATCAATGGACATTTTCAAGCTTAATACATCTAAAAGTTAACATCTGATTCCCTCAAAACTCCTCATTCTCTAGCATTTCACCTCTGTTGGTGGATAGCCGATTCTTCCACTTCCTTCTTTCTCCCATACTCATATAAAATCTACTAGAAAATTTAAGTCTACAATCAACATGTAATCATTTCTCACTGTGTCTATTGCTATATTGCTATCACCCTTGTCTGAGTTACCATTATCTATTGTCCTAAGGATATCCTTCTTCTATTTTTGGGCCTAAACTGTTCATTTTTTTAAATTTATTTTTAAAATTTCAGTCATTTCTTGTCAGTCTGATGCTCAAAAGTCTAAAGAGCCCCTTGTTTCACTCAGAATAAAAGCTAATGTTTTAAAAAGTCCTGCAGGGCTCTAAATAAACTTCCTCTTCTAATGTTTCTTCACTCATTCTGAGCTAGCCAGTCACCCTCTTGTCTAAAGGCTCTTGCTCTAGTTTTTTTCTTCTGCCTAGACTGTCCTTTATCTCATTACTTTGATATTTTTCCTCATTTCCTGCCATCTTTTGAATTAATGTTTATTAATAGTCATTTTATATTTGTTTATTACTTATATCTTTCTATTTTTTAATGGGTTCTCTAAGGCAGTGCAATCTATTAAAACATTCATTGATGATGGAAATGTTTCAAATCTATGTGACACAGACACATAGAAATAGGAAGTGGGTAATCAATACAGAAAAATAAATGAGACAGGAATGGATAAATTTTAAAAAGTTAATAAAGTTGACAAACCCTTAACTCTATTTATCAACTTAAAAAGGAGGTAAAGACAAAATAGCAAAATCAAGCAAAAAGAGGGGCCATCCCTCAAGATCTGGTAGCCATCAAAAAAGATAATATGGAGGTAATATTTCTGGCTATAAAGTTGACAGAGTAGGTGAAGTAGACAAATAACTTGAAACCACAAATTATCAAAGAACACAAGAAACATTAGAAAATTCTGAATACTAATACCTAATATAAGAGAACATCTGAGACATAATAAGGTATAGAAACATCATATTCACTCTCATTTTTACTGCTCAGCTAATTACCATAAGTATCCACTAACACAATAGGACATTGCTCACATAGGTAGAAAACCCCATTTAAGTTAAGAAATTACCAAAACTATCAAGGGTGCTATAAAATTTGCCATATATGAGATTCTTTCTGGAAAATAAAATAAAATAGTTTGGATGCATCTGCAACAATAATTAGAAAATGTAGAAATAATTTCAGGTAGCAACTAACTAAATTGACCAGCCCTATATGAGAACTTTTTGCATAAGATTTCCAAACTACCAAATGTACATTTTAAAGAATCTGGATAAATAGGGAGATATGCCAAGTTCATAGATGGAAAAACTAATTTTTAAAAATATGTTAATTTTCCTCAAACTGAACTATAAATTCAGTGCAATTCAAATAAGAATTCCAAAGATTTATTTTCAAATTTCCTGAAACTGATACTAAAATTCAAACAAAAGAATAAATCAATGAATACCAAGGACAAGTTTGAAGAAAATCAAGGATAGAGTACGCTACATTCTGCCCTGCACAAATGTAGCAATAATTATATATATAAGAATAGACAAATTATAAAGATATAGAGTTCTTTTATATTGTTATTGCACTTTTCATTATCTTTTTTTCTCATTTGATTACTGTCTTAATCTCACTACTTGAAAAATATGTTTAAGTAGGGCAGAGATTTTGATCCTCGCTATATGCCCAGAACCTGTAACAGTGCTTATTAGGCATTTGTTGAAGGAAAAAAAGACTGTTAAGAGGTTGAAGCACAAATCAGTAGAAGACTCTGGGGAAGCTACACCATATAGGTAGAAAACATAAAGTCAGTTACATAGTTCATGCCATACACTAAAGTGAATTGTAGATGCATTTAGGACCTAAATACCAAAGGTAAAAACTAAAAATCTAAGAGGGAAAATGAATGAGATAGTATTTTTATTGTCTTGGGATAAGAAAATACTTCTTAGAAAAGAATCCAATAAAGTAGGCACTTCAAATAACAAAATCATCTAAATAACTGGATAGAAATGTTGAGAAAGTAAGATGTACATGATTCCTGTTAAAGATATACATTGGAAAATTAATATGTCTCAATTTATATTTTTACTTTTGTTAGTATCCATTCATTCTGAGAAATTAAAACTACTTAAAATGTAATATATACTGCTTTTCAAAATAGAACAACTAATACAGTGTTTTTCACTGAGACTACTTGATGTGAATTAAGTAGTTTCTTTATTGTTCTTTTATTATTTATTTTCAGTTATATTTCATTATAATAAAAGCTTTAACTTTTATTCAATCATCTTTGAAAATAAAAGAGTAGAAGGAATAGGAAGAGGAGGAGGAGTTGAAGAAGGAGGAGAAAGGGAAAGAGAGAAAGGATCTTTCTTCTAGCTACATAGAACCTTGGGGATATATGGCAGCCAAAGAAATGTGAAAGGATGTGACAAGAACAATTTTTGAGTCTGGCCCTTAAACAGAGGGTAAATGTTCTTTGACCTCTTTCCTCTTCCATTCTGCAGGCTTGTTAGAATATGAACTCTTAGGATCATGTATACCAAAAAACTCTCCGCAAAGGGGAACTATACATAAGATAGAAAGACAATAGCCACCATGCCAGTTGGAACTCTAAAGTTACAAAGAAATAAATCTCCATTTTGTTTATGAGCAACTGAAAGTTTATGAACTGAAACTGAAAAATATACAATCAAATATAAAGTCTTAATTTATACACAGATTACATTGAGTAGTGTTCACTAAAATCATTATTTGGATTTTAGAAATGAGAAGTAGTAGTGTACTGTTCCTTCTGAATACATTTTCTACCTAATGAGCTATTTATGGTTGGTGCTATTTTTCTATAGATGCTTTCCATTGATTATTATAAGTATTGAACCCACTAAGATTTTTACTTAAAACTTTCATGAGGAATCTCAGGATTATAAAGATGCTTATTTGTTCATCTAATTTTAGTAAGGCACTGTCACCTAAATTGTTTGGTTGAAAAAGAAGCCAGAATGACAGCTAAAAGAGGTGAAACTTAATAACCTCGACTTTTTCTTTGCCTTCATGGAGAGAAAGAACACAAATGGGTAGAGAAAAAGCATGCATAAGATTTTCAAAGAAAATTGGATAAAATGGGCTTATAACTGTAATTTAGAAAATCTGATTATTATGTACCATTTCTACTAAGCAATATTCTAATGAAGAGCAAAGTCAGGGTAACATTATTCTGTTACTGTAACTAAAGAAACTGTCTTTGTTAAAATGTATGTTAAGAAAGATAAAAATGTTAAAATTCTGGAAAAAGTATTTTGCAAACACAGAAGTTTGAAAGGGTATAGGATAACACCAAGCAAAGCAGTCATAGCAATACATTCTCTTTAGACTCTCTTGTGAATGGAATACTTTAAATTTATGTTTTGTCCCTGTAGATAAGATAATTACACTGGAATAAAGGTTTGCATTTTTAATATGGGCTCATTTAAAGAAAAATAATGCATGAAAGTATGAATAGCAGTATCCCAATTACACACTTTTTTTAACTTGATAAATCTGGAAGTTTATGTCTGAATGTTTTTATGATGGATTTAACATACTAAGTTAGAATATTTTTATTTCCATTCCAAGTAAAGATGGAGCTATAATTTAGAATGGACTAGTAAATAAAATTATTACACTGTCAATAATACAGTAGTTACTAAAAAACAGATTTTGAAATAAAATCAGTTACCAAGTTTGCAAACCAAAACAAAAAGTTTTGGAAAAAATATATATATACAACATAAAAAGAAACTATTCATTAACTTTATCAACTATCCCTAATATCCCCCCTATTGAGTGTTTTGTACTATATTTCTACAAATTAATCTTATACAATAAATAGTGTTTGAGGAATCAATTTTTTTCAGGAAAACAAATTACATTCAAGATAATAGACTTCAAATTATATCTCTTCAAGTAATAATGATTTGTTCTATTTTCATTATAGATGGAACATTGACTGATTATTACATTCTTTACATTTTGGAACAAACCAGGAAGGATAATTTCTAGGTAATAAATATAACATAAAGAAAAGTGTATCACATCAAATATTTGAGAATGTGATCGCTTACATGAGGTAAATTTAGAATGATCTTTTTCTCATCTCCGTGAAAGATCAAGAAAGGAGACTTAGACTTGGATTAATTATTTACCAAGGTTTAGCCAATCTGAGTAGCTATCACCCTTGTGAAGAAGTAAAATGATTGAATCATGAGTCTTGTTTTAGAAGGTTTGATGGAAATCCTCATTTAGAGAAGTGAAGAGGGCCTGGAGAGAGAGTTTAATGGTGTGAACAGTATATTCTGAATTTAGAGCGGGCGCATCAAGATGAATAAAGTAAAGCTCCTCAGCCTGTGTGACCCCAGGGGACCCAAGTCACTAACTACGCTTTTCTCCAGCCCCTTCCTGTGATCCCTGGGCTCCAGGGGCTGGCCTCTTATCACCTTCAGATTGACCAGGTAGATTTCTGACTCAAGGTGTTTGCTCCTGTTCTTTTTCTAACTGAAATACTTGTCCTCCAGATAACCAGGTGGCTTCCTTCCTCACTTTGCTTCATGTCATCTGTCACCTAGTGGGTAAGGCAGAGAAAGAGATCATAATTTGTACTGTTTTTGCCCCAAACTTCAGTGTAGTACTATCTTTGGTTTCGTAGAGAGGAGGCAGGAAAAACTAAATGTAACTGAGATTTCTTCTTCCCTAGATGCCATTGCTTTAATTTTGACTTTCACTACCTTGATGATGGAAAATGCAAGTCTAATTCTTTGATTTGATAAACCCATGATGACATTTATCTTCCCTGAGCTGAGTGGGGAGTAGGAGGTAAAGGGGGACTGGGAACTGAATCATCTTAATCTTGACATTAGTTTTCATACTCAATTAATTTTCCTGCTTTTTGATAACTGGCCATTAATAATTTCCATCAAAATATTGTGAGGTTACAATTATGTCCACATAATGGGAAGTGGTAAATAGGTGTCTCATGAAGCAAGTCCTTTGGGACTGTGATGCTCCTATCAAAATATTCAGGCAATTTGTTGATTTTAATCAATTGTTTCAGAATGAGGAAACTAAGAATCACAAGCTTAGAAGGAATGAAAAATCAATAAGACTTTGTTAAAATTAACGTTATTTAAGCCTGATCTTAAGTAAACATTTAGACAACCTCATATTTTTCTTTACCTCTAAAGTGTCTGCTTGGATGAGAAATTTTCTGAAATAAGATGATATAAAAAGGGAAATAAATGCATAGGACAGAAATGAACTATAAAGCACACCATCTTGTGTTTAATATTGTCACTACTAATATCTGTGAACCAATAGATTTCACTGTGTTTTGCATTATAATTTCCTTAATTAATACTACATTACATTGATGATAAAGTGGAAAATTATTTTGCTAAAATATCAAAATAATATAAGCTGACTAAAGAAATTTCTATTTCTAACCATTCTGAGCAATTCACGCGTTCCTGAGGTATCAATAATTTCATTACTCTAAACTGTTCTGTATATAAACTAACAGAGAGCAAATACATTTTTTCTTATTGAGCATTCACAGTAAGAAAAAGGGTCTGGACAAATGTCGACTGAACAGTTTGTCTCTGAGTCTCTGCTTAGTCACAACTTAAACTTCCCTTTTCAATGATATACTTATTCCACGTGCATTGTCTCCTTGACATAATGGAAATTAAAATAAGATGAATTAAACCTTTCTATATGGTGAAATCATATTGATTTTCTAGTCAGAGAGCTGCTCTTATTGATCATGACCTATATACGAAGAAAGGAATCTTCTCAGTAAGCCAGAGTCCTATCAATGCTATTTTCCTGTCATAATAATTAATGAATGAAGCCATGACCATTTCAGAGCACAAAATAACCATGTCTAGACTTGATAACAGTGAAATAGCTGCAACTAGAATTTAGAGATCACCTATCTCAGTAACTTCATACTACAAACAAGGAAATTGAGACAGTGATTCAGGGAGTGCATTAATGGCATAAGTCAGAATCCATGTTCTCAAATGACTCAATTTTCTTCTGTCCTTTGCCTATGTTTTTTCTCTGCCTGGTGACTTCTTTGTCATCAACATTCAAATAAAATGTCACTTTGGGGGGAAGCCTTGTCTTTCCCATGCCTGTTCCCACTCATTGCTACCATTACATTTGTCATTGTCATGCACCTATAAGCCCATAATTCTAACATAAAAACATGTAAGTCTATTTATTTATTTATTTATTTATTTATTTATTTTTAAAATTCTACTTATGAGCGATCCCATATGGTATTTTTCTTTCTCTTTCTGGCTTGCTTCACTCTAAAAAAAAAATAACATAAATACAAAACAGAAAGAGACTCAGACATAGAATACAAACTTGTCTTTGCCAAGGGGGGGAGGAGGTGGGAAGGGACAGACTGGGAGTTCAAAATTTGTAGACACTGACAGGCATATGCAGAATAAATGAGATTACACTGTATAGCACAGGGAAATATATACAAGATCTTGTGGTAGCTCACAGTGAAAAAAAATGTGTCAATAAATATATGTATGTTCATGTATAACTGAAAAATTGTGCTGTACCCTGGAATTTGACTTAACATTGTAAAATGACTATAACTCAATAAAAAATGTTAAAAAACTATAAGTTTATTGCAATAAATTTTTAAAATCTGTCTCTGATTGTGACATCTACTTGGATAGGAGCAATAACTTATTTATTGTTCTATCCTTGTGCCTGTCTGAGCTTCTGTCACAGAGGGGACATATAAGAAATGCTCCTTGGTGACTGAAAGAGGAGCATGTGTCACCAAGTGTAATGGCTTAAATACAAAATTCCATACTTCACTGGACAAGGAGAGCTTTTGGTTGAATAATGTAAAATGTAGCATAGATACTATGCGGTTAGATTGAATACCATTCCTGTCCATTTTAGGCCTGTGTGATGCACAAAATTTATTTTTCCAGGGTTTCAAGGAAAGGCAAGTTTCTTAGCAACTGGGTAAGTATAAGCAGAACAGAAGTAGAAGGAAATCCAAATCTCATTAACTTCTAGTTTCTGAACAATGTGCAGTAGAAATAGGGAGCAAAATAAATTCAGCAACAAAGATTGAAATATGAGAAATAAAATATTGAGACCTCTAAATATTTAGGGTTTATCCCTGTTATAATAAAATAACCTGCTTGGTAAAGACTAGCATGGACAAAAAGTGTGTATGGGAGCAATGTAGTATAGGGAAAAAAGGAGTCTGAGAAATAGATCACAAGCAGAACAATTTTCATTGGGTATACCTGTCTATATTGTTCACTGGCACCATACTGTTGTCCTGTGGAATATCACCTTGGGAACGTCACATGTGTGGTTACTTTTTCCAGGGACATTAGCCACAAATTCTTTCAATTTGGACTTCCCCTACTTATCATTTTGATGCTCATCTAAACTTTTACTACCACCTTTACCCCAAACAGTTACATAATTAGGCTGACTTTCTGCCAAATGGGAAATATTATTGAATGCCTATTATTGCTGGGAAAAAAAAATTACCCATGTGCCTAACATTTCTGCAGGTCTTCTGACGGCCAAAATAGGCATCACCAGCTTTTGTTCTGGATTATTTTTTTGAGGATGTTTATAAAGCAAATAACATTGATATGTAGAGATAGTGTCTCACCCAGGAGAAGAGAATAGACTGGTTTGCTGTCCAGAATAATAAAGCAAATATTTCCCTCTTGGACAAAGTTGAGCAGGTTTGCTTGAAGCCCTTTAGAGGATTGTGGTTTCCTAATATCAATGTTCCTCAGCTTTTGTATAGACCTACCATATGTGCACAGTTCACCTAAGTTGGTCCAGATCACCCCCATGAGATTTGGGGAGCAGGTAAAACTGATGGAAGCCTGTGACACATGCTGCCAGCTGTACTGTGTGTTATAAAGCCCTTTGTCTCTGACTCATAAACCTCATGTCTTCTGCTAGTACCTGTGACATGGAAGAAACTAACTTGTAGGTTTTCAAGCAGGTTTTTGACATTTACAGTTCTTGATAATTATATGTTCACCTGGATTCCAGTGCTATCAATACAATGAGCGAACATTATACCCAACCTTAATGTAGTCTGTATTTTATAGAGGGAGACAGACAAAAACCCATGTAAATACTAAAGACCATTACAGCTACAGTTCCACACAAAAGTTATAGCAGAAGGCAACAGGGAGCTATGGGAGAGATCAGCTGAAGATGTAGAGGATGGGATAGTGAGTGAAAAATATATTTGAATAAGTGATATTAAACTGGGGCATAAATTATAAGGAAGAGTCTTCAACTAGAGGTATGAGGGAGGAGTGTTCTAGGTACGTAATACATCACAACCAAAGGTTCTAAAGTGAAAATGAGGTTGGGTGTCAGAAGATCAATATAGCTAGAATGAAGCCAGAGCAAGGGAAATTTTTTGAAAATTATGAAGGAGATACGAGTAGGGTTCATAATATACCATAAGCTCTTAAAGAACATGGCAATTAATTTGGATTTTCTAAGTGAAATTTTATTTTTTTATTTAAAAATTTATAAAAATAATGCAAATAAAAAAGCTGAAATATTGAAGAAAGACAAAGTCATCAATTTACCACCCTGCCATCATAAGTACAGTTAGTAATTTATCATTTTTGTTATATATTTTGCATGTTATTACAGCCATGATCAAACCCACTCATACCCTTTTGTAGCTTGCTTTTTTTAACTAAACATTTTCTCATGTTTTTCATTATATTCATTGCTAATTTTTAATGGGTATATAATATATCATTCATTAGCTAGTATGTTTATTGACTATTTCCCCAGACCAGGGGTTGACAAACTATGACCCTGCATTTGTAAATAAAGTTTTATTGGAGGATAGCCATGCTCATTCACTTACATACGGTTTATGGTTATTTTTTCCTACAAACAGTGGAGTTTAGAAGTTGTGAGAGAGCCTATATGGCCTGAAAAAGCTAATGTTTATTTTCTGACCCTTTCCAAAAAAAGTTTGCTGACCCTTAACTTGAATCTTTTAAGTGGTTTATAATTTGGGACATTATATGCCCTAAAATGTCACTTGAAACATCTTTTGTACATATAAATTTTAATACTTTTGGCAACTCAATTGGAGGATATTAACAAAAGTGGACTAACTAGGTCCAGTTAATAAAGGTGTTTTTAAAGTTCACACTGTCCTCCACTATCTCTCTTGTAATATTTTAGCTATGATATAGTAATGGTGGTTGTAATAAGAATGGAAAAAATAAAAGGTCCAATACTCTTGTAGGTAGGAATTCCCTGGTCACTGTTAATCTAGACATGCACTTTTTACACTCTGGATTAGCACATTTTTCATTTTGATTTAAAGGCAACCAAAGAAGTAACAGTAATTGCAACATGAAAACCAATCAGAGGAACACTCTTTACTTTCTATTGGGGATGAAAAAGCAGACTGAAGTAAATCTTCTGGATTTCAAGGTGCATGTGAAATGCCATTCCAGGCTAGCAGTAGCGACCAAAAGGCTCTGAAAGGGTTGAGCAAGGGAAAGAGATGGCAATTCGAACAATGAGCTAGTAATGGCAGCATTGACAGAAGAAACACATGCTCTGCCCTTCTGAACACATCCCAGGCATAAACTTGTATACAACTATAATTAAACTATCTCCAGATAAGAGAGTTCTAGAGCAACTACCCTATATTTTTGAACAAAATAAATTCTTCTATCTGGGAAAGTGTTATTCTTCAAAAAGAAAACTTATGGAATGGGACCAGCTAAGTCACCTCTGACTGTGTCTGAAATAGAAGATGAACCAGGCTGATGGGTCTCAATCCAATCTCATATGAATAAAGTAAGCATCCAGAAATATAGTTGTCATCTTCTAAGGGAACTAGTCTGAGGATCTGGCAGCATAAATCCATCAGTGAGTTTATAATAGGCTGTTGTGGAATCAGACTGCGCTATGACCAAAGTCAAAGACAGTGGTAAATCTAGATCACCTTGCAACTTTTGAGCTTCCTTCAAGATTTTCCTTATCATGTTACTGAGGGAAGCATTGATGTGTGTAGGTCTGCAATTCTTCTCATTCAATCTCTGTATGAAGAAGGCAGATGAGCTGGAGATCTGGTAATCCCATACAGTTTACTTCATGCCAACTTTTACTCTCCATGAAGCCCAGGTAAACCAAGAATGCTATATAAACTTGGGTGGCACCTACTATATTTAATTCCATCATTTCTAAATATTTAGGGTGCATGCCCATCCAGACATCCTTGGGGGTGTGTGAGAGTGTGCCACCATCCATGCTTAGATGACTGTAGCCTTCACTCATCTGGGACTTGCATCACTCTTCCATGACCAGCGATCTGGTATTTTAGTTTTCTTGTTTTTGTTTTTAAGGGGAGAGAACTCACTGGCTATGGGAAGTAATATTTGATTTCTGTTTTAAAAAGATGACTTGGATGACTTTGTAAGTAAATACATTTGAAGAGGTTAAGTGGAATCAGAGAAATAGGGTAGAGACAATAATTTAAGGGACTATTATTAAGCATAGACAATAAATGAAAGTGTGTTGGAGGTTAGTAGAAATGGAGATACAGAGAATTAGAATAAATCAAAATATACTTTAGAGGTACAATTGACAGAATTAGGGTTTGGTGTTGATGAGTGAAAGGTAAGAAGTAAGACTGATATCTAGACTACTGGCAATACAAATGTATTTGCTCATTTCCTTCCTTCCTTCCTTCCTTCCTTCCTTCCTTCCTTCCTTCCTTCCTTCCTTCCTATCTTCCTTCCTTCCATTGCATTTATTGAGGACCATATGAATACTAGCTACTCTTCGAGGACATTGGAATACAAGAGTGAACAAAATAAAGTCCCAGCCCTCAAACAACTTGCATTTCAATGGGAGATAGAAACAATAATAACTAAAAATAGAAAAATTATGCAATGTTAGGAAGTGCTGGGCACTAAGATAGAGGATGAAGAGGGTACTCTTTAGATAACGTGGTTGGGAAGGGCTTTTGCTAAGAAGGTGACATCTGAGAAGAGAACTACATGAAAAATGAGCCAGGCTAATGTTGGCATATTTGAGTATTTCAGGTAGAAGGGCAAAATATAAAGGTGTTGGGGTAGTGGGGCTCAAGGATTATGGTTTCATTTACAGTAGTGTTTCTGGCTCTCATTCCTCATTGAGGTTTTCCTTTCCCTTCTCTCAAAAGTCTAAATAAATAATAAAGCAAACACAGTCACACCAACCTTGTTAATCATTGTGTTCCTCTTAGCAGGGTCCCTGGCAGAGATTTGGCTACCATTAATCAGCTGCTCCCAAATTAACACCGCTTTCTCTTGCAAAAGCAGCATTTTCTTTAAAAAAAGAAATACTCCCACAGAACATTATTTATTGAAACTTAGACTCACTCATAAATAATGTATTTTTTCTGGCCTCTGTCTACTCTCCCGTGAATCCTGGCTTCCCTCGATCCCTCAGGGATTCAATGCATTCTTGGTCAGCCAGATCTTTGCCACTTGCATACAACCTTGCCTTAACTTAGTCCACCCTAAAAAATAAAAATTGGTTTTAAAACCCCACTTGACTCCAACATGCCTCTATCAGATATTGCCCATTTTGTAGGATACCCTTCACAGTAAAGCTGTCAAAAGAATTGTGTAGGTCACCCGTTCCTCATATTCTGTTTGTTCTTTGTGAACGATGTCAATTTGGCCTTCTCTGTTTTCCCCGTCAGTATTGGAAGACGTATGCCCCCTTTATTATTCTGTTAAAACAAATAGCTTTGACTTTCTTTAAGATGTGTTTTAGCTTTTCCTAATTACTTTCTGTCCTTTTAACCACAAAGTACTGAGCAAAGTCCTGATGTCCTGTATCTTTTATATATTTACTAATTCAATCCTTATCACACTCTCAGAGCAGGTACTATTACTATCATCCATACATTGTAAATGAGGAAGTCAGAGAGCTTAAGTTTCCTGCCCAAGTTCCAGAAACTAGCAAGAGGGAAAGCAGAGAGTCACATATAGACAGTCTGGCTTCAGACACAATGCCTCTTTGTAAGGCCTACCTTCTACTTTCTTTGCATTTATTTTTATAGCTTCTGTTATTTTAACTTTTAAAGTTGGATATTTAAGACATTTATTTTTAAGCCTTTCTCTTTTTTTCCTAATATAAAATTTAAGACTCTATATTCCCAACTGAGTTGTGCTTTATTACATTCCACAAGTTTTTATAAGTAATAATTTTAAAAATCAACCCTATTTTCTAATATCCATCTTGATTTTTGCTTTGATCTGCCAATTACTCAGAATGATGTTTTTAAATTTCTTAACTTATGAAGGTTCCCTGCTCATCTAGTTTATTGCTAGATTTCAAACACAGCAGAACTATTGCCAGACATTGCTGTCTGTACAATACTTATCTCGAAAAACTGATTGGGGCTTGTTTTACAGCTCAGGATAAAATGAATTTTCATAAATGTCCACATACATTTGAAAAAAGATGTTGAATCTGTACTATTCAGTGTAATGTCTTAATATACTCATTATATCTAATTATTGACTGTGATGTTTAAATATCCAATATTCTTACTGATGTTTGACTTCTTGATTAATCAGTTACTGAGATAGTCAAGTAAAATAACCAAATGTAGGTGTATATTTTCTATGTCATTTTGTGGTTTTACAAACATTCATATGCTTTTGGAATTATTTTATGAAGTGTGTATAAGTAGATAAGTGTTATATAATCTGGATGAACTGAAATTTTTATCATCATGCAGTGATACTTTATCTTCAATAATACTTTTTCCCATTAGAGATTACCTTGTCTAATAATATATAATTACACAGGTGTTTCTTTTGGTTATTTTCCTTTTTAAATTTTTATTCTTATTATTTGTATAGTTAATTAAAATGATCTTTGTAAAGAGTATATGGCTGAATTTGGCTATAAAGTGGAAATATTTTGGTGTTTTATTTCAACATTTAATCCAATTATAATTATTGTCTTAACTGATGGCTTCATTATACCATCTTATTTTATGCTTTTATTTATCTCAGTTATTGTGCTCTTCTCTTTTCTTCTCATTTTTGACCTCACCTGGATTGAGCATTTTATTTTTCTCATTTTTTCTCCTGTACTATTTTGAAAGCTCTAAAGTCCAATTTTATTTTATATGTTGTTATCTTAGAAATAATAAACATGTTGAGTTAAAATATCAAATGTTCAAATACATCATATATCAATCTCCCAGATAATATAAGAACTTTAATAAAAACCTTAGCATCAATAACCTCTTCATGATTTATATGCCATTGTTGGGGTTTTTTTGTTTCTTTCATAAAAACATTCCACAGGACATTCTTGTTATGGTTTCAGATATATTCACATATCTGTAGGTTGCTAGATTCTGTGGTAGATGTTTTTTCTCAACAAAAACAAAATGGTAATGAGAAAAATAAATTAGTGAAGTTTCCATAGGCTAGACTTATTCAATTTAAATGAATATTTAATTTTGATATTATTCTTTTTCTGATATTTTTAATTTTATACATTTTTATTATATGAAAATATTGTGATACTTTGGTATATTTTTATAACTATTATGGCAAAACAAGTTTAAGCTAATTCTCTATCTCCTACTGATTTATAAGAGTGTGTACAAAATTTTACTTGACTTTGGAATCCAAAATCTCAAGACTGTCATTGTTATTGATGAGTCTATATGTTTTACGTAATTTTAAAACTATTTTATTCCCTTGTCCCATATATTATATGCTGATTATTCCTCATTTCATTAAATTTATAAGATCTAAACCACACACAACTTAATATGAAATTAATCTCAAAAATTTATCTACACATATTTACCTTTTACCAAAAACATGGTTTTTTGTTAGTAGATTACTCTATAGATATGTATCTCCTTGTGGTATGAACTGATTGGATACAAATGTAAGACAGAACGTCTTGTTTCTAAAATGCAAGTTGATTATATGGAAACTTTTTACTAATGCTGCTACATTTTGGGCAGAGTCCAAAAATGTTTGGATAAACTAGTCATATTTACTATTAGAGAATAAAAATGTAAGAAGTTAGAATCTGGGGCTAATATCTTATGATTCTTTATTAAATCCAATATTCTTTGTGGTTCCTTTGACCTTATTTATAGAAAATAAATATCTGAGGTTTGCTCACTCATTTGTTTATTAATGTACAATTACTTATTAAAGACTTGTCATCTGTAAACATAGTCCATACAATGAGGATACAAGGTAACTAGGCAGAAAAGTTTTCTATATTTTTGGAAAATGTAACACTTTTATGGTGTTAAAGATTTCTTTTCCTTCTTTATTCTTTTAATTGAAGTATAGTCAGTTTAAAATGTGTCAGTTTCTGGTTTACAGAATAATGTTTGGGTCCTAAAGACTTCTAATTCAAGATTTAATCTTGAAACAAATGTTCATGAAGGGCTTATCACAGCCAAGAGACTGTATTAGTACCTGGAAAATCACGAGTGAACAAAACATACTGTTCCTTCCCTCCTGATGGGAGAGGAAACACCTAAACATTTATAAAAGGGGTGGGTGAGATTTATGAAGAAAATAGGCAGGATAGAGAGTGAGTGTAGGGTCCAGGAAAATCTCTCTGATTAGTTAACATTTAAACAGAAACTAAAATACTATACCCAGTGAAGAGATGAAAAAAGAACATTTTGTGATAGGTGGCAGATTTTATTATCAGTACACCAATCACAAAAGGCATTCCTAAAGGATTTATTTAAGCAGAATGAAAGTGATCACAAACAGAAATTTCGACTTGCAAGGAGGAGTGAAAAGCAAAGAAAATGATACATATCCAAAATCTGTATTTTAACATTTTCTAGCCTACCAATTCCTAAAATACTTCATCAAACACTCTTATCCACTCTATGATTCTTCCAACGAAACCTAATAATAATTGATAAACTATAACTTGAATAATAGAACATTTTGATGTTGTTTATTGTTACCTGATTTTTAATTAATGTATTTTCTTCTTATATTACCAAAGAAACATTATTCATGTATTAATTGAGGAACCCTGGGCAAATTTTTTAAACAAAGCAGAAGACAGTATGAGACAGGAAGGAAGAGGGCAGGGCATAGCCAATGAATGACATAGCAATTAACACCAAAGTGGTGGAAGATTCAACTCCCAGTAGGCATTGAGGCTCAAGATGGCTGGAGATTTGACTTCCAGTAGACTTTGAGCTTTATTATATACTCACTGTAATATATTAGCATGATAAATAACATTCCCACAGGCACCATGACACTTCCAAGGCTAACCTCAAAAGGTCAAAGAGTGGGTGGTGGCCCAATTCCTGGGAATACCAGACCCTTTTCCAGGGTAGTTTGAATGGTCCTCCCATTTGTAGGTGTGTGAAAATGCCAAGCCCATAAAAACTGCCAATACCACGCCTCATGGCCACATTTCTTGCTCCCTCATCTTTGGAGACAGCTCACACTCTGTCTATGGAGTGTGCATCTACTTTTACTTTAACCTGAGAACCCAACC
This sequence comes from Camelus ferus, assembly GCF_009834535.1. Classification (NCBI taxonomy): domain Eukaryota; kingdom Metazoa; phylum Chordata; class Mammalia; order Artiodactyla; family Camelidae; genus Camelus; species Camelus ferus. Next base: position 63,866,447 of record NC_045709.1, read on the forward strand.
CCCACACCTGTGGCCTTTCTCTTGCTTTTTGAAACAACCTACAGCCTGTGTAGTATGTATCTCTCTAAATAAATCTAATTTACTCAACTTTGGCTCACTCTTGAATTCTTTCCTGCACAAAGCCAAAGACCTACACTTGGTGAGGCATGTCCCCAGAACTCAACCAAGACCTGGGACATGGCCCTTCTCATGCACCACATTCATTTGTGTTGTCTCCTTCCCTCCTATCTCAAGTAGAGAGGGGAAGAGCTAATGGAGGGAGAGTTAGGTAGGCATATGGCACCAGCAAATGATCAAGTAATAGATATCTATGACAAAAGCTAGATTAGTCTGCTGCAACAAATTGAAAGGGTTTATGATCCATGCTGCATTTACCCTTTGGCTTCTTCATGAATACTCCCTCTACTGACATGTCCAATTCTTTGGTTCTTGAATTCAAACCATAGTGTATGGTTTATTAATCACAAGTTGAGAATAGGACTGAGCAGTTAAGCTGATTTAAAGCTACTACCATTCATAACTGTTTGCTTTCTTTTGTCATTTCTTTCCACTTTATGTTGACTAGGTTGTCCCCAAATCATTATTAACTAATCCTGATCCCCAATTACACAAATATATAAATCACAGACAGTTTAGCTCATACACCTCATTATTCTTTAAGTGAACATTTTCTAGAAATATAAATAGCACAAGACAAAGACTCCATGACATTGTCTATGAAATTTTATATACACATACATACCACATCTTCTTTATTCATTCATCTGTTGATAGACACTTAGATTGTTTGCATAATATCTTGGCAACTGTAAATAATGCTACTATGAACATTGGGGTGCATGTATCTTTTTGAATTAGTAGTTTTGCTTTTTGTTTTTATTTTAATATATACCTGGTAGTGGAATTGCTGGGTCATAAGGTATTTCCATTTTTAGTTTTTTTAATAAAACTTCATAGTGTTTTTCACAGCAACTGCACCATTTTACCATTCCTTTTTCTCAACATCCTCATCAATATTTGTTATCTGTGTTCATTTTGATGGTAACCATTCTGACAAGTGTGAGGTGATATCTCTTCATGGTTTTGATTTGCATTTCCCTGGTGACTAGGAATGTTGAGCATATTTTCATGTGGATTAAAGACCTAAATATAAGACTGAATATAAGACTGGATACTATAAAATTCCTTGAGAAAACATAGGCAGAACACTCTTTGATATAAAATGCAGCAATATTTTTTTTTGGTTCCATCTTCTAAAGTAAAGGAAATAAAAGCAAAAATAAACAAATGGGACCTAATTAAACTTAAATGCTTTTGCACAGCAAAAGAAATTGTCAGCAAAAGGAATAAAAACAGACTACTGTATGGAAGAAAATATTTGCAAATGGTATGACCAATCAGGGATTAATATCCAATGTATATAAACAGATCATACAACTCAATACCAAAAAGAACAAACAACCCCATTAAAAAATGGGCAGAAGAACAGAATAGACGTGTTTCCAAAGAGGAAATGCAGATGATCAACAGGTATATAGAAAAAATTTTGAGGGCAAATTTGTCTGGTGGTAGTTGCTACACCTATTTGAGTCTTCTCCCTGATACTCTGAGAGAAGTGAAATGGACAAAAATAAAATGGCATCTATTATTATGGCATTTTGCATTTTTCAGCTTTACTTGCATAAATCCAGAAACAAATTTAGTGTACTTTTAAGAAATTTATACAGCAAATGTGAAAAGTATTATGCATTAATTCATTCAAAAACTATTTCAAGCACCTCTTCTATGACAGGTACTGTTAAGAATAATGAAGATATATCAATAAATGAGATAAAGTCCCCTATCAGAAAACTTAAAAATCATCAGGATCACCTAATTCAAGAAAAAATTTTTCAAGAGTCTAAAATAACAGCCATATAGGATTTCTGGTCAAGATGGCAGAGTGGTAGGACCACAAGCTTGCCTCTCCTCATGACTGCAACAAAACCACAACTGAATGCTAAAAAAAAATTTAAAAAAAGAATGGAATCTAGCAAAAAAGATCTTCTGCAGCTGGAAACATAAAGAGGGAACCACAGTAGGATGTTAGTAGGGGCATGCTTGTGATAAAATTGGGCTCCATACCCCTCAGGTAGGAGACTGACAAGTTGAAGAATAGTTAAGTCACAGAGGCCCTCACACAAGAGTGAGAGCTCTAAGCCCCACATCAGGCTCCCTAGCCTGGGTTCCAGCTTTGGGAGGAGGAGGAGACCCCAGGACATTTCGTTTTGAAGGCCAGTCGGGCTTGGCTCCATGATCCCCACAGGACTGGGGAAAATGGAGACTCCATTTACTTGGGAAGCATACATGGAAACTTGCCTGTGCCAGGTCCAAGGGCAGAGGCAGTGATTTCATAGGAACCTGGGCCAGGTCTGCCTGCTGGATTTGGAGGGTCTCCTGGGGACGTAGGGGACAACTGCAGCTCACCCAGGGGGCATAAAAGGTGATGGTAGGAATTTCCAAGAGTGTTCATCTATATGAGATTTCCTGGAGGCTGACATCTTAATTGGAACATTAGCCCCACCCAACAGCCTGTAGGGAAGCCTCAGGCCAAACAACATACAAGGTGTGAACACAGCCACATCCATCATCAGACTTCCTAAGCCACAGAGGCCTCTATACATGGTCCTACCCACCAGAGGCCCAGGACAAAACTTCACCCAGCAGTGGGCAGGCACTGGCTCCTGCCAAGAAACCTACATAAGCCTCTAGTCCAGCCTCATCCACCAGGGGAAGATACTAGAAATAAGAAAACAATAATCCCAAAGCCTGTGGAAGGAATCCACAAACACATAGAAAGATAGTTGTTATGAGGCAGCAAAGGAATATGTCCCAGGCCAAGGCACAAGATTAAAATCCCAGAAGAAATAAGTGATGAGGAAATAGGCAATTTATCTGAGAAAAAGTTTAAAGTAATTATAGTGAAGATGTTCAGAGGACTCAAGAGTATAGATGCACAGAGCAAAGTTTTTAGCAAAGAGTTGGAAAATATAAAGGATACCCAGGGTTGAAGAATAAAATAATTGAAATGAATAACACATTAGAAGGAACCAAGAATGGACTAAATGAGGCAGAAGAACAGATCAGCTAGAAGACAGACTAGTGGAAATCACTTCTGCAGAACAGAAAAAAGAAAAAAAAAAAGGATGAAAAGAAATGAGGATCGATTAAGAAAACTCTGGGACAACATGAAGTGCAATAATATTCACATTATAGGGGTCCCAGAAAGAGAAGAAGTCACCCAAGTCCAGGAAGCACAGAGAGTACCACACAGAATCAACCTAAAGAGGAACACACCAAGACACATAGTCATCAAATTGACAACAATTAAGGATAAAGAGAAAATATTAAAATTATTAAGAGAAAAGCAGCAAATAAAATACAAGGGAACTCCCATATGGTTATCAGCTGATTTTTCAGGAGAAACTCTACAGGCCAGAAGGGATTGGCATGATATATTTAAAGTGATGAAAGGGGAAAACTTACAACCAAGAATACTCTATCCAGCAAGGCTCTTATTCAGACTTGATGGAGAAATCAAAAGCTTCACAGATAAACAAAAGCTAAAAGATTTCAGCACCACCAAACCAGCTTTACAACAAATGTTAAAGGACCTTCTCTAGTCATCAAACCATAAGAAAAGACATCAAAAAGAAGAAAGAGAATAAAAAAAAAAAGAGACCTACAAAAGATTGCTTTGGCTGTTCAGGGTATTTTGTGGTTCCTTATAAATTTAGAAATTGTTTGTTCTAGTTCTGTGAGGAATGTCTTGAGTATTTTGACAGGGATTGTGTTGGATCTGAGGATTGCTTTGGATAGTGTGGCCATTTGGATAGTGTTGATTCTTCCAATCCAAGAGCATAAGAAATATTTCCATTTCTTTGTGTCACTTCGGGTTTTGGAGTATAGGTAACCACCTTGGTTAAGTTTCTTTCTAGGTATTTTGATGTTTTTGATGTAGTGGAAATGTTTATGCTGGTTATAAAATTCTGGCTTTTGAAGTGAAAAAAAGAAGTGAATGAAGGGCCACAAATGGCAAAATACACTTCTTTTTCTGGGTGAGTTGTATTCCATTACACATATATACATATATATATATATATATATATATGTATATATGTATGTTGCATCTTCATTATCTATTTAACTACTGATGTGCACTTAGGATGCTTCCATATCTTGGCAATTGTGAATAATGTTGGTGTTAATAGCAGGGTGTATGTATTTTTCTGCATTAATTCTTACTTTGTGGTTGGCTTTATTCCTTTGATAACTGTGTAAGTTTAAAAAGTTAAAGCTGTAAACATTCTTAGAAACAATGAACAGTGCATATAAGTAAGTTAAAAAAAAATACGTGCAGTTAAAAAAAAATAAAGAAAGGAGCTATCAAGCCATGAAATACATAGAAGAAACTTAAAAGACATATTACTAAATGAAAGAAGCCAGTCTGAAAAGGCTACCAACTATATGATTCCAATGAAATGACATTCTGGAAAAGGCACAGCTACAGAAACAATAAAAAGATCACGGTTTCCAGGGGTTTGGGGAGAGGAAGGGAGGGAGGAATGAACATACAAAGCACAAGGGATTTAGGGCAATGAAATTATTCTGTATGATACTATAGTGGGGCTTCATGTCATTATGCACTTGTCAAAACCCACAGAATGTACATCGAGTGAACCCTAATGTAAACTATGAACTTTGGTTGATAATAATGTGTCCATGTTGGTTCATTGATTGCACCAAATATGCCACACTGATGAGGGATGTTGAGGGTAAGGTAGTATATATGTGTGCTTGGGGACGTCTATGTACTAACTCTCTGTATTTTCTGCTCAATTCTGCTGTGAACCTGAAAGTTTATTAAATAAATAAATTAATTAAATAACAGCTGTATATAATGAAGTTCATGTCCTTATAAAAAATTGATAAAATATCTTCTAAATTTTCTTAATATATCTAGTATCCTGTTCATTTTATATGTGACATGTAAGAAATATTGTTAAAATTCTTTCATAAATTTATTTTAGGGTATGTTCACAAGGTAGCAGCAGTGCAACAACAAACTAAAAGACCAGCCAATGATAGAAGTTACTGAAACAAAAAATTATAATATTAATTGTCATTTTAAACTTTAAAAGGTACAGTTAACATTCTGATAGTATTTTTTCTTAACATTATAGTAAATATTGAAAGCTTAGATTTAATTATCAAACACTGACAGAGATATGCTTTAGAATCTTAAAAAAGTCTTTATGACTATCAAATGACTTACAAATAAAATCTCTTCTGGAATGTATGTAAGGGAAATATTAATAACTAAACTCAAATTTATCATATTAATCTAACACACCAATAATAAAAACATGATCTTTGAGTCTGCACTAATCAGACTCAAAGAGAAAATCCAAGAGATTTTCTATAATACATGTTTATAATTTATATTTTATTTTCTAAGTGCCTCAATTATCCACTACATTGCACAAAACAAAATTATAGGACTTCTGACCTAAGATTCATGACAAATTCTGATACATATTTAGAAATAACAACAACAAAAAAATTATGTGTTTACTATAATATTTCCATACTCCATTTAGGTTTATAAGATCTCTATGACTATAGCTAAGTGGAATGCTTAAAGTATTAGAACATACATTATTTAAAAATACAATTATCTGAAAGTTTTATATGTCACTGCTTTTATGTTATTTCTTAGTTAACTCTTTCCTAACAGTCCAAAGATAAGTTAACTGGATTGTTTACAAAAAGCAGATGGGTTGCCAGAAATGTAAGAATAATAGTCTTTATCTTTTATTTATTTAGTTGCCAAAGTAATACATACTGATCTCCAGAAAAAGCAACTCTTCCATCCACCTTATAATTAGATCTGAAGAAGTATTTTGTTGTTGGATTATATGCATTGAATATGACATCTATGGTGTTTAATATTATTTCACTTAATTATATTCTATTGAAACACAAATACTGTATCAGTGTATACACATTATATTGTATTCTGTATAAAATACAATAATGCAGTCTTGAAATGACAACACAAAATTCATAAACTTGATTATTTGTGCTCATATCTTTCCTTCTGTGTCTGTATTGATCTATTATGATCTTTGTGCCCATGGGGATTGTAAACATTTTCCTGGGAATCCAAGAAATTTTCTATAATACAAGTGTATAATTTATATTTTATTTTCTATGACAACATATAATTTTGTTGACCATTTTTATAGTTCTTATATCTGAGTACCACACAACATTTCCTACCTTGCCGTTTGACTGCTTTTAGTATATTATATTGTAAATATGTGTCTATTGTCCCAAATGTAACAACATCCAAGAGGAAATAATAGATTCTTAAATCTGTGACTTACTAATAATTTTACTTAAACTGTAACTAACATTTTTAAGAGGCTCATTCAGGACTGAGAATTATCATAGAATGTAAGAGACTCTGATATTGTGGTAGAGTGCCATAAGGAATGAGTTTAAACACAGGTCAGATTTTGTGAAAAACCAATGCATGTGATTTAAAGATTTAACCTTTCTTCTTTCTTTCATGGCAAGGATGTACTGAAAACTAGAAGTGTAACAAGAGATACTGCAATATAGTTTTAAAAATCACTAGAGATGAAAAATTTATCAAAATATTTATATAAACAAAAAAATATCCCTACTAAATAACGACTGTCATTTAAGTATTAAACTTCTTCAAAACTAAAGAAATGCAGAGATTTACACAGTTATATTGTTAATTTGGAGAAAAAAAGAACATCAATATTTCACTTGGGAGATATGAATTATTTATAATGTATGATTTCATTACATGGATACATGGATAATTTCTCAGCTTTATGCACTGATTGATTGTGTAGAAATAGCTATAAAATTTAACAAAATTTAGAACAGCAGCTTGGAAGTTCTTATTAACCTTGTAGCAATTAAGAATGAAGCAGAGATCAGATCACACAGTCAGCTGGTATTTAAATTTAAAAAAATACACTTTTAATAAAGAGATTGTTTACAGAAGTGTTAGCAGGATTGGGGGAACCAACAGGAAATACTGAGGCACCATTGACTATCAATGGCAGGAAGACAGTATCACATTTAGGGCCCTTGGGCAGAAAAAGGAAATGGTGTTACTAGGATTTTGTTCAGAGCTGGAACCTTAGAAGAAGAGCTTCCTGACAGAAGTTATACACAGAATTTCTGCAAAAATTGTAAGACAACAGGGAAGGAACAAAAGCATTAATTATCCCAAGGCCTCTTTCTTCCCACTGTGATCTTTTGTTGATAACTCCAATTGGTCAATCTGCACTGGGAACCAATATGCCAGGGAGGCATTCCATAAAAAAAAAAAAAAATATCAGGACACACAGTAGGGTAAATAAGTTGGAGCAGAGGGGCACAGGAAAAGAGAATAGTTAAAAGTATGCTAGTAAGATCTGATTTATTAACATAGATAGATAGATAGATAGATAGATAGATAGATAGATAGATAGATAGATAGATAGATAAATGACTTATGCAATGAGAAAAACCTTAACTGGTGAGTCACTTTGTGACCGCAACGATTATGTGATCTTATTGTTTTTATAGCCTAAATTATTTCTCATTAGAACTGTAGCATAGCATCTTAAATGATCATCCAGATGTGTTAGACAAGAGCACTGCTGCAGAAGCCTCCTTCGTGCCCTTCCCTGATCACATACCCTTCCCTCCATCTTGAAAGTAGTCATTACGGCTAATTTGCTTTCTTTTTACTTTTACCATCTATGTATACGCTGCTGCCTATATTTTTAGTTTTATAAGTCTGGAAATTTTTCTATATTTTCTTTTATTAGTTTGGTTTTTCATAACACCTTTATTGGAATATAATTTAAACTTTATAAAATTCACCGTTTTAAGTATACAACTCAGTATTTTTTAGTATATTCATTGAATTGTGAAACCACTCTGTCTAATTTCAGAATATTAAAATATTTTATCATTCTAAAAAGAATGCTCATAGGCATAAACAATCATTCTCCATCCCTGCCTTCCCTCCGGCCTGGCAACCACTATCAATATCTATGAGTTTTCCTATATTGAACATTTCATATAAATAGGAGCATTCTACATGTGTCTTTTTGGGTCTGGTTTCTTTCTCTTAGTATAATGTATAACAAGATTATTCATGTTGTAAGATACATTAGCATTCAATTTCTTTTTATAGTAAGTAATATGCCATTGTATAGAGACACTACATTTTTAACCTATTCATTAGTTGATAGACAGTTGGGCTGTTTCTACTTTTTGGTTCCCATTAACAATGCTGCTATGAGCATTCATGTATAGTTTTGTGGGAACATCATGTACAATTTCTAATATGTGTGCATTGCATCTCACGGTTTTCATTTGCATTTACCTAATAACTGATGATATTGAATGTCTTTTCATGTGCAAATTGGTTGTTTGCTGGTATATCTTCTTTGGGAAAATGACTATGTAAAATTTTTTGCCCACTTAAAAAAATTTAGAACTGTATTTTAAATCCAAGTCATATTTATTTATCAATGATGTTATTTCTGATTTCAGTTTTTATCCATAGATGCTACTAGTCTCTTTTTGGTGAGTGGAGGTAATTAGGTTTATTTATTTATCCTTAGAGGAGATACTGGGGATTGAACCCAGGACCTCATGCATTCTAAACATGTGGTCTACCGCGTGAGCTATACCCTACCCCCCTCCAATTTAGAACTGTATTTATTCTGCATATCACATGTATTTTCGTTTGCTAAGAGTTGTCATAAAAAAATACCATAGACTAGGTGACTTAACAACAAAAATTTATTTCTTACAGTTTTGCAGGCTGAGAAGTCCAAGATCAAGGTGCTTGGCAAAGTAGGTTTCATTTTGAAGCCTCTTGTCTTGTAAGTGTTCACTGTCTCCCTGTGGCTCAAATGAATTTTGTGTGTGTGTATGTCGGGAGAGAAAGAGTGAGCTCCACAGTATCTCTTCTTACAAGGACATTAATCCTATGGAATCAAGGCCCCACCAAATCTAATTACCTAGCTTAATTACTTCTTCAGAGGACCCATCTGCAAATGGAACAAACTGGAGTTAAGGGCTTCAATATATAAATTTTAAGAGATACAATCATTCATTTCATTGGTACAGTTCAGTTATTTTTAGTATATTGACAAAGTAGTGCAATCATTACCACAGTTGTAGAAGACTTTCATACCCTCCCAAGAAAACACCCATGCATACTAATAGTCATTCACCATTTCCCTCCAGTACACCTCCTACAGACCTTGGCAACCATTAATATTTTTTTTGTGTCAATGAATCTGCCTATTCTGGACATTTCATATAAAATATGTCATATAATTTGTGTTTTTATTCCTTTCTTTAATTTACTTAGCATGATGTTTCAAAAGTTCAATAGTATTGTAGTGCATATCAACATTTCATTTTTTATGGAAAATTATATTCCATTGAATAGACATACCACATTTTGTTTTAACATTCATCTGTTGATAGACATGGGATTGATTCCACTTTTTGGCTATTATGAATAATCCTGCTATGCACATTAATAATAGGTTTTGTTTGTACATGTATTTTCATTTATATTGGCTAGATACCTATGATCAAAGTGGAACTGCTGGATCACATGGCAACTCTAGCTTCAGCTCTATGAGAACCCATCAGTGAATCTGTGTGACCCTGAACTTTATTTAATGGGCACTTTAAAAATTGTTAATTCAGTCTGTTCTCATTCTAAATTCAACTTTTCTATTACTTCTAGAGTCAGTTTCTATAATCTGTGCTTTTCAGGAATTATTTCATTTCAACAATGTTATCTAAATTGTGTCATACAATTGTTAATAATAGTCTCATCATTTTTATTTCTGTAAAATTTATCTTAAATGTGCCTTGTTTGCAGTTGATTTTAATGATTTAAGCCTTATCTCATTTTCTTGATTAGTCTAATTAAAACATTAATTTTTTTATAAAAGAACATTTTGTTTTGCTGATTCTATTGTTTTTCTATTCTAAACTTCATAAATTTACACTTCTGTCTTTATTATATGATTTTTCTTTTTGCTACTTAAATTTATTTTACTCTTCTTTTTCCATTGTCAAAGTGGAAGATTATATTACTGCATTGAAATAGTTCTTATTTTTTAATAAAGTGTAAGCATTAAAGCTATAAATAATTCTAGCACCATTGAATTATATGATCATACACCTTTTGATTTGTTGTATATTCATCTTCATTCATCTCAAGGTATTTTAAAATTTGTCTTGTGATTTCATATTTAACCCACTGGTTATATAGGAATGTGATGTTTAATTTCCACATATATCTGAATTTTCCAAATTTCTTTCTGTTATTGATTTTTAATTTTACTTCATTGTCAGAGGTCATCATTTATATGATTTCAATCCCTTTAAGTTTATTTAGTCTTGGTTTATGGTTTATTATGTTGTTTATCTTAGAGAATGTTTCAGATGCATGTGAAGAGAATGCATATTCTGCTCTTGTTGGGTGGAGTGCTATATAGATGTCCAATAGGTCTACTTGGTTTATAGTGTTGTTGAAGTCTTCTATTTCTTGAATAATCTTCTGCCTACTCATTTTATCCACTAGTGAAAATGAGTTGTTGATGTACCAACTATTATTGTTGGATTGTCTATATCCCCTTTCAATTCTGTAATTTTTGCTTTACATACTTTGGGGCAACATTGTTAGGTGTATGTATATTTATAATTGTTATATCTTTTGTATAGATTGAAGTTTTAATCAATGGCCCTCTTCATCTCTAGTCACATTTTCTGTTTTAAAATCAATTTTTCCCTGATATTAGTATAGCCACTCCAGCTTATAGCTGCTTTATCATGATGTATATCTTTTCCAAAACATTTAATCTATTTTCATCATTGAGTCTAAAGTGTGTTTCTTGTAGATAGCATACAGTTGGTCTTATTTTTTTTAATTCAGCCTGACAATCTGTGCTTTTTTATTATTGTTCCTAATAAATTCATCTATATTTAATGTTATTATTGTTACTGTTAGATTTAATCTGCAATTTAACTTTTTGTTTTCTGTGTGTTTTATGATGTGCATTTCTCTACCCTTCCTTTATACTTTCTTTTAAGTGAATATTTTCTAAGATAGTATTCCTTTAATGACTTTTTCTCAAATATATATGTTTATTTATTTATTAGTGTTATTCTAGGGCTTACTATATATATATATCTTAACTTACCAGAATCTACTTCAGTCTATACTGGCTTAATTTTAGTGAGGTTCAGTCCTATCTAGGACTATTTTCTTTCCTTTCTTTGTGCTATTATTTTTGTACATAGTTTAATTCTATATGTTACAAAACCAACAGTACGTTATTATAAAGATTGCCTTATCTATATCTTTTAAAGAAACTGAGAGAGAAAAAAGTATATATTTATAGAGTTTGCTATATTATCTTTCTTATTTACCATTTCTGGGATCCTGTGAATTTGAATAACTATCTGTTGTCATTCCTTACTCCAATAGCTTTTCTCTCACCTATATGTTAGGTCCTGTTATTGTCAAATACATTCCATTTCTAAATATTATAAGCCCCATCATGCAATTATGTCCATATTGTTTTACACAATTGCTTTTTAAATCAGGTAAGACAAGAAAAGAAACATGCAGTTTTACTAGCTGTTAAATTTTTATAATTAAAAAAATTTAATTAGTTTTAATTTCTAACATGAGTTTAAATTACTATCTGGGGTAATTTTCTTTTAACTGAAGAATTTATTTTGGTATTTCCTGTAAGTCTGGCCTGCTAGCTATGAAATTGCTCAGTTCTTATTTATCTCAAAATGTATTTCGTATTCATTTTTGAAAGATAATTTTGCCAAATATGAGCCACAATTGACTTTGTGTGTGTGTTTGTTTTCAGCACTTTGAATATTTCATAACTCTGCCTTCTGGCTTCTCCTGTTTCTGACAGTTTACCTTATTGGAATTACCTTGCACATAATTAGTACAAGGAATTATTTCTTTCAAGACATTCTTGAAATCTTTATATTTCATTAATTTTATTATGATGTATCTGAGTGTGTTTTATTTCCTTTTATCCTCCTTGGAGTTGGCTGAGTTTCTTGGATGTGCAGATTAAGGTTTTACTTCAAATTTGGGAAATATTCAGTCATTATGATTTCAATTTTTTAAAATTCTTTTCTCTCTCTCATCTCACTGCCAAAGTATAGCCTTGGGCATATGTTAGACATCCAAGGACAACAGAGGTTTTAGCAGGCTATCTTGGGCTGCCTCTCCCTGATCTGTGTCAAGCTGTAGGCCTTTCTTGGTATCACACCCACAGTTAGGTTCCACTGATTGCTGATTCATTGCTCTACAATTTTTGACAAAGCCCTGGGGCATAAATCGGTACACCTTAGGACCTAATTAAATTAAGGATCCTTTTTGGTGATGCTTTTTGAGGTAAATCTTTGAAATTTGTTCTGGCAACAGGAGGGCCCTTCTTGGATGTATCTTTCCCTGATTCTTTGCAGTATATCAACTGGCCTAAAGTTTAGCTTATTGCTTTCTTGGAGCTACCAGCTTCCTGTTAACTGCTTAACAAATAAAATTGGTCCCCTTCTTTTAGCCAGCCTTTGCCCCTGGACTAAATTTATACACCACTGTCCTAGAGTTGGGGATGGGGACAGTCACCTGCTTCTCTTTGAGTGACACCTCTGCTTTCAGAGTATGGAGCTGGGTGGAGGCAGACATGGTAGACTCTGGTTTTCTCAACTTTCCTCTTCTGGTGTGGAGCCTCTACCACACAAACAAGCTTAGGCAAAGGTGATTGTGATCTCAGTATTGTGAGTCTCCCATGCCTGGGTTAAAACTTCCAACTTACACATGAAGGCTTGGTGGATAAAGGAAACCTCTGAACTCTTAGGATGCAAGAAGGGAGAAATGAAAAATGCTGACAACCTGCTTCTCCTGGGGAAACAGCCTCAATGCTGAACTGGGGAAGAGGAAGCTCTGTATTCTTTACCACAGCCATCCAACGTGGAACTACCATCGTGCTAAGACAGAGAGGTAGCAGATCCAGCGAGAGTAGTTGTGAAGTGCCTCACAGTTATTGTTTTTCCAGAGATTTAGGGGATTTTCTTGAATAAATGTTTCTACATTTGTTGTATGCCCATGGGTCTGTATGAGAATCTAGATAATTGTTTGTTTGTTTAATTTTCATCAGTTATGTTTTTTTCCCCTGGAAAAAGCCCATGAAGCTCCTCACAGTGCCTTTTAGCATATAAGGTTTGTTTCACGCCTTTCTTCCTTTCCTCAACAATGACTGTATTCACCTACACTGATAGATGTGGTATGAAGTGTTCATTAAATGCTTCATTCCATTTTGAGACTATCACAAATCTTTTTTTTTCCTCCAATCTAATATTGATGGGTTTTTGTAAGACAAGAAATACTTCTATGAATATTATTGTAAACGTCTCTCCATGCATAACAGCAAGAGTTTCTCCAGGTTATAATCCTAAAATTGCAACAGCCAGATTATACAGAGTGAGAATGACCAGTTATTATTACCTACTGACACACTGTATTAAAAACACACTTTCTCAGTGTTCAACATACCGTCATTGACATAATTTAGTATTATACATAGGTGTAATTTTTGTTTGTACTATTGAGGTTTCATTTCCTGATTACTAATGATATTGAATGACTTTTAATGTGTTTCTTGACTATGTGTATTTCCTACTTGGTAATGTCTATATATTCTTGCCCACTTCTCTGTTGGATTATGTGTGTATTTATTAGTGATTGATAATTTTTAAGCATATTATGGAAACCACAAGTATTTTTCTAATACTAAAACTCAGTTTTTGAAAATTCTGCAAATATTTACTCTAAGTTTTTGGCTAGTCATTTTATTTATAAATTATATATTGTTGAATAGAAGATCTAAAATTAGCATAATTGATTCCTTACTACAGGTAGTGCTTTGTCCACTGTGCTCATCAAAGGCAAAGCATCAAATCTGGGACTCTTCCATCCTTCTGTACAGGCTCTGCTCCATCCATATCACTCTTCCATTCTTCATCACAGGCAACGATCCATCTATAGTGATTTTCTATTTCTTTCTGTAGACACCTCATTTTCGCTAATGCATTCATTAACACAAGCTCTGTCTACAATGATCTCCCATTCTTCATCACTGGCACTGTTCCAGCCACAGTGCACTTTCATTCTTCACCACGTTCAGAGCTCCATCCTTAGGACTCTTTCTTTCATTGCTATTCCTAGTGTTTTTGGATTCTTCATCACAGGCTCTGCTCCTTTCCCACCACTCTTCTCTTTTTCTCCTTGGTCACTATTTCATCCACAGTGCTTCTCCATTTTTCACTACAAGCAGTAGTCCTCTGGAGTGTTTTTTGTTTTTGTTGTTGTTGTTCTTCCTCACAGACAGTATTCCTTCTCTAGTACTTTTCCAATCTTCACCTAAGCACCACTTTGTGTAGAAAACTCTTCTTCCTGTCCACAAATGACCCACATTGTCTCCTCATTCAGGGCCTTATGTTCTGTTATTTTTCTTAGCTTCTTACCTTCATTATTTTATCTAATTCCTAGTTTTCTTTGGTTTCAAGTGTAATGATCTTTCTTACAAAAGACCATTTTGTCCATCAATGTAAATTGCATCATCCATTTATATTCTTTCTTGTAATCCTGTATTATTTCTATAAAACCTTAATTTTGGCTTATTTTTATATAATTTAATATTTTCTAGTAAATTAAACTATGTGTTTCATGTGAATGTTTTGGCCATACTAACACAATTTTTTTGTAATGTTGAACACAGTGTGGCATAATAAATAATATGTAATACTTATTTTTAAAATAGGTGGGCAAATAAATGAGAGAATATAAAAGTATTCAGTATTTAAAACATGTCTAAATATTTAACTTTTGTTTAAGCCGGGAAAGAATTTTTGACAGTTTTTTTAAATTTGAACTTATACTACCCAAATGTATTTATACTTTGCCAATCTTTTGATATAGAGGTTAAGTCCTGTTAGTTGATAACAATTTGTATCCCATATCTTTTTTTTCACTCTGCTTATGAGTTCCCAGTTTCTTTTCTTCAAGATAGATCTATAATTTGAATACATTTTCTTAACATTCTTATAACAGAATTATTCTACAATCATCTTATTCCACATTGAATTTGAAATAATTTTTTGGCGAATTGCTTATATTCTAATGATCACTTTCATTGCAAATCTTAGATGTCCATAATATTTAATGAATTTATATCATACTATAACAAATTCAGTTATATAAACTCACTTGGGAACAAAGATAGATCCTTGGCAAGCAATCAGCTCAACAAGTAGAAGTGTGTGGTATAGTACAGCACTATCACCAGCACATATATGTGTATATCATGCTCTGGGAATCAGCAGGTTTTGCAGACTGTGAAGAATAATAGTTAATTTAGTAATTTAGCTACTGCTAATCAGCTACAAACTTCTATTGTGCTTTCCTTCAGAAGATATTTTATTCAATAGGGTATGGAGACATTAACTTATAGAACTATAAGGCAGGAAAATATATCATAAGTTGTTATATAAATCTGTCAAACTTTAGTAGACAATTCTGAATTTTCTTTCAGTGTTTATAGTGTAACAGTACATTAATAGTAGAGAATTATCACTAGCTGAGATTTTTTGTGATTTTAGTCAAAACGTTATTCATATCATAGAATTGTATGACTCCATTATAAAATGTGAAATGGTTCCATTGGAACAAAATTATCTTTAAAAATAAGATCCCTTTACCAAGTGATCAGGGTTACACATAATTGTTAATAAATCATGTTGATATCTTTGATAAGATGCAAAGAGAAAGTGCTTAAGCTATTTGGTGTTCTTGTCCAACATATATAACCCCCAACTAATTATGGCAAAACATGAAATAAACACAAATTTGTAGACATCTGAAAACATATCTGACCTGTGCTTTACAAAAAGTGCTCAAGTTATGAAACACACTCAAACCCTGAAAAATGATCACAGATTGTAGCAGATTGCATCATGACAACTAAATGCAACACAGTATTATGGATTGGATACTACAGTACAAAAAGGGAATTATTGCAAAAGCTGGCAAAATTTGAGTGAAGTCTATAATTTCCTTAATAGTATTGTACCAATGTTAATAGCTTAGTTTCAATAAATGTACCATGATTATGTAAAGTGCTAACATTAGATGATGTCATGAAGGGTATATGGGATCTCTCTGTACTACTCTGTAATACCAAAGTATCTCAAAAAAAAATTAAAGCAAACTTTTTTTCCCTCTGCAAAAGGTATAATAACATATAGTTCTTTAAAGCTATTAAATATTACTTTTCCCTACAAGGCTAAAACTGACAATTGCTTGTAAAAGATCAAATCCCAATTCATGTCACAGGTGGTATTGTCTCAGAGTACCATTATTTATATCATTTTCTGATGCTAATAGTGTCCACTCGGGAAAATGACTGTGGTTCTTCAAATCTATTTCTGGTTAGCCAAGAGTAAAATTAGAAAGAGTCATAGAAGTTCCAGCTTTATTATATTTATGACTTAATTTTTCTAAAATTGTACTACCCAGCTTAGCTTTCTGCCTTTTGAAGACCATTCACTATCTAAAACTATGGCCAAAGTTAGATACATGTATGCATTCTGATAGCACAAGGAAAACCCTGTGCAGTGTAATAGCCCAATTCATCTAATTTGTTTCTTGTTTCATCACACTGTATAACATCTAGATGGATAAAGCAACTGGACTTCAGCATATTGAACAAAAACTTTGCAGTGAACTTATTTGCTGTTAACTTGTGAGACATCTTGCCCTTTCAACACTGAAAATGTAAAATGCAGCATCTTTTGGAATGACATGTTAAGTGTTCAAATTAGTTGATCCTGACATACCATATCTTGGAATAACAAAACAATGGTAACAAATAATAACAAGCTTCAAGAACCTTCACAATCTTGTCAGTAAATGAAAAATACTGAATAAAAGAATCTACATATCCAAAGAAAGAGAAATACTTTAGCAAATTATATGTAGGTATATAATAAAATAGCATGTATAGATTAAAAACAAATACAGACAACAACTTTATCTTACATTTATGACATGAAAAATACAGGAGTTAAAATTACTACCTCAACTCTCTGTAATTACAAAATAAAAGTTAAAGCAAAATTAAATTAAGTGTAAATAAGGAAGTCTTGATACTGCTTTATCTTGATATAAAATTGAATTCACAGATGGATTTTGACTCCCACTGTTGTAAAAACTTGAATTAATTTTGAACTCAACTTTAAAAAGTTCATGTTAAGTCTACATATGGAAACATTTCTTATATTTTAATTCTAAATAGAAAGAAATTTTATCATATTGTTAGATTTTTTCTTTTTATATATAGCCCTTATGAAAAATAATTTCACTACCTCATTCAGATATACTGAATAAACATAAATATTTACTATTTAGGCAACAAATAGTTATTTATATAAAATTAAAGCTTGAAATTTCTAATTTAGGTTTATTCAGATCTGAACCAATTTAATTCATTATTAAATCCTTTCTGTTAAAGTTATATATATTTATTTCTACCTGGGCCCCAGGCAAAGTGCATGTTGTTTAATTATAATTCACTTCCTAAAATAAAACATTTTGCTTGGTTCTGTGTTATCACCTATAGCTCAACCTTAATTTAGTGGACTTTGTGTGAGAAACCCTGATTAAAGTGAAGGTAATCTGTTACCATGGATTTACAGAAGTAAACATAGCATTTGGTAAGCTGCTGCACATAGCTATCATCTCAAAGAGAAAGATTTCTAAGTAGCATTAGAGTCAAGGATTTCAAGTCATTGTTTAAATACCATTAGTAGGATGATTAATTGTGCTTCTCAAACTGCAATGCAGCTAAGTTTACATAAAATAAAATAGAACTGCTAATACACATGACATTGCAACCTGAGAAGTTTCAGCAATTTCAAAAACCTCAATTGTCTTGGAACAACTGACTGTGATGCTTATTTTTTCTTGGATTCAATAAAATCACCTAAACATAGGGGTCAAGTCATTTTCTTTTCTTTTTTATTTACTTTAATGTATGTATGTATGTATTTAGTTATTTATTTGTAATATATTGTATAGAGGTTATAGTCATTTTACAATGTTGTGTCAAATTCCAGTGTAGATGGGATTTCAAAATTGTAGAATAGATAAACAAGATTATACTGTACAGTACAGGGAAAAATACACAAAATCTTATGGTAGCTCACAGAGAAAAAAAATGTGACAATGAATATATATATGTTCATGTATAACTGAAAAATTGTGCTGAACACTGGAATTTGACACAACATTGTAAAATGATTATAAATCAATAAAAGATGTTTAAAAAAATTCCAGTGTAGAGCACAATTTTTCACTTATACATGAACATATATATTCATTGTCACATTCTTTTTTACCATGAACTACCACAAGATGTTGTAAATTGTTTATGTATTCTACATATGCCTGTCAGTATCTACAAATTTTGAAATCACAGTCTGTCCCTTCCCAACCCCCACCCCCTTGGCAACCACAAGTTTGTATTCTATGCCTATGAGTCTGTTTCTGTTTTGTATTTATGTTCTTTTTTTTTTTTTTTTTAAGATTCCACATATGAGCGATCTCATATCATATTTTTCTTTCTTTTTCCGGCTTACTTCACTTAGAATGACATTCTCCAGGGACATCCATGTTGCTGCAAATGGCATTATGTTGTTATTTTTATGGCAGAATAGTATCCCATTGTATAAATATACCACCTCTTCTTTATCCATTCATCTGTTGATGGACATTTAGGCTGTTTCCATGCTTTGGCTATTGTCAATAGTGCTGCTATGAACATTGGGATACAGGTATCTCTTTCATATAGGGTTTATTCTGGATATATGCCCAGGAGTGGGACTCCTGGGTCATATGGTAAGTCTATTCCTAGTCTTTTGAGGAATCTCCATACTGTTTTCCACAGTGGCTGCTCCAAACTGCATTCCCACTAGCAGTGTAGGAGGGTTCCCTTTTCTCCACAGCCTCTCCAGCATTTGTCATTTGTGGACTTCTGAATGATGGTCATTCTGACTGGTGTGAGATGATACCTCATTGCAGTTTTGATTTGCATTTCTCTGATAATTTGTGACATTGAGCATTTTTTCATGTGCCTATTGATTATTTATATTTCTTCCTTGGAGAATTGTTTGTTTAGGTCTTTTGCCCATTTTTGGATTGGGTTGTTTGGTTGTTTTCTTATTAAGTCGTATGAGCTGCTTATATATTCTGGAGATCAAGCCTTTGTCAGTTTCATTGTTTGCAAAAACTTTCTCCCATTCCATAGGTTGTCATTTTGTTTTATTTATGGTTTCCTTTGCTGTGCAGAAGCGTGTAAGTTTCATTAGGCCTTGTTTTTTTTATTCTTGCTTTTATTTCTATTGCTTGGGTAGACTGCCCTAGAAGAACATTTTTGAGAGGTATGTGAGATAATGTTTTGCCTATATTTTCCTATAGGAGGTTTATTGTATCTTGTCTTATGTTTAAGTCTTTGATCCATTTTGAGTTTATTTTTGCATATGGTATAAGGGACTGTTCTATCTTCATTGATTTACATGCTACTGTCCAGTTTTCACAACACCATTTGCTGAAGAGACCGTCTTTATTCCATTGTATATTCTTGCCTCCTTTGTCAAAGATTAGTTGACCAAAAGTTTGTGTGTTCATTTCTGGGCTCTCTATTCTTTTCCATTGGTCTATATGTCAGTTTTTGTACCAATACCATGCTGTCTTGATGACTGTAGCTATATAGTATTGTCTGAAGTCTGGGAGAGTTATTCCTCCAGCCTCTTTCTTTTTCTTCAGTAATGCTTTGGCAATTCTAGGTCTTTAATGGTTCCATATAAATTTTATTATGATTTGTTCTAGTTCTGTGAAATATGTCCTGGGTAACTTAATAAGGATTGCATTAAATCTGTAGATTGCCTTGGGCATTGTGACCATTTTAACAATATTGATACTTCTAATTCAGGAGCATGGGATATCTTTTCATTTTTTAAAGTCTTCTTTAATTTCCTTCATCAATGGTTTACAGTTTTCTGTGTATAATTCTTTCACCTCCTTTGTTAGATTTATTCTTAGGTATTTTATTACTTTGGGTGCTATTTTAAAAGGGATTGTTTATTTTCTTTTCCTGTTGATTCATTGTTAGAGTAAAGAAATGAAACTGATTTTTGAATGTTAATCTTGTAACCTTGCTGAATTCTTTGATTAGTTATAGTAGTTTTTCTGTGGACCTTCCTTTTAGGATTTTATCTATATAGTATCATGTCCTCACCATATAATGACACTTTTACCTCTTCTTTTCCAATTTGGATTCCTTTTATTTCTCTCTCTTGCCTGATTGCTGTGGCTAGGACTTCCAAGACTATGTTGAATAGCAGTGGTGAGAGTGGGCAGCCTTGTCTTGTCCCAGATTTTAGTGGGAAGCTTTTGAGTTTTTCACTGTTGAGTACTATGCTGGCTGTAGGTTTGTCATATATAGCTTTTATGATGTTGAGATATGTTCCCTCTATACCCACTTTGGTGAGAGTTTTTATCATAAATGGGTATTGAATTTTATCAAATGCTTTTTCTGCATCTTTTGAGATGATCATATGGTTTTTTGTCCTTTCTCTTGTTGATGTGATGTATTACATTGATTGATTTGCATATGTTGACCCACCCTTGTGTCTCTGGGATGAACCTCACTTGATCATGATGTGTAACCTTTTTTATGTGCTGTTGGTTTCTATTTGCTAATATTTGGTGAGGATTTTGGCATCTATGTTCATCAGTGATATTGGTCTGTAATTCTCTTTTTTGGTAGTGTCTTTGCCTGGTTTTGGTATCAGGGTGATGGTGGCTTCATAGAATGAGTTTGGGAGTGTTCCTTCTTTTTCATTCTTCTGGAAGAGTTTGAGAAGGACTGGTATTTCATTATAATTGATATAATATTGTTTTAGTTTTAGTGTACAACATAATGATTTGATAGTAATTAGGAAAATACCGATCCGCACATACCATGCCTTTAAATGTTTAGGATGCAGTAATTGTTTATTAAACTATTCCAAATACTTATTCATTACTTAAACATTGCAATTTAATAATGAAATTGCCTATTAGCTACAGTTTTAATTTAGTTTTTAATAAGAGTGATTATTGTATAATAGAATTTCATATAATTTGTGATAATTGTCAAATTATAGATGTTTTAATGATTTATTTATATATAGCACAGGGAAAATTTCACAACAACACATAATATACTATTATTCTTTTAGTGTTAAGATATCATTAAACTTTGTACCTATTCACTATTGTTCATTAAATAGTAAGCTAATTAACATCCATACATGAATCTTCAATTTATTTCAATCACGACAAGTAGACAATTAACATAAAAGCTATCAAGTAACATTTTATGAGAAAGATATATTTTCATATCTAAATATCATTTACCTAGAAATGAAAAAGCCTCTTCTGTTAAAACGAAAAAAGAAGAGAGATAATAAATATTTTCTGGGTATTTTTGTCATAATTTTCCCTGTTAGTTATAATTCCTTAGTCAGGTTTGTATTTTTATTTAGTTTTCAAATTTTCAATTTTTCCATTTAAAAAGATATTTTTCCATTTAAGAGCTAGAAATCTGAAATTACTCTGGAGAAAAATTTTCCTAAGGAATTTCTGAATGACACACATAAAAAATTAAACATTTAGATATTTTGGGAAAGATGGAGGCTTTTAGTTAAGTTTTAAAAAAGTTTTTAAATTCTACTTTGATCTTTGATTTTTATACCTAGTCTTGGGAACAACTGTTTGTGATGCTTATTTTATTCTTGGATTCAATACAATCACTTAAACATAGGGGTCATGTCATTTTATTTTCATTTTTATTTATTTTTATTTAGATATAATTTATATATGATATTGTTTTAGTTTTAGTGTACAGCATAATGATTTGATATATGTATATATTGCAAAACAATTATCATAGTAAGTTTAAGATCATTCAACACCACACATAAGTTACAAAATTTTTTCTTGTGATGAGAACTTTTAAGAGCTACTCTCTTTGAACCTTTCAAATAGCATTCTAAACTATAATC
This sequence comes from Camelus ferus, assembly GCF_009834535.1. Lineage (NCBI taxonomy): Eukaryota > Metazoa > Chordata > Mammalia > Artiodactyla > Camelidae > Camelus > Camelus ferus. The sequence goes on from NC_045709.1 coordinate 63,888,752, forward strand.
ATCATGCAATTCATTACATCCCAAGAAATAATTTATTTTAAAACTAAAAAATTGTATCTTTTAGCACCTTCACCAATATCACTCACCCTCCGGCCTCCCCGTCTCTAGCAACCACCAATCTGCTCTTTATATCTGAGTCTGATTTTTTTCTTTAGATTCCACATCTTTTATTTTAAAGTTGACAATTTTTCAAACATCAGTTACTTAACTTTCTGAAGTATTAAGAAGTGTCTTAAACATTATTATTAATTTCTTCTGTTCCTATAATTACCATCCTGCAATGAGAATTGCACAAAATTCCTAAAATAATATATTTTTCACCAAGGTAACTGCCTAAAGATGGCTGACTATAACAGAAACTAGAGGGCCTTTACAGAGTTATTCTGCTGATAACTCTCACAGGATAAAAAAAACACATTTTCATAATGGGTGTACTGGTTATTTTCCAATTAACTAATTGCATGACTTTTTTTAATTGAAATATAGTTGGTTTACAGTATTGTGCCAATTTCTGATATACAGCATAATGTTTCAATCATATATATTCATACATATATTCTTTTTCAGTATAGGATATTACAAAATATTGAGATAAAGAGTAGAAACTTACTGTGTAATTATTTTATATACAGTAGTTAGTTTCTGCAAATCTTGAACTCCTAATTTATCCCTTCCCATTCCCTTTCTCCCCTGGTAACTATAAGTTTGTTTTCTATGTCTATCAAACTATCTGTTTCTGTTTTGTAAATAAGTTCATTTGTGTCATTTTTAGAATCCATACATAAGTGATAGCATATGATGTTTTCCTTTTTCTTTCTGGCTTACTTCATTTAGTATCACAATCTCCAGATCATCCATGTTTATACAAATTACATTATTTTATTATTTTTATGGTCGAGTAGTATTCCATTATATATATGTATATATACCACAACTTCTTTATCCAGTCATCTGTCGATGGACATTTAGGTTGCTTCCATGTCTTGGCTATTGTTAATAGTGCTGCTATGAAAATTGAGTTGCATGTATCTTTTTGAATTAAGGTCCCCTCTGGATACATGCCCAGGAATGGAATTACTGGATCATAGGGTAAGTCTATTTTTAATTTTTAAAGGAATATCCAAACTGTTTTCCATAATGGCTGCCCTAAACGACATTCCCACCAATAGTGTAGGAGAGTTTCCTTTTTCCCAAACCCCCTCCAGCATTTATCATTTATGGAATTTTAATTATGACCATTCTGACTGGTGGGAGGTCATACCTCATTGTAGTTTTGATTTGCATTTCCCTGATAATTAGTGACATTGAGCTTTTTCTTTTTTTCATGTACCTATTGACCATTTGTATCTTCATTAGAGAATTTCTTGTTTAGGTCTTCTGCCCCTTTTTTTGATTGGGTTGTTTGGTTTTTTGTTATTAAGTTTTATAAGCTGTTTGTATATTCTGGAAATTAAGCCCTTGTCAGTCATATCATTTGAAAATATTTTATCCCACTCCCTAGGTTGACTTTTTGTTTTGTTTATAGTTTCCTTTTCTGTGCAAAAGCTTATACATTTAATTAGGTCCCATTTGCTTATTTTTGTATTTTTTTCTATTGCCTGGGTAGATTGTCCTAGGAGAACATTGCTAGGATTATGTCAGAAAATCTTTTGCTTATGTTTTCTTCTAGGAGTCTTTATAGTGTCTTTTCTTATGTTTAAGTTTTTAGGCTATTTTGAGTTTATTTTGTGTACAATGTGAGGGTTTGTTCTAACTCCATTGATGTACATGGGATTGTACAATACCTTTTTCAATACCCCTTGCTTAGGAGACTGTATTCCTCCCTTGTATATTCTTGCCTCCTTTATTGAAGATTAATTGACCATTGGTGTGTGGGTTTATTTCTGGGCTCTCTCTTCTGTTCCATTGAGCTTTTATGTCTGTTTTGTGCCAATACTGTGCTGTTTTGATTACTGTAGCTCCATAGTATCATCTAAAATCTAGAAGGGTTATTCCACCAAATTCTTTCCTTTTCTTCAGTATTACATTGGCAATTCTAGGTCTTTTGTGGTTCCATGTCAATTTTAGGATTATTTATTCTAGTTCTGTGAAAATTCTCTCAGTAATTTGATAGAGATCACATTAAATCTGAGAATACTTTGTGTAGTATGGCCATTTAAACGTATTAATTCTCCCAATCCAAGAGCATAAGATGTATTCCCATTTCTTCAAATCATCTTTAATTTCCTTAATCAATGTTTTATAGTTATCCCCATATTGATCTTCTACTTCTTATGTCAGGTGTATTCCTAAGTATTTTAAGGTATGATTTTAAAAGGGTTTTTTTTAAAACTTTCCTTTTGTAATATTTCTTTATTAGTGTAAAGAAATGCAACAGATTTCTGTATGTTAACCAAGTATCCTGCTACCTTGCTGAATTCTTTCATCTGCTCTAACAGTTTTTATGTGGAGCCTTTAGGGTTTTCTACATATAGTATCATGTCATCCACGTATAGTGACAATTTTACCTCTTTGAATTCCTTTTATTATTTGTTTGCTATGATTGCTATGGCTAGGACTTCCAATACTATGTTGAATAGAAGTGGTCAAAGGGTGTATCCTTCTTTTTTTCCTTATTTTAGTAAGAAAACTTTAAACTTTTCACCATTAAGTATTATGTTGGTGGGTTTGTCATAAACAGCTTTTGTTATGCTGAGATATGCTTCCTCCATATCCACTTTGGTAAGAATTTTTATCGTAATGGATATTGAATTTTATCAAATGCTTTTCCTGTATCTATTGGGATGATCATGTAATTTTTGTCCTTTCTTTTGTTGATGTGGTATATCACATTGATTTGCATATGTTGAACCATTCTTGTGTTCCTGGGATGAATCCAACTTGATCATAGTATATAGTTTTCTTTGTATTGTTGGATTCTGTATGTTAATATTTTTGCATCTATATTCATCAGAGATAGTAGCCTGTAATTCTTTTTTTTTTTTTTTTTTTTTTTTTTTTTTTGCTGGTGTCTTAGGTTTTGGTATCAGGATGACAGAGGTTTCAGAGGATGAGTTTGGGAGTGCTCCTTCTTCTTCAATCATTTGGAAGAGTTTGAGAGGATCAGTTGATAAAAGTTCTTGGATGTTTGGTAAAATTCTCTGGTGAAGCCATCTGGTCCTGGACTTTTGTTTGCAGGGAAGTTTGTTTTTTTTTTTTAATTATTGATTCTATTTCACTTGAATGATCAGTCTGTTCAAATCATCTATTTCTTCTTGACTCTATGCTTACAAAAACTTGCTTATTTCATCTGGGTTGTCCAATTTTTTGCCATAGACTTGCTAATTGTATTCTCTTATTTTTTTTATTTATTTATTTATTTATTTATTTATTTATTTATTTATTTATATTTCTGTGGTGTTGGTTGAAATTTCTCCCCTTTCATTTCTTATTTTCTTTATTTGTGTTCTCTCTCTTTTCTTCCTGGTGAGCCTGGCCAAATGTTTGCCAATTTTGTTTACTTTTTCAAAAAATCATCTCTCAATTTGATGTATTTTTCTATGTTTTTAAATTGCTATTTTATTTATTTACTCCCTGATCTTTATTAATTCTTGTCTTCTGCTAACTTCAGGTTTTGTTTGTTCCACTTTTTCTAATTTTTTAGATGGTAGGTTAAGTTGTTTATTTGAGATTGTTTTTGGTTTTGGAGGAAAGCTTGTATTGATATGAATTTCTCTCTTAGGACTTCTTTTACTGCATTTCATAGATTTTGTGTGATTGTGTTTTCATTATCTTTTGTATCGAGGTATTTTTAAATTTCCTCTTTGATTTCATAGTTGTCATATTGGTTTTTTAGTAACATGTTGTTTAGTATCCATGCAGTAATTTTTTTCTCATTTGTTTTTCTGTGGTTGATTTCTAGTTTCATGCCATTGTGGTCCGAAAAGATGCTTGAAATTATTTCTATCTTCTTAAATTTGTTAAGGCTTGTATTGTATCCAACTGTGTGGTCTATCCTAGAGAATGTTCAATGTGCACTTGAAAAGAATGTGTATTCTGATTTGGAGGAATGTAATGTCCTCAAAATATAAATTAAGTCTAACTGTTATATTATGTTATTGGGTATCTCCATTGCCTTATTGATTTTCTGTCTGGAAGATCCATCCAATGATGTTAGTGGGGTGTTAAAGTCTCCTATTATTATTGTATTCCCATCAGTTTCTCCCTTTGTGTCTGTTAGTAACTTTTTCTTATATTTAGGTGTTCCTATATTGGGTGCACATATGTTAACAAGTATAATAGCCTCTTCTTGTATTGCCCATTTTATCAAATATAGTGTCCTTCTTTATTTTTCTTTATGACGTTTGTTTTAAAGTCTATTTTGTCAGGTATGAGAATTACTACCGCTGCTTTCTTGGAATATATTTTTCTGTCCTCTCACTTTCAACCTATGTGTGTCCATCATCCTAAAGTGGGTCTCTTGTAGGCAGCATACTGTAAGTTCTTGTTTTATTATCACTCTGTGTCATTTGATTGGAGCCTTTTGTCCGTTGACATTTATGGTAATTATTGATAGATGTGTGTTTATTGCCATTTTAAACTTTGTTTTTCCAGTTGCTTTTGTATTTCTTCTTTGTTCCTTTTTCTTTTTGTTTTTCCTTCTTTGGTTTGATAATTTTCTTTTGTATTAGCTATATTTATTTTCTTTTTGTGTTTTGTAACTCTTTTATGCTTTTGATTTGTGGTTACCCTGTTTTTCAAGTATATTAACTCATCACTATATCTATTTGCTTTAGATTGGTAATCATATAGTTCAAATACATCCTAAAAAGGATGAAAAAAACTTACATTTTCTTGCTCCCTTCTCCCACATTTTATGATTTTGGTATCCTCTTCTAAAACTTCATGTTTATTCTTCTATTGTTCTTTGTAGTTATCTCATTCCCAATTGTGTCTTTATCTTTTCTATGGATTTCTGCTTTTTTATCCAATTAAAGAAGACCTTTTGATATTTCTTTTGGGATAGGTTTAGTATTGCTATATTCTTTCAGTTTTTGCTTGTCAGATAAATTCTTTATTTCTTCTATTCTAAAGGGTTGTCTTGATGGGTAGAGTATCCTTGGTTGCAGGCTTTCTCTTTCAGAACTTTGAATATATCTTGGCACTCCCTTCTGGCCTCCAAAGTTTCTGTAGAGAAATCAGCTTATAGCCTTTTGGGGGTTCCCTTGCAACCACCTCTTTGTTTTTCTCTTGTTGCCATTAGAATATTTTCTTTTTATTTAACTTTGGTAATCTTTATTATAATAACTGTTTCTTGAATAGATTTGGGAAGGTTTCAATCATGATTTCTTAAAAAACATTTTTGATCCCCTTTCTTTTTCTTCGTCTTCTGGGACCCTTGTTACGCATAGATTGTCACAATTTGTTATTCCATACTTTCCTTATATTGCTTTCATTTCTTTTTATTTGCTTTATGTGTGGTTTCCATTATCCTATCTTCTAAATACCTCATGTGCTCTTCTACATTATTTAGTCTGCTATTGATTACCTTTAGCTCAGCTTTTTCCTTGACAGTTGAGTTTTCTGATTTTAATTTGATCCTCTTTACAGGTTTTATTTCTTTTTTACAGTATTCTGCATTTCTATTGATAGCCTCTGTTATTTCCTTTAGTACTTTCATCATCTCCTTTTTGAACTCAGGATCTGGTACTGTAGAGGTCATTTCATTGCTCATACATTCATGGGACCTCTCTTGTTCATGTAATTGGGAATGGTTCCTCAGCTTCTTCATTTTACTTCTATTTCCCTGACTCTATGAATTTAGGAGTAACTGTTATCTACTGTTGTCTGGAAGGTTTTATTTTTTTTTTTTAATGTGGAAACATTCCTGTGTAGACTATATGCATCTAATAACATTGACATGAAGGCTATTTTTGGTATGGATGGTTTCCATGTCTTTCCTCCACTTATGCTGACTGTTCTCCCCTTGATTGATGGTGTGACTAGTTTTGTTTTGACTAGAGTCTTCCCTAGTTGCTGAGTGGGGCCTCCTCTTTGCTCTGTGGTTGTCGCAGCCCTGACAGGGGCTGTGTCTGCTCCCTTGTTGTTGGAATAGAGGCTTCTAGACCTGTTTCTGAACTGAGGTCTGTGGTAAGGGGGACTGGAGTGTTTTTGCTGTAAGAGGACTTGCTTAATATTCCTCTGCAGATGTCCTCTGGAGAGTGATCTCTGTGGTATCACCTGTCACTCATTGTGCAGGCATACAAATTACACTGTTGATGTTACACTTGCACTGCCTCAGCTGTGGAAATGTCAGCAACCCACCCTGGTGTCTCTGAGTTTCTGCATGCACAAAGCCGCCAATGCATATCTGCCACCATCAGACACTAGGACTCACTCTCATGTGTCTGCATTCACACACTGGGATCCACAGTGGGCTACAGAGTCAACCCAGACCCTATGCCCATTGCTAACACCATGCCCATGCACCAGAACTCTGCTTGGTTGTCCCAGATGTCCAGTTCCACAAAGGCACCAGTGGAGCAAATCTGCCACAATCACCTAGGGCTGGACTCAAATTTCAGTCCCCAATGTGAAGTCATCTTATCCCTGGGAATAGATTCAGGTGTCAGTGCTGCCTTGGCATGGTAACCACACACCAGTGATTGTGTCCTTCCAGAGCAAGCTGAAAAAACTGCTATGTCTAGATCCTGCCTCTCTGTTCACAAAAGCATGCTCCAAAAATGGTTCTGAGCCTGGACTAGCAGAGAAGGCTGTTGTGGCTGGGCTGCCTTGCACCTCTTTTTCTGCATGCACCAGCAGTAGAAATTTCTATTGTCGACCCAGGCTGTTCTGCACATACTGCCAATCTCAGTCAGCACCACGCTCCAGCCCCTCGAGTCCTCCTCTGTGCAGTCAATCTAATCTTCTCCCAGGTCCATCCTCTGAAGACCAAGCTCCAGCACCCAGTATCAGCCTGTACCTGCTGGCTCACATCTCAGGCTAAGGTTTACACAGTTCTTATATGCTGATTTATCTCCGTTCTATCTGCCAAGGGGCTGCTGCTTTCTCCTCTGAGTCTCTGAGACTCTCTTTCTATCCCAGCTGACCTCCCTGCTGGAGAAGGGGCTTCCCTAAGTAAGGGTGCTTTTCCTCCTTTGCCACTCCCTCCCAGGGGACAAGTCTTGCCCCAGTTTCCTTTTTTTTTATATTCCTACCTGGGTTTGTGAGGCTTTTCCTTGTAGCTTTAGTTGTATGAGACATTCTGCCAAAGTTTAGTAGATTTTCTGTAGGAATTATTCTATATGTAGGTGTATTTTTGCTGTATTTGTGGGAGAAGGTGAGCTCAATGTCTTTCTACTCCATCATCTTGAAGCTTCTCTTCATGACTTTTTAAGTGTAAAAGTTGAGCATGTATTTTGAAATAGATAGCATTTACAACTGATGACCTAAAATTTGGGAAACTGGGACGCTGAGGAGGATATTACTAATTTGTTATAAAATAATAATTAATTCCCTTCTCCTAGGTTTCTGTCAGGCCTATAGACAGCACTTTAGTAAATCTGTTTAGCTTTTTTATTTCTCATGAAGAAACATTTAGCATTATTTCATATTCAAACTTTTGATACTACACTTCTAATTTTCACATATTTCTTTGGGGAATTGTGGAGAAAATTAGAAAAAATTTCCACTCACCAAAGGATACAGAAGAATAAAAATGGCAGAGAGGAGGATAATTGGTAGGAGAAAGTAGATAAGAAGCAAAGATGACTGTAAGGAAAAAAGAGCAGAACAGTGGTGATCACATGACAGAGATAATGGGATTACACTTGTGTTTCACTAGGACAATCTCTGATTTAAGTAATTGTAATTCATGTATAAAATTTAAGCTATGGGATTGTCATCACAGTGAATCAGTTTAATGACCACATACAGGGTAACACCTTCACAATCACAATAGTATTCAATTTGTGCCACCTGGCTGTGTGTCAGATTTAGAATTACCTGGTTTTTAATACTTAAAATATTTTTAACTCATAAAATTAAAAAAAAGTTTAATAAAATATATGAATTTTTAAAACTTTGACTTTGTAATTAGATCCCTAATGTGAGTGTAATATAGCTGTATTTTTAATAGGGTTCATAAGTGATCTTTCTGCAACAAGATCACCAAGCATTTTCTTTATGCGTTTAACAGAAGTATTCTATTTGACAAATCAATTTATTTTATATATTTACATAATCAATTTATAGAACTAGACAATTTTCTGTAGTGATATATATTAATACATAAACCTCACTGAGTCAATTTTGTACTACAGGTAATTCTGGGCCTACTACAAATTTTAATCCATGTGGGTAGAATTCACTTGCTCATTTTTTCCCCAGGCTTTAATTGACTAATTCCCTTGTAATTTTCTTAAAGGGTAGGGCTTCAATAGTATTTATTTTCTTTTTATAACTCAACTCCCTGAAGTTATTATAGAAGGAAGTGGGAATATGGCCAGTTATAACCTGGAAATACTTTTGTTTGTGTGAATTTATTTCTGCACCTTATGCCAAATCTACTGTGTAAATACCAGTTTGTAACTGCTTCTGGGTAAGTTACTTTGATTAGAAGTAAGGTTTAAAATAAATCCCTCAATTCACAGGACTTTTTAATATTCCTTTTTGTTTCTAGGTCAATATTTATTTTTCTGCAGATATTCGCCTTTGCTCTGCATCTGCTAAATAGTCTTGCCTCCAAGACTCATCTCTCCTAAGTAAGAAGTTGAGTCAGAGAGAGAAGAAAGAAAGAGTCTTCCTCTACTGCATTTTTTCTTCCAGCCTCTCTACCCCTGATTGTCCCTGTTTGTAAATCCTTCAAGTTGTAGTCCAGAGAGTCTTATAAAATATCTTCCATTTATTTATCAAAGCTTAAAGCATGTTTGCGAGGGAAATCCATGGAGAACATGCTGCCTTTCTTTATCTCTTTCATTCAAACTATATTTTACTTTGTGAATATTGTGCAGAACTTGTGAAGCAGTGATTAAGTCATTCTCAAATTGGAGTTTAAATGAAATTTTCTTTGATAGATATAGCTGCTCTTCTTCTGACATCTCTCTCAAAAGCTTTCTCTAACATTACAGAAATTTGATTTCTGTAAGTCTGCACAACTTGGATTAAATTATTCTGAGTTTTTGTTTGCTTTATTGTACACATGGCTGTATACATGACTCCATATGCACAGAAGCAGCCAGCATTATTAAACCAGACACATAAAATGAGCATAGGTAACTAATGACTCTATTGATGAAGATCAAGTCAGTTATACAGAATCTGTATTTATTAAACCAAAAAATATACATCTATCTAAGTATTGCATTATTATTATGAGCAATTGAGAGGAAAACCGAGCTCATAGATAGCTCGTATTATAGTAAGTATAAGAATGTTTTGAATTTTGTAAATTTTATGAGAAACTACAAATGAGAAAAAAAGACAAGCTTTTCATCTACTCCAAATAGCCTCAAAAATAGTTAATACTTCTTTGGTGAGAAAATGACCCTAGAAATATTCTGTAGATTAATGAGATTTTAAAAAATGTTGGGACCCTCATTTAGATACACTATCACAGTGCACTACTTTCTAGAATATGCATCACAATAAGAACCATATAGCACAAAGTACTAAAGAGGTTTTGAAATTTTCTTATTTTGGAAATATTTATTACGTGCATAGGCTTTTTCTCAAGCAACTTCTGAAATAGTTTTTAAAATGTGTTTGAGTCTCGTATCTTTAAGGAATTATCCTGTCTCTTCTTACTTAGTAAGGAGAGGAAACAAAAACATTCTCTTTACTCACTTAATGTAGGTGTGCTATTTGAAAAAAAAAATGATTTTATATATATAAGCATAAACAATTTGTAGAACTAAATAATTTTCTGTATTAAAGTAGCGTTACAAAAACCTCACTAACTTCATCTTTTACTATAGGTAATTCTAATAAAATAAACTTGACATAGGCTTAAAAGACCAAAAGACAAATTTGACTTGACCATTTTTGGTACATATACAAAGTGAAAAACTCAGAAGTACCAAATTTGAATATCAGAAACAGAGAAATCTTCCAGAAATAAGTGTATGTCTATCTGACCAAGTTATATTCAGTATTTTCTTACTTTTGTATTTTTATCTTTTAGAGAATTCTTCTTAGAGTTCTAGGGTCTACTAGACCCTTCATAGAATGCTGTCATATATTTAAAAAATAAAATACATAGAAATTCTCCATTAAAATTTATCTTCTTTATGCCTTATTCCCTTGGAGGTTTTCTATGTCAATTTTAACTAAGTTAATTTATATTCAAAATTTAACTAATTCATTGGAATGACTCTTACTAAACTATTTTCTTTCTTTCAAACATTACTATGTGCCCAGGATAAGTTTTATATAGCCTATGATTAAAAATATTAGGCACATTTAAAACACTTCATATATTAAACAAATCCAGTAAGTGTCACAGAGAGCTGTGAATGTTTTCTTCTGGCTGAAATGATGTGAAGAGGCTTTAGAGAGAAAGGAGCCATATATCAGAATTTTGATGACTAGGTACACTTTGTAACATCTCAGATGGGGAGAAAGAACATTTTCAATAGTAACAAATTTTAAAAAGACATAATGTAGGGAAGTAAAGTATCTCTTGAGGAATAGAATGTAGTAGTAAGGTTTGGAGACAATGAACATTTTTTGTAACAAGGTTGTAAACAAGGGAAGAAAATTCATACATAAGAAAAATGTATTGGGAAGTATCTGAAATGGAAGAGTAGAGGATGACACAACCAAAATGATTGTTGTTGTTTGATTTCATTCATTTTTAATTGATTCACTCAATATTTAAGCTTTTATGTAGAGATTTTACTTTACTATTGGATCACTCAAAACAGAATTCCAATGAGAATAGAACTTATTGCTCCCAAAATAATGATTTTCCCTAATTTTTACCTTTCCTTAAAAAAATTAGTGAAATACATTTCAACATGAGTACCAAAAAAGTACAAAAATCATGAGTGTACAACTGAATGAACATTTCTTACAGTTCCCTGGAAAATGTATCTTTGTACCTGTAATGGTTTATTTCTTTTATCTTGGATTTTCTACATATACTTTAAATCATGTCCAAATAATTAGTTTCACTTCTTTTTCACCAATTATAATAGTTTAATATTTTCTTGCTTTGTTATACAAGGTAGGATTTTAGTTATATGATAAATAAGTGATAATAGTAAGCACCCTTGTTTTATTACTGATCTCAAGATTAAACATTTTCAGTTTTTCATTTTTAAGTGTGATGTTTGGTGGAGATATTTTAAAAATACAATTGACCCTTGAACAATATGGGTTCAAACTATGAGGGTTCACATATGCACTGATTATTTTTCAAAAGTAAGCACTACAGTACTGCATGATCTGAGGCTGGTTGAATCCCTGGAAGCAGAACTGTGGATATGGAGGACCAACTATAAGTTATATTCAGATTTTCAACTGTTCAAAGGGTTGGTGCCTTTAACTCCCATGTTGTTCAAGGATCAACTGTATACTTTAATAAATTAAGATATTCCTTTACTATTTGTGGTTTATCAAGATGTTTTTCTTATATTTATCAAATAATAAAAGGCATTTACTAAGAGTATGATTTTTTTTTCTTTTCCTTTGTATCAGTCAGGATTTGATTAGAGAAGCAGGCCACTAGAAGTGATTTCAAATAAGGAGATTATTATTTGAATTTGACATTAGATAATTGTGGAAATTAAATAAATAGTTCCTATAATTTTGTTGACTTGGAATCTGGTGCAGCACAAGGTAGCATCTGTATCAGCAGTACAAGCAGTTAGGGAAGAAAGATGAACGGGAGGTAAAGAAGACTGAGGATAACTTGGAATCATGAAGAGAAGCTAGAACTGACAAAGATAAATTGAAACCCAAGTTAATCTCACCGTATCTAAGCTTCCAACTTCAATGATCTGGGTGACATACAGGAAAAAATGGTACTGCTTCAACTGATCCAGGAGTCAGAGAAGCAGAAATTAATGGCCTAGAGGAAGGTGTACCAACAGTGTGAGCCAGTTGATTAATGACTACATGCATGAGTTGCAATAATACATAAACTTACTCTGACTATCCAGTGTAAAAATGGCAGCTGTTTAATTTTCACTTGCTAAATATTGTATGGATTTTTCTTGTAACCAGCTCTAGACAACCAACATATGAGAAAGAAAATTTTGTTCCAGTTGAGCTATATTGACACAGAACAAATCCAAATTGGCATCTGTACATACACAGCTATCCATATGCAACTTCCTAATAAAGACAAAAGCAAAAGCTTGATTCCACATAACATAACACTGTTATAGCTAGTATTACTGAAAACATTCTGATTAGAAACTTCCACTTCACCCCTTAGCATCTTTCTCATCAAAATAGTAGACATCAGGGTAGAATGAATAGAAAGGATGAGAGTATGGAGAGTCACTTCATACCAGTAAGTAAGGCATTGCATTGAATTTCTGTTGTGAGAAGCTGCCCACACAGTTCAATCAAATAAACCTCTAATATTTTCTATCCACTAAAGTTCTGCTTCATCATTCCTAACTGCATGCATTTTACCTTTGAGGACTTCTTGACTCCACAGGTATAGCCACCTTGTCCTTCAACAAGGGCTGCAGAACTCACTTCCCCATTGTCATGATAACATACTTCCTTCCTCCTGCCTGAAAGAGAATGAGTATCTTTTTGGCAGCTTTTTCCAGTCCTCATTTCACTGTTCACCCTTTAAACATTCATTAACAGGTAGAGAAGTGGAGGACTCTTACCACCACTCCCACTCACTCACCACTTGCATAAGAACATTTGGTAACATCTTTGAATGAGAATTTTCCTATTCCCTACATCAGCTCACAAACTTGCATCCTTTCTCTTCCAGAAAGCCATATCTCTGTCAGCACTTCATCCTCATTTTCAAAACTCTCAATAACAATGAAAAATCTGAAATTTTACTCTATTTGCAAGCTAACAAGTTAGTCTGACACAGTTTGATGCATACTGGAGAGAAACATGAGTGTACTGAGTCAAGGATAAAAGAGTAATTAGCTACAAAAATAGTAGTATCCCCAGTACCAGTATTTGTGCTTGAGCCCCAATTCCCACAGAGTGATTCAAAGGGGATTAGATATTGCCTGCACACACTATAGCTTGAGTTACAGTAGGAAAACAAAAACAAAAACAAAGTTTAGGAAACCCAAGCTTTTATAATGGCCAGTAGGTTAGCCTGTTCTTTGCCCTGGAGGAAGGCATTGTCTTTGCTATACTTATAGAATGCCCAAGATTGTAATATACTGGATTGTAATTAAGACCACCACTTGTTTCAGAGGAAAGTACTATCTTTATCTTCCAAGGCTCTGTGCTCTACAAACAACCATCAAAAGATGGAGTGGAAAAAAGCCAGTCAGTTCCTTTGCTTAAAAGACATGTAGAAATGTAAGAGAGACATGGAGAATTATCCCCCAACATTCAACTGAACTCCACTGAGGTCACAGGGATAGACTGACAGGAAAGAGGCAATATAGTAGGAGAATGCGCCATGGACATCTGGGCCACAGGCCATGCAACTTACTTATGACTCTGGGACCTACCGAAGCCTGATCTTGTATATACCACTTCTGTTCGATAATGGAGTATTACTGTACACATATACCTTTAAGGTTTGAAATGTCATAGAACACCCAAGTAATGATGTACAGCTCAAGTCACATGGTAATTTTAGGTTGTATGGTCAAATGTTCTGTCTCTCCTAGGGCTCTGAAGAAAGTTAACAACTGCTTCTCAAAAAGAAAATTATTATCTTTTGGGTAAGGGATTACTTCAGATTTCTAAGGAGAAGCCCAATGATCCAAACTGCATCTCTATTTGACCAAAGATATTTTAAGCAAAACTGGATCTTCTAGGCTATTTGGTTCAAGTGACAAAATACTGTTTTTATGGAACACTGTACCTTTTGCAGGGATTTCTTTTGCTCTAAGTCCTGTTCAAAACTGGTAACTTTTAGGGTTACTTGGTACATGAGTCAGAGATGCTCATCCATAGGGGGTATACGTTGCCTTCAACATCCAAAAAGATCCACTAAGCATTGTGTCTCTTTGTAGTAGTTCAAGTTGTCAAACATAAAAGTGTCCATTAAAGAAATGTACTTCCATGTCTTGAACATCTAGATCCCAAGTGACTTCACCTAGATGACAGAACCCTAAACTTTTGTGAAATTTATTTCACACACTCTGGCAAACAGGCATCTTATAAAGGATTCTAGAATATTTACTACTTTCTACTACAAAAGCAAAAGAATGTGCTATAATCAATGTAACGGAGGAGCATGACAGAGAGGCAATCCTATAGAATAGAGAGGCAATCAAGGATGGAGAGGTGAGATAGCCCTGAAGAGGACAGAGAAGTCATATTGCTGGCCCCAGCAGCTGGAAGAAAATGATTATGGAGGATCGTTAACAAGTATAGAGAAAAAAATTCACCAGATTAATGACACTTACCAGATCCCAGCATATGTGTTGATTTGTTTCAGCAATAAAATCACATCTGAAACAGTTAGCTGCAATTAGAAGAATGACCCAATTAAGTTCATAACAATTCACTGTTAGTATCTAAAATTCAACTGTAAATTGTATGGGTATATGATAGTAATCATTATCCTTGCATCTTTCAAGATTTTAATGGTGGCATTAATCTCTGCAATCCCTCCAAGAAATGTGTGTCTATTTTGTTTCAATATTTTTGTAGTTGAGACAGAGTTCTGGTGGCTCCATTTGACTCACTCTAACACCATGTTTTTTACTTCATAGGTTAGAGGATACATGTGGGAATTCTGCAAGTTACTAAATATGTCTACCCTATTAGGTATTCTGGACTGGGGATATAATCACAAAGAGGACTTGTGGCCTCCAGGGACCACTGTGTGAAGGGCTTAAGCCAAAACTCCATTCCTAAAGTCCCCAGTGTGACTGTGACAGTAGTGTTTTAGGTCACCTGTAATTGCTATTTCAAAATAATAAATCCAGCAGTATCCAAAATGTCAGATTATTTCCCTTTCTCCAGTGCATAGTCACCCTAGTAAATGGTCATATGTAACTTTGTGGAAGGCTGAGGAGATATTTGGCAGAAAGCATCTGGCTATATAACAGGATTCTGCCTTAGGCTGTACCATCATTCCTTTTCTTGAAGTGCTCTTAGGTTATGAACTTGCTCTAGCCTGAAATTGTTTGTGAGACTATAACTTGTTATCATGGTGAGTCAGATTTCTGTTCAACAGATCTAGAGACTTCCAGGTTAAACAAATCAAGTGCAATTTTAGCAGTCCACCCAGGTGTTTCAGTTCTTGGGACACCATAATCAGCTAGTCAATGCCAAAGACCTCTGTGGTCAGAACATTCTGATCACACTGCTTCCTCCCTGCCCCAGTATGGTGAGCAGGCTTACTGTGTCTTCTTTGAGTATGAGCCACTCCTTTCAATTCCCATAGCTTTTTCCTCAAATCTGTCTTTTAGCCCTAAATTTATTTTACCTTTTCTCCTATTTGTGTGTGTTCCTGTTATGCACTGTTAAAAATATGTTTGCATATATGCATTCAAACATACACATACATACATACACAGGGATGACTGATGAACTTACATTTAAAAATTATGTGCTGTTATACCTAGAAGAGTACTCTCTATATAGAAGAATTTTCTTAATATTTTTTAACTTAAATCCCCACAAAACTATACATAACTTTGAAATGATAATCAATTCTCTACAAAAATAATCGTGATGGAAAATCAGCTCAACACAGCCTAAGGATGGAGGAGAATATATTGTTTCCTGTAAGTGAACCATAGGAAGGACAGGTATACAACCTAACCTTCAGTATACTGAGAAATATAATTTGTACCACCAACACAGGATTTTGGATTTTGTCTCCACTGCTTGTTTTTATTTCTCTGTATGTTGGCTTAATTCTCCCTGATTATCTTTCTCTATTTTGGTCATTACTATGGTCCTCAGCATATGTTAGAATAACATATTTGTACTTTTTTCACTGGAGAGTATAAGCAGGGCCAAACAAGTAAGGTAATAAAATAAACAGCCCATTCTTAGAATGTTATTGGCACAGAATTAAGAATATTCTTCCCAATATTCTTTTCTCTGTAACAGAGAAAAACTAGATAGACTGTATAATATACATTACTGATTATCAGTAATATACATTACTGATAAGACAAATATTCATTTGTCTAAGCATTTTATCTACATCACGAAAATGATATTGAACAAATGAAGACATGATTTATGCTCATGGAAAGATACATATCAGAACTGTAAATGTTATGCATAGGTGTATAAATACATACATTGATATACATATATATGTAGGTAGCTGTATTTAAATTTAGCAAGGGAAATGATCTTATATGAAGAAGATGCAAAGCACTTTAAAGAGGATGTAAACATTTGTTACCTCTGTTTTATCCAATTAATTAAGGAAAATTCACCAAGCAAAATAAATGATCCAAATTTGAAATCTTATAAACTTTAAATGCCATCTGTTTTTGTTACACCAGATTATTAAATTATCTTGGAAACTAAGTTGGGAAATTTCCCCACAATATCAAAAGACAGAATAGACAGGATTTGTAAACTGACGTTAAACACATGTGTGAACATACAGACAAGGTAGATAGATAGACAGACAGATAGATAGATAGAAAAAGAAAACATTTTAAAGGAAAAAAGGAAATCAAATGGCATTTATATTTGCAATAGTTTAGTAAATGGTTGCTAAAGAAATGAGTAAATGTGTTTTTAATCTGAATCTACAGGTCGCTATTATACTCTAGCAATGTAACAAATGCTGATATGTGTTAGAACTTGTGTTGAATCTAACAATCAGTCCAAGCTGCCATACTTCAGTTGAGTTGAAAAAGGACTTTGGCCTGACCATTTCCCCTGTTGATTAAAGAGTTGTGCCACAAAATAATGACTGTGACATGGATTGGTTGTGGACTCTGGCATTTTAGACTAGGTCTATTTAAGCTCAGAATAACCAGTGGGATATTTTGGATTTTTATGACAAAAAGACACCATAGATTAGGGAATGTTAATTGGGGAAATTTTAAATTTATTCAAGGTAAAATGACTTGCCTTTTCCTAAATGAAAAGAATCTAGATTTTATAACTAAGTTATACCACTCAAAATAGCTATACAGTACAGGAAGATGGATAATCAACTTTGTGGTGTGGATACAATTGTTGCTTTTCTCTCTATTAAGATATGCTTATGAGGCTCTTCTGAGTTTTGTCTTGATCTGTCAGTCACAGAGTTGCCTTGTGTGATAGTAGTGTTCCATAAAATGATGTTTGACAGAATGTGACAGCCTAGCAGCTAGGGCTGGGCCACCTGCTAACTCCAAAGCCACACTGATAGTGTCAGGCAAGCTCCCAGCTGTTAGGGGTCATTTTTCTATGGAAATGTAGATGTGCAAAACTTATCTATAATATCTTAAAAGTAGAATAGAAAGTAGAGATGATAGTTGAGTTGGGGAGGGGAATCTAACACATCAGCTGGATTCTCTTGAAGCATTTACCTTATTAAATAAAGCACCTATCTAGCAAAGAAACTCACAAAGCTATTATTGAATTCTAGAAATTTCTTGTGAGATTTCCTCAGGTTGTGACAGCCACTTTAATTAAGTTACTAAGTGAATAATTCATCTACATTAATTTTATGTTGCAGAATATTATCTTTAGATTTTTTATGTATTAAGTTTATCTCCCATTCAGTATTTTCAAGGGCAGTAAATGTGCCATATACCCCTTTCTATCCACTATACACCACCTACTCATTGATAGTGTTAGTGTGGATGTCAATAAACACTAAAGTGACTGGTCACAGAAACGGATTAAATAATTAATAATTAAATGTAAAATGGAAATGGAGTAAAAGGAGAAGTGACTTCTTCAGACTACTGTAATTTATAATATTGGGTGTCACCAGCTTCAGGAAATCATTTTCTTCAGAAATAAACTTAAAATGCAATTTGTGAAATATATTATTTTTATCTACCTTCTCTTTGAAAGCTTACCTTCAATAACTCTCTAAGCTGCAACTGGAGATGATAACTTTTTCATTTATTTCCAACTGTCTTTGAAAATTGAATGGTAACAGGGATAACGCAGACATTCAGCTTTAATAAGCACTTGCCCATTGACCTTCTCTGATTCCTGGGATTGCTACCGAGCTGTGGTGCTTCATACTGAAGGACTGTTAGATTACCTCAAACTGAGATATAGTTACCTCCTGGATGCTTACTAAGTATAGGAATGGTTTAGAATGCTCTCAAACTTTATTGTATATTAGGAACATCTGGAAGGACAGTAAACATAGTTGGCTGGGACTCATCTCCAGAGTTCCTGATTCAATAGGTTCCCAGGTGATGTAAAATAAATGCTGCTGGTGTGGACACCAGATTTTGATAAATATTAATTTATACATTAACAATCTTACTTTTGAGAACAACTGATTTAAATATTGTGGTAGGCAGAACAATAGTCCCCAAAAAATGTGCACATCCTAATCTCCTGAAGTTGTGAATATGTCACATTACAAGGCAGAAGAGATTGCTCAGATGTGATTAAGTTCAAGGATTTTGAGGAGGGAGGGTAACTCCAGGTTATAAAGGTGGATCCAATATAATCACATGGGTCTTCCAGCTGTAGTAGAGAGAAGGAGATGTGACTACAAAAGAATGGTCAGAGAGATGAAACCATATTGACTTGCAAAGGGAAAGAAGGGTGCCATGGGCCAAGGAATATGGACAGCCTCTAGAAACTGAAAAAGACAAATAAACAGATTTTCACATAGAGCCTCAGAAAGAAGCTCAGCCCTGCTGACACCTTGAGTTTAGCCTACTGAGACTCATGTTAGACTGACCTAGAGAGCTCTGAGATAATACATATGTCTTTTAAAAGCCAGAAATAATAGAAAATGTATACGGGTACTGAAAAACTCTATAATCAGAATTGTATATTCCTACCTGTTCTTTGCTGGACCTTCACATGCCACAAATTTTAGATGACCAACATAGCAGCAAAAGCCCTGAACCTGATATCAGAAAACCAGCATTTGAGACATTTGTCTACCACTTACCATCTGTATTTAGACGAGTACATTTCCTCATTAAATTGACAAATACTTGAGACCTTCCTATGTAAAAGGCATATGCTATGTATTGAGACAGAAAATCAAATCAGTTACAGCTGCTATCTTTAAGTGGCTTCAATGTTGGAGACAGAGCAGGAAATCAACACATAGAACAGTGTTAAATGATCTAGATGTTGCTATTCAGAATTGTGGCATGAAAGTCCAGAAGAGAGGTATTTCAACTCAACTTTTCTGATTCTAATATTTTTTATATAAAATTATAGTTTTCACAAGGAAGGGGACTTAATATTTTTATTAAAGTATAGTCGGTTTACAATATTAATTTCTGGTGTACAGCATAGTGATTCATATATATGTATATATGTACATATATTCCTTTTCATTACAGGCTATTACAAGGAATTGAGATCAATTGGAGCTGCCAGGTGTTTAGGTGGTCAAGTAGGACAGTGAGTAATGGTCAAGTCTTTATTCACTAACTGCAATAGTTAGGCAAGTGGCCCAAAAAGAGTGGAATGCCTGCCTGGTTCTCCCCATTACATCCTTGCTGAAGACTGGCATCAGTGAGGATCAGGTGATGTTCAGTGCAGACAAGGGAAATTGTCTTGGTGTTGGGGAACCCTGGACAAAAGGCTCTGGAAGTTTTATGGACCAGAAAATTCGGGTGAGGGAGAGAGTAAGGATGAGAAGTGGGAAAGAACTGACTCAGGTTGGTCAGAGCCCCCAGATAAAAATGTCTAGGTTCAAAGGCTTGAAAAGTGCTTCAGCAGAGCACCCTCTCCTGTCCCCAATAAAGAGACTTCCAAATGGAGGTATCTGGGCTAGTAATGCAAGTATCTAGTAGAGCATGGCCAGCCCTGGGTTAAGAAGAAGCTGAATCCTTGAGTACAACACCCTCCAAAGACCGCAGTGCACTGGCTGTGCATCAGATCTGGTGTGAGGACAGCAGCTCCCCCACGAGGACCTCAAGGCATAGCCTTGATAATTGCCAATAGTTAGGCCTTAAAGATCAAACACAGGTTACTATCCTGATAGGTCTTATATGTATAGACCAGTGCTATCCAAAAGAAATATAATGGGAGCCACTCATATAATTTTAAATTTTATACTAGCCACATTAAAAAAGTAAGAATGGATAAGCTTAATTTAATAATATAGTTTATTCAAAGCAATGTAGCCAAAATAATATTTCCAAGTATATTCAATATTAAAATTATTTTAATTATTAAAATTATTAATGAAATACATTAAATTCTTTTTTTCCATACTTAGTTTTCAAAGTCTCGTGTGTATATACACTTACAGGACATCTCCATTGAGTCTAGCCATACTTCAAGTATTTAAGAGTCACATGTGGCCTCTGGCTATTATACCAAACAGTGCAGACACATGACCTTTTCTAAGTATTTAAAAAAAAAGGCTCAGAATTGTAGTCCAAAAATCATCCAATCCTGGTTTTCAGTTTCAGCTTCCCAGTTATTAATCATGTGACCATAGGCAAAATTCTTACTTCCTTGAGTTAATATATTTAAAGTATCTAGTAAAGACTAATATATATTTGGAATGCAAAATGCATCATCTCCCTTTACCTCAAGGTTCCTTTCTTTACACAAATTATCTCAGTTGAAGACGATCACTATGGGGCTTTAATGAGATAAAACATATTAACATTTTGGTGGGTGTACAGAAAAGAGTGAACTTGGCAGATATGAAGCTGCCATCTTTAGAAGGGCCAGCTTGCAAAGTTGACATTTGGCTGCTGTCTTGACCTTTTTCCTAACTAATTAAAGGTAAATTGTTGTGTGTAGACTGTTGGCACAACTATGTGATTTATGGTAAATATCTGTTTTCCTTCTTGGATTCTGGAGTTTTGAAGATGAGGGAGAGGATGCCTATGTGACCAGCCCACTAAGACCGTGGGTGCTGAGCCACTAAACATGAGGGAAATCTTAGAGAACTCTTAAATATTCTAATTTTTATTTGAGTTTAAATCTCTTTCATAAACTATTTCCACTTGAGTAGTATATTAGGGTTTGCAGGGAAGGCAAAATTAAATAAATAAAATACAATTTCCATGTAGATAAATTCAGAAAATAAGGTTCAAGAAGTACTTGTGGCAGAATTTCTCAGAGCCTTGGGAGCTCCCACCGTGGACTGTGACTTGGTGCAGTGTATTCAAAACCAATCAGTTTCACAGCTAAGAAGGAAACCAAGTGCTTTTCTCAGGACCCTGATACTGGTTTCATGACCATGTATTAAAACAGATGAAATTAGATCATAGTAGTAAATTTACATGTAAAAGTCCCATAAACATAGAAGCAGCAAATGGTACTATCTTGGATATAGACAACTGCCCTCAACAAATTGCTGACTGTGCCATGGTGGGCATTTGTTGTTGGGAACTGCCTCAAACTATGTGTCCTAGTCTCTATATCACCTCAATAGGACCATATAACTATCTCTAATGGAACATGAATGGAAGTGATGTGTCATTTCCAGGTTCAATTTTCTAAAAAGCAGATGTCCTTCTCCAATGCCTTCTGCCTTGTCAGCTGGGTAGAAGCAGAAGATTTGAACATCACAGGAGATGGCAAAACTGAAAAACAGAAGAAGCCCATGATATGAACCATGTCATAGGACAACCTGCTGACCCAAAACATCCACACTGAACTGTTGAAAGAATAAGACATATGCACTTATAGCTTGAATATTCTAAACTTGTAAGATTATTTATATATAGTTGTTTTTACTCTAACACAAGAAAATCTCAGGATATAGAAAAATAACTGTCTTAACAAACTCCCTCCATTTGATCTCAACATTCAAACACACCTTGACAAAGTTTTAGCTCCAGAAGATCCTGTTACCTATGGAGACATTAGTGTCTTAACAAGACAAGACTGAGAGCACTCGTATGGTGATCATTTTTTCTAAAGGGTGAAATGCTATGCAGGTCAGTCCCAGATCAGAGCTGCTTAAAGATACAATACAAATACAATACAAAACATTTACAATAAATATACCTCTGACTCTTAGACAGTACCTATCTCTCACCTAATAACTATGCCCACACAGTGCCTAAAGCCTCACACTTTCACTCATATTCTCTAGGTGTTGTGTTCTCAACATCATGATTCCTTCATCCTCTCTCTCCTTTACCAAAATGTTGGCTGCAGTCACAAAAGTGTGAACCCATGAGCAAAACAATTGCAAAAGGAGACATGCTAAATAGAATATATAATGCTATAACACATTTTTATACATGCAATGAATTATATTTTGGTTGCCAATTTGATACATAGTCATGCCTCGGTATCCAGGGGGTACTGGCTCTAGAAACCCCAGAGATACCAAAATCTATAGGTGCTCAAGTTCCTTATATAAAATGACATATAATAACTATACATTTATTTTATTTCCATATTTCCATAACAGAAATTTTAGTCATTTCTATGACTCTTCTAAAGAGTTTGAAAAACAACAAGTCTTTATATGTAGATGCCACAATACATAATACATAATATACATTGAAAGTTTCAATATAATCTCGGTCTTCTCCAGTAAGAAGGGAATGTTATTTGCCTTTAGGTATCTGCTAATTAGTGGTACAATATGATTTACTAAATGGACTACTACGAATTGAACTCAATATATCAATTCATTGAATTATTTATTAAATACAGTCTAAGCTTTATTTATTTTGTTTATTAAAGGCATATAGTTTAAATTTTGCATAAAAAACTAAGTTCATTAATATGAAATGACATATAATGTATGTGTTTCTTACCTGGTAAGAAAATTTCTACTAGATAAAATTATTTTTACCAATTGGAATTTTGTTTTAATACCTATTAATGATGTTTTAAAGAATATCACTGAATGATTAAAAAATGCAGTTTCAAATAGACAAAATTGGCAATACTCAGACTGAGTTGACTTTTATTTTGTGATTATGTGAGTCTATAAAATCTTCAGAATGACACCCACTAGAATAATGTGAAATGTATCTACAGCAGAGTTGATAATGTGCCAGATGCTTCAAAAACCCACTTTGCTTTTTTCTACAATTTATTCTAATATCTGAAAAATATACAAGATAAAATAAATAAGCATTAAAGCTTTTTTCTTTTCTTTATTTGAAACAAAGAAGAATATAATGACAGTTCTTATAAAATGTATTTTTTGTACATTTACTCTTCACTTTTATAATAACAAAATGAGAAAGACAATACATGACTTACAATAGAAAGATTGTATATTAGGAGATTTGAGTTTCCAAGATAATTTCTAGGTTGGAAGGTCCAAGAACTTCCAATTTTAAAAACAATACATTAAAGTTTTTTCCAGAATGTATATGAAATATGTGGTCTAATTTTCTAAATAGAATCAAACCACCCTACTGTGATTTATATTGCTTTGCATGATACATTTGATTTTTTTTTGTTTTACTATAGAACCAACCTTCCAGAAGTTTTATAATAACTGCTACCAGTCAGATTTATTCCATTGCATTACTAAGCCTTCCACTATCTTTTAAATTATTATTATAATCCTTACACAAACTCTACTTTTCTCTTTGTGTAACAAAATCAAGTTTTGAATTCCAAAATGAGCTCCTGTCAGGTCAGGCAGCATAATTTGTGTTGTTTTCTCATTTTTGATCTTTGTTGCAGGAGCGAATCCAGAAATAGTCGGTGAAACACTATACCATGTGTACCTCGGAGCCTTTTTGTGAACCATCATGATTTGGGAGTAATTTGTGCAGGAAGAGCACAAAAAATACCATAGGATAACTGATGCATCATTTAGCTTATTGTCACACAAAATGACTCCAGACTGAATGTGGAGTAGGGAGGAAATCCAGCTTAACGTTAGACCAATGCTTAACAGGGAGGCCTCATTTTTGTTTGTGGAATGGATTCATTTCTTTAAGGGTTAATTTGCTCACTGTCCATTTAGATATTTAGACTTTAGAAAAGAATTTTTAAATGTACAAACTATTGATCTTTAAAATCAGTCTCCTAAAGAACTGTACTGGAATATCCAAGAACAAGCCACATTCACAAATCAGGTTAAATATAACATTAACATTTTATAGAAAAATGCCCTGAGAGTAACACCATAAAACCTAGATTAGTGAAGACATAGTGATGGTATCTAGTAAATTTAGTTGAATAAATCAGAAAGATATGAATGAATAAGGTAATGAATTAATTAATGATTAAGGATATGGATAGTCAACATGATTTATTTAGTAACTTGCTAGTAAGTAGGTGGCAGCATCTTAAAATGACTTCTCTTCTTTTTTGAGGAAGGCCTGTATCGCTATAAACTTCCCTCTTAGCACTGCCTTTGCTGTGTCCCATAGGTTTTGAGTGGTTGTGCTTTCATTATCATTTGTCTCAAGGTACTTTTTAATTTCAGCTTTGATTTCCTCATTGACCCATTGTTTTTTCAATAACATATTGTTTAATCTCCATGCTTTCCTTTTTTTCTCCTTTGTTTCTCTGTTGTTGATTTCCAGTTTCATGGCATTGTGGTCAGTAAAGATGCTTGAGATAATTTCTATCTTCTTAAAATTGTTGAGGTTTCTTTGGTGCCCAAGTACATGATCGATCCTGGAAAATGTTCCATGTGCACTTGAAAAGAATGTATATCCTATTTTTGGGGGGTGTAATGCTCTGAAAATATCTACCAAATCTAGTTTTTCTATTGTAGTATTTAATTTCTCTGTTGCCTTGTTTATTTTCTGTCTGGAAGAGCTGTCTAGTGATGTTAATGCAGTGTTAAAATCTCCAACTATGCTTGTATTCCCATCAATATCCCCCTTTATCTCTGTTAGTAATTCTTGTATGTACTTAGGTGCTCCTAAATGACAAATGCTGGAGAGGCTGTGGAGAAAGGGGAACCCTCCTACACTGCTGGTGGGAATGCAGTTTGGTGCAGCCACTATGGAAAACAGTGTGGAGATTCCTCAAAAGACTAGGAATAGACTTACCATATGACCCAGGAATCCCACTCCTGGGCTTGTATCCAGAAGGAAATCTAGTTCAGGATGACACCTGCACCCCAATGTTCATAGCAGCACTATTTACAATAGCCAAAACATGGAAACAGCCTAAATGTCCATCAACAGGTGACTGGATAAAGAAGAGGTGGTATATTTATACAATGGAATACTACTCAGCCATAAAAACCGACAACATAATGCCATTTGCAGCAACATGGATGCTCCTGGAGAATGTCATTCTAAGTGAAGTAAGCCAGAAAGAGAAAGAAAAATACCATATGAGATCGCTCATATGTGGAATCTAAAAAACAAAAACAAAAACAAAAACAAACAAACAAACAAAAACAAAGCATAAATACAGGACAGAAATAAATTTGCAGACAGAGAATACAGACTTGTGGTTGCCGGGGAGGTGGAGGGTGGGAAGGGATAGACTGGGATTTCAAAATTGTAGAATAGATAAACAATATTACACTGTATATCACAGGGAAATATACACAAAATGTTATGATAACTCACAGAGAAAAAAATGTGACAATGAGTGTGTATATGTCCATGAATGACTGAAAAATTGTGCTGAACACTGGAATTTGACACAACATTGTAAAATGATTATAAATCAATAAAAAATGTTAAAAAATGACTTCTCTGAGTAGCAAGAGATATCCAAATGAAAGGGAAGAATTATTTCACTCCTTCCTAAACCATCCATATTGTTTAATCAAAAGCTGAGCTACTCTGACTTGCATCCAGCATTGAAAAAATGAAGACAAGCCAGTTTAACTGGATGCAGAAGACTAAAGGGAAGTTACTTAACTGTAAGTAGCCTAATCATTCTCTAAGTGTATTTCACAAGGCCATGGGGTTATTTTCCCTGGGTGAAAACACAGCTCAGTAGACTTGATACTACGTACTTCAACTGGGCCACAGCTTACTGCCAACTTGCTTCCTTTTACAACTTCTTTTATTTTTAAGGGGTAAGTAATGGAGTGGAGTTTTATTTCAAGGCAAAATGTGAACAAGCAAAATGAGCACAGAAGCAGCCCCATCCCCAGGCAAAGGTTTGGTGCTTTCAGAGAGATAGTTGACAACCACATTAGTTTGTGTCAAGGAAGAGCTTGATCCTTCTCGCTGCTTTTGTCTAAGATGCAGTTCACTTCCTATCAGCTTATTTAAACTTAAAACTAATTATCAGAATGAAGGACTTTTCATTAATATTGACTAAAAACTTTATCTTACTTAAAAAGAAAAAAATATAAGATTAAGAATGAAACTGTTAAACAAACAAAAAAAGAACTAAATGTTTTTTGTGTGCAGGTCTCAATTTTCAGAAAATAATTAGGTCTAATTTCTCATATATAATAACAAATTCTTCACTAAGACATGCTTGATTTGACTTCTGATTTCCTTCTTTTCAGGGTAAAAAAATCACAGTAATAGAACTTGAGGAAATACACAAACTAGCATCTGTTCTTTTTCTCCATCTCTCAAAACAACCTGCCATAAACAGAACTCTTTAAAAGATTCTAGCACATTTTTGATAAAATTATTGATATTTATAAGTTGGTTAAATGCACTCCTTCCATTATATCTTAATTTGTTTGTGTTTTAAGCTATATTTCTACTATATTAATTATTTGTAAGTTAAGAGAAGACTGAACTTCAAATTATTTTTTAGATTTTCTATGCAAAGTCAAATCTCACACTTTATGATTTCTTGTTGAACAAGCTACTGTAATAGGTTCACAGATATTTTTCAGGAGCAAATATTTATTGGACCAAGAAGCTAAGTTTTGATGCTTTGTGTATTATTTAACATGGGAGCAGAATTGTTTTAGTATTATTTAATATAGAAAGAGGAAAATATTTGATATAAGTTCTCAGTCATTGGTCCAAAATCAAATACTAGCAAATGAAAAGGTAGAGCCAAGATGAGAACTCAGTACTTGTAACTCATGCTGTTCCAGATATTAGGAACTAGTCATTGAGACTGGTTTATACTTGATGGAAAATGTATAGTTCAATCACTTTCCAAGGCACAAAAACTTCAGATTCTCAAGAAATAATGAAATCAGTATATTAATCTTTACTACAGATAAACTGTTTAAAATTACAGTGATTGCTATATAAATTTATACGCTTACCTTTTAATATATGCAAAATATAGTGGAAAGAAAACAGGCCATGTACTAATTCAAAACATTCATGAACATAAAAAAATTCACTCAAAAAATTTGTGTATCTATATGTGTACATGTATGTATGGGAAGAAATGTACAACATCCATACAGTTTTATGAAAAATAATTTTCAAGCTAATGTATCTTTAAAGTACAATATTTGTAAAACTGCATCACTGTGTTTCTCTATTTATACACATATTGTTTGCACTGTGCACTGACATTACTAGAACCAAGTAAGAGACACAGCATAAGTCACACACTGCTTTCCAAAATTTGTGCATTTTCCTGTTCTTAAGGACAAGACATGTCTTTGACAGGCACTATACAAATCTCAGTGCAATTT
Organism: Camelus ferus; assembly: GCF_009834535.1. Classification (NCBI taxonomy): domain Eukaryota; kingdom Metazoa; phylum Chordata; class Mammalia; order Artiodactyla; family Camelidae; genus Camelus; species Camelus ferus. Next base: position 63,916,506 of record NC_045709.1, read on the forward strand.
TAAGACAAGTAAGGGCATGCCATGAAAACTGGTCTTCAACATGAAGAAATATGAAAGAAATAGCATTATACGGCTTCTGCAAGCCAAACCAATCCCTGCTATTGAGTTTTGTTTAGCCAAAGCAGTACTTTTGTTCTACTTTGGTTGGGTAGGGTTTGTTATTATTGAATTATAACATCTTTGGTGGAGTTCAGGAAGGGTCCTGTTCTTTCATGCTTGCTAAGGGCAATACCCTTCCATTCTCTTAATCCAGGCCACATTACCTGTCTGAATTAGAAAATATTTCCTTTTGTGACTGCTGTTTTATATAAGTAATCAGACCCATGTGGCATAGACTTTCAAAAACAGAATAGAAGATAAGTAAGTAGAAGGGTTGAGGACAATTCAGTTGAAAACATGGCAGGAGAATGACTAGAATTCTGATGTGTAGAGAAGTTGCTAAGTCAAAAAATGTAGGTTAAAGTGAGATTACAGAATATTTTAATTTACAATGAAAACATTGGGATTAAAGCCCAATGTCAGTAGAAATTAATCAACTGTTGTAAAATTTGATCGAAGTCTTGCCTTAGAAAATTAGTTTGTGCTGGGACATAGGGTTGATTGAAACAAGAAGAGTGGGAAGGTAAGGATAGTCTTATGTAGAGACACAGTTTTTTTTTTTTTTAATTGAAGTATAGTTGATTTACAAAGTTGTGTTAGTTTCAGGTGTGTAGCAAAGTGATTCAGGTATCTATATACATATGTGTACATGTATGCATTATTTTTCATTCTTTTCCATTATAGGTTATTAAAAGATGTTGAATGTAGTTCCCTGTGCCATGCAGTAGGTCCTTTGTTTATATATTTTATATATAGTAATATGTATATTTTAATCCCAAACTCCTAATTTATACCCCCTCTTTACCTCTGGTTTGTTTGTGTTTTCTACGTCTGTGAGTCTATTTTTGGTTTGTAAATAAGTTCATTTGTATTACTTTTTTTAGATTCAACGTATAAGTGATAATCATATTATATTTGTCTTTGACTTACTTCACTTATTATGATAATCTCTAGGTCTATCCATGTTTCTGCAAATGGCATTATTTCATTCTTTTAGAGACAGTTATTACTGTAAATAAATATGATTATGTAGAATAGTTCTAAGGATATTTTTACCAAGAAAAAAGAAAATTTAAAAAAAGACAGAAAAAGTCAATAAGATATAGAATTTTTATGACTGGGAGGATGATAATGTTATTAATTGTAATAGACCAGACAAGATTAGAAGTCATCATTATAAAAGATAAATTTTGTGTTAGATATGTTAAGTATGATCTCACTATTTAATACCTGAGAAGGAATGCCCAATATGCAATAGGAAATATAAAAACTTTTTTATGTAATACCAAAAATAGTTCTGTAAAAATGGATTAAATTAATCATTCATTTTTTTGCACACAGAGTCATAACCAAGGCTGTTCAAAAAAAGATAGCAAAGAATAAATGAGATATTGTTGTTGTTTTTTAAAGAAAACATGAAAAATGATGTCAGGTGAAAATGCTATGCAAACAAAAAAACAAAACAAAGCAAAGCAAAACAAAAACAGACAGATAGTTCTCAATTCCTTTCCTATTTCACTGACAGCATATCTCCCACCTGGTGAATTTAAGACCATAACATATCACAGAAAATATTTTTGTGACCCATTGGAAAAAATGCATAAACCATCACAAATTATTATAAAAGTAGTTCTTTAAACAATCTGCTCATATGTTTGAAGAGTTTATACTCATCTCTATCACAGATTTACAGGTTGCTAAATAATCTTTAAAAAAGATTTTGAGTACCCTGATTTCCAAAAAATTAACTTTAAATTAAAACAGAAAATCTTCATAGCTTTACTAGAACAATTTTAAAAACAACATTTAACACTTCTTGGGTTTTGCCCGTGATGTCAATGAAATGGTGGCACAGGAGTTTTTACTGCACACATCTCTCCTCCAACATCAATTTGAACCACTCTGCACAGGAAAATACTTTCACAAGAGCCAAAGATTACAAGTGAGAATTACAGCACGTGGGTAAAGCACAGAAATAAGATAAGATGCTATGAGGATGACGGAAAGATAGATTCACACCACTCCCTTCACCTCTACCCAGGCCCCTGGCAGCCCCTTCTAGAGAGAAACAGACACCTAGCACTGACTGCAACATGGAACCCTAATTGCCTTTGCCCTAGGTGTCTCCTGTGGGCTTGCAGGAACTCAGTCTCCCAGCTTAGTGCAGTGCCTGCCAGCTCCAGAGGGACCAAGTCATCTTTGGCACCAGCTCCCTGCAAAGTCCCAAAAACTCAGACTCCTGGCACCCCAGTGCTTGCCTACTCCACCAGCTTTAGGAAGCTTCTGGACCCTCTTGCCCCAGACTCACCCCAAGACTTGCTAGTCACAGCCACTTCTGGCAGATCCTGTGGCATCAGGATCCCAGCATACCTGCAACCCTCAAGGCTGCTCCCATCACACCAGGTGGCTCCTCCCACACCAGGTTCCTGGCAGGCTCCTGTAAATTCAGGCCTGTCAGTCAACCCCCTGCTAGGTTCCACCAGTCCCCAGGCAATTCTGGAGGCTTCACCATCTCCTGCAGCAGACAGCTTCCAAGACATTAAGTTCACAGGGAGCATCCTCAAACTGAAGTCCTGGCTATACCCCAGTGCCTGCCAGTTGCTATAACACTTGCACATTAATATAAATAAAAATTGCTGCAGCCAAAAAAGAGTATGGAGATCCCTCAAGATATTCCACTTTTTCAAAGGAAAGGAAATCACTATATCGAATAGATATCTGCACCACCTCCACTGTGCTCACTGCAGCATATCTACAATAGCCAAGACATGGAAACAACCTAATTATCCCTTGAGGGATGAATGGATAAAGATGTGGTATACAATGGAATATTATTCAGCCATAAAAGAATGAAACCCTGCCTTTTGCAACATGGATGAATCATGAGAATATTATGCTAAGTGAAACATGTCAGAGAAACACAAATATTTTATGTTCTCACTCATATGTGGAATCCAAAACAGTGAGCCCAAAGAAATAGACAGTAGAATGGTGGTCATCAGGGGCTGGGTGAGGGAGAAAATGGAGACAAGTTGGTCAAAGGTACAAACTTTCAGTTATAAGATGAACAAACTAGGGGGAAGCTAATGCATAGCATGGTGACTATAATTCACAATACTGCATTATGTACTTGAAAATTAAGATAGTAGATCTTAAAATTATCATGACCAAAAAAAAAGTAATTAGGGGACCAACCAAGATGACAGAGTAGAAGGACACTCGTAGTTCACCCTCTCCCACAAATACACCAAGACTCACATCCACGGGACCCACCCAGCCAACCAGAGCACCTGCTGAAGTCTGACAGAACATCGCCTTCTTCAAAAGACAAAGATGCCACAAATCTGGTAGGAGAAAAGGAATAAAGAAAGAACAAAAGGAAAAACAGTGTGGGAAAGGTCCTGTAGGGAGGGAGCAGCAAAGGAGGAATAGTGCTTATTTGCTGGGTCTCTCCAATGGAGAGGTTAGTGGGATGGAGGGGGAACTTCCAAGGCTTGGATCTGTATGAATAACCCTTGATTGACAGAAGTAAGTTAAATGGGTACAGAGTGTCTCTGTAACTCCCAGCCCTAGAGGCAAAGTGGCAGGTGGGGAATGGACAGGCTGCCCAAGCAGGGCCAAGGACTGGGGCTGGCTGAACAGAGGTAACCCCGGGAGACTGCAGGGTGCTGTGTGTCATGGCTGGGAGTGTATACAGAGCAGAACAACCTGGGACCTCCATAAAATATGAAAAAAAAAAAAAAAAAAGCAACATGGCTGGTTTGCCCTGGGGAGAAGGATGCCACAGTTCTTACCCCTAAAAACCTGCCTAACCAGTTCTCAGAAGACAGGCAGGGCTCAGCTACAGCCACCATATCCTCCAGTGCTTAGCACCTAGGCAGGGTGGGGATCTAAACTTGAATTCGTACCTAGGGGCTTAGCAACCTCATAGGTGAGGCTGAGATTTGTTTATAGCCCAAGGCAGATAGGATCATTCTACCCTGGTACCTCTGAGAACTCACACCTCCAAGACAAACAAACAAGGAGCTGAGTGCAAACACAGAGCAGGGGTGAGTGCTGTTTCACCATCTTCCCTGAGCTCACCTATGGATCGTGGACCCAAGGCAGAGTGGACAGTGCACAGAGCAGGAGAGTGACCAGCACTGTGAGAGCGTGGGACCCGCAGGACCCACCCAGACCCACCCACCTACTGTGCAGGAGCGCAGCATCTAACCACTACATTGGGAGGGGGTGTGACCTGCAAACCCATCTTGTAAGAGCACAGCACCTGACCACAGTGTTGGGAGGGGGAGCGATCTACTTGCCAACCTGCACTGGGAGCAGCACAGACCAGGGGCATCAATGGAGGGGCTCTAGAAGCAGAGAGCTGAGTTCCCACAGCAGTCCACGAGGACAGCACCAGCGATAACCACAAAACAAAAAAAAGAGACCCCATTGAATAACAAGGGCAGGCTTTGACTATCAGGTCAATGGCTACACCACTAATGAAAGTGAAGTAAGACATGACAACCAACCATACTTAAGGAAGACTTCAGTCATTAAGAGTGCACAGTCTCCAGGGGAACACATCCACCTATTTTTTTCTACTTTTCCTTTTTTTTTTTCTTTTTTTCTCTGTTCTATTATTTTTTTACTTTTTAAATTTTTACTTTTTAAACAATTGTATATGTCTCTATTTTAAATCCCTTTTAAATTTCTCTTTTAAAATATTTGCGTTACTATTATTATTTGAAATTCACCTCAATTTCATTTTATTTATCTTGTTTTGTTCTCTTGTTATTGATTACACTCAGTTTTCAATTTTTTTTGCTCTTTTCTCCTCTTTTAAGGTTTTTAAAATACGTATAAACTTGATTTATATTTTGCCTCAACTTGTTCTTCTGTTATTGATTACACTCTGTTTTCAAACCATTTTTTCTTCTTTTAAAATTCTCTCTTTTTTAAAAATTTTGTTTCTGCATACACTTTAGATAGGTAAATAAATAAACTCCTTAAGGACTACAATAGATAACTGATACTCCATAAGCACCAGTGCCAGAGAGATACAAGCAAGATGAAGAAGTAGAGGAATCACTCCCAAAAGAAAAAGAAATCCCCTGAAAGAACAATCAATGAAATAGACATTGATAGCCTACTAAATCAATATTTCAAAAAAAGGAGTGATCAAAGTACTGAAGGAACTAAAAGAGATTGTGTTTAGAGAGAGAGAATATGTCAAAAAGGAAATTGAAACTATAAAGAGAAGCCAATTAAAATTGGAAAACTCATGGCTGAGATGAGAGCTGATCTAAAGGCTGTACAAAGCAGACTAGATAATGCAGAGGAATAAATAAGTGGCCTAGAAGACAGGACAACAGAATCCACCCAATCAGAACAGCTGAGAGAAAAACAAATAAAAAACAATAAAAACAATATAATATGGGATAATATAAAGCATACCAATCTATGCATAATAGGGGTTCCAGAAGGGGGAGAAAGAGCAAAGAGAATTGAAAAGGTATTTGAAGAAAACATGACTGAAAAGTTCCCAAACCTAAAGAAGGAATCAGATATCCAAGTGCAGGAAGCTCAGAAGGTCCCAAACAAGAAGAACCCAAACAGACCCACACCAAGACATATAATTATCAGGATTGCCAGGGTTAAGGATAAAGAAATGATCCTAAAGGCAGTGAGAGAAAAACAAAGAGTGAGTTACAAGGGAACCCGCATAAGGCTTTCAGCTGATTTCTCTACACAAACCCTACAGGCCAGAAGGGAGTGACAAGATATATTCAAAGTCCTGAATGAAAAAAAAAAAAAAAAAAAAAAAAAAAAAAAGCCTAGGATACTTTATCCAGCAAGGTTATCTTTTAGAATAGACAGAGAGATAAAGAACTTCACAGACAAACAAAAGCTAGAAGACTTTAGTAACACTAAACCCATGTTAAATAATTATTGAAAAATCTACTCTAAACAGAAAAGAATATGGATGCTACAGAAATGAGAAAACCATAATTGGAAAGGTGATAACTACCATGAATTACAAATAGAATAAACATGAAATGGTAAAAGAAGACATCTAAATCATTAAGAGTGGGAGAGAGAGGCAAGAAAACATAAAGTTTTTTTTTCTTCTTTTTTAAATTTTTTGTTCTCAGTAGGATGGGTTTGAGATTATATTACTATCTGTTTACTATAAACAGTTAGAGTAATAGGTTAATATACTTATAATGAAGTGTAACCACAAGTTAAAAACTTACAAGTGAGTCACAAAAACTAAATAAATCCAAGATAGTACAAAGGAAAATTATCAAATAACAAAAAGAAGAAGAAAGGAACAAATAGGAAATATCAAAACTAACTGCAAAACTAAGTTCAAAATGGCAATAAACACACACTTATCATTAATTACTGTAAATGTCAATGGACCTAATACTTCAATTAAAAGACATAGAGTGTCAGACTGGATAATAAAGCAAGAACGTTCAATATGCTGCATACAAGAGACCCACTTTAGGGAGAAGGACACATATAGATTCAGAGTGAGAGGATAGAAAGGATATTCCATGCAAATGGAAATGAGAAGAAAGCAGGAGTAGCAGTAATGATTTCAGACAAAATAGACTTTAAAACAAAGGCTATAAATAAAGATAAAGAAAAACATTTTGTAATGATTAAAGGACTAATATAAGATGAAGATATTACACTCATTAATATATATGCACCCAGTATAGAAGCACCTAAGTACATAAAGCAAAAACTAACAGAAATAAAGGGGGAAACTGATGGGAATACAATCATTGTTGGAGACTTTCACACAGCATTAACATCACTGGACAGATCTTCAAGACAGAAAATAGAGAAATTGAATGATACAATAGAAAAATTAAACCTGGTGGATATTTTCAGAACATTACAAGTTCTCAAGTGCAAATGGAACATTTTCTAGGATTGATCATGTACTTGGGCACAAAAGAAGCCACCACAATTTTAAGAAGATAGAAATTATCTCGAGCATCTTTTCTGACCACAATGCTATGAAACTAGAAATCAACTACAGAAAAACAAAGGAGAAAACAATGACAACAAGGAGATTAAACAACACGCTACTAAAAAATCCAATGGGTCAATGAAGTAATCAAAGTCAAAAGCAAAAAAATACTTTGAGACAAATGACAATGAAAACACAACAGAATTTATGGGACGTAGCAAAGGCCGTGCTAAGAGGGAAGTTTATAGTGATACAGGTGCTCCTCAAAAAAGAAGAAAAATCTCAAATATACAATCTAACCTACCAACTAAAAGAATTAGAAAAAGAATAGCAAAAACAAAAACAAAAACAAAAAAAACCAAAGCCAGCAGAAGGAAGGAAATAATAAATATTAGGGAAGAAATATATAAAATAGAGATTTAAAAAACAATAGGAAAAAAATCAATCAAACCAAAAGCTGGTTTTTTTTGAAAGAGTAAATAATATCGACAAACCTCTGGCCAAACTCACAAAGAAGAGAAAAGAGAGATCACAAATAAGCAAAATATGAAAGAAAAATGGAGCAATTACAACAAATAACATAGAAATATAGAATATTATACAAGAATATTATGAACAACATTATGGAAACAAAATGGATAACCTAGAGGAGATGGACAAGTTTCTGGAAACATATAGTCCACCAAGACTGAATCAAACAGAAACTGAACACTTGAACAAACCAATCACTAGAAATGAAATCGAAATAGCAATAAAAAACTTCCCTACAAATAAAAGTCCAGGACCGGATGGCTTCACTAGGGAATTCTATCAAACATACAAAGAACTCAAACCAGTCCTTCTCAAACTCTTCCAGATGATTGCAAAGGAGGGAATACTCCCAAACTCATTCTATGAAGCCACCATCACCCTGATACCAAAACCAGAGAAAGACACTAACAAAAAAAGAATTACAGACAAATATCACTGATGAACACAGATGCAAAAATCCTCACCAAAATATTAGCAAATAAAATCCAACAACATATAAAAAAGATTATACATCATGACCAAGATGGGGTCTTCCCAGGGACACAAGAGTGCTTCAACATATGCAAATCAATCAATGTAATATATCACATCAACAAGAGAAAGGACAGAAACCACACGATCATCTCAATGGATGCAGAAAAAGCATTTGATAAAATTCAACACCCATTTATGATAAAAACTCTCACCAAAGTTGGTATAGAGGAAACATGTCTCAATATAACAGAAGCTATATATGAAAAACCTACAGCCAGCATAGTACTCAACGGTGAAAAGCTCAAAACTTTCCCACTGAAATCTGGGAAAATCTGGGACAAGGCTGTCCACTCTCACCATTCCTATTCAACATAGTCTTGGAAGTCCTAGCCACAGTAATCAAGCAAGATTTTTCTATATATAGAAAACCTAAAAGGTCCACACAAAAACTACTAGAACAAAATGTAATAAAATTTATATGGAATCACAGAAGACCTAGAATTACCAAAGCATTACTGAAGAAAAAGAAAGAGGCTGGAGCTACTGTAATTAAAACTGCATGGTATTGGTACAAAAACAGACATATAGACCAATGGAACAGAATAGAGAGTCCTGAAATAAACCCACAAACTTTTGCTCAACTAATCTTTGACAAAGGAGGCAAGAATATACAATAGAATAAAGACAGTCTCTTCAGCAAATGGTATTGGGAAAACTGGACAGCAACATGTAAATCAATGAAGCTAGAACACTCCCTTATACCAAGTACAAAATAAACCCAAAATGGATCAAAGACTTAAACATAAGACAAGATACAATAAACCTCCTAGAAGAAAATGTAGGCAAAACATTATCTTACATAACATCTCAAAAATGTTCTCCTAGGACAGTCTACCCAAGCAATAGAAATAAAAGCAAGAATAAACAAATGGGACCTAATTAAACTTACAAGATTCTGCATAGCAAATGAAAGCATAAGCAAAACAAAACAACAGCCTATTAGAATGGTAGAAAATTTTTGCCAAATATGAAACTGACAAAGGCTTGGTCTCCAGAATATATAAGCAGTTCATACAACTTAATAAGAAAAAACAAACAGCCCAATCCAAAAATGGGCAGAAGACCTAGACAACAATTCTCCAGTGAAGACATATGAGGATCAATAAGCACATGAAAAATGCTCAATGTCACTAATTATCAGAGAAATGAAAATCAAAACTACAATGAGGTATCACCTCACACCAGTGAGAAAGGCCATCACTCAGTCCACAAATGATAAATGCTGAAGAGGCTGTGGAGAAAAGGAAACCCTCCTACACTGCTAGTGGGAATGCAGTTTGGTGCAGCCACTATGGAAAACAATATGGAGAGTCCTCAAAAGACCAAGAATAGACTTACCATATGACCCAGTAATCCCTTTCCTGCGCATATATCCAGAAGGAACCCTACCTCAAAAAGACACCTGCATCCCAATGTTCATAGCAGCACTATTTACAATAGCCAAGACATGGAAACAGCCTAAATGTCCATCGACAGATGATTGGATAAAGAAGTGGTATATTTATACAATGGAATACCATTCTGCCATAAAAATAACAACATAAGCCATTTGCACCAACATGGATGTCTCTGGAAAATGTCATTCTAAGTGAATTAAGCCAGAAAGTGATATAAAAATATCATATGAGATCACTCATATGTGGAATCTAAAAAAAAGAAAAAGACAAAGACAAACAAACATAAATACAAAACAGAAACGGATTCATAGACATAGCATACAAACTTGTGGTTGCCAGGGGGAAGTGGGTGGGAAGGGACAGACTGGGAGTTTGAAATTTATAGATACTGACAGGCATATGTAGAATAGATAAATAAGATTATACTATATAGCACAGGGAATTATATACAAGATCTTGTGGTAGCTCACGGTGAAAAAGAATGTGGCAATGAATATATGTATGTTCATTTATAAGTAAAAATTGTGCTCTACACTGGAAATTGACACACCACTGTAAACTGACTGTAATTCAATAAAATAAAATTTTAAAAAATGGTAATTATGTGAGGATTAGAGGTTAACTTATTGTGACAATCATTTCACAATATATACATGTATCAAATCACTTTGTACACCTTAAACTTATTAAACTTAAAACATGTTATATTTTAATAATATATAAAAAAAGGTAAAAATATTTTTTTAAAAGCAATGAATTAATGGGAAAAAAATTGCCATGTACTACTTTGCATATTTAAGAGCGATGCATATAAGAAACTGTTTCCTCACAGTTTTATTAATTTTGTGCATTATTCAACTTTTACTTTATTCTAACCTGATAATCTAATCTTGGGGACTTCTTGAAATGTTTTAATAACAAACAAATACTTAATTTGAAACTTAATTATATTTCATAACTGCTAGTAAAGAATGTAATTGGCCAAAAGTGATATGGTATCAAATTTTTTTCTCCCTTTTATTTTATTACTAAATCTTTCTGCTTATATTTCAAAATACAAATCCTCCATGTTTGGAGTCTGAGCCCTTGGTTTACTTTAAATAATTGCCACTCACTCTTTACCTTCATACTCAGTCTTCCATTATAACTGCCTATTTTGGAATTCAAAACCATGATGCTAAGGTAAATACAAATTTACTTTTCTATTTATCCTTTAAATTTTTTCAATTATTTTAAAATTTATTCTTAAATTTTAAATTAATTAAATTAACTTAAATTAACTTTATCATGATTGTACTATGAAATATCATATTCTATGCTGTATAGTTGAAATATATCTGCCTAGGCTTGGTTTCCAAAACATGGCCACCTCAACCACATGATTCTACTTTCCTTTCCTATTTTTTTTTCTATTTTCATATACACCAAATTTATACTTAAATCAAAAACATCTGACAAGAATTTTTAAAAAATATTTTCCACACTAAGGGTGATTGCTTTTTATTCTATTCCCCTTAGTGTCATGCAGCCACTTGAGGTTGAAAAGATCAAGTTTTAAGGTCAAACTTTTCCGAAAATCCTGCTCTGAGACTAATTTTCCCTCCTGATTAGGAAGTACACTGAAGATAATTTTGATTCCTCAGTCTTTTATTTATGTTCCAGTTTTGCCTCACCCAATTCAATATACTTTTAATTTATAGTCTCATTTCTATTGGAGCCACTGCTCCTTAATACCCTAGAATCTGTCTGATTTCTTCATTGCCCTGCATTTACAAAACTACAATACTTTAATTATACCTTATTTCTTCATTGTATCTACACCTATATTTTAATTCAAACTATACTAAAGAACTAAAGTCAAGGTCATCACATATTCTTATATACCGTATTTCCTTCTATACTAAATTCAAATACAAGTAGGACCAATAGTCATGATTATAAGATTGCCCTTATTCAACTTGTTTAAATTTTTTGGATAAAAGCTTGCCCTTGCCTTCACATCTGCCCCTAGGATGGATTTTTCATACTCTAAATACTAAATTATGACACTTCAGTCCCCCAGAATTCCTAACTAGTTCAGAATTCCCCAGAGAATTCTTGTACAGGAGATCACCACATTGTTTCTCTCTGGACTTGGGCCTATGTTAAGGAATGATCTAGACAAGAAGTACCTTTTAATGCCTTACACAGAGCCATGACTGGCACTTGTGGCTAATTGATATGAAAGTCTGAAGACACCAAGAAAATAATAAACTGAAATATCTCACTTAGAAATTTTCCATTTCTTGTACCTCTTTACCATTCCTGTATGGTAAATTAAATTGTGTAAAAATTAAAAATAAAGCAAGCTCTTGACCATACTAATTTAATGTAAATGTTAAGTGTAATCAATGAAAACCAGAGTAATAATAACACTCTAAAGGTATATCGTCTGATATGATAGGAACTTTTCACATGTCACTATTTAAATATAAAACTGAAACTAATTAAAAATCAAATAAAATTTAAAAATCAGTTCTTTGGTTGCATTAGCCATATTTCAAGTATTCAACAGACACATGCTTTTCCATCATCATAGAAGGTTATATTGGGCAGTGCTACTAAAGGATAGAGAATTATATTCTAACATTAATTTTACTTCATGTTGGAAAACAATTTTCTACCTTTAAAATGCACAGAAACATCTTGGTTATATATTTTCCCCCAAATTTGGAAGCCAGCATGAATGCCTTTGAGTGATAGAGGACAAAAGATAATGATTAGATTAATCAAGATATACATGTAACCAAGTCAGCTAATTTTGCACAAATACACTTCTGCTTTTATGTAATATGTAATTTAACAATGACAAATTACTGCTCCCAGGGCACATCTGCAAAAATTCCTATCTCCAAAATTGTAAGTTGTGAATTTTCTCTTTCCTTTTAAAAAACATGAAGGAAAAAATAACAAATGAAAGGCCAATTTCAAATTGGTATATCCATATACTAAATATTTTTCATAACCACTAGAAGTGTATAATTACTTTGTTATGATACAGTTCTCTGCAGAAATAGAAAGATTAAAAAGTTGTACTTTTTGGTTTTATATTTCTTTTTTTAGAAATGCAAATCCACACTTAAATTTTGAGACAAGTATTTGAAATCCCATCTATTTTTCAGAGATTAAAATTTACCAATTAAAATTTAAAATTTTAAAGCCTACAGAAAATAACTTATAAACCACAAGAAATAGAATAGAGCAAGGTGTCTATCAGAAGCAAATTTAATATAAACCTTAAAAAAGAGAACATTTAGACTGAACTACTGGAACACTCTATCATTCTCAACAATAAAGCAAAAAAAATTTCTACAATATCATTATACACATGTATTTGTGTACATACACATTTGGTAAACTATTATAATTTAAAATTATTAAATAGGATATGGGACTGAGTTTTGTGCTCTAAACCATATATTCATGAAAAATTAATAAAAATTGTTAAAATACATAAATTTTCATTCCTTCTAAGCAGATAATTTCCCTTTCTGTTGGTAATGAAATTTTTCAGAAGTTGTAGGTTGATTTCTTTCTTGGTTTTTTGTTTTTGTTTTTTAGTTTTATCTTCTTCTAGTCTTAATTATCTAAAGATCATATGTCATTACATCTTGAGTAAAACTAAATATTACAAATCATGTAAATTACAACACATTTATAGAAACAATATTCTTGCTGGTATTTTCAAAATGTAGTATTATTCTTTAATAACATTAAAAATGTGTTTTATTTTAAATTAATGTGATTAATATTATTTAAAGTAATGAAACTTGCATTATTTCTAACAATTTTAATTATGCATATGAATAATGATGAGTATAAGTAATAGAGGAAATGAAGTATAATATATAATTGAAAATCAATGTGGATAGAAATAATTTTCATTAAATATACTTCTTTATACCAGCCAATATATGAAAATAAATTTGTGAAAACCCCACAGTGCCAATTATGAAAGAATATGATATATTGTCATTTACTTTGTAAGTTAACCAATTTCATCACTCTTCAAGACACTTTCCAAACAACAGCATCTCTTCTACTTAAAATTTTGGTTACTCAACAGATCTTTCTTTCATTTGTAAATATAACTATTTGTAATTTTTAAAATATCCACATGTGGCTCGTTCTTAACAATGCTCCAGATTTACTGCATTTAAATTTATATTTGAATGAAAAGCCTTATTATTTTGATTTTCAAATTAAGTAACCATTAAACAGTGTTTAATCTTTTAACACAGAAAACTTAGTTTAGCTATTTGCGGCTCACAAAACAAGTGATGATCACAAGTGAAAATACAAAAGCTCTTTGATTTATGGATATGATGCAATAAAATGCATATTCATTCATATATAAATAACATCAGCGGCTTCTCTTTCTATGGACAACTTACACCCCAACTGTTTACTGAAGTGCTATTTATCCTCAATAGATGAACAAGTATTTGGATTTGGTTTTTGATACTCAATATAATTTTAACTCTTGGCAGATTTAAGCAGCCTTTTTGAAAATTTGAAAGATATGCATATTAAGTTGTACTGTTGATGGAATAATCTTAAGATTTCTAAAATACTGTAATTGTCAAAAGTCACAAAATATCAATTATTGTCTCCTTTAATCCACCTATATTTAATAATTATAGTCATGTTTTAACTAAAATATTACACATGCATAATTTAGAATTCTTATAATTCAAAAAGTGAAATAAAGTAGTTTCTTTTATATGAAAAATAAAATATTTTTATTTTATGAGATAAAATAAGATGAGATACTTACTTAATAAAATATACTGTTTTTAATGTGGTTTCTTATTCCTATTCACTCAATTCAGCGATATCATATTCAATTATTGAGGATGCATGATCCTATAAAAGTCATAAAAAGATCTGTTTTAAGTTTATAAAATTATGATTTTCATAGTTTACAAAAGAAATATAAAATCTGTCTTTTTGCATTATATATGTTAATTGGGGAAATATTCATTACATTGCTAGATAAATATTGAAATTAATATAAATATTTTAATCTAATAAAAGTGTGTATCATATAAAAATAGGAGTCTGACTTCTTTATAAATAAGGAAATTTAATAGACCACCAAGGCTGACATTAATTGAAGGCATACTGTGAATGTTTCAAGTACTTTATGTGTTTTAACTTGCAGGAAGTCTTCTCATTTCACAGAAAAATAAATACTGAAACATAGAAAAGTTTAGCAATGTGTTCAAATTCACACTGCAAATTCACACTGCAAGTAGCAGGACAGGGAACAGAAGTCAGGAAGTCTAACCCAAGAGACCACACTGGTCTTTACAGTAATATACTGCCTCTTAACAGAAATTATTAGTGCCTTTGCAGTTGTTTTACAGTTAACATGAATTAATTCATCAGCTTTATTAGATGAAAACCAGTTTGAGGAAAGGAATCACTCACAATGGGTAAATGTGCCATAGGGAGATAGAGGAAAGGGGAAAATTTTAAAAGTGGAAATGTAGGATTTGGAATTCATCATACAGATTATATGTATTTTCTGTTTTTTCTAAGATGAGTCATGAATTTTAGAGAACTCAAAATTTAGCTTCATTAAATTAGAAGGGAATAGAGTTCTCATTTTTGGTCCCCACCATTTTCTTTCCTCCAAGATGTAAACTATCTGATCACTACAAGTAGTGTAGGTGTCATAAACCACATATTTTCTGGTTCTGTTCTGAACATAGCAGAGTGTACTCCCCTGTACCTTTGAAGTGACATGCAATAACAGCCAAACCAACATGTAAACTTCTTCATGGAAGAGCCAATGTACAATTAGCCAAGTTTCCTTCTCTCTGTAATGCTAATCACAGAAGCATGTGTCAAAATTAAGTCTCCATTGGTCTGGGTCCCAGAAAGATACAAGGAACTGAGCCCACCTGACAATATCCATAGAACATATAGCATGGTGAGAAACAAAAGTATATTCTAATAAATCTCTGATATTTAGGATTTGTTTGTTACAGCAGCCTAACTCAGTCTATCCTGAATGACACAGTCTCAAAACACCATGGTGTGTCAGAGAAATAAACATTTATTATGCAAAAACTTGGTCATAAAACTGTAAGGAGGATTTTACTATTGATAAATCTGGAATGAATTTTATAATAATTACAATAGGCAATTTTTCCAAAATTAACTTTGAATCTGTGTTCTAAAGCAACAGCAATGACAGTAAACCCTGTTTCTAATGAACTTTGTATTCTGATTTCTAAAAATGTCCATGGACATAAATCATGATACATCTCTTAGTCGGAGATAACAATAATAGCATACCCCAAACAAATTTAGGAAGGAAAAAAGATGTTACTTCATGTTAGTAATGATATCCACATTGTAAATCTCTTCTCCTTAATCCTAAGTAATCCTGGAGTGACCACTGCTCATTACTAGTCAAAACAGTCTCTTTCTTTTTAGAACATCAGTGAGTTTACCCATTTGATTGATACTATTTAGGCAGAAAAGACAGAGGGGAAAAGGGGGAGTCTTCATCTAGAGAAACAAAAACCAGAGTGTAGATAAAAATTAGTCTTTCTGTGTATTTCTTACCAAATGGCCATTATACCATCACCAAGATTTTTGGTTATTGCTACTTTTCTCGATACTGAAAAAGTTACCACAATGAAAATTTAGTTGGAATTAACTATTTTTTTCCCCCATAACATCTACCTACAGGGCACTACATCTTATTAGAAGATTTTGGGTCAAAAATTAATTTACATGTTAGTTGATTGGCTTTTTCAACACACTGTAAATAGAATTATATTAAGAGTATAGATTTAATTTAATTTAAAGGCTAGCTTTAAAAATTTGTACAAACTGTGGGTGTGTGTTTATGTATCCTATACAGTTATTTGTGCTTTGTGCTTCATTTGCTTCAAACTAGACTAATGAAATGCCCTTTTTAATATTCCGATTTTGATTATTTCTATGCTGATAAAAGAACAATTTTATAACATTACTTTAAAATATATCTTCATTATTATCTTATTTATATGAAGAAATGTGTTCAAATTTTTAACATGCAAAAATTTCTTAGACTGACTCTCTAATATCATTGACGGGGTTTCCTGATGATTTTTACTGTGTAGAAATACAGAATGGATGATTTGGGCATCAAAATCTCAAAAATCTCACAAACTTTTACAAAAGACCTGGAAATTAGTGCACAGTAGAAGGTAGATTTCCATATATATATATATATATTTTAATTGTGGAGCAAATGTATTTTCTGACTCTCATGGTGTTCATGAAATTTGAACTAATTAGTATCAATATATTTTGCTTTTTCAATGCTCAGTAACAGAAACATAAAAATGTTTGTTCTAATTGCTTATTTCTTTACTGCTACACCAGAAATAACAACTATCTTTAAAAGAGTCCCTACTGGGAGAAAGGTGCTGACATAAGTAAAAGAAACTTTACATGCATGGTATTCTTGTTGTTAAAGTTGTTGCCCACAGGGGCCTGGGTTAACAATTCTGCCACTGCTTTAAGTATATATACCAGGATTGAATGATTATGCTTTAAGTATATATACCAGGATTGAATGATTAGCTAAATGAATGGGGAAGAGTGGGAGCCAGGCTTCTCACAGTTGGAGTGAGAATTTACAGATAAGCAAGGAGAGGAAGATAAAGTGATTCGTGTGGCCATGGAATACACTTGAAGCCATCAGTACTCGATTAACTTAAAATAGACATAGGTGGTTATACATAGGAATGATTTTATGTGTACATGGACTAATATAAACACATACATGTATTTATTCTATCAGTTGAGATACACTAAAAGAAACAACATCCAGTAGCAATAAGCACACCTGGCATTCTGAACTTGGTTTCTGAGATCATTCTCCTGTAAAAGGAGCCAGAGTTCCTTCGGAGAAATATCTGATTCTAAGACTGGGGGGAGGACATATACAAGATGAGCTGGAAGCATCTTGTATTCTTACAGTGTCAAAAAGTAAGAAAGTACTAAAAAAAAAAAAAACAGAAATTGTAAATCTTCATCGTTATGCTATCAATGTCAGAGGAACAAAGGAGGCACTGAGAGAGCATCCAAGAACAAAGCTGGAACGATCTGAGCAAGAAAATAGCAAAGTAGTATTATAACTGAAATTATAAAATAAATGTTTAACAAAATAAATATATTTAGAGAATTCCAAATAAATGTATAGAGATACTCCACCTTTAAGTCTGGACATCCTTCCAAAGAGTAAAGTATGTAATGTGAGGAGGGAGGATGTGTAAGTTTAGAGTGGAGAACCCTGGCGAGTGATTAAAGTCAACATCAGTTGTCACAGATCATGGTGATAGCGTGATGTGATATGATGGTGCTTTATGCCTGTGTTCTTCCTTCAAAAAAACCATAAACATCTGAAAAAACCTAACTGAGGGGCTATATATAAGTTATATCTTATATAACTATAAGATATCTGACCAGTATTCCTCAAAACTCTCAAGATCAATCATCCAAAACACAAAAGTCTGAGAAATGATCACAGCCAAGAGGAGCCTAAAGGAACATGACAACAAATATAATGTGACATTCTGAATGGAATCCTGGAGCAGGAAAGAAACAAAAAAAACAAATAAATAAAACATTAATTAGAAAACAAGGAAATATAAATAAACTGTGGACTTTACTTAATAATCATGTATCAGTATTGTCTCATTAATTGCAATAAAGGTATCATACTTGTATAAGACATTAATAATGGGGGAACAGTGAGTGCTGGGTATATGAGAACACACGTGTATTCTACACAATCTTCTCAGTTTTCCTATATAGTTAAAAATCTTCTAAAAATACAGTCTATTCATAATATTTAAAAATGAAAGCTTGTACTTTAATGATACCATGAGACCATCTTACCCAGGATGAGAAATGGATTGCTAGCATTTAAATTTTAATTGGTAGTGCATTTTTATTTCATATTGTTAGAGCAGGCAGATAGCTAGATATGAGCAGAGAAAGGGGACACAGACCAAATGGCAGGAATTGAGCAGCAAGGAGGGTCACAAGCCAAATGCAGGAAAACATACATCATGTAAGCAGCAGGGGTCCCTGGGCAGAGAAAGAAAAGCAGGAACCTTTGGGCTGATAAGGGATCACACCTTTTGGGGTGATGAGTGGCCTGGAGACTGACAAAGAAAGGTGAGAAAAGGCAGGAATTCCCAGTGTCCAATGTAAACTTTTGCTCGTTATGCCCTCATTTCAATAAAATTAGCCTTGCAGGTTAGAAGTACCCATCAGGCACTGATGCCATGACATTTATGATCCAGACTAAATAAGGACAAAAATCCCTCCTCCCTTTGGGAAGGTGGAGGTGGGATGATAATCAGGGAACATGACCACAAACACTTCCCTCCCCAATGAATATTCCGCCCAATCATTTTTACACCCTATGTAACTAACCTGCCAAAGAAACACAGGACAGCCACTCACCTGAGCCTGCTCACTATCCTCTTGAGAGTATACTATCCATCCTTTAATAAATTCTCACTTTACTTTTTTAACCACTACATCTTGTCTCTGAATTCTTTAGGGGATGGGACAAGAACCTGGAACACTGGTTGTATCTACCAGCAACAATATGAGGCAAAGTGATGCATACATTGACTACTGGTAGTTGAACTATTTTGGGTTCTGTTTCTGGCATACACAGCTTTCCTTGACTAAACTGAGAACTACACTGCTATGTCTAGGAATGGTTCTATGAGAAAATTAACCCAATGTTCAAAAGAATTAATTGTTAAAATTAACATTTAGAAAGTAACTTCCCTTTTGGGAGTTGCTGACTGCCCTTTACACTAGGTATTTCTTGACAATATTAGATTTTCTCATTTATGTATCAAGACTAAATTCTTTGCCATATTCAAAAAATGTCACTGTATTGTTAGGACAAATTATATTTTTAATCCCTTATAATTTCCTAGAATAAATGTAGTAATATTTCCTTGTATTTGTTTTAACCTATTCTTCATAAGGAATGCATGAACCTCTTTTTGATGAGGAATGATAATCTGTTGAGTAAGTCTAATGGATCTCACCAGTTTTCTAGGAGTTAATATTTTATGATGTCAACCAATTGAAAAATGTATTTTTTTAATTTGGACACCTTTATAATGTATGGAAATAACATAGTGTACATAATTATAAATTACAAGAGTGAATAATCCTGTTTAAATAAATTCTCTTATAGTGTAAATACATTAATTCTTTGTGTACTCCTATTAAAATAATTTACATTGTTGTAAAAACAAGAACTTATGTAGCAAGTAAATTATTCTCAGTTACCATGTGAATGCTGGATAAAATTTCAGGGCCTCGAGGTTTCATTTCATATAGTAGACTGAACTAATTCATTCTGCATGAATAAACATTTTACTTAAAATATTCAGGTTATTTCTTGGAAAATTGTGTCTAATAATTTTTTCTCCTTTGATTTCCATCTCTCACTTAAATAGTTAAATGGCTCAGTTTCAGTATTTCATTTTTACAATATTACTGTGGTTAATCATTATTCCATTAAATGAAAAAAATATATCAGAGGATAGCCTAGAATAAATGATTCCATAGTTTCATTTCAAAAAAGAAATTGTTGTATGAGCTTCTGAATTTGCTTTTCCTATTTTTAAATTATTAAAATCCATGAAATTCTTCATTTTGCAAATATCTATAATGTTATTATTGTACTGATTAATCTTGTATATATATTATTCCCTTTGGTTCCCTTATTTATTTATTTTTAATTGAAGTATAGTCAGTTTATAATGGTGTGTCAATTTCCAGTGTACCGCATAATCTTTCAGTCATATGTATACATATATATTATTTTTCATATTTTTTATTATAGGATGCTACAAGATATTAAATAGAGTTATCTGTGCTGTATAGTATAAACTTGTTTTTTATTTATTTTATGTATAGTGGTTAGTATCTGAAAATCTCAAACCAAATTTTAATATTGAATACTTTATTAAAAGAATGATTTTACAGTCCTGTCTTTTTCTCTCTCTTGCATCTCAGGCTCTTTCTTCTCTGCCTCTTGTTTGCTTCCTTTCTGCTTGAATGTTCACTACAGGAGCAGTAAATTATAGAAATACAAAGGCTTTAAAAAAAGTGTTTTTCTTAGTTCCTTAATTCCTTTTTTAAGATCAACTAACATGACATAATATAAATGTGTTAGAAAAATAAACTAAAATCTTAAAACAATAAGAAAATATTATTTTTCTTTATATTAAGAAAGAAGGATAAATAAACATAAAGGAAACCAACTTTGTGCATTATATATCAATGTATTATATAAAAATTTTTAAAATAAGGTATTAGTCTAATATATGTTTAGGTATTTATATCACATGATTGATGGGAGGTTTACTTATACTCCCTATAAGAAATATATGTCAAAGAACTGTAAATGAGCAAAAGAAATTATTGCATCTTTTACTGCAATATCACTTAAAAGATCATCCAGTGCATTCTCTGGGTATTTTCTAATCTTTGATTGGTGTGTATTTTTGATTGACTTTGACTAGTCCATTTTACAACTCTGTAGGAATAGAAATTAATTTATAGAAACTACTTGTAATGCAAATGTTTTCACCTGTAGCAATGCAAATGAAGTTTTTCCAGTAGAGAAAACCAACATCTGAAGGCCAAATCTTCATTGGAATTGATTTTAACACCTTACTATTTCCCTCATTAAATATGAGTTTAATAAAATATTTGACACATGTTCACTTAATATGTGTATGCCATATTATCAAAATTTTTTTGTAATTATAATAAGAAAAATTCTAACTGAAAGAGATTGTCTATAAAGGATAATATTCCCCCATAAACAAAAGAAGAGAAGATGGAGTCAAATGTGTGATCTCTTATTATACATGACTATTTGACATCCAAATTTCCTTTATTGCAAAAAACCTTCTAGGGCAGTGTTTTTTATTTTGTATGTGCTGTGAGAAACTTGTCTTCAAAACATGGAAGCCCAAACTCTACTCAGGCTGAAGTTGGGTAAGTGTCTCTCTAAACCACTCCCATGCAAGGACTCCCTGAGGTGCTGCCTAAGTTTTTTTTTTAAGTCACAGTAGACCATATGCCCAGAGCAGTTCAAGCAAAAATTTAGTATCTCTGCAATTTCTGAAGCTATCTAAAATTGAGAGAGTACAGAATTAGAGAATGACAGGGTAGTTGGCATTGGATCCATCAAAGAATTTTCTTCAATGACACTATCATCTCAATTGAAATATTTATCATATGGCAAATATCTCTATTTAATATTACTCCCTCATATTTTAAACAAATATGTAACAGAGATAACATCAAATTTGCTTCCAGAGGATCAGTGATATTCAGATTATCAAATCATAAGCTTATTTTATCTTCAAGAACTTTTTGAGGATTGCTAAAAATATTAAACTCTCTTGACAGTAATATAATACTTCACAGCTGTGCTTTCACTTAGACAGTGTTTCCAAAAAATGCAATTTGTCACTTCAATCAGGACATTTCTTTCACTATGATGCGTAAATATTTCTGAATAGGCATCATTGAAAGCTTTTGTAAATAAAATCATCTTGTGTTTTTGGTGACATATTTAAAGCTTTGAAAATGATCAAGAGGACTAAAAAACTGACTCAAATAAAATACACAGAAAACTTAAAAAGAATGCTAAATTAGGAGCCATGATCTAAAATTAGAAAACTAGTCATAAGTATAAGCTAATGGAAAGCATGAGGTATTCAGAAATCAAATTAGATAATTGACTATATAGACTGCATTGAGAAGTAGAGTGGAAATATGCTAACATAGATACTGGCATTTAAAATAGGCACTTTTTAAATATCTGGAACATTTATCTAAATAGGTGAAGTAATGGAAACAGAGTAGATTCAGAGTCAAAGGCAGAATATAAATAAACTTTAGTATAATGGGCTTACACACATCTCCTTCCGTAAGTGTCACTGGTATTTTTCCTTTTCAGTACATTTTTACTTGATTCTGCCTCACAAACTGATATATGCTATTAATACTTGAAAAGAACTTATCTAAACAAGTTTTAGATAATTTCAGTTTAACTCTATCACATCCACAAAAATGTAAAGAAAACACACCCCACTTACAAACAGAGGCATTTTTCATGAGACATGTTATCATTTTTCCACTAAACATAAAAAAAAGTTGCATTCTCTTACCATGCACAAAGACAACACAAAAATACAAAAGCACGGTTGAAATAATTCCAAATGTTCATATAATTTCTTTCTGCCAAGGTTCAGTAGTATCCCACTCTCCTCAGAATTTCTAATTGGCTTTTAAAAGGTGGAGGGAAAAAAATCCTTAGGACAGTGCATTACTTGGAGAGAAGAGAATTTCATAAATATTGTAAAGACAAAGAAATAGACTGAAAACACATTTTGAGCAACACAAAAAGATACCTCACAACTCTTAATTCTAGATATTTTATCTGTCTTTGAAGAATAAATTTTGTTTTAACTTCTCAGAGGCTTCAATTTAAAATGTATCTGGCTATAAAGTCTTTTTGTAGCCTCTCCCACCATTCCTTTAAAATGTTTATAATGCATAAATAAAGATTAAAGCATGCATTAACAGAGACAATTAAAAGTCAAGTGGAGACATTTTTCAGTTTATAGACTTCTAGTGACTTTCCACTGAAAATAAATCCCAACTTCAAATAAACTGGCAGTGTCATTTAAAATCTAGTTCCCATTCTATGCTTGATTCTTATCTCATGAAATTCTCTCCTTTACCCACGAATAAGCTCTTTCTCATCCCCCAGCCCTTTTCACCTCTGCTTAAGAAGCTGATTTCCTATTCCTTTACATGTTTGACTCTTTTATTTTCTTTCATTTTGAGTCTCAGATTTCTAATAGTCAACTTCTCAAGAGGAATTCTATAATCCCTCTCCTTTAATTTGGTATACTTGATACTGAATTCTGTTTCTCCATTCAAAGACATTTATCTTGATTTGGTGTGGATTTTGGGGACAATATAGTCATGAGTTTTCTTAGGCCACTATCAATGTTAGGTAGCACAGCATTTATTATTTTTTAAAATCACATTTACTGGCAATATTCTAAAGTTAGGAAATTTCCAATAATAATCCTGATTCCAGACTCAAACCCCAGAAAATCTCATACCACTGGGTTGGCATTTCTCCTAGAGCAGCAGCTGTATCTATATAAAGGAGCAGGTTACAATCCATGACAGAACCTCTACTCTCCCTTTTATTTCTGAAATTGTTGTTGTCACTCCTCTGCGGCCTCTTTATCTGAATAAAGACTTACACCTCTCACCCCTGGTTTATCCATTTATTGTTTGTGTCATCATGATCTCTGTCTTTTTCACCATTGTAATACAGCATCTTACTCAATGGATTGCATTCATATAGTGGCTTGTGTGCATTCTATGTGTGTGTGTGTGTGTGTGTGTGTGTGTGTGTGTGTATTCAGTGAACAAATGAATGATAAAATTATTATTATGCCAGCATCTAAGAAGGATTTTTCACTAAATTGTAGGCTGATAGAAACTGGAAAAAAACTCATGATTAAAGTGTTCTATGAAAACTGACCTAACTTTCCCTTCTTGAAGCTAGCTAGAATGATTACTTTCCCTCTCCCAGCTATACTCTTCCTCTTCACTTGTCAATAAATGGATTTTTTTAAACAAAATGCAACATTGCCTATTCATTTTTTTAGTTTTTAGTCTCTATTTATTTTTGAGACAAATGGGATTCTTTTATCCTGCTTCTATCTTTACTCTCAGAAGTATTTCTCATCCTATACACTAAACCCCCACCCAAAAATCACAAAAGCAAATATACAAAAGGGAAAGTGGTCACGTTATTAGAGGGGTAGAGACACTGGGTTTTAATTTTCTTATATGCTGTGTATCTTCAGATGTTTAGGAATCTAGATTTCCTTTTATGAAAAAAAATTAAGTTTAGCATTAATTAAAGCCTGTGAAACATGGAGAATCAGCTAGAAAATTTCCACCTAATTACTCTATATTCTATTTCTGAATAAGAAGTTGCCCACACAAAAATGGTACCAAGATCAATCCACAAGTTCTACCTCTGAAATAAAACCAACTTAGACTGGAGACATTTCTATTCATTTAAGGATGATAATGTAGAAAAAAAATATTTCATACATGCAACAAATATTCGATTACCATCTACTATGTGTTAGGCACCATTTTATGCATTTAGAAAGCAAAGGTAAACAAAGAATACATGTTCTTTGCTCTAATTAATTTTAAAAAGCAGTAAGTGTTTTATGAAAAATTACCTCATAACAAGATGTGAACAAATGCTTTTAATAAAAATAGCAAAACTAATCAGGAAATGTAAAGGTAGTATATTATGGTGAAACAGAAAAAAAGAAGCAAAATAATAATAATAATGATAATAATAATATAATAATAATAAAAAAAACTGGACAGAAATTTAAGGACAGTAAGGCTAGGAACTGTAGATGTAAGGAAACATCAATATGGATAATAAAATAAAATTGAAGAGATTCAAGTTGTGGAGACCAGTTAAGTGTCATTTGTAGCACCTAGGCAAGAATTAATGAAGTGAAGGTATAGTGGATCAAGATGGTTCAGTAGGAGGATATGGAGCTCACCTCCCCCAATAAACATATCAAAAATAAATTTATATGTGGAATCATTCTCAGGGAAAACTAACCGGAGACTAGCAGAAAGACAAGCAAGGCTATAAGAAAGATAAAAGTGCATTTGAGTAGGAAGGGAAGAGAAAGAATCAGGTTAGACCTGTGTCCCTAGAAGAGAAGGCAAAGGAAAAAGGGAGATTATATGTGTGGAGATCCTCGCTGGGGAGTGAGTGGCTTGAGCTACATATTGGGTACCCCATCCCTGGGGTCCAGCAAAGGGAAGATGAGCCCCCTCAGCTGGATGGAGGGCTCGTGGGACAAACAGGAGGGCTGTGTAAGCCTGGACCCTGTTATAGGAAGCATGTGAATATTTGCTTGCTCACAAATCAGGGTTGAAAGGTCAGTTTGAAACCATACAGCAGACTGACTTGTTTCTCCTGACCTACCTGGCGTATGTCCCTGCCTGAGCTGAGTGAAAGCTCCAGCTCCACTTGCCTCACATTGTAGCATCACACTGAAGCAAGGGCTGCCATGACCAAGGAAAAAGCTCAGCAGTGAGACACCATAGTTTTTCATAGTTAAACAAGTGACCCATCCCAGGGACATGAGATTTCTGACAGTGGCCAGATTGTCACATTCCATACTGTACCCTCAAGGAATACCCACATCGGCCCATTTTGCTCCAGCGCTGCTCCCTTTTTGGGTATGGGTGCGGGTGCTGGTGCTGGGAGGAAGAAGTACTCACACTTAAAGGGAACTGAGGGAAGACAGATTCAACCCACAGGGCTTTAGTTCCAGCTACTTGGAACCTGACTCTACCCCTGATAAGGCTTGATGGCCACTGAGCAAAGGGGAAGCCCTGTTTCACAGCTGGCCTTGGCCCCTCCTTCTCCAGTCCCACCTTCTACCAAAGTGATAGCTGTCAGCACACCCTGAGGAAAGATGTGATTTCTGTTCATGTCATATCTAGTCCTTCCACAAAAGGCACTGGGCACATGCAGACTGCATATGGAAGCTCCCACATAAGTGCATAACTTCAATATTGCAATAGACACTCATTTTACCCAATTTCTTAGGGTCAGAGAAAGATAAGCAAAACGAGAAGACAGTAATTCGTCTCAATTGAAAGAGGAAGAGAAAACCCCTGGGGGAAAAATGAAACAGAAATAAACAACTTACAAGGCAAAGTGTTCAAAGCATTAGTAATAAGACTGCTAAATGAATTATGGGAAAGAATAGATGAATACAGTGAGAATTTTAACAAGGAACTAGAAAATATAAAAAAAAAACTGATCAGAACTGAAGAATACAATAACTGAAATGAAAAACATATGAGAAGAAATGAACAGCAGACTAGGTGATACAGAAAAAGGCATAAATGATACAAAAATTGGAATAATGGAAACCACCCTATTAAAACAGCAAAATAAAGACAAGTTCAAAAATAACAGTTTAAGGGATCTTTGGGATACCATCAAACATACCAACAGTAACATTATAGAGGTCCCAGGAGAAGAAGAGGGGTTGAATATACATTTAATAAAGTTATAGTTGACAATTTCCCAAACCTAAAGAAGGAAATCGATATCCAGTTACAGGAAACAAAGAGAGTTCCAAATAAGATGAACCCAAATAGACCTGTACCAAGATATATCATAATTAAAATGCAAAAATTAAAGATAAAGAGAGAATTCTAAAGACACAAAGAGAAGAACAGAAAATAATGTACAAATGAACCATGTAAAGCTATCAGCTGATTTTTCTGGAGAAATTTTGCAGGTCAGAAGTGAGTAGCATGATACATTTAAAGTACTGAAAGGAAAAAACAAACAAACAAACAAAAATTTATAAAAAAAACCCTACAACTTAAGATAATCTACCCAGGAAGGTTGTCACTCAGAACTAAAGGAGAGATAAAGAGCTTCCCAGACAAGCAAAAGCTAAGCATTCACCAATACTAAAACAACCCTAAAATAAATGTTTAAGGGCATTCTTTAAATGAAAAAGGAAAAGGCTAAGTATTTATAGAAAAGGAAAAAAATCCCACTAGTAAAGGTGCATATATAGTAGAGGCTGAGGATCAACCACTTACATAAACTAGTGTAAAAATTAAAAGACAAAAACGGTAAAATCGAGTATGAGCACAATAATCAGTAAAGGGATAAACATGAATATGTAAAATATGACATCAAAAGCACAAAGTGTGGAGAAAGGGAGTAAAAACTATAGATCTTTTTTTATTGTTTTTGAAATTAAAGGACTACTTGTTTAAAAAGTAGTAATAGAATTATAGGTCATTTATAAACCCCATGATAACCACAAATCAAAAATCTACAATAGCTATACAAAAACAAAAGAGAAAGGAACATAAGAATAGCACTAAAGAAAACCATCAAACTCCAAGGAAAGAAATTTAAAAAGAAAAACAGGAAAGACCTATAGAGACAATGAAAAAACAAGTAATAAAATGGTAATAAGCACACACTTATCAATAATTACTTTAAATGTCAATGGACTAAATGCCAATCAAGACATAGAGTGGCTAGTTGAATAAAAAAAAAAAAAGAACAAGACCTCTCTGTATGTTGCTTATTAGAGACTCACTATACAACTACGCACATAGACTGAAAGTGAGAGGATGGAAAAAGCTATTTCATGCAAATGGAAATGACAAGGGGGTAACAATATCCATATGAGACCTAATCAGAATTTAAAACAAAGTCTATGAAAAAAGTCAAAGAAGGGCACTACATAGTGATAAAGAAATCAATACAAGAAGAGGATATTATATGTTATAACATATATGCACTCAAAAAAGAATACCTAGATACATAAAGCAATTATTAACAGTCATAAAGGGAGAAGTTGAGAACAGTACAATAATAGTGAGAGACCTTAGCACCCCACTTACATAAATGGATAGATCATCCAGACAGGAAATCAATAAGGCAAGAATGGCCTTAAATGACATGATGGGACAGTTGGACTTAATAGGTAACTATAAGACATTATATCCCAAAACAGCAGAATACAAATTCTTTTCAAGTGCACATGGGACATTCTCCAGGATAGATTGCATGCTAGGCCACAGAACAAATCTCAACGAATTTAAAAAGATGGAAATTGTAACAAGCAGTTTTCCAATGACAGTGCTATGAAACTAGAAATCAATTACAGTAAGGAAAATGAGAAAAGAAAAAACACCTGGAGACTAAACAACATGCTACTAAAGAAATCAAAGAGAAATCAGAAAATATCCCAAGACAAATGAAAAATAGAAATACAACTTTTCAAGATCTATGGGATGCAGAAAAAGCAGTCCTAATAGGGCAATTTACAGTAATATAAGCCTATCTCAAGAAATAAGAAAAAATATCAGAGAAACAACCAAAACTTCCATCTAAAGAATTAGAATAAGAAGAATACACAAAGTCCAAAGTCAGTAGAAGGAAGGAAATGATAAAGATCAGAGAGTAAACAAATTAAATGGAAACAAACAAACAAACAAACGAACAAAAAACTAGAAAAGATGATTGAAGCTAGTGGTTCTGTGGAAGATAAACAAAATTGACAAACCTTTAGCCAGGCTGACAAAGAAGAAGAAAAAAAGAGGATCCAAATAAACAAAATAAATGAAAGAGGAGAAATAATAACTGATACCACAGAGATACAAAAAATCATAAGGGAATATTATAAAGAGTTACATACCAACAAATTGGATAGCCTAGAAGAAATAGACAAATTTCTAAAAACATACAACCTACCAAGACTCCTTCGGGAAGAAGAAGACAATCTGAATAAACTGATTGCTTGTAGTGACATTGAATTTGTGATAAAGAAAAATTCCCAGCAGCAAAAGTCCAGGATTGAATGGCTCACAGACAAATACTACCAAACATTTAAAAAAGACTGAATACCTGTTCTTCTGAAAGTATTTTATAAAATTGAAAAGGATGAAACACTCCCAAATTAATTATATGGAGCCACCATTACCTTTATACCAAAACCAGACAAAGACATTACATAAAAAGAAAATTAGAGAATAATATCTCTGAGGAATATATATGTGAATATTCTCAACAAAATATTAGCATAATTAGTTCTTGAATATATGAAAAGGATCTTAGACCATTATCTAATGGAATTTATTCCAGGGATGCAAAGACATTTCAGTATTTGCAAATCAATGTCATATACCACATTAGTGAAAGAAAAGATCAAAGTCACATGATCATCTCAATAGACACAGCAGAAGCATTTGACAAAATTTAACATCCATTTATGATAAAAACTCTCATCAAAATTAGTATAAGGGTACATATCTCAACATAACTAGCCACTCTATGTCTTGATGTTAGCCCAGAGCTAACATCATACTTAATGGTGAAAAGCTGAAAGTTTTTCCTCTAAAATAAGAAATAATGTTGTCCATTCTCACCATATTATCCTATTTACCATAGTAATCAAAGTTTTAGCCACAGCAAACAAAGAAGAAAAAAGAAAACACATCCAAATTGCAAGGGGAGTAGTAAAAATATCACTATTTTCAGATGACCTGATACTATATAGGAAAAACCATAAAGTGTACACCAGAAAACTATTAGAAGTATAAATGAATCCAGTCATTAAAGTCACAGAATACAAGATTAATATACAGAAATCTGTTGTCTTTCTATACATTAAAAGTGAACTATCAGAAAGAAAAAGCAAGAAAACAATCTGGTTTAAAATCACATCAAAAAATAATAAAATACTAAGGAAAAAATTTAATCAAAGAGATGAGTGACCTATACTCTGAAAACTATAAAATTTTAATGAAGGAATTTGAAAATGATACAAAGAAATGGAAAGATATTCTGTTCTTGGACTCAAAAAATTACTATTATTAAAATGTCCATATTTGTCAAAGCAATCTATACATTTAACACAATCCTTATCAAAAAAAATCCATGGCATGTTTTACAGAACTAGAACAAACAATCCTAAAATTCATATTGAATCACAAAAGACCCTAAATTGTCAAAGCCATCTTAAAAAAAAAAAAAGAAAAAATGAAAAAACTTGGAGATATCACCCTTCCAAACTATAGACTGTATTACGAAACTACAGTAATCAAACCAGTTTGGTATTGGCATAAAAACAAGAGACACAGATCAACAGAACAGAATACAGTGCCCAGTAATAAATCCATACACCTTTGGTCAATTAATCTATGACAAAGAAAGAGGCAAGAATATACAATGGAGAGAAAATAATCTCTTCAATAAGTGATTCTGGGAATATTGCACAGCTTCAGGTAAATGTTTGAGCTTAGAACATTTCCTTACACCACACAAAAATAATCCAAAAACAGTTTAAAGACCTAAAACCATAAAACTCCTAGAAAAGAGCATAGGAAGAATTCTCTTTGACATAAATCATAGAAATATTTTTAAGGCAAAAGAAGTAAAAGCAAAAATAAACAAATGGTATCTAATTAAACTTTAAAGATTTTTACAGCAAAGGAAACCACTGACAAAATGAAAAGACAACCTACTGAAAAGGAGAAAATTTTTGCAAATTATATGACCAATAAGGGGTGAATATCCAAAATTTATAAACAGCTCACACAATTCAACATCAAAAAACAAACAAACAAAAAACAATTAAAAAAATAAGCAGAAGACCTGAATAGACATATTTCCAAAGAAGATATACAGTTGGCAAACAGGCACATGACAAAAACAAACAAACAAAACAAAACAAAACAAAAAAACAAACCACACTCAACATCACTAATCATCAGAGAAATGCAAATCAAAAACATTGTAAGTATCACCTCACATCTGTCAAAATAGCTGTCTTCAAAAAGTCTACAATTAACAAATGTCAGTGAGAACATAGAGAAAAGGGAACATTAGTACACTGTTGGTGGGACTGTACATTTGTACAGCCACTATGGGAAACAGTATGGAAATTTCTCAAAAAACTAGAAATTGAACTAACGTATGATCCAGCAATTCCACTGCAGGGTATATCCAAAGAAAACTAAAACACTAATTCAGAAAGATACATCCACTCCAATGTTCATGGCAGCATTATTTATAATAACCAAGATATTGAAGCAACTGATGTGCTCATCAACAGATGACTAAAGATGCAGTATATGTATACAATGGAATATTAATCAGAAATGAATGAAATTCTGTCATTTGCAGCAATGTGAATAGATCTAGAGAATATTATGTTTAATGAAATAAGTTAAAGAAAGAAAGACAAAAACTCCATGTTATCACTGCTGTGTGGAACCTAAAAATTAAAGCAAACAAATATATGTAACAAAACAGATACAGACTCACAGATATAGAGAACAAATTAGCACTGGGGAGAGGGAAGGGGAAGCTGTGAGAAAGAGATGCAAACTACTATGTATAAAATAAAAAACAACAGGGATATATTGTACAGGATAGGGAATTATACCCATTATTTTGAAATAATTTCAAATGGAATATAATCTATCAAATATTGAATCACTATGTTGTACACCTGAAGCTAATAAAATGTTTCAAATCAACTATACTTCCATAAAAAAATAAAAAAAATTGCTGAAAGTATAGATTACAGTTATGGGAAATCAGAGGAGGATCCCAATCATAAATTGGGATTAAGAAAAGGAGCAAAATTCATTGAGACACAATGAATTTAAGATGTTTTGCTTCAAGACGAGGTGACTGGAAATGCCATTAAATGAGATGGAGATCAGCATGAAAGAGGTGAAAGGCAGAAAATTACTAACATTTGTTCCTTAAAATTTACCTGTTTGATGGATTATGGGGTCAATATTTTAGCTATTTGGAGAATACAGTTCTAAATTTCAGGAGAAAAATATAACTTGTAGATTAAAATTTTAGTTATTCCTTATAAAATAATATCCAATAGATAGAAGGACCATATGCTGAGAAAGCAATAAAATGAGAATTTATTTTCTAAAATGTTGTTTTCCATGATAGACTACATTTCAAAAATTTTGCGTTAAGTCAAGTAAGTCACCATTACCCAACTTTAAGTATCTCTCCAATCTTATTCCCCATCAGTCACTACCTTTCCGTTTTCAGTGTTTAATGATACCTCCTTTATTTCTACATATGCCCTTTGTTGCAGGTCTTCGTGTCTGCCTTTGTGCTCTTCCTTCAGCCTGGAATGATTTATCTATATTACAACCCTGTGAACTCTGATTAAACCTTCACAGTTTAATTCAGATATGGTTCCTGCAGAAATAATTTCCTGAGCCCTTGAGTTAGACTAAGACCATTCATCAGTGTTTCAATACTATTTGTGATTAGTTTTCTCTTAGCACTTACCAACATATAGTAATAGTACATAAATATAAGAACTATATCTTATTCATTATTCTGTTATCAGCAATTACTATAGTGCCTGGTACATATGCAGTAATCAAATGCTTCTCAAATTTTCCTTTGGAGAGAATATGAGAAGGAAATCATGAGAATGCAAATGCTAAGTATCTATAGATATATTTTAGCATATTATCAATTAATTCATGCTCATTATAGATAATTTAAGGTATATAGATAAGCACAGAGAATAAAGCGCAAACCACTTATTAATCCTTCTCCTGGAGAAAATAATTGTTAATGAATATTTGTACACAGGCTTTTTGTTCTATGTATATTTATGTACATATAAATATTACTAAATTAAGATAAAATTTTGCTTTATAAAGTACTTCTCTGATGCTATAAATATCATAAATATTTCTTCTACAAATAATTTATAACTAAATATATTACACTGTAAAATGTCATATTTTATTTAATGAAGTAGTCATTTTGAACATTAGCTTTGTTTAGTTTCCATTGTTATTAAGAATTCTAAACAGCCTCAAAATTAAATTTTACCATGTAACTGTGACAATTTAATAATAGTAAGTTAATTTATCCAAATTGAACACATGTTTTAAGATTTAATATATCTTGAAAATTGCTCACCTGAAGCGAGGTACTAATTTAGACTCTGAAACTGCATAAAAATTGTATCTAAGTATTTCTGTCCTCTCCAAATATGAATATCATGGATTTTGCTTTATTTTTTCCTCATCTGACAGACAAAATATGACATTTAATAGCACCAGTTTAATAATTATGTTGTACTAGGCCAATGGAATATTTTAAATTATTCTATTTTATTTGGGTAATTTGTACATTTTGACCATTTTCTACTATAATTTTTAATATTTTTCTTTTATAGGATGAATGTATGGTGTAACAATATTATTATCTCAGATATATTGAACTTTTCTCAGTTTATTGTTTTATTAGAAGTACATTTTTTGATGATTTTAAATGTCAAAGTCTTTGAAAGCCCTGCAATGGGGAATCTCATGTAAATTGACTTAAATCTGTTTTCTTTAAGTTTATTTTACCGTTGGATCCTTAATTTTGTGTACTAACAGAGATAGCACTCAATGGAATTAACATTGTGTAAGAAATAGCTTATGATACAATTTTTTGCATGCAGGAATTTTATAGGTACAAAATTAGAAAATTTTAGAATATCCATTAAATAAAGGTCAAGAGAATTAGAATAAAATGGAAGAAAGTAATTTCTGGAAATAAGCAGAGTAGATCATTTCCAGCAAAATATGTAGTCAGAAGGATGAATTACTGTAGAATGTAAGATAGGATGTAAATGGAATGAGGTCACTGGATTGGGATCATAGAGAGCTCTCATGTTATATTTGTTGACAATAAAATAATCATGAAAGTCTTTCTCTCATTAAGATGCCTACTAGAAAAGATAAACATAGAGAGATTTCAAATCCACATAAATCATTGTTTATATTCAAAAATATGTATCAAAAATATATTTGAAAAACTTCTCTGAAGATTTCTTGATAACAGTGATAAATACTTAGCAGTATGAATAAAATTATACTTCTGAAAAGAATGTGTTTCCATCATCCACTGCTAACTTTTTTTTCTTTAATTCTTTGGCTAGTTCCTCAGTGTAATTTATACATTGCTACAGATGTAGAATGCAACTTAAGTGTTTAAATGTTTGAATAAATCATAGACTTATGCTACATTCTTTTTTATTGAAGTATAGGCAATTTACAATGTTGTGTTAGTTTCTGACATAAAGCATAGTGATTCAATTACATATATATGTATGTATGCATGCACATATATTCTTTTTGATGTTCTTTTTCATTATAGACTATTTCAAGGTATTGAATATAGTTCCCTGTGTTATATAGTAGGATCTATTTGTTTATCTACTTCATATGCAGTGGTTAGTATCTACAAATTCTGAACTCCCAATTTATCCCTCCCCACCTTCTTCCTGCCCCTCGCCCACCCTGGTAACCATAAGCTTGAGTGTCTGTTTCTGTTCTGTAAATAAGTTCATTTGTGTCATTTTTTTAATATTCCACATATAAATGATATCATAAGGTTTTTTTCTCTTTATCGCTTACTTCACTTAGTATGACAATCTCCAGGTCCATCCATGTTGCTGCAAATAGCATTGTTTCACTCTTTTTTTATGGCTGAGTAGCTTTAAGTGAAAATTCAACTGAATAGTGGAATGATAATAAAAATTTTTCTGAAACTGTTTTGCACTTTGGAAGATTGTTGTCATTTCGATACTTAAGATAGAGATTGGATTAATCACATAAACATAAACAACTCAAAATATATTTATATATTTAAGTGGACATTTTAAAACATAGTTGTTTAGTTATATGTGTTGAATGATAGTCAGATATTATAGCAGCACAGAAAAACCTTATTGGTTTCTTTGAAATATAAAAATAGGACTTCAGGACAAGAAGTGATAGGAAACACAAAGTCTTGCATATAAGAGTATCATAGGGCAGATGGTTACAAGGCAACAGTTAGGTTTTTAAAATTTCAAAATCTTTTTTATCATGATTGCTAATACACATACACATAAATATTTAAAAGGAAGAACATTTAAAACTTTTTATATGATCTTAAATTAGTAGAAATAATACCAGTGTTGATCTATTTTGTCATTTGATTGATGCTCTAAGAACAACATTCTTTTTAATGTAGAATACTTTAGGTGTTATACTACACCATAATACATAAATATCAAAGCTAATAGGTACCTGGTGGTTAGTATGCATGTATATATGTTTATGAGAGTTGTGTGTGAGAGAGAGAGAGAGAGAAATGCAAATAGATACAAATTCTATTGAAAAGGAAGACTTGATAAACATATGTAAACCTATATTTTTTGTTTAAAATATAATAAAGGAATTACATTTCTCATAATCATATTTACAAAATGAAGTTTTAACTTATTTTCAGTAAACTCTAAAGCAAAAACCAAGCGTGAAAAGTTGAATATAATTTTTCAGTCTTACCCAAGAATCTAATGGAAAATAGAAGATGAATATACTGACATTACTTTCATGCCCTTCTGGTATGTCAAGACCATACATCATGTCAATTTCTAAGACATTTTCTATATGCTCTAGGAAAGCAGGACACTCTAGAATACATGGCTTCCAGACACATTTTTCCACTTTTTGATTTAATTTTAATATTTATCTCATATTTAATTTAAATAACAAATAATGTTAAAAAGTCAACTGCTTGAAAGATGTCCAAGAGAAATAGTACTTCTCAGTTCCAACCCTTTCCATTTCTGATTCTTGCTTTTCAGAGGCAGATTTTTACCATTAATTTAGCTTTATACACCTTTATACACCTGGTATATATTTCCATATTTGTAAATAATATACTTAAACTGATATTTCTTATTTTTTAGTCATTTATATTATGCACTGATGTATATATTCAGCCATGTTAAGTACATAATTGTTTGGTCTCACTATTCAGCTTGAAGTAACTTATTATCATGATCATGTTCTAATTTCACTTTCACTTTCTTCTTAACTTCTACTTAATCATTCACAAATTATTCATTGTTTCTCTGTGAATTTATTATTACTAAATTATAACAACTATGTGATGAGAGTAAAATTTACCCAGCATTCTTAATGATAACAAAACTAAACAAATCTAATGCCTCCAAACAGGTAATTAGTAAAATAAATTATGGCATCATATTATGTTAGAATATAATATAGTTGTTTAGATTTATTTTCAGAAAAATGCATGTAATATATAATAACAGGAGGACTTTAAGTAAAAGTTTATAGTATTAAAAATATTCTCCATTCCTCTATCAACAGAGAAAAGCATCATATTTCATCTGATTTCACCAAATATTACCCAAAATGTTTAATACACACTTAGACCACACAGCTTGGGAAAGAAGAGAAATTCAAAGGAAGTAATTGAGAATAGAAAAAAAGAACACATTTTTAGTTTTACCCCACCCTTACTTGGTGTTGACAGATATCAGTCACCCCACAGTTAGTTCTGGTGGTTTCAAGATAGAATCTTATTATGTTAAAAAATGAATCCTCTCAATAGAATATACATTCTTTTCAAGTGCTCATGAAACATTTTCCAGGATTGATCATGTACATGGGCACAAAAGAAACCTCAGCAATTTCAAGAAGATAGAAATTATCTCAAGCATCTTTACTGAACACAATGCCATGAAACTAGAAATCAACAACAGAGAAACAAAGAACAAAAGGAAAGCATGGAGATTAAACAATATGTTATTAAAAAACCAATAGGTCAATGAGGAAATCAAAGCTGAAATTAAAAAAAATACCTTGAGACAAATGAAAATGAAAGCACAACCACACAAAGTTTATGGGACACAGCAAAGGCAGTGCTAAGAGGGAAGTTTATAGTGATACAAGCCTTCCTCAAAAATGAAGAACAATCTCAAATAAACAATTCAACCCACCAACTAAAAGAACTAGAAAAAGAAGAGCAAAAAACCCCAAAAGGAAGGAAGGAAATTATAAAGATTAGGGAGGAAATAAATAAAATA
Source organism: Camelus ferus (assembly GCF_009834535.1). Classification (NCBI taxonomy): domain Eukaryota; kingdom Metazoa; phylum Chordata; class Mammalia; order Artiodactyla; family Camelidae; genus Camelus; species Camelus ferus. The sequence continues at coordinate 63,953,696 of NC_045709.1, forward strand.
CAGATTAAAAAGACCATAGAAAAAATCAATCAAACCAAAAGCAGGTTTTTTGAAAAAGTAAATAAAATCGATAAACCGCAGGCCAAACTCACAAAGAAGAAAAAATAGGGAGCACAAATTGGCAAAATAAGAAAGGATAATGGAGAAATTACAACAAATAAAATAGAAATATAGAATATCATATGAGAATATTATGGAAAACTATATGGAACCAAGCTGGATAACCTAGAGGAGATGGACAAGTTTCTGGAAACATACTGTCCACCAAAACTGAATCAAGAAGAAACTGACCACTTGAACAAACTGATCTCTAGAAATGAAATCAAAATAGCAATAAAAAACCTCCCTATAAATAAAAGTCCTGGACCAGATGGCTGAACTGGGGAATTCTAGAAAACATACAAAGAAAAAATCATATCAGTCTTTCTCAAACTCTTCCAGAAGACTGAAAAGGAAGGAATACTCCCAAACTCATTCTGTGAAGCCACCATCACCCTGATACCAAAACCAGGCAGAGACACTACCAAAAAAGAGAATTATAGGCCAATATCACTGATGAACACAGATGCCAAAATCCTCACCAAAATATTAGCAAATAGAATCCAACAACACTTAAAAAAGATTATACATCATGACCAAGTGGGGTTCCTACCAGGGACACAAGGGTGGTTCAACATATGCAAATCAATCAATGTAATACATAACATCAGCAAGAGAAAGGACAAAAACCACATGATCACCTCAATCTAAGCAGAAAAAGCATTTGATAAAATTCAACACCCATTTATGATAAAAACTCTCACCAAAGTGGGTATAGAGGGGACATATCTCAACATCATAAAAGCTCTATATGACAAACCTACAGCCAGAATAGTACTCAATGGTGAAAAACTCAAAAGCTTCCCACTAAAATCTGGGACAAGACAAGGATGCCCACTATCACCACTCCTAGTCAACATAGTCTTGGAAGTCCTAGCCACAGTAATCAGGCAAGAGAAAGAAGTAAAAGGGATCCAAATTGGAAAGGAATTGGTGAAACTGTCACTATATGCTGACGACATGTTACTATTTATAGAAAACCCTAAAAAGGTCCACCCAAAAACTACTAGAGCTGAACGAAGAATTCAGCACGGTAGCAGGTTACAAGATTAACGTTCAAAAATCAGTGGTATTTCTTTAGACTAACAATGAATCAACAGAAAAAGAAAGTAAAGAAACAATCCCCTTTAGAATAGCACCCAAAGTAATAAAATACCTAGGAATAAACCTAACCAAGGAGGTGAAAGAATTATACACAGAAAACTATAAGCCATTGATGAGGAAATTAAAGGAGACTTAAAAAAATGGAAAGATATCCCATGCTCTTGGATTGGAGGAATCAATATTGTTAAAACGGTCACATTGCCCAAGGCAATCTACAGATTTAATGCACTCCCTATCAAATTACCCAGGACATATTTCACAGAACTAGAACAAGTCATAATAAAATTTATATGGAGCCATCAAAGACGTAGAATTGCCAAAGCATTACTGAAGAGAAAGAAAGAGGCTGGAGGAATAACTCTCACAGACTTCAGACAATACTATAGAGCTACAGTCATCAAGACAGCATGGTATTGGTACAAAAACTGACATATAGACCAATGGAAAAGAATAGAGAGCCCAGAAATGAACCCACAAACTTTGGTCAACTAATCTTTGACAAAGGATGCAAGAATATACAATGGAATAAAGACAGTCTCTCAGCAAATGGTGTTGGGAAAACTGGACAGCAGCATGTAAAACAATGAAACTAGAACACTCCCTTACACCATACACAAAAATAAACTCAAAATGGATCAAAGACTTAAACATAAGACAAGATACAATAAACCTCCTATAGGAAAATATAGGCAAAACATTATCTGACATATATCTCAAAAACTCTCCTAGAAGAAATAAAAGCAAGAATAAACAAATGGGACCTAATGAAACTTACAGGCTTCTGCACAGCAAAGGAAACCATAAGTAAAACAAAAAGCCAACCTATGGAATGGGAGAAAGTTTTTGCAAATGAAACCAACAAAGGCTTGATCTCCAGAATATATAAGCAGCTCATATGACTTAATAAGAAACAAGCAAATAACCCAATCCAAAGATGGGCAAAAGACCTAAACAAGCAATTTTTCAAGGAAGAAATACAAATGATCAATAGGCACATGAAAAAAACGCTCAATATCACTAATTATCAGAGAAATGCAAATCAAAACTACAATGAGGTATCACCTCACACCAGTCAGAATGGCCATCATTCAAATATCCACAAATGACAATAGCTGGAGAGGCTGTGGAGAAAGGGGAACCCTCCTACATTGCAGGTGGGAATGCACTTTGGTGCAGCCACTATGGAAAACAGTATGGAGATTCCTCAAAAGACTAGGAATAGACTTACCATATGACCCAGGTATCCCACTCCTGGGCTTATATCCAGAAGGAACCCTACTTCAGGATAACACCTGCACCCCAATGTTCATAGCAGCAGTATTTACAATAGTCAAGACATGGAAAAAGCCTAAATGTCCATCAACAGGTGACTGGATAAAGAAGAGGTGGTACATTTATATAATGGAATACTATTCAGTCATAAAAACTGACAGCATAAAGCCATTTTCAGCAACATAGATGCTCCTGGAGAATGTCATTCTAAGTGAAGTAAGCCAGAAAGAGAAAGAAAAATACCATATGAGATCGCTCATATGTGGAATCTAAAAAACAAAAACAAAAACAAAAAAAACCCAAAGCATAAATACAAAACAGAAATAGACTCATAGACATAGAATACAAACTTGTGGCTGCCAAGGGGGTGGAGGGTGAGAAGGGATAAACGGGATTTCAAAATTGTAGAATAGATAAACAAGATTATACTGTATAGCACAGGGAAATACACACAAGATCTTATGGTAGCTCACAGAGAAAAAAATGTGACAATGAATATATATATATGTTCACGTATAACTGAAAAATTGTGCTCTACACTGGAATTTGACACAACATTGTAAAATGATTATTAATCAATAAAAAATGTTAAAAAATAAATAAAAAATAAAAGTGTTTATTAATTCATAAAAAAAAAATGAATCCTCTCAAATGCAATGGGACGAGTCATTTGCTTTTGGTTTTGCTATGGTCCTTCCAGTGACATTGGCAGCAATCTTCTGCCTGCAAGTCCTCCAAAGCCACCATGACCTCCATGCCAGGGCCTACCAATGCCAGGCCAATGTGCAAACTTCAGATGCTTCTAAAGTCACCACCATGCCTCCTATTCTTTGTTCTGTGTCCTTTTCAACAAATTCCTTGGACATAACAAGAGTTTATTTCATTTCCTAGGTACGCAATCCACAATGATTGCCATGGTGGTACTGTTAACATATTCATTTTCATTATGACAAATTCACTCGTCACTTTAGGCTTAAGCAGAAAAACTACCTCTCTCCTTCTTCTGTGTTTGTTCAGGTCAATAAGTAGCAAATAAAATTTCTTTTGTTTGTCTTTTTTCTCATTTGCATTATTCTATTGTTTAATTTAGCTGTTCCTAAGAGCAGACTTGTTTTATGCTGCTTGGCACTTGGTAAGCTTTCACCACAAATATTGCATTTTCTTAATATTAGAAATCTTTTAATGTATATATATATATATATGATTATCCACAATTTTTAAATTCTTATTTTTAGAAATATATTTTAAACTGCTTGGGGCCACTCATTGTCTCAAAACTTAATTTTAATATTCTTCATATGTTTATTTATGCACTACTTTCTTCATTAAATATTCAAAATCAACTTCTAACTAACCAATTATTTTATTTATTCTGTTCAGTATAGAAAATACATCATATATTGTCATTAAGTTTTATAAATTAATTATTATAAAACATAGACACATACAATCTGTAATGAATTAATTTTCGTGTCCAAATGTTCTTGCTACACATATGCATTTTTCATAAATTCTTATTTTTACATATAGCATTTTTAATATATTGAGTGTTTTAATATATATATACATATATATTTCATATTGTATCATTTTGTGGTTATGCTAGTTTTCCTGGAAGTATATTTATTTCCTCATAACTTAAAAAATCTTTCTTTGTAATAGTTTTCTTGATGCTCTTTGACTTATTGGATTTTAGATTCACCTTGGTAAGATGTCTTTGTGTTTTTATCTTGCTATTCATCCTCATTTTTCCTAGTGGTCTTGTGGAAACTCTGCCTAGATTCCTAAAATGATCATTCAGAAACTGTTTTTAAAGTGGTCATTCTGGGCCCCCACCCCAAAGTTTGGATACACTGAGCCTTAAACCAGATCCTGAAAGGCAGCTTTGTCTAACCTTACACAACTGCCAATATGGAACATTACAGCAATTGTGCCTCCTTAGAGTTATCAGTAAAGGCTTCATTCAGTCTCATTTCACAGGTGATAAAGCTCCATCCCAGTCCCTAATTTGATGAAGTGAGTGTATCTCAGGCCCCTCTCATGCATGTAAATTTTTTGGCCTTCATTATTCTGCACAAGTTCTGAGCAAATTCTGCCTGGCTTTTTCTCTCCTATAGGCTCCCAATTCTAGTTTCTGTCTATTGTTGTAGGTTTCTGCCTATGATAATTGTACAATTTTCTATCCCTACATTTTAAAACAAGTTGTTAAAATTTTAAGCATGGCTTTACAATGCACTTTAACCTAAAGTTTCAAGTGTTTTTCTCTATATCAATAGACTCAAATTTTATACTTTCCTATTTACCTTTAAGTAGTAACCCTCTCCTAAAGTATTACACATAGATGTATATGCAGAAGAAGGAATTTTTTTAAACATAATATTTCCTATGTCATATATTTTGTTTTAAAACAATCTGGTTTTATACCCAAAAGAAATAAATGCTAATGTCCACCAAAGACTAATACAAGAATGTCTGTGTTAGTTTTACTCATAAAAGCTAAAACCCAGTAAAGGGGCTCTGTACCAATTTCACAGTAGGGGAGGGTGGTTTCCCCCAGATCACTGAGCAATTCTCCAGACACCAGCTGGGTTTCCTACAACTCAACTCAATTCTGACACTACCTATCCAGAGAGAATGTGAGATTCCACAGGTTAAGTGTTCAACCTTACATGACTGCCCCATGCCCCTCACACACATTTTGAATACCAGTCATAAGCCCAGATTGTGTTTCTGATCATCTGGCTATAAATCAAAGGTTCCCATTACCCTTCCTTGGGTTAATTAACTTGCTAAAGCAGTTCATAGAATGCAGAAAACCCTATTTTATTATAAAAGAAAATAACTGAGGAACAACTAGAAAAGAAATGCATAGGTCAAGGTATGAGGAAAGGATAAGAAGCTTCCATGCCATCTCTAGGCGCTTCCATCTCCAGGAATCTACACATGTTCTTCAACCTGGAAGCACTCAGAACCTTGTCTTTTTTTTTTTTTAAAGAGGGTTCATTACATAACAGTTATTGACTAAATTACTGGCCATTAGGATTGATTCAACCTCCTTAGTCTTCTATGAGGCAAGGGTGGGGGGAGGTGGGAATGAAAGTTCTAACCCACCAATCACACATTGGTTTCCATGGCAATCAGCTCCCATCCTTAGGTGGGATCCAAAAGTCAAAGAATTAACTTGAGAAAAGACACCTTTAAGAATCTTATTATTTAGGAAATTCCAAGGGTTTTAGAAGCTCTATGCCAAAAAAAGAGCAAAGTCCAAATACATACTTTTTATTCTAAATTACAGTGTCACACCTGGACACAACACCCTGCAAAATAACCATCCATTTTCAATTGAGTAGCATTGTATGGCAGTTTTTTTTTTTAAATTGTATCATGCTTATATTATAGGTCTAACTTTCTATTTCATGAAAATAAAAATTGAAGAACATTCTTCTTTTATGAAAGAAACCAATATATTGATGAAATCGTCAATCCCTTCTTTTGAAGAGCTGTTAAAATTTTAAGAAAATGAGAGAAATAAATCTCTGAATTCTATGGCGTTCAGGATTCAATAAAAATATATTATTATGAATTATACAGAGGATAATTGAAAGAACAATTATGTTAATCATTTGCTTACTCATAATTTTTCTGCATCGGTGGTCACAATTGTATGAGGAATAACCTATTGTCATTGATGGATGCCTGTAAACTTGTTATTAGCTTATTTATATTTATTAGAAAAGAACATTATTCACAGATTTGATAATAATAGTGGAAAAAATTGAAATCCTGCTTCATATGAGCAGTCCTTTTTTGCACAGAGTAATACCTCATGTATTTGAAGAAGTTTGTACACATTATACAAGACAATATACTTGTGTTATTTCTTTCCATTTCCTTCCTCTGTGCAAACTTGAAAACTAAGAGAACAGCTTTACTACCTCAATATGTTGTTCCTACATGAATTATTATAACAAATATATTAAATATGGAGTTGTATTATTGATTTTATCTTCTTGACTTTCAGAAATTCCTTCTGTTCCTGTTTCTATACAATATCACATATAAGGTACAAAATTACTTTTTTGTCATTAACTTTTTATAGAAGTTTGGTGTATTACTGCTTGTATTAATCTAGAGTTTGTATAATTAAATATGAAAAATAGGAACTTTTTATCAAGTTTTTCAGATAATGATTTTAAATGATTAACATTTAGATATTACTAGAATCACCTATATACTTTGTATGCTATTGCTATTTCTGAAAGATGAATGGATAGAAGTTTTGCTTGACTTTTTAAGTGAAGAAAATAAGGTAATGATGTTTAAAAAAATCAATATCTTAAAGGCACCAGGTATTCAGAAGAATTCTGAAGAAAAACCACCTTTATGTTTCCATATTTCTTGAAGTATACTACCAAACATTCCATTCTGTTCTCCCCACAGTAGCATAACTTCTTATTCAATGTGTTCAATCTTTTCAGAAACAAAAGGGTATAATTACTATAAATGAGATATATACACATTTCTCAAAAGAATTTCAGTGACAACTCATTGATTCAAATTCAGGTCCTCCCACTTGATTAGATTTTCAGTAATGGTGAAATTTCACCACATTCAATGATACAGGAAAACAACTGTGTACTCTACCTCCCACAGTAAATTACTTTAGAAAAAGGGCAGAGAAATAATTATTTCAGAAAATCTTAATGATATTTATTTTTTGCTAATTTAGATTTGGTAGCAGTTGGTTTGCCCCATGTCTTGTAACTTATGTCTGTTTAAGTTACTCTTTTATTTACAGAGATAATTTATAGTGTAAATGAGTTAGCAGTGGAAATAATTGTCCCTTACAATGAAATGAAATTAAAATAACCTTTTTAAAACACTCTCAAGTTTCAATGACATTCAAAAACATGTAATTGGAAAGATAATAAAGATACATTATTAACACTCATTAAACTTAGAATCACTTAGTGATTAAACTTAGGACCTCTACACAGGCATATATTTTTTTTAAAAAAGTTGTCAGCTTTTAGATAAGGTAATTAATTAAGTTTAGGTTCAGCTACATACGATAAAAAACCTCAAATAATTGGCTTAAACAAGAGAAAGACTTTTTTAAGTTCTCCCACTATTATATTTAAGGAGGTTGGGTAGTCTACACCTTTTAAGACAGGTCTACATCCATTAGAGGCACAGACTACTTTCAACTCTCCACCCTGTCACTTAAGGATTGGCCCTTTCTCTTGTGATCCAAGATGACAGCTACTCCTTCAACATCACATCCAGTTCTAAGCAGAGAAGTGAGAGGAAGAAGAGCATGTCTTCTTTCTTTTACAGAGAACTGTCTGAATTACTACATTGTCATCCAGCTTTTAGGTACGCTGAAAATGATAAAGGATGCTGGGGTAGGCAATTTTTACATTTTATGGTACTAAAATAGTATAACTACATTTTAAAAAGCTTAGTAGTCATGTAAACTACTATTTTGTTTCTGTGAATGAAAAGTATTGCCTGCCATACCATAAACAAAGGATGCTGTGGCCATCAAGTCAAATCAGTCACTACTGCCGCCCTAACAGTGGGCAGAGGATGAAAACAAGCAGGCAGCCTGGCCTCTGCTGCCACCCACAATGGTGCACCTGAACGGAACTCACGATGTGAAAGAACAGGATAAGGCCCCTAGATAGCTAGGTGCATATCAAAGAAATGATTTCAATGAGCCCAGACTTTTGCACATTTCCATACAGAAAAAAGTGCTTAATACCTTAACTTGAGATAACTGTTTTTCTTCAATTAGCAATATTCTTTTGATGCCCAGACTACCTGGTTTTTGAGGCAAAAACACCTATATATCCTGGTTCCTCTCTTGCCTCTTCAGAGGATTCTCTTAGAATGATCTGAGAGGCTGCCTCACAGACTCACGTCTTCAGAAAGTCTGCCAAATAAAACATAACTCTCAACTTTTAGGCTGAGTATATTTTTTCAGTTGACATATCCAAAATAGAATTTTTTTACAATTGCAGAATACCCCAATATTGAAAGTTCCTTTTTCTTTTAAATAAAGCAAAGTTTTACAAATCTCTGTAATCAACTTTTTTTTTTCAAATTTCTTTGCAAAGGATTCAGAGAGAAAAAAATTTCTATATTTATTTCCATCTGTTATTCTGTATTTTATTACGTATCTCTGTGGGAGAGAGGTAGGAGGGCAGTGGGAAGGATGCTATTCTGTGTCAGACTTGGGAGTGTGCCCTGGGAGCAGCTCTCTTGCCCTAATTTTGCACCTCCGCAGTTCCTGGCATCTTTCTCCTACTACTCAGCTCTAAGAATCCGTTATCTACTAGAGATTAGCCCCATGGCGCTTCGCATAAAGAGTGACTCAGTTCTCTGTCTCTAACTCTGGCACCTCAAGTCTTTGCCAGATATTAGTGGAGAGGCTATTTTGCCCAGAATTCATTGAAAACAATATGGAAGAGAGGAAACTGACCCAATGAGAAGTGGAGAGATGATGAAAGCTGTTATCCGTTTTCTTTAAAATTACTGAGGAACAAAACACTCATAAATGTGTTATTGTTTCTCCAAAGTCTACCCAATGTCCTCACACAGGAAGAAATATATATTTTTCTTATTGAAAATAATTTTACCCAATTCCAAACCGACTATGGTAGCTTTCCTGTGTTTAGGAGCATTTGACCACTTCTTCAGACTGCTCTCAGTCTTCAGAAAGGCCACATAGTCTGGGCTATAGTAAGAAGCTAGCATCAACATAAATAAATTCCTTTTGATCCCATAACATCTTCTCTGATTCAAAGAAAAAAGATGTATGCTTTGATTGCTCCAAAATAGTATTTATTTATTATGAATTATGATACATTTAAAAAATGTACTCATAGTTTAGAGGAAAATATTATGGCAATTTGTTTTTGGTAAAATAGTGTTATTTACATACCAGGTGACAGTTGATCAAGTATTTTTAATAAAATGGTTCAAAGTTGAGACAAATCATGAAGTTCTCAAAATAGACACTGAATTTTTATAAGTAAAGTTTGTGGTATAATCCCCAGTGCTTCTCTATTATGCTATTCTATAACTGAAATTAGGGTTTTTTTTTTAACTTGATATTTGAAATTCTTTGGGAACAATTGGTCTGCTGAGTCAGAGGCTCATGCTTTATTTAGTTGATTTCTTCAGCCACATTACTAAAGCATCCTAAATGTGGCTTTTCAAAATCTGCATTTAGAAATGCCATTTGCATCCCTTCAGGGTAATTATAAATACTTAATGAGAAAAAAAGTCCTTTGTAAAGCACTTTACACAAATTAACTTATTGTGTTATACAAATTCTTTGTAATATATTTAATGTTGTATTAAGAAAGAAAGTAAACTTTCTATAATTAATCTTCAAATGTGTGTTTTGACCAAAAATTTGTGTTTTTGGTGTTAGGAAGATAGCTAATTAAATATAGTAAAAAGTAGTTGAAACATCAAGTGCTATTTAAACTTCAAATTATATCTTTTTTTGGTCTTTTTATTTTGATCCAATGAGGATCAAAATGTCTCTATCATAAGATACCATAAATGGATTTTATTGATAACTTTGTTATGTAATACATTATTAATTTGATCATAAATATATGAATAATAAAAAAGCAAGCTTCAAGGATAGATATATCTACATATAATCCCATAGTTGATAAACTTAAATTCTATTCACTTAATATATAAATATACCTCATTAATGTAAGGCTTCAAAAATAAACAAAATATATAAGCCTGGAAAATAAATATTATAGCATATTTCAGGTATGGGTCTGGCATTTGTAGCCTTGAAATAATATTCATTTTCCCCTTTCAGCAATGCTACTTGAATATTTCTCTATAAAACTACCTTCTGCTCTGCAGAATTTTGCTAACTCAACTCACATAGTTCGTATGTAATTTTAGAGCTAGCTTGTAGCCAGCTACTGTAAATGGACTGTAGATGGACATATGCCCATATTCATTGTAGATTTGTACTTTTACATTCAATAAATTAGAGAACAGAAAAAAAAAACAGTATTAGAGAAACCCAAGTAACAAAGTCCAGCTGTGATGTCTAAGGAGCGCTTGGACAAGAGTAAATGGCAATACATATGTAAGGGAAGGTACAAGTTGGGTCACACAACCTTATAGATTGAACAGGCAACCTAAAGTTGTATTCAATTGTCATATAAAAATATAATAAAATTTGTTTTTTCCTTTAGCCTTCTACTCATGTTAACTTACTTCAAAGCTTATATAAAATATATAAAATATAAAGAGATAATTGTATAATCTATATGTTGTATGGATACCTGCATTGTCAGTTTTGTTCATATACATCTGTCACAATGGTGTAATTGAATCAAACAGCAACAGCAATTTCCTGTCTCAAGTGAAGCTTTGACTCAATGACTCGAGGTTTCTTTTAGGGAACTGAACAAAGATGACTTTGATTTTACTGTGACAATTAAATATTTGTAGAATGATAAAAGTTCCTCTTTTTAATTATAAGATGTATACTTATTAGCATAAAGCAAAAAGCTTCACTGTGAAGCTTTTTAAATGGTCTACACTGACCTCATCCTAAGCTAAAAAAAGCAGACATTGGTCAACCTGGCCTCAGAATAGAAAACAAACATCATTTCTCTGGATTACACATTTCAACTGAGTTGATTTTATTAAACCTTTCATTAGCTTCATCAAGACGTTGTAATCAACCCCATAGTCACAGAGATCAAAGGAGAATGTCAGCTTTAAGTGGAACATATTTTCTGCCAGCAATTTTTAACAAGTACTCCATAGTGCAAATGCTTAATAGCCATATACATTTTCTGTAAAAGGTCATATTTGTGTCTAATTATGGCTTAATTTATTTCTCTTTTAATACATTATGATCAAAAGATCAATGCTGCTTCTTAAATAACCCAGAACATTTTAAAATTATTTTTATAACATAAGTTTTGTGATGAATCCAGCTTGTTCGGAGATCAAGAAAAATTTAAACATAAAATTTAAAACATCACACCTATAGCATTACAGATGAATGATTTTTAAAATCTTTATATGATCAAATTAGAAACTATGCTATTTACTCCTCTCCAAAGTTTCTTATTTTCACCATAATTTTGTTTTTATTAACTTTTACTCATTCACCTATTTAAGTCAATTGAACACAATTATATAGTCCTTAATATACTAGCTGCTGAAAGAGACAAAAATTATGAACCAGACCTGTTCAACCTAATTTTCTTTTAGTTCTGAGTTAAGAATGTGTTATTATGAGACATAAGCAGCATATAGGAGAGATTAATCTTTTCTGGTGATATTAGGGAAGATTTCTTAGAGGAGTAGAGAAAGAATCACTTCTTTTTGACATTAAAAAACATTCAGGTCATGTTCATACATTCAGTGAGAAATGTTTGGCCATATCTTCAAAAATGGTAAATATTATTTATTTTCTGAATAATAATTCTACATTTAGAATGTAATCTCTAGAAACGTTTTATTCATAAGTGAAATATTGCCTCATTGAGTATATTATTAAAAAATAAAAATAAAGATTTAGTTATATAAGGAATTCCACAGCCAAATAAAAGCACCTTATTCATCTATCAAAAGAAATTATCTACACAGATATAAAATGGTATCCAACATATATTGATAAGAAAAAAAGCAAATTGCCAAAGATTATGGTTATACTCACATAAGTAAGCATAAGATCACAATAAGAAGAATTTATATCAACTCAATAATTGCATTTTTGGTGTTGTAATTTGGGAAAATATCACTTCATACAACATGTATTTTAGGAATCTTTGAATTTTTGCAGGTATGTGTATTACTTCTGGTATCAGAAAATCATGAAAGACTTCAAGAACTTTTCTATCACCTTACAGTGAAACTTAAAGAATATCCTTACTCTTCTTTTGTTCTTCATCTCTTGTTCTTTCCACAAACCAGACATTCCTTTGTTATTTCATCTCACCTAAAGTTTCAAGAGAGAGAGAGAGAGAAAGAAAAAAAGAAGAAGAAAGAGGAGAAGAGAAAATAAAAGAGAAAAAAAATCTTATTTTTTCAATGTAGATGAAAATGAATCCTTTTTCCCTGGCTTTATTTGAGTGTACTCTTCTCCCCTGAAATATTACACTTTATCATTTTTTTTCAGTTCTCTTGTCTTCTTACTGACTCTTTTTTTGCTTGTTGTCTGCTTTTTGATGATAGCAAAAACGTTTGTTGCTTACCCAAGATTCACCCCCTTTCTTTATACCTGCTAACTGACTTTCACCATTGTTCAAAAATCCACCCCTCCAATTCACGCCTCAAGAACTATTTATGCCATTCCCAACACAGAAGTAGATGCTGAATGGACTGAGACTCAGAGTGGATCCTTTTCCTGGTTAACAATACGTTTAAGGGTGGCCAAGTGTTGTTGTCCAATTCAATGAGATTTTGCGACATAGCTGAGGTCATAGATATGAATGTTTTTCTATCTCTAATTTTGTCTCATTTTAATATGATACCTGTAACTGGTGTAGCATTTTGTAACCATACAGAGTCCCTCTGAGGGTAATCAAAAATGAGGATGATGAAGAACAAAGATAGAATCTCATCCACGCTCTTGATGAGAGTATTAAATAATTACAACAAACGATTTAGAAAACTGCTTTCAATTTCTTGTTATTTGAGACAATTCATTTTCTTGCTATTTGGCTTGGGGCTCAACTCTGTGCCATCCTTACTCTAGGACTAATTTAAGGAGCCCGTATGACATGAAATACTTCAGATCACATGGGAAATAAAGAAGAATAAGATCAATTTCACTCAGATTCTTAAGATGTATGCCTAGAGTTGGCATGTGTTACTTTTGCTTCCATTTCACTGACTAAATCAAGTAACAGGGTCATATCTATCTTTAAGGTAGCAAGGAGTTGCATATTTAACATGTGTATAGAAGATGATAAAACAGTATTTATTAACAGCCCTCATGATTACCATACAACCTTGTGAGGGAGATATTTTTATCCTTATTGATTGATTGATTGATAACAATTGCTATGTGTATTTTACTGTCCACCTGCTTTCAGTGAAATCAATGTTATACTCTCTAATCAGTCTGACCTAAGTCTGAAATTTAGGAATCATCTTAAATTTATCTTTCCACCCATGTATGTATCTTTTTAACCAGCAAATAAAGTTGATTCTACCTCATTAATATATTTTTCTCTCCAGAGGTATTATCATATAGTGATTAAAAACATGGATTCTAGAGCCAAACTTCCTAGGTTTAAATTCTGTCTTAGCCACTTACTTACTGTGTACTAACTGTGGTTTTCAGTGAATCACTTAATCTCTCTGAGTTCCACTTTCTTCATCTGTAAAATGAGGATGGATGGCCGTAATTATATACATCATATGGAGGGTCGTTGTACAAATGTAAGAGGTTGATAAGTGTAACCCTCACAACAGTGTATAGCACTGAAAAGTACTCAATAAATTCCAGCTATGGTGATTTATTCACTTTGTACTGTTTATCCTCCTCACTTCACTCCAATTGCTCTAGTTTGAGTTCAAGGTCTCACCATTTCTCATCTGAATTACAGAACTACACTTTCTCCATCTCCTTTCCCAATTTCATTCAACCCATTCTCATGTTCTGAAAGGTCTTATCAAATTCTTTCTTCAGTCAGGAACCTCTCTCAGTATAATCTGTTCATATAACCTCCAGCATGGAATTTTTCTGTGACTACTCTCATTGCCAATGGCATAAAATCCAAGCTCTGCTGCTTAGGAGGCAATGGCCTGTCAGTCCTCCATGGGTGAGTTCCCTATTTTCACTTTTCCAGAAGCACTAGACTCTCCCAAACCCCAAAGCATTTGTAGATGCCAATCCTGATGACTGGAAATCATTTCTTTCTTTTCCTTACAATGGTTACACATTTGTCTTTGAGGATCAGCCAAGTAACCACTACTTCCAGGCATTATCTCCTCAGGGCTCACTAGACACTTATGCTCTGTGTGTACTTGAATCTCCAGCATAACCTTTTTCCTGTATCACAAGTATTTCTTTATGTGTATTGACTTTTTTTTCCTTATTTTTCTTAGGATATAGGCTATGTGGAGCTATGTTGTGCCTTTTAGCTCGGCAGCCATGGGACCTATCATATTGGTGAGCACATGACAACAATTCAATAAATATGTTAAAAAAGGAAGTTAATGAGCTAGGCCTAATCCCTCATTTCTAGCTATTTGACATCTATTAGCCTAAAGTCTACCAGCACAACTCAAATGTTACCACATTATCCCAAGATAATCTCTCTTCCTTGGAAACCATTCTTTTGGAAAACATTTGTGTAATTAATTAAACAATGAATTTAAATGGGTTTATGGAAAATTCTTATTTATTACCTAAATTAATTCAAGAAATATTTATCAAATAGCTACCATATGCCAGACTCTGTTATAGGAAGTAAGGACACATTAATGAAAAAAATGACAAAAACTTCTTAAAGTAGCTTATGTTCTATTATGTAGTGGCAGACAATCTTTTACTACGATCTGTTAGTTCCAATTTTTATCTTGTCTTTCCAAGGATATGATAATCTTTGTAATATTCAGAACTTTTTTCATACTTTGTAGTCTCCAAAATGCTGACATTGTTCCTTGAATTTAAATGTTCTTTCTCAACGACTATTTCTTGTCATTCTCAATCTTTTTTCTCTTTCTTTTTCTTCTTTGCCTCTTCCTCACTTTTTCTCATTCTTCCTCAAAGTACACATGTATTTAATTATATATAATTAAACTGTGTAGTGTCTCTCAAATTTCACATATATTTCAACTATTCCATTCTGCCTTTCAGATATCTGAGAATTTTGTATTTTGATACTCAGAAATTGGAAATAAGCACTGATAATGAGCATATAAAATTTCACCATAGTAGTCGACTTTCCCTAATCATGTGCTGTTTTCTCCTGAAATTTGACCTGATGAAGTTCCCCTTGAGTATAATACTGATGAATCCTGCATCACAGATACTGCTTAGGTATGGTTGGCAAAGTAGGAAATATGCTTACCTGAGTTTTTCCTATTGAGTACAAAATTAAAATTAAGTACTTACTATCTTATCATGGATTAACACCTAAATCACAAAATTCATGTACAGAATCAAAAATTAATTTTCCTTTTCGTTGGATAGTGTGATAACCAAAAACACATTCTTCAATTTTAATTATTTATAGTATTATTTACAACTCTGTAATTTGAAGATGATTAAGATTACTTTACAGTTTTGTTTCTAACTGCATCATGCTGTCTTAAATGTGAGTGTTTGTGTGCGTGTGTTTGTGTTGTATGACACTAATTTTCCCTTAAGTAAATTATGAAAATCCGTAACTTTTATTCCAAACTCCATGATCTCCAGATTAAAATCTGACAGGAAAGATCACAATGAAGGGCTGTTTTAAATAACTCCTTAATAGTTACATAACTAACTTTGAACTGTTTTTCTTGTTTGGTAAATTACATTGATCCAAATGATCCCAGGAAAGGAACTAGAATTTTAAGTAATGTATAAAGTTACTTGGGGTTTACTGACATAATTTTACTAAATTTTATTTTTTAAGACAGACAGAGTGCATGTAAATTCTAAAGTTATATAGAGATGATGTTTCTGAAGGTTTTTGGATTCCCTGTATTTTAATGTTCTTATACTAAGGACAATGTAAATTGAATTATTGAAAGGAGTATTAGTATTTGGCAAATAAAATAGCATTACTTGCTATTTCACACTGGATCCTAAACAAAGCAAAGTTAAGAACAATTACAATAATATAAATTATGCCCAACTTCCCTGGGGAGTGCTGCACAAATTCACAGAGCATCAGAAACTCAAGTATCAAAATAAAATAGGTTAGTAGATCTGTTTTCTCAAAAGGATCATTTTTTTTTGTAAAGCTACTTGTAAATGATGAAATGTTACCAGCAATATTATTAATATTTAAACAATTATTTTATTTTCCCTACTACCTAGTCTAACTGAACAGCCAATGGCACATAGGATGAGAATAGCAAAATCATTTTGTGAAGATTGATTCAAGTAATATATTGTAGAACCTATACATAAAGTGGGATCATAGGCCCCTAATTTGTCCATGTCATTTAAATCATTTAAATAATTTATCATTCTTGGAATAAATATCCTAATGACAGAAGGTGGAAAACAAAGTACTTTGTGATCCATTTTTTGGCTGATCTTTCAGC
Source organism: Camelus ferus (assembly GCF_009834535.1). Lineage (NCBI taxonomy): Eukaryota > Metazoa > Chordata > Mammalia > Artiodactyla > Camelidae > Camelus > Camelus ferus. Next base: position 63,970,445 of record NC_045709.1, read on the forward strand.
CAAGCTCCCTTAGCTTAATATATTGGCAAATTTGTTGAGTTTCACTCAGTAAATCAGCAAATACCTATGAAGTGGCATCAGGCACCATAATAGGCTCAGGAAAACCAGAGATGAATAAAACAGCCTCCTCACTTGTAGACTTTACATTCTATGGAAGTGGAACGACAGTAAACAAATACATATGGTCTGTAGTGGTGGATTGTGAATGTAGAGGAGAAAAATGAAGATTAAGAAAAATCTTCATCTTAATGAAGATTAAGAGACAGGATTTTCATATTAAAAATATTATCTGTTATAGGATTAAGCTTATGCATCCAATTTTTATAACGAGGCCATTTTTTAGATTATGTGGAAACTTTCTGAGGTACTTAAAGGCAGTGGAATTGAGAGAAGGAAAACTATTTAATATCTATCAGGGCTTTATGAGCATGCTGGAAAACAATGGAGGATACAACTAAGGTTAAAAAGACCTATGCGGTTAGGGATGCCTTGCGGAAGAAGTGGGATCCTAGCTGGACTGTAAATAAAAATAGATATAAATAACAGTACCCCATAAACAAGCACAAGTCAACATGCTCATAATGTGCAAAGTACAAATTTGGGTGAAAGAGGGCATATCATGAAGTGATTAGGCAGGATAGAGAAGTTTTTATTGAAATATAGAAACTTTGGATTGTATCGTATTACATTATTCATTTATAATCTATTAATTTTTGTATTTATACTATTAAAATTGGACATTGTTATCTTCCTTTGAAGAGCTAAAGCTGGAGCAACAATTGGAGATTTCTAGACAAATCTTAATGTGTCCTGGGTCATGACTTAAGTTTTATTTAGTTAGAGAGACAGCTTGCTCTCTAAAACATATGTGAGAGAAGTAACTTTTCTCACTGCAATTATTCAGCATAAGTTATTGGGATTTTCTCCTTTAGTGTATGTGGCTTAATAGAAATCTATACCTAAGCCCAGGTATATACTATCTTGAAGAAACAGCTTGTGATACAGAATATTAGTAAAAATGCTTTTATAATAAAAAAGTCTTAAAAGACTTTCCCTAACTCAGTTCTCCTGGACATAGTCAATGCTCTACTTAATTTATTCAAAATTATTTCCTTTATTAATTGATATTCCTGTATAGACTGTTAGGCCTTTACATAAAGAGATGTCATATGAAAAATGATGTGACATTTTTTAATGAAAATTGAAACACTAAATATAGAGAACTAGTGAAGCTGATTATCCCACAGAGTTGAACTTGCATGCCCTTCAAAGAGAGAACTGACCTCATTATTTAGCAGCTTGTAAGCAGTCCTAGTGAACAAAAACTGCATTGTTTTCAGTCTTCATTTGCAAATGACAAATTTTCAGATTTTATTTCTTGGCACTGATGCATACTCAAGTTTAAGTCATTTTACTCAAATAATTATGGTTCTGGAAAACAGAACACAATTGGTAAAGTTAAAAAGGAAAACTTTGAAATTTTCCACATTTAAAGCCTTTATTAAATCCAAGTCTAGACTAAACAGAGGGGAAACTCATTTAAAGCTAATGAGTGATATACTACTGCCTTCTCCACTTGAAACATTTATTTTATTATATAATGAAATCAAAGGCACTAAAGCTTACTGAAATGATAGATTTTGAAACTTTCTTTCAAAATACATTATATATGTTGATTAGTATAGGTATGTGAGGTGTACTGTTTTAATAAACTATGATCAACAAAAAATCTTATATCACAAATACCTTTTTTATTTACATTACAAATGGAAGCACTTGATTATTTCCTTATAAATAGCAATTTATTGACTTACTTCTCAAAAAATATCAACAATGCCACATCATACAAGCAATGACAGTGAAAAAAAAATACCATCAAAGGAGAACTAATTATAATGGGGGAAATTTCAAATTGCCCTCATCTCTGTAATCAGCAGTGCTGAGAAATAACTGGCACACCTAGAAATGTAATCAGCTGTGATAGAAATAAAGAAATGTACTCATCAGTGACAGAAATGTGAAAACATTCCCACCAGCAGAAGTTCAGAACAATCATATAACGATTTAATGGATGTTGGTATAGTTTATATATAAGTTCATGAAGAGATTTTGAATTTACACATAGCTGTTAAACCCAAAATATCATGATTTTTATCCAAATTCCATGATTCTGAGTATAGGGATTGGATATGAGGTTTGCAAATCCTCATAAAGGTTGTATATTATCTTAGACAATCTCCTTTTCTTGATAAATCTTTCTCCACCTCTTTTTTTTTTTTTTAATATGGAGAGAGGACTCAGTCTTGCATCTCTGTATGACACCTGAGTATTGAACCATAGCATTCAACTTTCTTAGTCCTTGTAAGTGGCTCTTTTCTGAATTCCAGCCAATTTTTGAAGTGAGTAATAACTGGTAATTATCTAATTTAATCCATTCAGCTGCTCTCAACTTCTACAATAAACATCATTAGCTCTTCATTACAACCATGTGTTGAAATATTTGAACTAAAGAAGATAATCATACTACTTGTCCCAAGAAAATATTGGTTAATTCTGATTGTACAAACACAATACTTCTCCCGATTTACATTTTCTTCTACCTAAAGTAATCATGAGGGTATCGGGTGATAAACTGCCACGTATGTGAACATTTTTATGGAATTCAAGCATTCCATACAAATTCTAGGATGATCATATAACTTATAGATCCAATTATATCTTATTTTGATAATGCAAGTGCACTCTATTAATAATTACAAAACATATTAAACATATTCTATAAATAAAATCCCTACATTCCAAATTTCTACTTATGAAAATTTACAGGACTTATGAAAAGTAATTAAGAACTTAAAGAATGGAAATAGCTTAACTTGTGTTTTTTTTTTCAGCACAGAGACAGGAAAATCTGTATCCTCAAATTTTTATGAAGTTTTTCATGTCACAGAGCTTTCAAGTACTTGAGAATTTGGAAAAAATTGTCAAAAGCTACTTCACAGTTCTCTATTCTTCATGGTTGGAGGATCTTTTAAATCTAGAAGACTTTCATCTTGGAACTAGTCACGTTTTCCTTTCTAGAAACAATAAGATAAGTATTCCTGCCTCCTCTAAGGATATGGTAAAGAAGGGGCTGAGGGGACTGAGACCTGGAGACCTGACTGATATTTTCTGCACCTGAGAGTCCAGCATTAATAAAATAAGCCTAAAGCCATTTATTGTAATGACATTTTTACAAAGAAACACAAGCACATAACAGAGTAGAAGGTCCACCAATAATTTGATGACCACCAACTACAACTGAATGATCTTATGTTGTGTCTGGTTTATCTTACACTTTATTTCATCATAGTGGCTTTTCACCATATTTTCCTTAAAGTCCAACCACCCACGTTCCGCATTCTTAATTCTTAGAAAAAAAAACACAAAAGAAAAGAAAATCCCTCAACCTTCTATTCATCTGAGCAAATATATTTAAAATAGTATATGAAGCCAAGTCAAATACATTCAAAATCATTCTCATTATTAGAATCTGAGTGCTGCTATAAATCTCTTTGCTTTTATCTAATGATTGTAAACCTCCTACTTTTGTAATTTTTTATTGACATTATGAACAATTAAAAAAATTAAATTCTCAACATTTTAATAAAAGTAAAAGTTTTAAAACTTACAAGGAAGATGTATCCCAATGTCATTAATGTCTTCCTGAAAGATAATGCAATACTTTAATAACATGATAAGAAAACTTATGGATGATACAATAGTGATGCTTTAATTTTACTATTGCATAATCCTTCTGAGCAATTTTATACCTTATCCATTTCCTTATTATTTTAGTCCTTTGTATCATGGGTTAATAATTGATGAGTGATGCTGAAATTATTTCTAGAATAATACATTTTCAAAATATTTTAAAATTCTTCTTTGTTTTCTGAAGACTGCTAATAAAGTATAAAATTTATAAAAGATAAATTCTTATAAATTATAATTATTTGATTAAACAACTCAAAATTACATTGGATTTAATCCAATAAATCTTGATGACATAATAAGAAGCAAAGCTGAAAGTTTGAGGTCACTTGCTTGGAGAAGACTCCTACCAACTGAGAATATAACTGAATGTTAAAGACATAGTATTATGTAAGGCAGAGGGCTGAAGCTGTAAACACAAGTTCTATACTTATGACCATTACACAAAATATAACTGGAGCTTCTCCTTGCATTTCCCAGCTTACTGAATTATATGTCATAATTTATTTTCACCTTTTTTCTGTGTTTCTTTACTAAGTATGTAGGTTATTTGGTGACTGTAGCATTTATCATTTCATTCACATGATATAGAATACCAAACTCTCCTTGCTGTAGAACTGACTAGAATAGACATCAAGTTAACTCCAGCCATGAGGTTTATCTAGTAACTGGGGGTGGCTGTAGGTTGCCTCTATTAGGGGTGAGGTTAAATACTTTTGATTGTTGTGAGAGGGAAAGAAGAAGTAGAGGTTTATATTAAAGAAGTTTCCTTAAGAAGAATTGTCTGATATGAGGGGAGCTGCAACCTTGATTAATCATAGATTTAGTAGGGAATAGCGGTGGAGAGGAACACTTCTACCCGACTTCTGATTTATATTTCATATGACAAGGTGGAATGAAGAACTTAGAAGGGGAATAAATATCCCAAATAGGTAGAACAGCATTTGAAAGGCCTGTAGGGCTTCGAACATTCAAGGAATTTAAAGAATATTAAAATGACTGAAGAGTCAAATGTGTGAGGACAGGGGGCAACACATGAGATTAAAGAAGTAAGGGTGGGCTTTACGAGCCATGATAAACAGACCTGAAGAAGAATACAAAAATATAGCTGATAGATATTTAGAAAATTGAAGTTAGTTTACTTGGTGATTGACTGAATCTGAGAAGGTATCAGAAAAGGAAATTAACAAGAATAATTTCCACATCTCTGGGTTGGCTGATTGGTTGAATGGCAGTGCAATAAACTGAGAGGAAATTAAAGAAAGAGATATGGGGACAAAAAGGCTAAGTTCTCTTTTAGACATATTCAAATGTGTTTCCATGTGAAAACATCCAGTGAAGATGCTGAGTAAATGGCCATAAATATTTAGAAATCAGGAGAGAAATATAAACTCTACGTATTTATTTCAGAATCAGTGTTAAATAGATAGTAATTAATATCATGGGCATATATAGCATCACACTGGATTCACACATGGATGGAGAAGAGAAGAAGGAGAACACTAAAACAAAAATAAAAATCCCTAAAGTAATACATATTTAAAGGAGAATCAGAAGAAAATCTGGAAAAGAGTGGTAAGAAAAATCAAGTAAGCATGGTCTTGAGAAGACAATAGAAGACAATGTTTATTGAAAGAGGGAATGCTTAATAATGTTTTAAAAAGTGAGAGATTAAGTAAAATAAAGGGCAGAATAGTGTCCATTGGATTTGATGAGAATGAATTCACCAGGGAAATTAGTAAGAGTTACTTTAATGGCTTGGTGGTGTTGGAACACATTACAGCTGGATCTGAGGAAGGAGAGATAGTGGTAAAGATAGGCACTTTTCAAGATGTTGGAATGTATTAAAAGTCAAATGACAATATAATAGCCTAGCACAGGGCTAGTTTTTGTGGGGCCTTAAGCTTATGCAATCAATAGATCATGTGGATATAATTTTAAAAGAATATAAAGTTGTAAATATAAAATTAGGCACAAGGCTTTAGAGGAAGCCTGTACATGTGAAAGGCCCTGAACTTAACAGCTTAAGGAAATTTAGGGTTTGGTAATAGCTAAATGAGACTATAGAACAGAAGAGGGATTTATTAGATTCTAGATATGAAAATTTGTTATCAGTATCAGCAGAAAGGAACAATTTCTTCACCTGGATTGCCTAAAAAGCAGATCCTGAGGCAAAGGCTTATATGCTATCCCTTTACTAGGGATTAAGGTCCCAAGGAAGAGAAGGGAGACAAAATGGAAGTAAATCAGAGAAGAATGTAAAACCAATTACGCATCTATTATTGGGTTGATCACTGCTTGCTATCAAGCATGACTGGTTGCTCATTCTCAGAGGTTCAACCTAGTACATCTCAGAGAGTCCCTCTGAAACAACAAAGGGAGAAGAATTGATCCAGTGGTCCTATTGGCCAAAGGTTCATCCCATTGATTGTACTCCCAGATTGTGCATGAACGGTGACCCTGGTGTCTCAAACCTCATGAACAGCAGGGAATCCTGGGGTAAGACGTGAAAGATGCCTACTCAGGAAGGGTCACACCCATGTGAGCCCGAGGTCAAACAGTTGATTAGCACAACATGCACTTGACTTGGAACAAATGGGCAAAAAGCCCTAGATACAGGGAAGATCCAGAAGTTCTGATGTGTTGCATAAAATGGGTCTGATACACAGAGGTTAAAATTATAGGAGAGTTTAAGCCTAATCAATAGAACATTTAAGGTAAGTAATCTAGGACAGAAATAAAAGAATACATTCTAGACTCTACTGTTTACACTCCAAGTCAAAGAGCCAGGGCATAGTTATAAAATCAAAAAATTCTAATTCACATATCTGAACAATTGCCTTCATCTAGCTGAAGAGATATCTGGACCTGCATCAGAATCTTTTTGCATAGGACTATATCTGGGGTTGAGAAGAAGAGACAAATAGAAGTCACAAGCACAGGTATCTTTCCCATGTTATATCCTAATGTCTAGCAGAGTGCTTGGAAAATAGTAGGTCCAAAACAAATGGTTCCAGAAAAGGATAATGGTAAACAGAGCAGAAAACATTTATAATTTACTTTTATATTTATTTACAATTTTGAAATGCAGAGAAATAATAAAACCTTCCATCTCCCTTCCCTACAACACATCAAATGTATCCTGTAGGCTTGATATATTATTGATTGATATAATATAATCATTCAAAGGCAGTAATGAAGAAATATGTCTACATTCACTACAACATCTGCTTCATCTTTGTAAAAGATTTAAATTTCTTTCATTTCTTCAAATTTGTGCTTTAGAAAAATGTCTTTACTTTGTGGGAGAACAGCTTCCAAGACCATAAAAATACTTTCAACTGAGAAAAGCAAAAACTGTTTATGGCATTTTCCATTTGAAAATAAAATTAACCATTGAATAATACAATGACAACTGGTATTGTATTGTCACTGAAAGTATACTTCATGATTCAACAGATCAGACATACAATTTTAGATTATATTTTAAGATTTTCTAGTGTGTCTTCCATTGCACCTATATTCCCCATGTTATATTGTTATGTTCTAATCTTTGCCTTTTTTCCTTTCTTTAATAACCAATAATGCTGGATGGACTCTATGTTATAGGTTTTTCCAAAGAAATTTCCAATGGTTTCATAGATACATCCCTTTTTTTTTTTTTTTTGCTTTTTCTTTGTTTTAATTTCACACACTTATTCTCCTATGTTTTTCAAATCTAGGTTGATTTACCTTTTTTTCCATTCTCCTTAAGTTTCTAGGTAATCAACAAACAAGCAAACAAAAAATTACACCAAACTCAATGATCTAATACAAATACATGTGTATTTCTTACATACATCAATTTGATATGAGTCACTAGAACTCTTTTCTATGCCACTTTTCAGGCACATGTTTTTTAAATTCCAATGTCGCTGTCATATCTTCAGCTCACTCTTCAAAACCCATTATATCTAGCCAGTAGATAAGGAAGGACAGAAAACCTGAAAAAAAGCATATGTACTGTCACCTACCTTGTCCCGGATATGATGCAGATCACATTCCAGTGATTAAGCTAAATATATTCCTCACTTAGACTAAATAAGTGAGGAAATGTGATCAATTTGTGTGTCCAGGAATAAGTGAGAACATCAGTGTTGGTGAGTACCAATATTATTTGCCAATCTGTTTTGTGATTACCAGATATACTTTTGCTCTTTTTTCTCACACATTGAACGTACTTACCCTTTCCCAAAAGGGAAAAAAACATTCAAAGTCTTATCCTGTAATTGAATCCAACTCAGTATTTATACTCTCTGGAAGATGGGCAGTCTTCTCCATTAGATTCAGTGACTCCTCATGTTTTCAAGGTCTGTGAACTAAAAGATAAATTATCTACTCAATGTTTAATGTATACTAGGAACAGGATAGCTGCAATAGACACTTCCATTTGGTAGAAAGAAAATTAGAGACACACACACTTAGCAAGTTCAGAATCTGCTGGGCAGGTTTAAGGACCCACTGCCATGCACATGACAAAGGTTCTTTGAATAAAATGTAATTCTGATTTCTGGAAGAATATTTTTGAGTAATTTTTGGTCTTGTACATGGCCCCTAGTTCTACCACCTGGGAGAGTTTTCTTTATCCATTATTTTCACTGGCAATATCTGAAGTGGGTTTTGTTGAGTGTGATATTCTTGAGGGTATGCAATTTTCCCAGTTTCTCATACAGGTTTGGGGGCCCATCATATGAACTTAGGTTTGAACCATAATGACTTTTTCTTCCAAATTCATGGCTTCTTTGACAATACAGTTTTCTCAAATTATTAATAGGCTCCTGAATCATTTCCAATGTAAGTTAGCATTGTGGGGAAAAAAAAAAAAACTTTTTTTCCCCTTTTCTAATCTTTGAGCAGTAGAAAGCACATACAGAAGGTATACTGGGTACATAGAAGTGCTCAAAGGACCACATAAGCCATTTCCCCCACTTCATGGACAGAATGTCTCCAAATAAAACCATTACAGATAAAGGGAAATTTAAGAAGTGGACAAAGGCCAGCAGAACCCTGATAAAATGATTTTATCCACTGGACCAAGCCTTGTCTGAAGCCGTAATAAATCATAAGATATTAGAGTTATATAGGATGTCTTTAATTGCTTGCTATTTCAAATGGATGTCTAGCACCTGCAAACCAAACAAACAAACAAAAATGAAAACTAAAAAGTATCCTAACTACTGCAGGAAGAAAATTACATTTCATCTTTAAAACTTTCTTTTGACTAGAAATTCAGTAATAGTTATTACCTTTGTACTAAGGCTTTGATAAAAAATAAGAAAAACAAACTATATTGACCAAATATATTTCCTTCATTTTTCTACTTTCTATTTAGATTGATAATAATGATCAGCAGTTTATATGAAATAAAAATTGGCTAAATAGAAATAAGACACAAAGGAATATTCTTCTGGAGAAGAGGAGTGGAAATTGTCAAAACTTATGGACAAATGTTAGTAACAGTATAATTTATCATTAGAGAAAGTAATAAACTAAATCAAGAAACTGAGCAATTTTTTTCCCATGAGGGATTTATTTGCATTTACTGAATGCTCTTGGTGTTTCAGAAAAATATTGTAAAAGAAGATTTGGAGCATGAGGAGCATCATGTTATAATAACTTTGTATGCCAAATATCAAATACCAGAAACAGTTCTCTATTATGGGTGAGCCCCATTTTCAATAGATGTGGTAAGTATGTCATAGAAGAAGAGTATATTTTATCTTTCATGGGATTTACCCACATTAAAATATTATATATAATGTAAAATTAATGGGATTTCAATGGCTAGATTTTATGCTTCTAATTGAATACTTAGAAGTTAATAGCAATTATCAGTAAATTATATCACTAAACTTTTACTTTAAAAAAATTGAAGTAATTTATCCTAAGATTTACTTATCTCAAAAAAAAAAAAAAACCTCACAAAATTTGGAGATATTTGAAAATCATGAGAACATGCACTGAGCAATAAAATTATTGGAAAAGTAATCAGATTATTACATTATTTCTTATAAAAATAAAAACCCTGAAATATTTTAATGAAATTAAAAAATTTTATATAATCTATTTAAATCAAAGATCTGCAAGGCTAAATTTTAGTCTGTGCACAGAAAACAAAAGTTTTAGCTTGGATATCAAGAGATTAATGGAAAATAAGAATAATATCAAATAGGATTTCCAGAGAAATTTTACTTACCTATATTCTAATATGTAAATTAAGACTTCCTCATGTCTAATTTTCAAATGCCAAAGGAGACTCTCATAATGTAACTGTGATCTCTAAAGATAATGTCAAATAAGCAAAATGAAGTGCAAGAATTTTTAAAGTAAGCTAACATTTGGGAATACCACCAGCTGCTTTCTTCTACAATGAAGGAAAAAATAGCTCAAAGGCAAAACTACAAATAAAGTAATTTCAAAATTATTTTACAGGTTAGAAAATATTCACATTGAAATCCTTTAATGAGCTTGCCCTTTTTCAAGCTGCCATACAGTATAACAAAAATTAGGCAACATTTTAAAGGAAAATTTTGAATAATACTGATGTTTTTTGTCCTATTAAGAGGTATCACCATGCTTTACTACAGAGGTTTTGCAGTATTTTAACATAATGCCTACAGATTCAATTTTATGAATTAGTGAATAAAAAGAACAGGCATGAAGGCAAAACAGGAAGGATTTGAATTTCTGTTCATTTTAAGCACTGTAAAAATTTAATTAATGTTTTGTTGATTAAATATTTGTATATATTTACACTTACACACACAGTTATTTATACATAACACATATGTGTATATGTATTTATCTATCTATGTATCTATTTGTCAAGAACTAACATATGACCACAAAATGTAAATGATTATGTTAAATCGCCAAGTATAATTAATTTTTTAATTAAAATTCAAAACCATGATATGACTTTAGTTAACATCAGAATTCCATAATAAATGAACATTAATTTCAGGATCTTTCTATAAATTACATTATCTTTAATAAATTTATATTAATATGTAGGTATTTATTTAGTGAACTATGAAAGTTGCATTATAGTCCTTTGTTATTTGGCAAAAATCTCAGCAAAATAGCTTGCTGAGGATTAAAAATATTTTCTCTGGATTTATAAATCATGATGAGTTTTTGACCTATTATCATGACATTGTGGACAGATTGTTATACATAAGTTAAAAAAAAAAGAACAATTAAAAAGAAGACAAGGAAACAGATGTTAAGTTTCATTCAGTACTAAATTCACTTTACCAGTACTTTACAAAAGCAATCTAAATGTCAAATTTCTGACATCAAAATTGGTAGCAAGTAAATCGCATAGCATTAAAACTGCAAAGTGGAATGCAAAATTTAGAGCAGTAGGTTGCCTATAATTAGGAAAGAGTTTGTGTTCTAAATATAAAAATCCCACATTCAGTATGAAGAAATAAAAGACTTTGAAAGTCCACAGTCTGGTTGCAGTTTTTAAAGACTCTTAAGACAAACATAAGGGCAACATATAAAATGGGAATACTCAGTTAAGAAAAGCAGACTTTTCACAGACAAATGTATAAGAACATTAGTGGAAATAATCAGAGAATGCTGTCACGTTTTACCTTATTTAATCTTTAACTATTTTGGCTACATTCCTTCCAATAGAATTGTAATGGCTTAAGGCAGAGTCATGTCAAACATAAAAAAGATTTACATTTCTAAATCCCTTGCATACTCCATTTATTCACCATACAAATAATTCTGAATATTTATAGCCAAGTAATATTTTAAGTTCTTGGGATATAGACATAGAGAAGGAAAAGTCCTTGCCTTCATGGCACTTAAATACTAGTGAGGAAGGCAGATGATAAACAAATAAAAAAAATTAATATATAATACAATATCCATCTTGTGACTAAAAATAAAGCAGAAACAGCTGATAAAAATTGATTTGAGTGAGGGACAATTTACAAAAGACAATCATTTAAGCCCTTTCCAAAGTGGTGTCATTTGAGTAGAGACCAGGATTAGATAAGGGTCTGAGCCATTCAAAGATGTGAGGGAGAAATATATTATGCAGCTAGAACAGCAAATTCAAAGACACCCTGAATGAAAAAAGGATGAGGTTATGTTAACAGGAGGTAGACAGAAGGGAGATAAGGTGAAACCCTTTAGAAGGCTATATCCAGTCTCTTGCAAGGGATGAAGGACTAGGGTTGTACCAGTGCGAATGGTAATAATTAGATTGAGACCATAGCTTGAATGTTGAGGCAATAGTAAAGGTAAAGCAATTTCATATGGGCAGAGAGGAAAAGAGACAAATCAAGGATGCTTTGTCAGTATGTTGGCTTGAGCTACAGGGTAAATGATAGAGATATTACTGACATTGGTACAATTGGGTGGGGATAGCAGAATCAAAAGTTACATTTTGGATATATTCGATTTGAGATGCCCACTAGATATTCAAGTAGTAATATTAAGAAACAAGTTGGCTATGGGAGTCTGAAACTTGGTGGAGCTGTATGTATCAAAGGGAAGTGATGGAGGCCTGGGCTATATATGCAGAAGTCATCATCATGTAAAAGCTATTTAAAGCCATGGAGATACAGAACATCATTAAACAAAAGAGTACCAGAGCCACAGGAAAAGAAAAATCATTTAGAAAGGGAAGAGGAACCAGCCATGGTTACTGCCAGTGAGACGGGAGGGAACCTGGAAGAGAGGGTGGGTACTCTGAGTGGAGTGAAAAGAACAGTGAATGAGAATAAAGTAGCAACCCTGTGTCAATCATAATACTGTTATAATAAAAGTGTCATTGCAATTTTGTAAGTAATTAGGCTGGAATAATTCCTGACACTTAGCAGAACAGATTATGTTGCCTGGAAAAGGAGTTGGGTTCCATCATAGTAAAATTTGAGAATTACTAACAGAATCTTTGAGTGGAAATATTCTCTTTGTCCATCTTCCAGGAAATAATATCCTCAACAGAAGGTATTCTTTGGTGCATAATTAATTGGAGTAAAACAATTTTGTTGCTTGGAAAGGGTGACAAAACTAGTGCATAATTTAATAAGAATTTGTAGAAGTAGCCCAGTGTTATGTGTTATTCTTTGGGGGGACATGAGAAGTACATACTTATAATCAAAGATAGGAGGTGAAGGAGGATTGCCCAGATAGTGGAGTAGTAGGACACATAGTTCATCCTCTCCCACAAATACATCAAAAATTGCACCAACACACCAAACAATTCACAAAGAAAGCTACTGAACTTTGGCAGAATATCTCTTACTTTGGAAATATAAGAAGATTCCTCACAAAAACAGATAGGAGAAAAAAAATAAGAAAAAGAAAAATCAATGCAGGACCTGTCCTGGAAGGAGGGAGCGGCAAAGGAGGAAAAGCATTCTCTCTCTGAGATGCCTTCTCTCCAGTGGAGAGATCAGCAGAGACAGAAGGGAAGCTACTGAGGTTTGGAGGAGAAAGCAGCAGCTTCTTGGCAGGCAGAACTGAGAGAAACCAGCGCAGAAGGCCTTGTGATCCTTAGCCTGAGATGTGAGTTGGCAGAGCAGGTTAGGCAAGGCTGCTGGAGCTTGGTCTTCTGTGGAGGAACCTGGGGAGAGGACTGGGGCTGACTGCACAGAGGCAGCTTCAGAAGACTGGAGTGTGGTGTGGGCTGTAGCCAGAATTGTGTGCAGAACATAACAGCCTGGGACTCCTACAAAAAGCACCACCGTGGTTCTCATGGAAGAGTGTGCAATCTGCATTGCTCAGCAGGTATGCAGCTCCTGGGGAAAGGCGGAGCTGAAACCTGAAACCATATTGAGGCATCCAAAAACCTCACAGGCAAGACTGATATTTGATTCTAGCCCCAGGCAGCAGTGGTGGATTTGTTCCACTGGTGTCTTTGTGCCTCTAAGACAAATGAGTGGAGTTGTGGCACATGGTGGGGGTGGGTTTGGCAGTAAAAGTGGGCCTGCATACTTTATGCAGATGTGGGGCTAGGATCTTTGCTGACCCTGGTGTACTGCAGATCAAAATGTGTGACTCCACTCTCACTATGGTGGGCCCTAGTGCCAAATATCAGCAGATCTGTACTAGTGCTTTTGTGGGTACAGAACCTTGGGGACACCAGAGCAGATTGCCAACATTCCTGTGGCTCAGGCAGGGACAAGGGAAGGATCAATAATGCATATTTTGTAAATCCTCATAACAAGTGACAGACAATACCACAGAGGGCACATCCTGGTGAACACCTCCTGAGGAGGAATACTCAGTGTCTCCTCTTCCAGTAGAAGTGCTCAAATCCCACCTACCACACACTGCAGCTCAGAAATGGGTCTGAAGCCTCTATTCCAACAACAGGGGAGCAGACCTGGCTCCTGTCAGGGTTGTGAAAACCACAGAACAAAAAGGAGGCACTGCTCAACAACCAGGGCAGATTCTGATCACCACAGCACCAACCACAGCCCCAGTCAAAGTGATAACAACCAACACACACAGAAGAAAGACATGACAACCATCCATTCTAAAAACACCTCTCCTGACAAAATTATTAGATGCACACAGTCCACACAGTAACACTACCAAAAACAAAAACAAAAACAACAACACTTCAAGACTGCAGTAGATAAATAATACTACTCAAACTATAAAGTCAGAAAAATATAAGTAAAATGAAGAAGCAGAGGAACCACTCTCAATTAAAAGAATAAGAAAAATCTCCTGAAAGTATGAAAAATGAAATAGACCTTGACAGTCTACTAGATCATGACTTCAAAAAGGGGATGATAAAACAAGTGAAAGAAATAAGATAATCAATAGAAATGCAGAATACTATAAAAAGGAAATAGAAACTATAAAGAGGAGCCAAGTAAAACCAGAAAACTCAATGGCTGAGATAAAGCTGAGCTAAAGGTTGTCAAAAGTAGAAAAGGTAATGCAGAAGAATGAGTAAGTGATTTTGAAAATAGGATAACAGAAATCACTCAATTAGAATAGCAGATAGAAAAGCAAGACAAAACCAATGAAAGCAATATAAGGGAATTGTAGGATAATATAAAGCATGCCAATCTATGCATAAAAGGGTTCTCAAAGGGAAAAGAAAGTGAAAAGGGGATTGAAAATGTATTTGAAGAAATCATGACTGAAAAATTTCCAAAGTTAAAGAAGGAAACAGATAACCAAGCACAGAGGGTCTCAAACAAGAAGAACCCAAACAGACCTACACCAATACATGTTATAATTATGATGGTCCAATTTAAAGATTAAAAAAAAAAGATTCTAAAGGTAGCAAGGGAAAAACAAAGATTTAGTTACAAGGGAAGTCTCATAAGGCTTTCAGTTGATTTCTGAAAGCACTGCTGGCCAGAAGGGAGTGGCAAGATATATTCAAAGTCCTGAATGAGAAAAAAAAAAATCTGCAACCTAGGATACCCTACCCAGGAAGACCATCCTTTAGAATAGGAGGAGAGATAAAGAATTTCTCAAACAGGCATAAACTAAAACAATTCAGCAATACTAAACCTATGCTAAAAGAAATATTGAAAGGTCTACTCTAAATAGAAAAGAAGCAGGGAGCTATAGAAAATAGAAAATCATCATTGGAGATGAGATAACAATAAGCTACAAAAGCATAAACGTTAAGATGTAAAAGAGAACATAAAAATCATAAAAGATGGGAGAGGGGAACAAGAAAATGTAGATTTTATTTTTCATTCTTCTTAGGATGTGTTTGAGCCTATATAACTACAATTCTCAAGCAAACAGATATAGTAATTGGTTAACATATTTGAAAAATTGAGTAACCACAAATCAAAACCATACAGTAGAGTCACAAAACTCAAAAAGAACAAAACTAATAGAAAAGAAAATTATCAAACTGAAAAAGGAAGAATAAAGGAACACAAGATATACCAAGTAAAATGGAAAACAAAGTTGAAAATATCAATAAACACACATCTATTAATCATTACTGTAAATGTCAATGGACTAAATGCACCAGTAAAAAGACATAAAATGGCAGACTGGATAATAAAACAAGAGCCTACAATGTACTGACTACAAGAGATCCACTTAGAGAGAAGGACACACATAGATTGAAAGTGAAAGGAGGGAAAAAGATATTTCATACAAATAGAAATTACAAGAAAGTGGGAGTAGCAGTACTTGTATCAGACAAAATGGACTTTAAAACTAAGGCCAAAAAAGAGAGATAAAGAAGGATACTATATAATTATAAAGGAGCCATTCAAGAAAAGGATATTATACTAGTTAACATATATGCACCCACTATAATAAGAGCACCTAAATATATAAAACAAATACTAAAAGACATAAAGGAAGAAATTGATGGGAATACAATAATACTTTATCACCCTACTAACATCATGGGAAAGATCTCCCAGACAGAAAATCAATAAAGCAATGGAGGTACTAAATGACACAATAGAACAGTTGGACTTGGTTGATATGTTTAGGACATTACATCCCTAAAAAACAGAATGTTCATTATTTTCAAGTGCACATGGTACATTCTCTGGGATAGACTACATACTCAGAAACAAAAGAAGTCTCAACAAATTTAAGACGGTAGAAATTATTTCAGGTATGTTTTATGACCACAATGACATGAGACTAGACATCAACAACAGAGAGAAAAATGAGAAGCAAATGATTTCATGGAGACTAAACAATATGCTACTTAAAAAAAAAAAAGTCAATGATGAAATCAAAGAATAAAACAAAAAATACCATGAGAAAAATGACAATAAAAACACAACTACAAAAAATCGATGGGATGCAGCAAAATGGTCCAGAAAGAAGTTCATAAAAATTGTTGAATGGAGGGAAGTTCATAGTGATACAGGCCTTTCTCAAAAAACAAGAGCAATCTCGAATAAACAACCTACCTACCTCCTAAAAATAAATGGATAAAGTACAACAAACGAAACCTAAAGTCAGCAGAATTGAAATAAATAATAAACATTGGGGTAGGGGGGAAGGAATAAAATAGAAATTAAACATAATAGAAAAAATCTATCTAACCAAGAGCTGGTTTTTTGAAAAAGTAAACAAAATTGTCAAACCTCCAGCTAGGCTCACCAAGAAGAGAAGAGAGAGAATACAAATAAACAAAATAAGAACGGAAAATGGAGAGATTAAAATAATACCATAGAAATACAAAAAAAAAAAAAAAGCCGTAAGTGAATACTATGAACAAATATATGGCAACAAATTGGACAACCCTGAAGAAATGACAAGTTTCTAGAAACATACATTCCACTAAAACTAAATCAAGAAGAAATAGATCATTTGAACAGACCAATCACTAGAAGTGAAATAGAAGCATCAGTAAAAAGCCTCTCTGCAAACAAAAGTGCAGGACCAGATGGCTTCACTGGGGAATGCTACCAATCATACAAATAAGAACTCATACCAATACTTCTTAAATTCTTCCAAAAGATTGAAGAGGAGTGAATACTCTCAAACTCATTCTAGGAAGCCACCATCACTCTGATACCAAAATGAGACAAAGACAGTACCAAAAAAGAAAATTATAGGTCGGTACCATTGAGGAAAATGAATGCAAAAATTCTCAACAAAATAATAGGAAACAGAATCCAACAACACATAAAAAAAACACACACATTATGATCAAGTTGGATTCATCTCAGGGACACAAGGATGGCTCAACACATGCAAATCAAACAATGTGATACCCCACATCAACAAAAGAAAGGACAAAAATCACATGATCATCCCAATAGATACAGAAAAAGTATTTCATAAAATTCAACTCAAATTTATGATAAGTCTTTATGACAAACCCACAGCCAGCATAGTTCTCAATGGTGAAAAGCTGAAATCCTTCTCACTAAAATCTGGAACAAAACAAGGATGCCTACTCTCACTGTCTATATTCAATGTAGTATTAGAAGTCCAAGCCATAGCAATTAGGCAAGAAAAAGAAATAAAAGGGATCCAAATTGGGAAGAGAACTGGTAAAACTGTCATTATATTCAGATGACATGATACTTTTATATAGAAAACCCTAAAGGTTCTACAAGAAAACTACTGAAGCTGATAAAAGAAATCAACAAGGTAGCAGGATACAAGATTAACATATAGAAATCTGTTGCTTTTCTTTACATGAACAAAATGAAATATCAGAAAAAGAAAGTAAAGAAACAATCCCTTTTAACATCACATCCAAAGAAATAAAATACTTAGGAATAAATATGAACAAGAAGGTGCAATACTTATACACAGAGTACTACAAAACACTGATTAAGGAAATTAAAGATGATTTAAAGACATGGAAATGTATCCCATGCTCTTAGATTGGAAGAAGTAACGTTGTTAAAATGGTCACGTAACCAAACCAATTTACAGATTTGTTGCAATTGCTATCAAATGACCCAGGACATTTTTTCACAGAATTAAAACAAATAATCATATAATTTATATGGAAACCCAAAGTCCCAGAATTGGCAAAGCAATACGGAAGAAAAAGAAAGAAGCTGGAGGAGTAACCCTACCAGATTTCAAACAATACTACAGAGCTACAGTAATCAAAACAGTATGATATTGACATAAAAAGAAACATATGGATCAACGGAACAGAATAGAGAGCACAGAAATAAGCCCACAGATTTATGGCTGATTAATACTCAATAGAGCAGGAAAAAATATAAAATGGAGAAAAGAATTTCTTCAGCAAGTGGTGTTGGGAAAGATGGACAGACACATGTATATCAATGATATTAGAACACTACTTCACACCATACACCAAAATAAACTCAAAATGGCTTAAAGACCTAAATATAACACAAGACGCTATAAACCTCCTAGAAGAAATCATAGGGAAAGCATTCTCTGAAAGAATTTTAGAAATGTTCTCCTAGAACAGTCTACCCAGTCAATAGAAATAAAAACTGAAATAAACAAATTGGATTTAATTAAACCTATAAGCTTTTACACAGCAAAGAAAACCATAAGCAAAATGAAATAGCAACCTACAGATTGTGAGAAAATATTTGCAAATGATGTGACTGTCAAAAGCTTAATTTCTATAATATACAAATAGCTCATACAACTTAATAACAAAAAAACAAGCAGCCCAATCCAAAAATGGGCAGAAGACCTAAACAAGCAATTCTCCAGTGAAGACTTACAAATGGCCAATAGGCACATGAATAAATGCTCAATATCACTAATTAAGAGAGAAATGCAAATCAAAATTACAGTGAGGTATCGCCTCACAGCAATCAGAATGGCTATCATTAAAAATTCCACAAACGATAAATGCTGGATAAGGTGTGGAGAAAAGGGAACACTCATACGCTCCTGGTGGGAATGTTGTTTGGTGCAACTATTATGGAAAATAATATGGAGATTCTTCAAAAGACTAAAAACATATTCACCATATGATCCAACAATTGCACTCCTGGGCATATATCCAAAGGGAACCTTAATTCAAAAAGATATATACACCTCAATGTTCATAGCAGCACCATTTACAATAGCCAAGACATGGAAACAACTTAAATGTCTATCAACAGATTGATGGATAAAGAATTTGTGGTATATTTATACAATAGAGTACTACTCAGCCATAAAAAATTATAAAATAATGTCCTTTGCAGTAACATGGATGAACCTAGAGATTATCATTCTAAGTGAAGTAAGCCAGCAAGAGAAAGAAAAATACCATGTAATTTCCCTTATATGTGGAATCTTAAAAAAGAAAAAAAAAAGAAGACATTAATGAACTTATCTGCAAAACAAAAACAGACTCACAGATATAGTAAACAAACTTATGGTTACCAGAGGGAAAAGGGTGGTAAGAGTTAAATTGGGAGTTCAAGATATGTAAATACTAACTACTGTATATAAAATAGGTAAACAACAAGTTTATTTTGCATAGCACAGGGAACTGTATTCAATATTTTGTAGTAATGTATGATTAAAAAGAATATGAAGATGAATATATGTATGTGTATATATGACTGAAACATTATGCTGTACACCATAAATGGACACATTGTAAATTGACTACACTTCAATTTAAAAAAATAGTGGAAGATAGGAGATGAGTCACTTAGTGTTGATAAAGCAATATTATGTTGAACCTGAGCTTCCTGAGGAGAAGATGTTCCCAGGGAAAAATAACAAGTGACATAAAGAGAGATTGGGGAGGAAACCTCTTAATTGTTTATAGTTTTTAAAATCCCAACCAGGCTCTCTTTTCCTACCAACTATTTTTCCTACATATTCACCTCTATTTGCCACTTCAAATGTTTATGCTTATAATTTATAATTTATGATATTTAAAAACCAGATTTTTTTCCTCTGAACTTGAATATTTCTATTTTACTGACTCTCCAGAAGCAGCTCACCCTCAGCATATCAAAAATAGAATTCAGTATTTCCTGCCTTTTTCCTGTTCATTTCATTATCTTTGGAAGGGCACCAATTTCAATTCAGTTTCTAAAACTCACAACCAGGAGTCATCCATGTTTCCTTTCCTACTTCTCTATACTCATACCTTATATTCATTATACTTCCTATGTGTACTCTGATATACATCCTATTCACTCTCAGCATTAGCTTTAGATTTTTTAACTAAATTATACAACTTTACATGATCTGACCTCTATTTGCCACTACACTCTTATTTTGCACTGTCACATACATAAATAAACCAAAAAGATACAGTATAAACTCGTTTATGTGTGCTTAGAGACAATGAAGAAGCAAAGAGAATAAATTAATAAATTAATTTAATAATATTACTACAGTGTAAAATATATGCTTATGTTATGGAAAATTAAATCAAAAGTATCTACTAGAAATCATTATATTATTATTTTTTTCTATAAGCTGATGGCTAAAAAATGGCTAAAGAAATGGCATATATACTAAAACTTAAATTGTAAGGATTATGGCAATTTATCTGAATTTACCTTTATATAAAAATCAGATTTTGATAAACTATGATCTTGTATTTTATTGGAAGTTATGGAAAACAAAATGCATTATCAGAAGTTAAATTCAATGACTGTAAGAAAGAATATGTTGCCTGAAATTGCATCCTGATAACTCTATCCTTTACTGATAGAAATCTTCCTAATTCTTCAAAACCTAACTCAAAAGCCATCTTCTCAATGATGACTGTTTTAAACCCCAATAGGATATAAAAACTCTATCTTCTTATTGTATTTTACTTCTAACTTTATTATGACATACTTTATTCTTTCTCCGAGTAAAATAGTTTTGTTGATAACATTTTGCAAAAAATTATCTTACTTGAAGGCACATAATGTGATTAAACATATCTGTTTTCACTGAAATACAACCACCCCTCATTTAATAAAGATTAGAGTTTTTGTAATAGAATCCTATAATAATGGTATATAAAAATAACTTCTATTTTTTTAGTTAAAATGTATGAACCAACAAACAAAAATGTAACTCAATATGTGGCACAAAGCTTACCTCTCTACTAATTCAGATTTTGATTTCTTATTAAGAAATAAATACCTGTAACAGAAGTGCAGAGTATCAGTTATTGTGTACATTTTTATGTAAATTGAACTTAATAAACATTTATAGCCATTTTAAGTAAATATACATACATATCACATATATTAGACATATATGTACCATATATATGTATAGTCTGTTATATACACATACACACATTTACATATATAAGTCAGAGACTGTGAAATTCTCCATGAAAAAAAGATCTCAAAAGGAATTTAAAATATGACTGATGTCACATTTAATAAATTTATTAAAAAGTTAATCATAAATACTGAGATTAAGGCTAAGAACATATTTTTAAAATACAAATAGAACATAACATTCAATGGACTTCAGTAGGGCAAATTTTTCTGAGTTTGCTCAGAATATTTATGTCATATTAAGAAATCTTATAATTTAATACCTATCATCCTACATCTTTTTTGCAAACAACTTAAGGATGTCACTAATCCTACTTTACTTCACACTTAAGCATTCCCTCAATCATTTCAACTGAGTTGAACAGGATCCTGAAGAAGTTTGGGAATGTTTTTTCTAAGGATATCTTAATTTTTTGTCAACATGGTATAATTTAGTTGGAATGTTGCCTAGAGAGGTCAGAAGAGCTAGGCTATCTCCCCAAGTTCTATTCTACCTCTTTACAGGGTGGCTTTCAGGAAAGAATAGATTGCTGCAGTCTCTGGGTCTCTGTGGAAATCTGCCCTGCTGAGTGCAGGCATGCCTGATTTATTGTATTATGCATCTATCATGGTCCCGACCAAAAGTGCTTGATCCTAGTTTAATTATTAAACTATCAGTAGATACCAAAAATTAAAGAAAAGAAAACAATAGAAGCAATACTGAAGAAAAAGAATGAAGCTGGAGGAGTAATACTCTCAGACTTCAGAAAATACTACAGAGCAACAGTAATCAAAACAGTGTGGTATTGGCATAAAAACAGACATATGGGTCAATGGAACAGAATAGAGAGCCCAGAAATAAACCCCCAGACCTATGGTGAATTAATCCTCAACAAAGTAGGCAAGAATATACAAATGGAGAAGAGATAGTCTCTTCACAAGTGGTGTTAGGAAAACTGGACAGCTGCATGTAAATCAATGAAGTTAGAACCCTCTCTCACACCCTACACAAAAATAAACACAAAATGGCTTAAAGACTTAAATTTAAGACAAGACATGATAAATCACCTAGAAAAAAACATAGACAAAACATTATATGACATAAATCTTAGCAGTGTTCTCCTAGGGCAGTCTAACCAGGCAATAGAAATCAAAGCAAAAATAAACAAATGGGACCTAATTAATCAAAATTATAATGAAATATTACCTCACATCTGTCCAAATGGCCACCATTAAAAAGTTAATGAATGATAAGTGCTGGAGAAGGTGTGTAGAAAAGGGAATCCTACACTGCTGTTGGGAATGTAATTTAGTGCAGCCATTATGGAAAACAGTATGGAGATTCCTCAAAAAGCTAAAAATTGACTTACCATGTGATCCAGCAATCCCACGCCTAGGCATATATTGAGAAGGAACTCCAATTCAAAAAGAAACATGCACCCCGATGTTCATAGCAGCACTGCATACAGTAGCCAAGACATGGAAACAACCTAAATGTCCATCAACAGGTGACTGGATAAAGATGTGTGGTATATTTATACAATGGAATACTACTCAGTGATAAAGAAGTAATAAAATAATACCATTTGCAGCAACATGGATAGACCTAGAGATTATCATTCTAAGTATAGTAAGCCAGGAAGAGAAAGAAAAATACCATATGATATCACTCATATGTGGAATCTAAACAAAGAAAATGGAGGACACCAATGAACTCACCTATGAAACAGAAACAGACTCACAGATATAATAAACAATCTTATGATTACCAGGGGAAAGGGGGTGGGAAGGGGTAAATATGGAAGTTTGAGATTTGTAAATGTTAGTTGCTATATATAAAAATATATTAAACAAATTCCTTCTGTTCAGCACAGGTATTCAATATCTTGTAATAAACTTAAATGAAAAGGAATATGAAAATGAAAATAAGTATGTATATGCCTGACTGGAACATTGTGCTGTACACCAGAAATTGATACATTGTAACTGACTATACTCCCATTAAAAAATAGCAATAGAAAATACCATCAACTCAGTAGAGGCTTTGAAAGTTTTTGTTTGTTTGTTTATAATAATTTTGAAATACAAACTAGTGTTGATTCTACATAATGTTGCTTAGGTCACATGGAAACTGGGGATAATTCACTTTTTTTAACAGATCTTGCATTATTCTCGTGGGACTGAACAAAACTTGCTTAAAGTGAGGTTTGTCAACCATGGCAATATTAATATTTTGGATCAAGTAATCTTTATTGGAGGTTGTCCTGTGCACTGCAGGATGTTTAGGAGCAACCTTGGCCTCTATCCACTAGATGTCAGTATCATCTCCTCCCCAGGCTCTGACATCCAAATAAACACTGTCAAATGTCCACCTGAGGGTAAAGCCACCTCCGTTTGGAAACCACTGGTTTAAATAAAATTGAAAATGTTTGTATAATTAGCTTAAAGGCAATTTATGCTATTGGTTAAGACAGAAGATCTATAGATTGATTTCCAAACTGTGAGGCTAAGAGAAATATCTAGATATTGAAGAGGAATATTTGGATTAAAATAATAGACAATTTCATACATGACAGTAGTTACAGACTGTAGTTAAGTATCTTTAAGGTATCACCTTACATCTTTAACATTTTAACAATACAATGTATTTTAATGTGTGAAAATTGTGAAAAAAGATTTCACAAATCTATATTTATGACAGTTTCTGTATATGTATTAGTTTGTTTCTATCTTTGCAATCTATTAAGCATGGCCTCTGTTATGGTTCAATTAGTTTGTCAGTTTCCACATTTATAATCTCTCTATTATTATATCCTGAAAATTATTTTTCTATAGCTTATTAATTTGAATGTAGCTACTTCCCATAAATTTACTGAAAACACAAATATATGTAAATATATATACATAGACAATATACACATATTTTATGCAATGTGATGTATAAATATATATAATATGTAGTGATATGTGTATGTGCTATGTATGCATAATATATATTTGTTTAATATATAATTATCTCAACCTATTGCTCCTGACTTAGTGAACTTGAACTTGAATACACAATTGTTAGAAAATCATGAGAAATATTTACATATTTGAAAATATATAAGCTTGCAAACATAAATATGAAAATCTAGGGTCAATCTAGAAAGTCTTCTTACAGGTAAGAAATTTAAAAGAAGTGTAAACAAACATTCTGTATTCTTTAGTTTTAAATTTTTATTAAGATATAGTTAATATACAGCATTATATTTCCATGTTGCTTCAAATGGCAAAATTTCATTCTGTTTTCTGGCTGGGTAGTATTCCATTGTGTGTATATATAAATATAAATATAAATATAAATATAAATATAAATATAAATATAAATAATATAAATATTAATGTATATACACACACACATACACACCACATCTTCTTTATCTATTCATCTGTTGATGGACACTTAGTTTGCTTCCATATCTTGGCAATTGTAAATGACACTGCTATGAACATTGGGGTGCATTTATCTTCTTGAATTAGTGAGTTGTTTTTTATTTTTTTCAGATAAATGTCAAGGAGTGGAATTGCTGGGTCATATAGTAGTTCTATTTTTAGTTTTTGGTGAAACCTCTATAATGTTTTCCACAGTAGCTGCAACAATTTACATTCTCATCAAGAGTATATGAGGATTTCCTTTTCTACACATTCTCATCAAGATTTGTTAGTTATATTCTTTTTGATTATAGCCATTCTGATAGGTGTGAGGTGATGTCTCATTACAGATTGCATTTCTCTGATGGTTGATAATGTTGAGCATTTTCCATGTGCCTGTGGTCATCTGTATGTCTTCTTTTGAAAAATGTCTATTCTGGTCTTCTGCCTATTTTATAATCAAGTTATTTAGGGTTTTTTGTGTGTTTTTTTTTTTTGATGCTGAGCTTTACAAGTTGTTTGTATATTTTGGATATTAACCTTTTACCTCTTATCAGTCATATCATTTGTGAATATTTTATCTCATTCAGTAAGTTGTCCTTTTGCTTTGTTGATGGTTTCCTCTGCTATGCAAATGCTTTTAAGTTTAATTAGGTTCCATTTGTTTACTTTTTGCTTTTATTTTTTTTGCTTTAAGAGAAAGATCAAAAAAATGCTACTATTTATGTCAGAGTCTTTCATCTATGTTTTCTTAAGAGTTTTATAATGTCAGGTCTTACATTTAGGTCTTTACTCTGTTTTGAGTTTATTTTTATATACAGTATTGGAGAATGTTCTAATTTCATTATTTCACTTGTAGCTGCCCAGTTTTCCCAGCAACATTTATTGACGAGACCATCTTTCCTCCACTGTGTATTCTTGCCTCCTTTGTCCTAGATTAATTGACCTTAAGTGTGTAGGTTTATTTCTATGTTCTCTATTCTGTTCATCTATGTGTCTGTTTTTGGGTCACTACAATCCTCTTTTAATTACTGTAGCTTTGTAGTATAGTCTGAAGTCAAGGAGAGTGATTCCTCCAGTTCTGTTTTTCTTTCTCAAAATTGTTTTGGTTATAGAGGTCTTTTGTGTTTGTATACAAATTTTAGAATTAATCCCTATTCTAAATCAAAGTCTAAACTCACACCAGTAGAAATTGTGTTAAGACATAAATTTTTACATAGTTCTTTTATCCCAATGTCAGTTATTCTATCTTTTTATATTGAGTGCAGTATTGTTCTAAGGCCCAGGAGATGCAAAGTTTTTGAGGCATTCCCAGCTAAGTATGGATCAGATATATACACCATTAATAAAATAAAGGTACATTGATGTCAGCTTGACTACACATACAAATATCTAGAAAAAAGAGAAAGAAACAAATAGCATTTTTAGTTAAATCCTGAAGATTATGAGTTTCCTAAAATTACAAGTTTCAAGGCATTGACATGTGAAATTTCACAGCTTCATGAGGACCCATTGGTAGCCCAATAAAACTGAATTGCAAAGAATATGAGGAACAAATGTTGAGAGAGAGAGAGAGAGCTAGAAAGACGGGATGGACCAGCCTTTTATCTCTTGCAAAGAAACAGAATTGGTATTCTATAGGCTCTGAGAAACAACTGAATGATTCTAGACTGTACAGTGACATAGTTTGGTTTGTGTTTTAAGAAAAATAAATCATAATAAAATGTGGCAGCATGTGGACACTTGGTAGGTTCACATGGAAAAGAATGTGTAAAAAGAAAAGATACTAAAAAATAGTAGGACTCCCCCACACAAAAAAATAAAACTTAAACAGATGGAGGAGAAGAAAGTTTTTCTTTTGAATAAGTAATTGCACTGAGCTTTATCCTTACCAACAACTCTTTAAAAACTACATTGTTTTAAGCTTAAATGAAATATATCACTGTAACCCTAGTCACAGACTTCATCAGGTATATACAGATCAGATAACACATAGGGGTTGCTCCAAAATTATTGTTTAAAGAATATGGCATGAGCAATATACTATATGTGGTTTTAAGTAAATTCATTGATGTAAAAGCTCTTTTCATAAAATGTTACCTGATACTGAAAATATAATTTTCTTTCTTCAAAAATCTAACATACTTATCATAGGTATTTGGGTGCTGATTAATAATATATATACAATTTATAGGGACATGATTATCACTCATATATTATAAAAAAAGAAAAAAAAAGAAGAGAAAATAAAGTTTCTAGAATCCAAATTATAAACTATATGAATTACTTCTATAACTATGCATTTTCAAGTAGTCATCTTTAAAATCTTTTAGATCTAATTCATTATTGGTATTTTGGGGTTGTTTATATGCCAATGACCTAAAAATAAAATTTTTGTGTACCCATGTGTGTGCATAGGAAGTTTCCTGATTTGCCCCCATTAAATTATGGAAGCTTGTAAAAATTTTCATCTCATATTTGTAAAATAGTATCAACTTTTTGAAAGATAGACTCAATTGGAAATAAATATTCCTATTTCAAAAAATCATGTTATCATAATTACAGAATATATTGAATTTACAGTAAAATAAACCCTTCTTGCATTTTAATTCAAAATGTATATTTGTACAAGAATTTAAAGGTATTATTCTTTTTAATTTTAAGATGTTATTTAACATCATTTCAATCAATGTAGTAGTTGCTCACATAGAATGAGCAACATGTAATTAGACAAAGAAGATCCTTACCATTTACCATAGCCAATAAATATATTGGAATAAATAAAAAAGTGAAAAATTATGACACCAACTCTTTTATGTCTCTGATATCTTAAATAACCTTATATTACAAAATTTCACAGTCATTTCTTTAAAAAGAAAATTGAGTTGGATATGCAACCATATAATAGTCCTGAATATTGGACCTATTGGTGATACAAAAAACATGAAACAAAAACTGAAGCCACAATTGAAATTGCCTTGCTGTGTAGTTTCAGACTTATTTTGCAAGCAGCAAGGAACCACTGAAGCCTTTTAATAGGGGAATAATATTATCAAACATAAATAACATATCAACTTTCCCATGACAAAAGATGCTAGTAGAAAAAGACCAAGAGCAAAGTAAGGAAATAATACAGCATTGATTTGTTTGATTATTCGGCCCTCTACTTAAAATAAGCTTTCCAAAATTATTTTCTTTACTCTTTGTCTGAAACTACTTCTTCACAATTGTCTCCAACTCAACAAATATTTTCTCCATATTAGGGAAATCAAGATTCCCGTCTTACTCTGATAAATGAAGCTATTTACATTTCATTCCTACTTAAATGAATGCTTTGTCGTCTTTTCAAACTGATTACATTTAGCTGTGTTTATTTCCTTTATGAATTATACCTTTTCACCTTCTCTTGTTTTTAAACACTGTAGTTATTTTAAGATAAAATTCAACTCAAAGTAAATGAAGTGTTATATAAAAGAGGTTTTATACTGTTTCTCTTTCTATGAGAGCTTTAATGTTATCTAACCAGAATTATATGCAGGGATACTTTACCCTCATGCTATTATCACTCCAGCAATAAATGTTTGATAGTTGTTGTCAAACAAGAGAATTTTTTTTTTAAGGATGACAAGTTAAAATCATTGAAAAATATTATTTTCAGTGCCAAAATTATCATAATCACTTTCTTCTAGACTGAGAATACATATAAAACTTTCTCTTATTTTTTAACAAAGTAAGCATACATAAAACTTAGGTGTTCTCATTTATCCTCACATCATTAATTGCCTATACTTGCCTTCTTCCAGAACATTCTGAAATCAACTGTATTGTCCCCTGAAACTTGAGGAATTTATTTAGGGTTTAATCAATGGTTAAAAATCCCACTTTTTAAATGAAATTTCCACCCATATATTGACTTTTTAACTTTTAGTGAAACTCAAAAATGTCCACCATGAAGAACAGCATCAGTTTGTGATGAAGTTTTAGCTGTATAGGTGATCTGAATTGTGAATATGATGATACTACCTTAACATATCTTTTTTCTAGAAACATTGATCCAGGCTTTAATGAAAAATTCATTATCTTGGCATAAACTTGTAAGTAATTTGTGTCTGCAAGCAACAGCAGCTTAGTAGTGATTGGTATATTGATTAATAAAATATTCTATATTTTGTGAGTGTATCTGTATGCAATGTAGATGCTTATTTAGGTTATTTTCCCCAAAATATTTTAATGCAAAAGTGTTGATGATATTTTTCCATTTATGGACATTCATTAATGATATGTGAGCATGATTATTTTCACAGCATAATATAAGATTATCTTCATGGTAAAATCTGAGGTAAGTTTTACTTCCCATTATATTATTTTAAAACATGTGATAGAATGATCCATTCCATTATATAATCCTATATTTTTTACAGTGTTTGTTAGTCACTTTTAAATTATTTGAACTAAGTTTTTCAGAAGAATCTATTGGTTACTCTAAGACTGAAAATGTTAATACTAATACTACATGTATTCTAGATTATTATGGTATAATTGACCAAATCTTAACATTTAAAATGAGATAAAAGCAATAATGTTAAAAAAAAATAGACATTGAGTAACCACAATAGGAAAATGCCCAGAGTAAATATAACTCTCCATATGAATAAAATATACACAATGGTAATAGGTTTAAGTTAGTGCAGCAGACATCTTTGCCCATTGCTTTTCTTAGATTATTGTCATACCACTAATTAAATGTCTCTCCCCCTCTCCTTTTCTCCTGAATCCTCCCCTTAAATGGCATAGGAAAAGGGTGATCTTGCAAACAAGGAATGTTTATGTTCATGGAACAAAGTCATCTTAGTAACTAGATGTATCACAATATTTAGCACCTTGTTCAATGTTATCATAAAATGCAGATAAAGAAATTACATCTAATGATGAGAATACACTAAAAAGTCTCCCTGAAAACGTAAATGGCAACCACTGTGAGCAATTATGCTCTTACAAGGTACTGGACAAAGTAAAGTGGATTTGTTTCAAAGTCTCAGGATTACTGATTTTATTGAGAGGAAAAAATATTCAAATATATAAACAATTGACCTAGTGAAAGCAAGGTAACTCAGTATTAAATATTTTTGCAATAGGTTACTTGGTATAATTATTTTATATTCCTTGGGGGCTAATGGATTATTATAGGCACATAATGGTTTTATTAACTAAGGAACTAAAAATATATCCTACATTATACTGACAAACTGCAAATTGAAATATTTCATAAACTTATTCCATATGTAATAACACTATACAGTTTTTCCTGTTATACAATTGTACCTATTTAAACATCTTTTAAGTGTGAAAATCTACTCAGTCATATATACTTATGCACATATATGCAAATATTGTTATAGGAATTACCCATAAGGCAAACTCTGTGAAATGATTATGTATAAAATTGAATCTGATATTTGACATATATGATCAATGGATCAGAAGACCATTCTACACCTCTTCAATAAAGTACATAAAAATACAGAAAATCTGTGGAAATCTAAAGTTGTATTTGATAAAAGCATGGTCATCATTCAAGCAAAGAAAACTATAGCATGATTCTGAATAATTATAAGAAAAAAAAAGGTAAAGATCTCAAATTTTAATGGCATTGCATTATGCCCTTCATAGCACATGGTTCTGAGTTAAATCATAATTATGTAAGCATAATATGTCAATGATTTTTTGCTTGTTTTTAACTTTTAAATCAATCATACTTCTCTAAAAATGCAAATCATACAAGTTTTGATAATATACTTGCCCTGGCTCAAATAAGATGAGGATAAAAGGTAAGAGAAGAGTTGTCTACATGAAAAACAGCTGAAGTCAATGGATGAAAATTAGATATTTAAGCACATTTCTTAAAGGATTAAAGGTAAGAACTAAAAACCAAAACACAACTAACAAAAGGATGGAAATGGAGGTTGAAAGAGAATTAGAAGTAGTGTGCTTAAATTTCCTTATGTTTTAAAAAAATTAGTAAGCAGCAGTATATATTCTCTATTTAAAGTTATAGTGATGTCTGCCAGAAATAGTATGAGCACTAAAGGCAAAATATGCTTACCTCTAAGAAGTGTTAAAACATGAGGAAGGAATGGGACAGGAGACTTTTACTCTTTTTTTTTTCAATTTTTCAGTTTTATTATGTAGAATTGTTACAGTTTGACTGCACATATACAATATGTTGCATGTAAATACATATATACCATATACTGCATATAGTTTTTTCAGTTTACATATATGTACTGCTCATTGTTTCCAAGAACAGTTTAGAGCTTTAGCTTTTTAAACTTACATAGTAATCAAAAGATTAAAGCCACAAAATAAGAATCAACAGAATGCAGTAATCCAATCATAAAGGACAGTCAAATGTGCTCACACATATTCAAGGAATCAATCATCTAAGTAACAAGTTCATTTGCGTCCTTTTTTTTTTAGATTCCACATGTAAATGATATCATATGGCATTTTTCTTTCTCTTTCTGGCCCACTTCACTTAGAATGACAATCTCCAGGTCCATCCATGTTGCTGCAAATGTCATTATTTTCTTCTTATTTATGGCTGAGTAGTATTATATTGTGTGTGTGTGTATGTGTATATATATATATATAGTATTATATTGTATATATAATACTATATATATATGTATGTATGTGTGTGTGTATGTGTGTGTAGGTATATCCCAAATGTCCACCACTAGATGACTGGGTCAAGATGTGTATATATATTTGGGCTGCTTCCATGCCTTGGCCACCGTAAATAGTGCTTCTGTGAACACTGAGGTTCACATGTGTTTCTGAATTATATTTTTCTCTGGGTTTATGCCCAGGGGTGGGGATTGCTAGATCACATAGTAAGTCCATTTTTAGTTTTTTAATGAACCTCCATACTGTCCTCCATAGTGGCTGGACCAGTCTACACTTCGAACCAGCAATGTAGAGGGTTCCCTTTTCTCCACACCCTCTCTAGCATCTATAATTTGTAGACTTTTCATTGATGACCATTCTGATTGGTGTGAGGTGATATCTCATGGTAGTTTTTATCTGCATTTCTCTGACAATTAGTAATGATGAGCATTTTTTCATGTGCCCGTTGGCCATTTGCATGTCTTCATTGGATAATTGCTTATTTAGCTCTTCTGCCAATTTTTGGATTGGGTTGCTTGCTTTTTGTTTGTTTGTTTGTTTTTGATATTAAGGTATATGAGCTATTTGTATAGTTTGGAAATTAGTCCCTTGTCAGTCTCATCATTTGCAAATATTTTCTCCCAGTCTGTAGGCTGTCTTTTCCCTTTGTTGATGGTATCCTTAGCTCTGCAAAAGCTTTCAAGTTTAATTTGGTCCCATTTGTTTATTTTTACTTTTATTTACCTTACTCCAAGAGCCAGTTTAAAATATATATTGCTGTGATTTATGCCCAAGAGTAGTCTGCCTATATTTCCCTCTAGGAGTTTTATAGTATTTGGTCTTACATTTAAGTCTTTGATCCACTTTGAATTCATTTTTGTATATGGTGTTAGAGAATGTTCTAGTTTCAGTCTTTTACAGGTAGCTATCCAGTTTTCCCAGAACAACTTATTGAAGAGATTGTCTTTTCTCCACTGTATATTCTTGCCTCTTTTGTCATAGATTAATTGACCATAAGTGTTTGGGTTTATTTCTGGACTTTCTATCCTGTTCCATTGATCTATGTGTCTGTTTTTGTGCCAGTACCATATTCTTCATTTTTTATCCCAGGGCCTTGTTCTAAAACCAGCCTTGATTCAAAGGTGGTTTCACTATTACAACCTGTGAGTTTTGTCAATTGACTAAACATCTTTGTCTTAGTTTCTTCTTCTGTGAAATAGCAAATTAATAGTACCTCTATTGTAGGATTTTTTTCAGGACTTAACCAGTTAATATTTAAAAAGCAGTTAATATTAAGAATTAATATTTTAAAATAGTTAAAAAAAGAATACTGCCTACCATTACATAAGCACTAAGAAAGTATTAAATAAACAAAAGAGCATAAATATCATGTACATGCATAATGGTTAATGCATTTCATAATAACATATTATTTAAATTAAAAAATAACAGTTACTAGTGTCAACATTTCCATGTTATGAGTAATTGAAATACTATTTTTCTTATGGCATCTAATTTATTATAAGTGTCTAAATTTATAAGCATATTTTCCTTGTAAGATGATAAGTTTTTAGAAACAAGTAGATTTAGTTCTTTAAAGTGAAGAACTAATTTTGTGGGCAGAAAATACTATATAATATTTGACATCATGTATAATATATTTTTTGACATTGAAGCCAAAGTAAATGGAAATTGCAGAATTTTATGAAATTAGTAGTAGTTGTAAATTCACTAGAACATTGAATAAGATTTTATATTATTTAGTTCTAATCATTCAGTATTCCAAACAATATACTTATTTTTCTTATATTTTAAGGAATTGAAGATTTCACTATGCAACATGCAAAGGAAGCTTGTTGAATCTTGCATTCTAAATCTTAATCTAGACTATACTTCAGTTTGACACCTCATTGAATTAATGTGTCATCAAATTCTTATCTTGAAATGGAAGAAAAATAAAGAAAATCATCTCTTAATTTCACTATTTTACTCAACAATTGATCACTAATTTAATGTGCAATACTCAATGGGTCTTATAGTATTTCAGAATAATTATTTGTGAAATATTGGCAGTTCTAATTTACAAGCAAGTTGTGTTATAAAGTTCATTTGTAAGTCACAGAATATAAAGGTCAGAAAAAACCTCAGAGACCATCAACTTCCCTCTTCGTTATTTGTGTAAACACTTCTGGAACATCCTTATCACTGACAGATGGTCATTCATTCTTTGGTTAAAAATGTCAAGTGATCACAAGTTCAGTAATTTAAAGACAGTCCATTTTGCATCTGGACGGATGGAGTCTTTATTAAATTTCACTTCTGTTAAACTATTTCCTTATATTCGTGCATTTTTGCTGCAAGTATTTATTTAATGCCAGATATGTAGAATACATCAAAATCACAGAGCTTACAGTCTAATAGAAAAGACATAAAATAATGAAGAAATAACAAAAATATATTATTATAAACTGAGATAAATACAGACAAGGAAATAATAAAAGTCACTGTTAATGTTTAGCTGGGAAGACTTATGTCCTCCAAGTTCTCACAAAAAATCATGCTGAAAAAAAGTATTGTTGCATGAACTGAGAGAAGGGAGTTAAGTGGAAGTTGGAGGTCAGGGATGGGGGATGCCCACAGGAGGGAAAGAGAGGAAAGATGGTTTCATTTGAGAGGTCAGAGTGAGGAGAATGGGAGTTGCATGTTCTGAAGAAGGAAGCAGACAACTACATTCAAGGATCCGAAAGCGGGACAAGTTGATTGAAACAAATTGCAAGGGGAACTAGAGAGACAGAAAATATCGGCCACAATTAGGGCCTTAAAGATCCTACCTTCTACATTTGCTACTATTTCCTTCTTGGAGTGACACACAGTACATTTATACTCTGTTTCTATGTTACAATAAACTTGAGTAGTTACTGTCTCCATTTCTTACTTCTCAGCTGAACAAGTATCTCCAGGTCCATCTACTATTCTTCACACTGTCTGGAAACTTCATTCCAACAGTCTTCCTCTGCTGTCAAAGCTGTAAGTTTTTGTTTGTTTGTTTGTTTTTTAAACAATTTTTTTAACATTTTTTCATTGAGTTATAGTCAGTTTACATGTTGTGTCAAATTCCAGTGTAGAGCACAATTTTTCAGTTACACGTAAACATACATATATTCATTGTCACATTTTTTTCACTGTGAGCTACCACAAGATCTTGTATATATTTCCCTGTGCTAGACAGTATAATCTTGTTTATATAACATAAGTTTTGGTTTATAATAACTCTTCAAAACTGAATTTCCAGAATTGATTGCAATATTCCACTTGTCATCTCATAATTGTTAAATAATGATTTGAGTTCCTATTGATATTTGCTGTGATCATACAATTCATGTTCAAACTGATCATGTTTGAGGGTCAAAGTGGGAATTTTTGGTAGTTATGTGAGAACAGTAAATATAAACCGGTTCTCTTCTGAACAAACCAGGACTTACAGTCACCCTAACTATTGCTTATCTTCCATTGTGTGCTTTCCACTTCCTCTGATCTCTAGCACTCAGAGATAATATATAGGATGCCCAGTTAAACTTGGAAGTCAGACAACAGATACTTTTTCAGTATAAGTATGTCCTATGTAATATTTTTATACTAAAAATAATTCATGTCTATCTGATCTTAAAATTTAACTGGAGGTCCTGTATTTTTATTTGCTAAATCTCACAGACATTTCTGTATCCATAGCACTCTCAGTGGCCATGAAAACTTTCCGTCTCCTATGGTTCTATTAAATGATAATCACTTCTACACTTACTATAGCACAGAGACCATTACTACACTTTAGACTTTCATAAATCATAGGATTTTTATAATGTTCATAAAAAGAATAGAAATAAAAGAAAATATAAACAACTTATCAAATGCCTTTAATATTATAAGTACTCTACCATTCTCTGGAAATTCAAAGAAAAATAAGACATGACTCCTAGTCTCAGGATCCCACCATAGGAAACAAGGACAAGCACCTAAAATGTAACATAAATGATACATTAAAAATGGATAGAAAGCTTGATGGGAACACAGAGAGTTATTTCAATAAGGGTGGGAGTCAGGGAAATTTATGTAACTCAAATTTGATGTTGAGTAGGAGTTAATTCACCCAGTAGAAAAATTTGGGGGAACACAGTCCAAATATAACCCTAGTCTGTGCAAAACAACAAATTGAAAGTGCATTTTTGGGGAAATATACAATCCAGTAAGCATGAGAAGATACAGCTAAAGGGGATGTTAGAAAAGTGGACAGTAGCAAAGGGCCTTGCTAAGGAGTATATTATAACAATTCTCATATATTGAGTGCATATGATGTGCACAGTGGAGGTGGAAGTTAAAAATTCAAAGAAAGATTATTTGGAACTTATTTAAACCTGGATATATGAAAGCAAAGCAAAGATGACTGTGAAGCACCTGCTTAGGCAGTGGGGTAAACAACAATGCCATTTACTGAGAAAACATAAATCAGAGGAAGAGTGAGGTTTTCAATAGGAGGTGAAGAGAAGAGGAGGCATAGTGGAGACTGGGCATGCTAAATCTAAACAGTGTTTTTCTTTTTAAATTTTTTTCCAATAAGATGATGACAAGAGCATTGTACTTGATGACAAGTGGAGCATAATGTTGGAAGAGTATTAGTTTTCTCTGGGTGTTTGACTATTTTTACCTTCTCCACTGCCAAAGTGAAGGTTTGTGAAATGAACAGAGATACATGAGTGGCAATGATGCAAGTTTCCCCAGACGACATCTTTAGATCGATAGAGCCCAGTCTCATTTCTCAGAGTAACAGTCTTACTATTCTGAGACAGCACTGCCCTCTATGAGAGGAGTGATAGTTTCTCAGATTGTGATGCAGAAGTGAACTGATGAGACAGCTGGTGAGAAAGTTGGTATTTATGGATTGAATCATGTAATTATACAGTTAGCACAGAGTTCTTCTTTTGGAGACTGAAGTTAAAATTTACTTCCTGGGAATGGAGGTGATTATATGTTAGGCATCTAGGAAAAGAGAGAAACATATATTAGCAATGCATTTACTTTTGATAAACCAAAGTTTTTTTTTCTGAGAACCTCAAGAAGCTTCCTTAAATTCTAGTCACTCTACTTACTTTTTAACTGTTTTAGTGAGTTTTGCAAATGAAATCTATGTTTGTAGAATGAATTTCTAATATTTAGTGTTTTAGTTTTTCGTTCCTTTTCCCTTCTGCTTCTTTTATTTAAATGCTGTTTAAAGATATAAGGAAACATGCATATATTCCCCCAATGCGTTGCCCCAAGTAAGTGCTCAATAAATGGTTTTGACTGACTGTTCAATGTGTATTATAATAGTAAATAATAGTAAATTCTTTCTTGCTAAAGAGAAAACAATTTCATTCATTCCTTTTTGGCACATAAACTAACTTTTGTCTCTTACTGTAGTTCAATAATTCTGCTATGAAAACTGCAGAGATACAATTTTCAGAAATGTAAAAAAAGTTTTATTTTCATGTAGTTAAAATAAACTATAAACATCAATAAAAATAATAATTAGTATTGTTTTATCAATGCAGACTCACATGTATAATTGACTTTCCAAAACATAACAAAATGGTTTTGCTCAATAATCTGATCATTTTGTGTA
The DNA here is from genome assembly GCF_009834535.1 of Camelus ferus. Classification (NCBI taxonomy): domain Eukaryota; kingdom Metazoa; phylum Chordata; class Mammalia; order Artiodactyla; family Camelidae; genus Camelus; species Camelus ferus. Next base: position 64,007,609 of record NC_045709.1, read on the forward strand.
TTTATTTTGCTTTTCACTTAGTAAACTTCAGCTTTTCCATATTTTATAATTACTTTGAGTCTATCTGTGACATTGATATTTTTAATGATATTTGGAGCTTTAAACGTTATTATTGAGGCATTCTTTCTACTACAAAAACATAACTAAATATCGTATCAAGATTATAAGCTATTATTATTGACCATAGCAAAACATTTTTATTTACATCACACATGCTTTACTACTTCCATATTCTCTCTTTACTTTTTAGCATAGGTCATATAAGGAATGGACCACATTTCCCAGATACTTCAGTAACACTAACATGGGGAGCCCTTGGCTAGATAGCAAATCAATTAATATGTGTTAAGTATTCCTCCTGTAATTAGAAAAGGAAGTGATGAGGTAGTCTAGAGAATTTAACAAAGGGACGTTAAGGCCAAATCCTTGACTTAATTTTCACCATGAGGCTATATTTTACTGTCTGCATCCTGTTTTTAAAATTTGTTGGAAGGAGAAGTTAGAGGGGAGAAAATGTTTCAGTTTCAGAACCAACTATTCTGTTTACAAACTGGACAGTTATTCCCTGACCTCTTTCTATTGCAGAACAGCATTATATGCAACTAAAGGCACCAAGCTCACGATTTTGGTATCCACCTGGCTATCATCTTACTCAGTGAACAACCTCTTAAGGTGCATTTACTATATTGCATGTTACTGCAGGCAACAAATGTTTCAACATTTCATAGGGTGATCACTTCATTCTGATTTGCCTAGAACTTTCCCAGTTTTAGTAATGAAAGTCCTACATTCTAAGAAACCTCTCAATTCCAGGCAAACTGGGATAGATGGTCACCCTGCTACTACATAACATGTAACATGGTTTGCAAAATTTTAAGCATTTAACTCCTTATATCTTATGACAGGTTTCTCATCTACCACCCTAACACTTTTCAATCTTAAACAAATAATACATATGTATTTATGTATATATATTAAGTATAAAATTACACATATATTATATATGTGTAATTGCAGCACCCCACTTATCAGTACTAATTCCTGTATTCAGTATAACAATGCATTTCCAAACCTAGTGACTTAAATTAACAATATATTATTTCTCGCATGCCTGGCATGGTTGACAGATCAAAGCTGGGCTCATCTTGAGGCAGCTGTTTCCCATGTCTCTCATCCTCCTTGGACCAGTGAGGTAGCCTTGGTAAATTATTTTTATAGCAATGGCTGAAACAGGGACAAGCCCCACTATATAAGCACAGTTAAAGCTTCTGCTTTCTTTATATCTGCTGATATTTTATAGTCCAAAATACATCAAATGACTAGCACCAAAGTCAACAAGCAGGGAAATACACTGCACCATTAATAGGAGGAAAAGTGTGGAAGATTACTTAGCAAATACATTATATTACAATCTAGATACTCATTTTTATCATGAGTTATACTACATTTAAATGTTGGTACCTATTGGGGTAGCTCTCTTAAAAATAATTTCATACTAACTACTGAGATCAAGTCATACAACATTTAAGTTTTCTTTTAGACTGTCAGAGTGCTATCAGGATGTAAAGGGCATATAAAAATATTACAAATTCACGAAACTTCTTAGAAAAAGAAGAGATCCAACTATAGAAGTCAGAGACAGAATTGAGGAAAAGATGTGGGTGGAATTAAAATCATGGTAATTGAGAATGCCAGGAGCACGAAAAGAAGAGGGAACTGAAAAAAGAACCAATTGATAGTTGCTCTTTGTGTGCCACTAGTGACCTTTTACATTACATTTTGCTATCAAACACAGTCTTTCTGCTAAGTTGATTGTCTAGGAATTTTTTTCAGTTCTTAATTTAATATTTTTCCACAAGAATATTCACTGTCCTACTAAGTCTTCTTTTAAATTAATGTAGATATTTTCTATCATAAAAGTAGTTTATAATCACTATGGAAAATAAAAAAAAATAGTCATCTTTAATGTGATGCAGCATATTCTTATACTCTTTTTTGCTATGTGTATTTGCCATAAATACAATAAAAATAGTATGCTCAATTAAGAATTTTAACTTTATTCTATGCAAAAATAGTTTCTTTTCAAATTACCCTTTCATTTAACAGTTTGCAGGCATATTCATATGCACAACTTCCATCTCAAATTCTTGTAACAAACAAGCTTTCTTTGACTGCTGTTTTCCTGAACTGAAATAGGATATCCTTTTCCTGAGTGATAGGTTCTCTGACATTCAAAAGAGAAGAGGTTCATAAAAAAACAAAATTACAGTTCTACACAAACTAAATGCAAAATGCAATATAAAAATGCAAAACCAATTTGACTGTCACTAGGGCTTCTTTCTTGGAGCAGCTGTATCTAAAGCACTTTCATTGACTACTGGAAGTCTTTTGAAAGAAGCGATGTACCACTGATTATCATTCCCCCCAGCGTGCACTTCACCCATAACCACAAAGATTTCCTTCCAAAGTGTTGTTTCAGTCTAAGGAATGGATTCAGGAGGATTGTCATTTCAAGGTCTCTTATTCTGGTTGTTCTGGTATGGTATATAGCCAACGTGTCAGAAGATCTACCCAACTTTCAGGTTGAATTTCTGAATGCACTTGAATTTTTGAGCCAGAGAGCAGAGATTCATAAATGGGATTTATTTGGGGTGGAAAGGCCAGTACGTGCCCTTATAAAAGAGCAATCTCTTCAGCCTTGGGATTAGGAAAACTTCCTCCAGGAATCTGGCAATAGGCTGGTTTCACATCATAGTTTATGATGTGTAGAGAGGTTTTGCCTTATTCTGTGTCTTCTCAGATATTCTAGTTAGATGTTACAAGAATTTGTTCTAAGGTGGCTGACCCAATGGTATTTTAAGCAAAAGATCATCAGATTAATCATTGCTTATGTATTTGTTATAATTTGGTTTTGATTTCCCTTAGCTGCTTAAGCATAATAACTCTGTGCACACTATGAAATTGACAAAAGCTCCATAACAAAAACCAGAAATTCCTAACCTTTCCAGTCCACAAACCACAACCACAAGCAATAACTTTTAATTTTTCAAGCTATTTCTTTGAGTATTCACTCCAATTTATATATATATATATATATATATATATATATATATACTATATTACTTTTCTTTAATTTATTGATTTTATAAATTATCTGTTGATTATGATGCTAGCAGAGCATTTAGCCTTCCCAGAGCTACTCAAAGAGGGAGTCAGCCTTTCTTTACTCAGATTGATAAGTAGTATTTACAGTATTATGATGACTATGTAAGTATTGTTCAGTGACAATTAGTGGTCTATGGTTACTCTTTTTTGATATTTTCTCATTTTTTATTCACTTATAATTCTTTGTTTTACTTATATGGCTTATGGATATAATGATAGTCCCAATGAAGCATGCCTCTCTTTTCCATGCCCTTTGCAATGTGACTTAGCTACTTCTTCCATTAAAAAGTAGAGTCTGTTACCTTGCCTCTTGAATCTAGGCTGGACTTTGACTTGTATTGACCAACAGAGTATGAAAGAAATGATATTGTTCTACGTCCTAGGTGAGTCTTAAAAGAGTCATTGAAGTTTCTGCTTTTGCTCTCAAGGAACCATGAGAAAATATGATGCAAAAAAGACCCAGATGAAAGACTACAAGAGACTGGAGCCAAGTCATCCCAGCTGCCCTGGTCCTTAAAAGACTTTACTTCCAAATGCAAAGACATGATTAAGACCATGTCCAATCAGCAGAACTGCCCTAGACTTATAAGAAATAATAATCCATTGTTGCTTCATATAAATTGCTCATCCCATAGAAATAGAGTAGAGATACACAGAACAAAGTAAAATGAACTTGTAACAAAGTACTCAGTGGAAAAAAAGAAGACACAAAATGAGATATATCACTCTGGCATTTCCACTAATTAAATGGATCTATTCAAAGAAATATCCATTTTGCAGTTATACAGATACACACATACATAAACAGTTATACATACAGATACAATAATATATAACAAATAAATCAAAATGGTTTCCTATGGTGGGAGAAGAAATGAGTCATAAGGATAAAAGGAAATTTAAAAATTGGGAGTAGGATCTTGCAAGGACAGGTGACAATAATGGCCATGAAATGAGGAATTACGATAAACTCAGCTCTTTGCCCTGGAGTATGATGAATTCAGCCCTCTGCCCTTGAAGTACACTCTCTCTGACAAAACCTACCACATCCATCCACCACTTACCACATTCAGACTCATTAAATCAAAAAGTCTTTAGTGCCCAAGCACAGATATCATTTTCAAGCTCCCCAGACTATGCTAATGTGATAGACAATCATGGCTGATAACCGTTAATCTGGTAGAGGAAGTTTATTTTCTAAATTACATTTTATGTGTTTATTAACTTACTCCATTTATTTGTTTTTCTGGACTCCTGGCATCTTTGGCCTCCAATCTGCTCTCATCTGTAGATTTACAGCCCATCCTGGAATTTCTTGTTGCTAATCTCTACGTTAGCTACTTTGTTTCTTACATGTCAGCATTGTACCTTAACTGGTTTACCAACTTTTGTTAAGTACATTCTTCAGTATCTTAATAATAAAGCATGCATGAGATATATTTTATGAATTTTTTCATGCTTGTAAATGTCTTACTCGGCCTTTATACTTACTTCATAGTTTTGCTGGAAAGAAATTTGAGTTGAAAATCAATCTGTGTTCTTGTATTCTTTTGGTTCTAATTTTTTCCCCATTATATGTAACTGAATTTTCTTTTTTCTTTATTTTTTCAACCTTCCACATCTAACCCTATCAACCCAGACACAGATGCTTTTCAAGTTTATCATTTAGCTTTTAGGTGGGTCATTTAGATTTACATGTCTTTAATTAACACATACATGAGGACTTTTAGTTATCATTTTTATTGTTGTCTAGACTAAGGTAATGTTGTCAAATAATATACTCCATATGATTTGAATCAACTAAAGACATTTGAGACTTGATTTATGGTCTAGCACATGGTTAATATTTATAATTGTGTTCCGTGTGCTTAAAATAATAAATATTTTATAGTTGTTGAGTGAAATAGTGTATACATGCCATTGGATAAAACTTGTTAAAATGTTTCTTAGAACTTCTATACAGTTATTAATTTGGGGGCTTGTTTTACTAATGGAATTTTTCTATCATTTTGAAGTAATTTTAATTTTCAGTAATTTTTTGCAATAAAATGCATTTTGAATGTCATCAATGTTCTTAAAACTGCTTTTTAATTTTATTTTATTTTATTATTTTATTTTATTTTTCTAAATGTTAAATTTTAAATGAATGCCCATCAATTTCTGGAAGTTCTTTCAGTTTTCCATCAGCCTTATCTGCAAAATTTCTTTGATTTAAAAAACAATTCTCTTTTTTCTATTTTCTTTTTTTAATTTATATATTTTTTACTGAAGTATAGTCAGTTTAAAATGTTGTTTCAATTTCTGGTGTACAGTACAATAATTCAGTCATATAGGAACATGTGTATATTTGTTTTCATATTCTTTTTAACCATAAGTTACTATAAGATATTGAATATAGTTCCTTGTGCTATACAGTATAAATTTGTTGTTTATCTTATATATAGTAGTTTGTATCTGCATATCTTCAACTCTCAATTTATCTTTCTCAACCCCTTCCCCCTCAAAACTGCTTTCTTTTGGTTAGTATTTGTATGTTTATCTGATTGCAAATGTTACATTAAACTTTTTTATATTTCTCTATTTCAGATTTCTCATAAACGTGACAATTATATTTTAATCAATTTTTTAAAATAAGAACATGCTATACATTAATATTTAATATAATTACTATAATGTTTACATTAATTGTATCTTTTTATTTTGCAATTTCTATTTATCTTCTGTTTTTGTCCATTTTAGCCTTTGGTAGGATTGAATAATTATTTTGTTACCATTCTATTTTGTGTTTTCTACTAATATGAACATTTCATTTTGCTCCTATTTTTTATTGGTTATCAGAGTGGAGAGGAAAACGTTACACAGCTAACCTCTAATTCATTCCTTCACAAATTACTGAAAGGGTGCTTCTGGAGAAAAGATAACAAAGCAGGTGTCCTTGTCTAATTTCCTGATCAACATGATAACTGCAGCTCTAGGTAAATAAACTAATGATATTTTCCAGGAGGTAAGTCTTTATCTTTGAAATATTTTAAAGAGAAATCTCAGGCTAAAGGATTACTTATAGTAATAAATCTTTTAGAATCCATGGACTTATGAAGTGTTGTTCTCTAAGAGTACATCATGTAATCAGGGAGCATGAAGTAGATACACTTCATAAAATAAACACTTCCAGTTGTGTGAAGTAGTAACTTATGTACCTCACTTAGAGAAGTCTTCCAATCTGAGCCAGATACTGGGTGTCCCATAAGAGAAGAGAAGACTTAGGGAGCTGCCTAGACCTTTCTTTGCTTTGGTAGAGCCTCTTGATCACCTCTATTCTTGAAATTAATTAAAAAGCTTGATAAGAGATGTGAGTTTGATTTAAAAATTGTATATTTTTGTAACAGCTCATCTGGATTTCAACATGTATTCACTACTTATCATATCTAGCTTGAATAAAAATCTTTGCTCTCCTACTTGATAAAATAAGTACTTTAAAATACTGAGATAGTTTATTCCCTATCAATTTATGTACTGTTTCTGTATTTATTTCAATTCTCTATAATCAAAAATGTTTGTTTGCTTAGTTGTTTGGTAGTTTTATATGATTAATGTTTCTTTGTAGGCTTTTTCCTTTCATATATTTATCCCATTGTTTTGCCTCTTCATTCCTTCTTACTCCTCAAATATTCCATTTAGGATCACTTTTCTTAACAGTGATATATACCCTTTATAGTTTCCTTTACTATAGGTGTTTCAGAGATGAACTCTATGCTTGCTTGAAAATGTTTTGAAAATTATTTTTAAATATGTATTTCAGTAGGCATAGTATTTCAGTTCATATATATAATGTATATATATACACACACACACATACACACACATTTAAATCAGTTTTTATTCTATTGTCTTTTGTAAAAATATATTAAAGAAGATAGTAATAGATATATAATACAACATTTCATACTATCTTTCATGTCTCTTACTTTCCATTCTATATTTCCATATTTCTCTCTGTATTCTTGAATAATTTGGCTCAATAAATCTCACTTAGTTGTGTCTAATTTATAGTTTTTAATTTCAGTTTTTGTATTTTCCATTTTTAGAATTTCTATCTGGTTGTTTTCCAAATTGGTGTTTCACTTTTTATAATTTCTTGCTCTCTGTAAATATTTTCAAGACTTTCCTCATCTCTTTAAAACTCTTTATTATTTCATAGCTTATATATAATAATTTTATCTCATGTTTTTGTATTGTTGTATCTTTTATCTGTTCTTTTTACTGGTTTTCATTCATGCTCACAGGATAAAGGGAGCTTATAGTGCTGGGTTTAAAAATCTGGGTCTTTGCCTTTTCCTAGAATTTAGATGAAATAATAATGGTATTTATTAACATTTCTATTGTTTCTCTGAAGTTTTTTTTTCAATAATGACTATATAGCTTATAGAATTTTTACATAAAGAGAAATGGAAAATATAGATGTCAGGTAACTTTTGTTTCTTTCCATCATTTCTCTTGGCAGTTTGTGTCTGATGAAATTGTATTGCTGCTGTATTATCTAAAGTAAATTATAAGCATACACTAATGACAAGAAATGGTGACAATTAAAAATCATTTTACACGTAGAAAAGCCAACTGATCCTGAATAAATAGTCACTATTAATACAGTTCTCGATATAAAAAAACAAATTCACAATGTGACTGCTAATAACTCTGAGACTAAACAGAAAATTGTACTTAAATGTTTTTATATTGTAAATTTATATTGGTAAAAATTTGTTAATACCCACAGGTATATAACTCTTTCCTTATAATAAATAATTGTTTTCCCTGGGGAAAAAATGTAATATGAAGAACTATAAAACAAGATAACTTCACTATTTTACCAAATAGAGTTAAAAAAGTATACTCAGGTGGCCTTGAGTTATGTGTCTCCTCTCCCCATCCCTTTCACCCCCTGCCTTAGCAATCCCCTGAGTTTCAGATATTTAAAAGTACATGGTTATTCACTGAGGCTGGTAGCTAAGGGAAATTCATAATATATAACTCAACTTTCACTTTTTAACGTTTTGATACTGGTTAGGCAAAAGTCGAGTATGTTTTGAAATCAACCATCCAATTAAATTGTCAAGGATTAATTTGTTATTGGTAAAATTATGCTTATCTTAATAGAGAAATTTTTCACATTTATTTTAAAGGATTTTTCATGATTAGGAAAGTTGCAAGCTTTACTTTGTCATAAAAGAACTTTCATACAGGAAGTTAACCTCTGGAACTTGTCTTGAGGTGTTATATATCAATAAGATATTTTCATGTCACAAAACTGTACCTTTATTTTTATCCATTCTCATTTTTATCACATTTTTAACACAATAGAAGCTTTTTCCATGCCACAGTTTTCAGAAGTATAAGCCAGTAACTTTCTTAAGAGTCCAGTTCTGAGTCGTTTGTATTTTATAGGGGAGGATGCAAAAAAAAGTAGTTTTAAATATGTAAAGGGAGTAAGTTTACAGTCTCTAAATGATTTATGGGTTTAAAGTATGTCACCTAGTGCCCTATACTCCACCTCTACTTTTACCTTTTGTAATGAAGACAAAGTAATTAATTCCAATACTTTTAACAGGTTAATGGAATAAATATTTCCAAATATTTGCAATAATTCATATTATTATGAGACAAAAATAAGAATTAAAATATTCTTGAAAGCAAAATCTATACCTGAATTAAAAACATAATTTCACAAACAGAATGATTAGAATGAAAAAAAAATAGCTTACTAGTTTAAGTTATTCTAAATACTTCAATATTTTTTATGAATAGCTTCTAAATTTTTTATAATATTAAAAATATATGACATAAAATTTGCCATCTTGGCCACTTGTAAGTGTAGTTAAGTAGTGTTAAGTACATCCACACTGTTGCATAGCCAATTTCCAGTACTTTTTCATTTTGCAAAACTGAAACTCTATAATCCATTATAAACAACAACTATGTATAGCTCTCTCCCAAGTAAAATACATATATAAATGAAGAAAATCTTTTGAATAAGATACAGTGACATTGGTTCTTACCTGCCCAGGGTTCTCTTCTCCCTTCTTTGATTTCAACAGAACCCAAATTTAATTCAAGTAGTCTCTCGTTGCCAACTCCAAGATGAATCTAAACCAGCAATAAAATCCCTGTTCCCAATGAGTGTCACATTGTAACTGGCTAAGGTAGCATTAATGTTTTTCTCAGTGTGACTAAACTTTAGACAGGCTTCTGTCTGATACTTGGCTCCTGATCTCCTTTTTCTTAGAACATTTACTTTAGAAATCTTGTGATAGTAAATCCTTTCTCTGTCTTTTTGAAATGTAAATCTTTTTAAAAGAATCTTGCCAGTTTTATAAACCAGGACTGTTTTTTCAAGAATTTATGAACCATCTATTTGAAATGTAATTATTATAAAGGATAGAACTCTTTCTCAATTTCCGTAGAAAGTGGGAGCCTAATTTCTCTAGGCACTTGACTCCAAGTGTAAAACCACTTCCTGCCATGGAGGTATAAAAAACCTTAGTTTCATTTAGGTAAAAACCATTAGCCAACTAGCAAACATGGAAGGTCTATGATACCCCTCATCCTACCTCTTAAAAATCCTCCTTTATTTCACCTTAGTTGATTTCAGACTCACTTCTGGCCTCTCTCTCCTCTATTGCAATAGCATGAAATAAAATGTTTCTTGCCTGTTTAACAACAGCTAGTACAAATTTTGCTTTGATGTAATTATGAGGTATGTTAGCCTGGGGAAAAAGACTTTGGTGTAAAAAATCAATTGCAGACAAGGAAATCAAAGAGGAATGAAACTAGAGCCCTGATGATACTGTGGCTAGAATTTAGTCACACTGAGAAAAACATTAATGTTATCTTGGTCAGTTATAATGTGACACATACTCGGAATAGAGATTTTATTGTTGGTTTGGATTCATCCTAGAGTTGGCAATGGAGAGATTACTTGAGTTAAATTTAGGTTCTCTTGATAAAAGAGATTCAGCCTGTGATCACTGAATAAGTGTGAATTGATTGAATGACCATTGCTATCCTGAATTCACCTACACTTAATACCTAATACATAATAATTTTGTCTAAATCATATTAAAACCGGAATAATTGTTCAAAAAGAAAATGCATTTTTGTAAGAAATTATCTTTTTGCTTTTAGATGAGTATCAGCACAATTTTCTATGCATTGAATGAATGTTTTAGCTGTCCATTTTGCAAAAAAGAAAAACTTACAAATTAGAAGTCACAGTAGAATCTAGATTCATTCACTGCCTTTTTCTTTTTTTTCAGAGAAGAGGAATCGGGTATAATACAGAATCACATAGGCAAATACACAAAATGGCCTACTGCCTATGCAAAGTCCTTAGGCAAAACCATCAGCTTTATTAAAATCAACAGTAAACTGTTAAATTGCTACATCCATAACTGCAAGAAGGTTAGCAAGAAGCTTGGCAATGAAGAAACAGAAAACTCTCTGAACATACATACCTCTCCTTTTGCTGCCAACATGGTAGAGTTGCTGCCTGCTGCCCATTGGCCCTGTGTGGTGACTGACTGACCCTGAAAAATACTAGAAAATCCTCACTCTTGTCCTGGCAAGTCCTACCCCTCAGGTGTTGTGCTCCTCTGCAGGTGACAGAAATTTTCTTGACAAAATCCAACTTCTGGAAGAAAAAAAAAAAAAAAAAGAAACCTACCCCAGTTCTTGAGCTACAGCACAGAATCAACAAGAGCTTATTTTTACAATGTTTAAATATTCATGAATCTCAGTAGTTCAGGCAATAAGGAAACTAAGCTGGCCAGGAAAGGAATGCTGCCCCTGTGTTAATGTGATAAGAAATGGTATGAAAGACTTATGGTATTAAGCTTTTCAACTGTATCATATTAACACTGTATCATAGACCTTACTTTTCCCCAGCACAATACAGAAATCATTATTATGTTAAGACTTTCTTCCTAAGAAATAATTGGAAAAAGAGCTAATGGGATAGGATGTCTAAAATGCACTGTGATTTCAACTCTTAACTGTTTTTTAAATGTGTATCTTTAAAACCCTTTCCCAAGTCAAAATATCTGAAAACATTTGGTTTATAGTATATTCTGGACATAATACAATAGTTTTGTTAGAAAGTTGATATTACTCCTTAGTCTTATTATCTTTTGGCAGAAATAGGGGTGTGTGTAATTTGGTGTTTGGCTTTTTTATGTGTCTAACTGCATATGTGTGAAATGCTGTGTGGGATGTAAGTGTAACGGGTAGCAACCACAGAATTAGGACTAGAAAGGGTCTATAAAGTCATGTAAAATATTGACCTTCAAATTTTCCAAATGACTTGTGAAGAAATATTCATGTCAATATATGTATTGTAGAATTCCTGTTCTGTTCTTTAGAAAACATGGACAAATTTTAAAATAAAAAATTAGTAAATCAACATTTAATAACCATAAGTAACATTATCTAAAATGTTTTTCTATAAAATGGTTTAGCCATCTTATTTCAACATATAGAATAAGAGGAGTTACTTTTTCTATGCACTTACTTAATCTGGGAAGAAAATAAACTATGTTTACTCAGAACTTGGAGAAAGAGTTGAAATTTTAGACATATCTTTCATATTTAAAACTAAAGTGTCATTTACTTACTTAATGACTATCTTAGTCATGATTACAGGAGTTAGTGTTCTCCATTATCTTTGTCTATATCCTAGCTAAATTGAAAGCACATTTTGGAATTATTTTTATGCTTTTACCTTCAGTACCAATCTTAGAACTTTGCTTGTAGTAGATACAGGACATGTTTTATGAATTAATTAATGATTGAAAACTAGCCTGACTGGTATAGTCTCCTAGAACTGAAGCCTAAATCCAGTTTAATCTTTGACCAGTATTCCTAGGCATGTTATATATATATAGGTCATAAATATGTTTAGTAGATTTCTAAATTAAATAATTTTGGGTTCATAGTTGATTTTAAAAGATGAAATATTTTATTTTAAAAGGTGAGTATTAAGATAATATAGATACTTTCTTCTCTTCTTCAAAAAAAAGAAATCTTAGGTTCGCAAATCATCAAAACATGAAAGAAGATGATATGCTGAAATACACATTTATTAAATATATTTAATTCAATATTGTATACAATGCAGAACTTTGTTATTTACTACTTGAAAAAGTTTATCTTATTGGTATCTGAATCGAGTTCCCAATTAAACAGTGAATAATGAAAGAACAAGAGCAATGAGAAGGAAATAGCTTTTCTTGGTTGTTTGGAAGAAGGATAGGAATTCAGAAAATCAGGAAGAAAAAAAGAAAAAGAAGGGAAAAAAAAGGAAGAGAGGAAAAAGGAAGGGAGAAAGAAGAAGCGAAGAAAAAGATGATGAAAGCTCTGATCCTGATATCATAGTTAGCCCATAAACTTCTGGGTTTACCTAAGCACACTATTGAAAGTTCCCCTTCCTAACTGCTTTCATACACATTCAGCATGCCTTCGGTGATTTTTTTTCTTCTTTTCTTTCCTTTTATTCTTTTTTCTTTTCTTTTTTTAACTTACCAAAGTTTGGGAATTAGAGTTGGGTTAAGAACAAAGAAATAAAAAACAAGTACCAAATTCAAGGTATTTTGCATATTGATGTTCAGCACATCATCAAAATTAAAGTCAGAATAACAGGAAAAGATTCCAAGGATTCTCTAGTCCAGCTGCCTCATTATACAAATCAACAATTAAGTCCTGAGACATTGTTTAGGTCAGTTCAAGGTGCTCTAATGAAATACAATCAACTAGCTGGCTAAACAACAAAAATTTGTGTCTCATGGTTCTGGAGACTGGCAGTCTTAGATCAAGGTGTCAGCGTGGTCAGGTTTTTGGTGAGGGCTCTTTGCCAGTTTATGTTCCCACATGGTCTTTCCTTGGTGTGTGCATGCAGAGAGAGATCCTAGGTCTTCTCCTATTTTTATAAGGGCACTAACCCCATCATGAGGGCCCCACTCTCAAGACCTAATGTATTCATACTTGCCTTCTGGGGGCCCACCTCCAAATACCATCACACTAGGGGCTGAGTTTCAATACATGAATTTTGGGGAGACACAAATATTCAGTTCATATCAAACATTGAGTGACTTCCTCAAAGTCACACTGCTAGTTGGTGACAGGAGAAGACCTTGGTTTGGATACTGTACAAATTGGTCTGATATCATTTCTACCACAAGATCACCCAAAACCTGTTATTCAAAGGAGTTGAAAAGAGAAAGAAACAAATTATCAGGAGAATCACTCAAATCCAATCTTCCTCAGGGACACGATTCAACTTTATTCTACCAGTTCTTTAAGGCATTGCAACATTTCTGTCTTCAATTTATCTCTCTATACATCTCATAAACATGTTTCCTCCTTTAATTCCCATCATCTCATTCAACTGCATCCCCAGTGCAATTCTTTTCACTGCCAAATGTTTGGGAGATTATTCTCCATTAATTGTCTCCACTACCATATTTCTCATCTACGCCTCAACATATTGGAGTCTGGTTTCGTTCTTCACACTCTTCCAAAGTTTCAGAGCAAAATCACACATGAGGAGATTTGAAGATATATATCACACTAGTGACAGGAGATTTCATGCATATTACTTAATTTGTCCATCTAAAATAACCTAAGAATTATTTACATTTCAGAGAGCAGAAAACCTGAATTTGAAATGTGAAGTAACTTGTCCATTATTGTTCAACATTGTCTAACTATACAGATTGTTACTGTCTATCACCGTTGCCATAACAATTCTTTTGTGACCTTTTTACTTTCAAGTTCCATTAATTTTTTTCCATAAATTTCCTAAGAGATAATTGATTTCTCATTCCAATATACCAAACTTTCTCTTACTAAATGCTAATTCTAATGGTCACTTGATTACTTTCTGGCTTTGGGCATTTGAAATTCTCCACCTATTCAGATACTGAGGGGCATTTAAAAGTGAGCTGCATTCAGAGAGACCAGAGTTTGAACCTTATCTCCAACACTTACTGGGTATATGTAGTATTAAGTAAATTTAATTATTTTCTGCTTCATTCACTTCATTTGTAAAATTAGGAACATAACATGCTACATAAGACTGTGGAGAGGACATGAGATATTTTATATGTAAAGAGACTGTAGAATGCCTAACACCTAAACACTCTTTTAAAGATATCCTTCATTCCCTATAGAAATGTTTACTTCTCTTATCTTTTCTCTTTGGCTTTAAAGCCTAACCTCTCTGATTTCTCTTTCTCAGTCTCATATGGCTCTTTCTTGACTATTATAGTCCAGATTTCTGCCTTTGATTCTTCTCATCCCTCTAACCATTATCCCTAAATGATATTAGCAAGTCCATGGTTTCACCTGCCACGTCTAAGCTGATATTTAAAAATGTAATTACATCTTTAATTCTCATCTCTGTCCAGAAATTAGCCTGTCTGTCTAAATAAACTTGTAATTCTTTCTCAAATAAGGAATATGAAATACAACAAGTTCAATAGAAACTTGTCACCTTTTCTCCATAAAAATGTGCTCACAGTTATCAAAAATAGAAATCATGATCATCTGTAAATTTTCACAATTCCTTACCAATTACCATCCATATGTGTTAATATGGAAGACACACTTGTCACATCTTTGTTTTCTTTTCTGCTATTAACCCATCTGTACCTCTCTACTTTATGGCCTCAAAATATCCCCCTCACTGCACAAATTGTCCTTCCTCAGATGTTTTGCTTTACTATTCCTGGATGTCTTTAACTATTCTGTTTTCTCTACTTCTTTTTCTGTCTAGTGAATTCCTTTGTAATATTCTTAACATTTAAATGCCCTCTCTTATTTTTCTCCATAAATTGTCAGGAGTTAATGGATTTCTTTAATGTGCTTCCATTAACACTTTGTGAGTGCTTCTCACATGACAAGGTATTGTAATCATTTTGATGTCCCTATGCTTTCAGAAAAGATGTCTGAATATATATATATATATATTTACTTTTGTATACAACTAGATCTCAAAGGTCTCTAATACTAAGTAAGTGAATATTAATTTATACTCAAGTTATAGTATTTCTTTTCATTTGGTAAGAAAATAATTCACTTATACAAAATTTCTTACAACATAGTTTCCAGGAAAAAAAAAAATTGGCAAAAGGTTGAGAGTCACTCTATGAAAGTATATATTTGCTATAATTATTTTTAATGCCTGTAATATATAATGCTTGATACAAAAAATAATATGTCAGGAGACGGCCAAGATGGCAGAGTAAAAGGATGCTTGTACCTCACCCTCTCCCACAAATTCACCAAAACTTACATCCACAGACCCACCCAGCCAGCCAGAGCACCTGCTGAACTCTGACAGAACATTGCCGTCTTCAAAAGACAAAGACTTGTAAAATGACTATAACTCAATAAAAAATGTTTAAATAAATAAATATAATTTGACCAAAAAAAAAAAAAAAAAAAAGACAAAGACATCATGAATCTCATAGGAGAAAAGGGAAAAAGAAAGAAGAAAAAGCAAAGCAGTGTGGAACCAGTCCCACGGGGAGGGAGTGGCAAAGGAGGAATAGTGCTCATTTTCTGGGTCTCCCCTTCTCCAACGGAGAGGTCAGCAGGACGGAGGGGGAACCTCCAAGGCTGAGATCTGTATGGAGCACCCCTTGATTGAAAGAATTAAGTTAAATGGGCACAGAGGGTCTCTGCAACCCCCAGCCCTAGAGGCAAAGCAGCAGGTGGGGGATGAGACAGGCTGCCTGAGACAGGCTGCCCAAGACAGGCAGTGGATTGGGGCAGCCTGCACTGAGGCAACCCTGGTGGACTGCAGGGTGCTGCGTGCCATGGATGAGTGGGTACACACGGCAAAACAACCTAGGCCTCCCATAAAATATGGGGGAAAAAACACTATTTATGTGCCCTGTGGGGAAGAGTGCCATACCTCCATCTCTGAAAACCCGCCTAAGTTTTCAGGAGAAGAGAGGCAGGGATCAGCCACAGCCGCCATATCCTCCAGCACTTAGCACCCAGGTGAGGGTGGGGTTGAAACCTGAATCTATACCTAAGGGCTTAGCAGTCTCAAAGGCCAGAAGGAGACTTATTTACAGCCTGAGGCAAATAGGATCTTTCTGCCCTGGTACCTCAGAGAATTCGCCTCACCAAGACAAACATGGAGCTGAGTTTTGGCATGGAGCAGGGTTGGGGCTATTCTGCTGTCTTCCCTGAGCCTGTCTATGGACACAGACCCAGGGTGGAGCCGGCAGCTGAACAGAGCAGGGGAGCAACCCGCACTGGGAGGTGGTGGGTGGCCACCCTCCTTCCTGGCAGGAGCGCAGCACCTGACCAAGGTGCTGGATGGGGGCACAATCTGCCAGCCTACCTCGCTGGAGCGCAGCGTCTGACAGTAGCATCAGGAGGGGGAGTGACAAGGCCCCCACTTTGTGAGAATGCAGCACCTGACCACAGTGTTGGGATTGGGTGTGATCTGCTTACTGGCTAGCATTGGGAGCAGCACAGATGATGGTTGCCAATGGAGGGCCTCTGGAAGTAACAAGCTGAATTCACAAAACAGGGCAAAGACAGAAAGACCTATCAATAAAATCATTAAGAATGCACAGTCTCCAGGAGAACATCCCTCACCCCCCTTTTTAAAATCTTTTTTTATCTGTTCTATTTTCTATTACCTTTACAATTTTTACTTTTTAAATAATTGTATATGTCTCCAGCTTTAGTCCTTTTTAAATTTTTCTTTTAAAATACTTTTATTATTATTATTTTTAAAAATCCACCTCATGTCATTTTTATATCTTATTTTGATCTCCTGATATTCATCATACACAGGTTTCAA
Source organism: Camelus ferus (assembly GCF_009834535.1). Taxonomy (NCBI): domain Eukaryota; kingdom Metazoa; phylum Chordata; class Mammalia; order Artiodactyla; family Camelidae; genus Camelus; species Camelus ferus. Next base: position 64,024,641 of record NC_045709.1, read on the forward strand.
ATATTGTTTTTTGTTCTTTTCTCCTTTTTTTTTAAAGATGTCTCAACTCAATTGTTATTCTGCTTCAACTTGCTCTTCTATTATTGATTATACAATGTTTTCAAACCTTTTTTCCCTCTCTTCTTTTAAAATTCTCTCTCCCTTTGGTTCCTTAAGTTTTATTCCTGCATAGGTTTTAGATAGATAAATAAATAAACTCCTTAAGGACCACAATAGATAACTGATACTCCATAAGCCACAGTGCCAGAGAGATATGAGCAATATGAAGAAACACAGGAACCACTACCAATTAAAAGAGCAACAGAAATCCCCCGAAAGAATGATCAATGAAATAGGCATTGATGTCCTACTAGATCAAGATTTCTAAAAAGGAGTGATCAAAGTACAGAAGGAACTAAAAGAAACAGTGTTTAGAGATATAAACTATGTCAAAAATGAAATTGAAGGGATAAAGAAGAGCAAGTAGAATTGGTAAACTCATTTGCTGAGATGACAGCTGATCTAAAGTCTGTACAAAGCAGGCTAGACAATGTAGAGGAACGAATAAGTGACCTAGAAGATAGGACAACAGAATCCACCCAATCAGAACAGCTGAGAGAAAAACAAATAAAAACCAATGAAAACAATATAAGAGACCTATGGGATAATATAAAGCATGCCAATCTATGCATAACAGGGGTCCCAGAAGGGGAAGAAAGAACAAAGGGGATTGAAACGGTATTTGAAGAAATCATGACTGAAAACATCCCAAACCTAAAGGAATCAGATGTCCAAGTACAAGAAGCTCAGAGGGTCCCAAACAGAACCACACCAAGATGGATCATAATCAAGATGGCCAGAGTCAAGGATAAAGAAGTGACCCTAAAGGCAGCAAGAGAAAAACAAAGAGTGAGTTACAAGGGAACCCCCATAAGGCTCTCAACTGACTTCTCTTCACAAACACTACAGGCCAGAAGAGAGAGGCATGATATATTCAAATTCCTGAAAGAAAAGAAGATGCAGCTTAGGATACTTTATCCAGCAAGGTTATCCATTAGAATAGAAGAAGAGATAAAGAATTTCACAGACAAGCAAAAAGAGTTTAGCAACACTAAACCCATGCTGAAAGAAATGTTGAAAGTTCTACTCTAAATAGAAAAGAAGCAGGATGCTACAGAAATGAGAAAATCATAACTGGAAAGGTGATAACTACGATGAATTACAAATAGAATAAACACAAAATTGTAAAAGAAGACATCTAAATCATTAAAAGTGGAAGAGGGAAGCAAGAAAATACAGAGTTTTTTTTTTTTTTAAATTTTGTTCTCAGTAGGATGGATTTGAGCTTATATCACTATCTGTTAAATACAAGCTGTTATAGTAATGGGTTAAAAGACTTATAAAAAAGGGTAAACACAAGCCTAAAACTTACAAGGGAGTCACAAAAACTAAATAAAATCCAAGATAATACGAAGGAAAATTGCAAAACCACAAAAGGAAGACAAAAGGAACAAAGAGGAAATACCAAATCAACTGCAAAAATAAGTTCAAAATGGCAATAAGCACACATCTATCATTAATTACTGTTAATGTTAATGGACTAAATGCTCCAATCAAAGACATAGAGTGCCATACTGGATTTTTAAGCAAGAACCTTCAATATGCTGCACACAAGAGACCTACTTTAGGGAGAAGGACATATATAGATTGAGAGTGAAAGGAAGGAAAAGGATATTCCATGCAAATGGAAAAGCCAAAAAAAAACAGGTGTTGCAGTGACTTCATGACATATGATTTCAGACATAATAGACTTTAAAACAAAGGTCATAAAGAAAGATAAAGAAGGACATTTTATAATGATTAAAGAAGTAATACAAGATGAACCTATTACATGCGTTAATATATATGCACCCAATATAGGAGTACCTAAGTACGTAAAACAATTACTAACAGAGATAAAGGGGGAAATGAAGGGAATACAATGATTGTCAGAGATTTTTAACAATGCATTAACATTAGTAGAGATATCTTCCAGACAGAAAACAAGTAAAGCAACAGAGAAATCAAATGATACAATAGAAAAATTAGATTTGGTGGATATTTTCAGAACATTACAGCCCCCCAAGATAGCATATGCATTCTTTTCAAGTGAACATGGAACATTTTCTAGGATTGATCATGTACCTGGGCACAAAAGAAGTCTCAACAATTTTGAGGAAATAGAAATTATCTCAAGCATCTTTACTGACCACAATGCCATGAAACTAGAAATCAACTACAGGGAAACAAAGGAGAACAAAGGAAAACATGGAAATTTAACAACGTGATATTAAAAAAAAAATGGGTCAATGACAAATTCAAAGTTGAAATTTAAAAATACCTTGAGACAACTGAAAATGAATAAACAACCACACAAAATTTATGGGATGCAGCAAAGGCAGTGATAAAAGGGAAGTTTATAGAGATATAGACTGTCCTCAAAAAACAAGAACAATCTCAAATAAACAATCGAACCCACCAGCTAAAAGAACTAGAAAAAGAAGAACAAACTGCCCCCCCCAAAAATTCAGCAGGAGGAAGGAAATCATAAAGATATGGGAGGAAATAAATAAAACAGAGATTTGAAAAACAATAGGAAAAAATCAATCAAACCAAAAGCTGTTTTTTTGAAAGAGTAAATAAAGTCGACAAAACCTCTGGCCAAACTCACAAAGAAGAAAAAAGAGAGAGCACAAATTAGCAAAATAAGAAAGGATAATGCAGAAATTACAACAAATAACATAGAAATACAGAATACAATACGAGAATATTATGAAAAACTATATGGAACCAAGCTGGATAACCTAGAGGAGATGGACAAGTTTCTGGAAACATACTGTCCACCAAGACTGAATCAAGAAGAAACTGACCACTTGAACAAACTGATCTCTAGAAATGAAATCCAATTAGCAATAAAAAACCTCCCTAAAAATAAAAGTCCAGGACTGGACGGCTTTACCGGGGAATTCTACCAAACATAAAAAGAAGAACTCATACCAGTCAGTCTCAAACTCTTCCAGAAGACTGAAAACAAGAGAATACTCCCAAACTCATTCTATGAAGCCACCATCACCCTGATACCAAAACCAGGCAAAGACACTACCATAAAAGAGAATTATAGGCCAATATCACTGATGAACATAGATGCCAAAATCCTCACCAAAATTTTAGCAAATAGAATCCAACTACACATAAAAAATATTATACATCATGACCAAGTGAGGTTCATCCCAGGGACACAAGGGTGGTTCAACATATGCAAATCAATCAATGTAATACATAACATCAGCAACAGAAAGGACAAAAACCACATGATCACCTCAATCGATGCAGAAAAAGCATTTGATAAAATTCAACACCCATTTATGATAAAAACTGTCACCAAAGTGGGTACAGAGGGAACATATCTCAACATAATAAAAGCTATATATGACAAACCTACAACCAACATAGTACTCAGTGGTGAAAAACTCAAAAGGTTCTCACTAAAATCTGGGACAAGACAAGGATGCCCACTATCAACACTCCTAGTCAACATAGCCTTGGAAGTCCTAGCCACAGCAATCAGGCAAGAGAGAGAAATAAAATGGATCCAAATTGGAAAAGAAGAAGTGAAACTGTCACTATATGCCAACAACATGTTACTATATATAGAAAACCCTAAAAATTCCACACAAAACTACTAGAGTTGATCGAAGAATTCAGCAAGGTAGCAGGTTACAAGATTAACGTTCAAAAATCAGTGGCATTTCTTTAGACTAACAATGAATCAACAGAAAAAGAAAGTAAAGAAACAATCCCCTTTAAAATAGCACCCAAAGTAATAAAATACCTAAGAATAAACCTAATCAAGGAGATGAAAGAATTATACACAGAAAACTATAAACCATTGATGAAGGAAACTAAAGAAGACTTCAAAAAATGGAAAGATATCCCATGCTGTTGAATTGGAGGAATCAATATTGTTAAAATGGTCACACTGCCCAAGGCAATCTACAGATTTAATGCAATCCCTATCAAATTACCCAGGACATATTTCACAGAACTAGAACAAATCATAATAAAATTTATATAGAGCCATCAAAGACCTAGAATTGCCAAAGCATTACTGAAAAGAAAGAAAGAGGCTGGAGGAATAACTCTCCCAGGCTTCAGACAATACTATAGAGCTACAGTCAGCAAGACAGCATGGTACTGGTACAAAAACAGACATATAGACCAATGGAACAGAATAGAGAGCCCAGAAATGAACCCACAAACTTTTGGTCAACTAATCTTTGACAAAGGAGGCAAGAATATGCAATGGAATAAAGACAGTCTCTTCAGCAAATGGTGTTGGGAAAAATGGACAGCAGCATGCAAAACAATGAAGCTAGAACACTCCCTTACACCATACACAAAAATAAACTCAAAATGGATCAAAGACTTAAACATAAGACAAGATACAATAAACCTCCTAGAGGAAAATATAGACAAAACATTATCTGATATACATCTCAAAAATTTTCTCCTAGAAGAAATAAAAGCAAGAATAAACAAATGGGATCTAATGAAACTTACAAGCTTCTGCACAGCAAAGGAAACTATATGTAAAACAAAACGCCACCCTAGAAATGGGAGAAAATATTTGCAAATGATGAACCCACAAAGGCTTGATCTCCAGAATATATAAGCAGCTCATATGACTTACTGAGAAAAAAACAAACAAACCAATCCAAAAATGGTCAGATGACCTAAAAAAGCAATTTTCCAAGGAAGAAATACAAATGATCAATAGATTCATGGAAAACTGCTCAATATCACTAATTATCAGAGAAATGTCAGTCAAAACTACAATGAGGTATCACCTTACACCAGTCAGAATGGCTGTCATTCGAAAGTCCACAAATGACAAATGCTGGAGAGGCTGTGGAGAAAAGGGAACCCTCCTACACTGCTGGTGGGAATGCAGTTTGGTGCAGCCACTGTGGAAAATAGTATGGAGATTCCTCAAAAGACTAGGAATAGACTTGCCATATGACCCAGGTATCCCTCTCCTGGGCATATATCCAGAAGTAACCCTATTTCAAAAAGACACCTGCACCCCAATGTTCATAGCAACACTATTTACAATAGGCAAGACATGTAAACAGCCTAAATGTCCATCACCAGATGACTGGATGAAAAAGTGGTATATTTATACAATGGAATACTATTCAGCCATAAAAACGACAACATAATGCCATTTGCAGCAACATGGATGTCTCTGGAGAATGTCATTCTAAGTGAAGTAAGCCAGAAGGAGAAAGAAAAATAACATATGAGATCACTCATATGTCGAATTTAAATAAAGAAATAAATACAAAACAGAAACAGACTCATAGGCATAGAATACAAACTTGTGGTGCCAAGTGGGTGGGGGGTAGGAAGGGACAGACTGAGAGTCCAAAATTTGTAGATAGTGAGAGTCATAAGTTGAACAGATAAACAAGATTATACTATATAGCACAGGGAAATATATACAAGATCTTGTGGTAGCTCACGGTGAAAAAAAGTATGACAATTTATATATATAAATATACATTTATATATATATGTTCATGTATAACTGAAAAATTGTGCCATACACTGGAATTTGACACAGCATTGTAAAATGACTATAACTCAATAAAAAATTTTAGAAAAGAATATGTCACATGTAAATAAATTCTGAATGAAAATAACAAAATAAATCACACTCTAGAACTAGACAAAATCACTATTTTTGAATCTCTTTATTCCTTCTTTATGTTATCCCCTGCCTTCCTTTCAAATATAACTGCTAGTCTGAATTGTATGTTAGTAATTACCTTTTTTCTCTAAAACACACGGCTCTTTTACATATGTAAGTATCTATAAACCATGCTAAATTATTTTCCAAATCAGGGGGATCAACTGAACTACTGCCAGCAGACCAGAAGTATATGAGAATTCCTACTGACTCACATGTTCACACACACTTGGTTTTGTTAGACTTACTAATTTTCAGCAATTTGTAAAGTATAAACATGGCTCAATAAAGTTTTAATTTCAATTTTTCTGATTACTAATAAAATGTATTCTACTATTTTTTTCTCCCTTTGATTAAACCAAGAAACCAATATGTTCTGGCTGTTGCTTCTTACCACCCAATGTGAGTTTCCAAAAACAGACTAGGATTTTGGTAAAATATGATGAGATTAGTTTGGTCAAATAATTCCAGAAGCTATGGGAGTTTAAGAATCAATTGTGCTTTAACAGTGGAATATAAGGAAAAGGAGCAGATTTATAAAACACAGTTATTCTATTTTTCACTTTTGTCCATTTAAATCATGAAAGGTGTTATATAGACTCTCAGATTCAGAATTTTTAAGATAAGTAATGAAAGTTAGAGCTTACTAAATCCAACACATTTTAAAATAAGTTATAAAATTGCAGCACACAAGAAAGTCAAATAATTTGATCAAGGTCATAGACATGGTTAGAGAGAATCACAATTAAAGTCTATCTTGTTCCTATTCAGACCCCATGCCATCCTAAAGGATTCTGTCCCAGCCTAAACTGTGAATAGTTTATAACAGACTCAGAGAATGAAGCATAGAAAATCTGTGAGAAGATACAGTTCAATATGATATCAATATTTTAAATCTATTTTAGCTATTGTTATATGTTCATTGTTGACAGATAAAAGTAGAAAGTCTTCCTACTGTAAAACATTGCTTTGGAACAATAATAATAATTTATCTGAAGGAATGTAGAACTGGCAGTTACTATAATAAATGTTAAAAAAAAAAAACCAACAGAACAGAGCCCTAGATCTGCTGTTAAAGATTGCTTTGTTACAAAAAAGTACAAGCTTATATTACAATATAGTTTTGCAGTAAAAAACTATGTTATGCAGTTGTTTGTGTCAATATCTCAGACCCAACAAGAAGGACATACTTTTTCTTTGTAATGTGTGGAATAAGAAGATGAAAAGCCAGCTCAGCCTTCTAAATTCACAGCAAAATTCATCATAATGTCAAATTAATCAGTGCCTAATTTATTATATGCCTCTGTAAGTTTACTTCTGCATTGCTTCAAAGCTTTTGTTGTTTATTCTGTCAAATTTAAGGCACTTGTGGTAGGCATCTTAATGTTTAATTATAAACATCATAATATCCAAACTTGAAAATTTATCAGAGCTGTTATTTAATGAAAAATAAAAGATAAATATGTAGCATTATAACAGTAAATAGACAACTTGTTCATTAGTCAGCCATTAGTTAGATACTTAGCAATATGACCATAATTTCTCTAAGCCTCATTTCCCCATATTTGGGATGAGTGGTTTATAATATAAGTTGGACCCTAAGGCATCTTACTATGCTAAATGTGTATAAATCTAATAGATAATTCTAACTTTACAAACTGTACAAGCCAGTCAATTATGAATTTACCCAAATTAATTGTATTTTTTATTCTTAAAATGTTTTATTAAACTCTTAATATATGGCATTACATTGTTGTCAATGGTTTCAACAATTTTTTCTGACAGTATAATAAAATGATTGATTAAAATGAGTTAAAATTTAATTCAATTTAAAAGAAATACACCAATCTGTAAGCACACACACAAAAAAACAGGGCCTTCAATATCCTAGTTTATTTATTTTACTGTTCTAAAAGATTTATACAAATTTGTAACCTTATGTACATCCAAAATTTCTTTGGCAATAAAATGTCTGTCTTTCCCCAGTAAGCACTCTTCTGAATGAGTTTAATACACCAGAGAGCATTTCTATCCATTCCCTCAAGAAATTCAGCATCTTCTTCAAGATTTTATGATCCTCATATTATTTGTTATTGAGCAGGCAATAACAAGAAGATCTTCTGAAATCTAATGTGTATTTTAGTTTATTGTTTTCCCTGACTAAAGTTATGGATAGGAAAATAAAACTCACACATCTTTAGCTTTTGCAGAGTGTAAGTAAATGATAATATAGAGAATCTGAAATCCATTTGCTATTTACTTAGGACACTAGACAAAGAATTGATTCATGTTTAGAGTGACTAAAACACTAATTTTTGTGTGTGTGTATATGTAGACTGAAGAAAAAAAGAATTCTATAGCTCCAGGGAATGGGTAGAATGTTCTGAATGCTTTGTCCTCTTTTATGACTGGTAACCTTGTAAAATAACTGATATAGTGTGACATTTAAGAATCTGAAGAGAATGAACAATTAGGATGCATTTCTTTAAAAAAAAAATCAGGTAAACCAGATACTGGAACAGTCAGCTATTGCTCTTAGTTGTACATATTATATATATATATATTTATATGTTAATTATATATAATATTTATATATATACAATATATATACTATTTACTGAGAACACGCTCTATAGCTATACTCATGAATGTGTATTAGATGAGAGTAAAGCTGTGATTTTTTAAGTCATTTCTTTATTGGTTTTGAGTGCAATAGGTATTTGGAATAAATAATCCCAAAATTAATTAATAAGTTTGTAATTGGGAAGAAGAAATGGAGGTCATAAAATATTTTTTTATTTGATACTGATGATGTAAGGTTGTTAGAAGTACTGGCTCTGGACCCAGTTTGTCTAGATTTGAATTCCAGTTCTACTATTTACCAGCTTTTGGGTAATTTGTTTTCTCATGAGGGGGAGGTAATTAGGTTTTTTGATTGACTTCCACTTGGAGGAGGTAGGTGGGATTGAACCCCTGACCTCTTGGTTGCTGACCATGCACGCTATTGCTTCAGCTATATCCTTCCCCCTATTTACCAGCTTTTGGACCTTGGACAAGCTACTTAAACTTTCTTTTGAAATTATTCTGCATGTTCAAATATGATGTCCCTCTCCTTCCCAAGCAAAAGGGAAGAATAAATTTCTCCATCTCTTGCAGATGGACAAGAGATGTGATGAGTTTTGGCCAGTGAAGTATTGTCAGAAAAGATGTCTGTACATCTGGGCCAAGATTGGTAAAAGTTTTCCATGTTTTCTCCCTCCCTGAAAGCTAAGAGATAGGATGGAGAAGTCACAGACAATGGAACCTCCATCAACCTGTTCCTTGAGTGCGTGCATGGAGACCAACAATGCACATGTAATTATATTATAGCAAGAAATAAACCTTGGTTGTGCAAAGTGGCTGAAGGGTGGAATTTATTTATTACTGCAGTATAATCCTGCCTTATATGGCTCATATACTCACTGTGTCTCAGTTTCCTCATCTGTAACAGGGATAATGACAGTAACCACTTATTTTTATAGTTGTCAACAAGACTTTACTGAAGCAAGAGATCAATACAGCTATAATTCCTATTAACAGTAGTATTATATGTACCCCCTCACTTAATAGATTTTAAATTCTAGAACATTCCATCTGGTCATAAAGTCCAGGTTTAACCAGCAGTGAGTTCACATTTCTGCAATGCCTATCACCACAAATTACAAAACAAGGTCTCAAATTCTGCTTTAATTTAAACTAACTCGACTAGGATATATAATATTTTTGTCATGTGGAATATTTTCATGGTGACAGAAATATTCCAGTTGCTGACTTATTACTGATACCATTGATTTTTAGAAACAATAAATTTTTATATTATACAGAAAGAAATATTAGCTATGTAAGAAGGAGAAGTTGGGGAGGGCAGAGAAAAACAATAGTGAAAGTACAAAAGATGTCCTCAGGATTCTGTAATGCTCTGATTATAGCTTCATCTATCAAGCTCTGGAACTGAAGGCCACTTGGAATTCATCTCCAACCCTAGGACTGAAGTAAGGATTTTCTTTTTTGCTTCGGAAATTTAAGCTCTTTACAGACATACTTTTTACTTAATCCACATGACATCAGAGAAAGGTATTATTTCCTGTACTTTGCAGATAAGTAAAATATACCATGGACCACAGGAAGAGTAAAAGAGAGTCACTCCTTAACTAAAGGCATTTTCTCTGTGGGGATAGCAACTCTAACAGCCTCATTTCCATTCAGTTGCTCATTTATTGCTCTCTCTCATGGTTTAAACTAGAGCCAAAAATGAAAAGACCTGTTACTAAAAGCAAAAAAAAAACAAGAAACATTTTCCCTGGAGGAGCAAACTATTTTTATATTGTCATTTTGCTTAAGTCTAGTGAAGAATTTACTGACCAAGGAAGGAAACAAGTGGGTTAGCAGATCTTGCTGGACCAACAGTCTCTAGATGCTAAAAGGTCCTCCAGCTGAGACAAAAATGAGAATATGACATTCTCAATATATTTAATTTGGAGAAAAAGAATATATTTCTTCAATAAAGTTAGACACATTGCCATTTAAGTCTATTTAAATAAATATTAATTAAATTGTTTATTCTCACATTAGAGAACTAAATAATACCTATTATAGTCAAAGAAAATTTATGTTAATACACATCATTATATCCATTAAAAGAAAATAACTTATTAATACAATTATGGCAAATACAGCATAAATAGATAGAATCTCCTGTATCTAGAAATTCATCATCTTGCTGCTAGTGAAACTTAAAGGCATTTTAGACTACTTAATAAATAATTAAATCTAAGAGATTAGTGCCTTAGCCATTTAAAAATTACTAATTGAACATTTGCTATCTGCCCAGTCTGTGCTAAACATTATCCACAAAGAGATTGTTATTTAGTTGGGGAAACAGAAGTCAACGTAGAGCAAAAAATTAAGAAATTTACCTAACATTTGACAGACAAATTTGCTCTCCTACCCTTATTGCATAACAAACTTTAAAAAGCAGTAAGCCAGGGGGGTGGAGGGTGGGAAGGGATAGACTGGGATTTCAAAATTGTAGAATAGATAAACAAGATTACACTGTATAGCACAGGGAAATATACACAAAATGTTATGATAACTCACAGAGAAAAAAATGTGACAATGAGTGTGTATATGTCCATGAATGAAAAATTGTGCTGAACACTGGAATTTGACACAACATTGTAAAATGCTTATAAATCAATAAAAAATGTTAAAAAAAAATAAAGAGAACAGTGATTAGAAAAAAAAAAAAAGCAGTAAGTAGTGGGGAGGGTATAGCTCAAGTGGTAGAGTGCAGGCTTAGCGTGCACAAGGTCCTGGGTTCAATCCACAGTACCTTCTCCAAAAGTAAATAAATAAATACAAAAATAAGCAATTGTAAAATTATCAATTCTCTCCCCAGAATGAAAAATATCTTCCATCTTCCAAATTTTTACTCTTCCAGTAAAAATAATAATAAATGCTACTTGGGCCTATTATATGAGAAATAAATAAAAATACATTATCTAGTAAAGATATCTATGTAAAAAAATTAGTATCTTCACACACTGCAAATATTATTGCATATTCCTAAAAATATTGAGACATATTTATTGATTTTAATATCACATCATTATGAGATATATTATAAATGTAATATATGTATCTATTATTATACAGTAATATATTGAGATATTATATTTGTATTTATATGGATATATTATATTCCAAACTAGGAAACCTTAAGTTTTTACTTCCCATTTCAAACACATATTCTATATCTATCAACTTACACTAAATAATCATGAATGTTTACAGAGATGTAGGTAAAGGAAGCTTCACTGAAAAAAAATTCATATAAGATATTGAAATACTACCTGCCACACCTATATGAGTGAATTCTATTCTGTCCAAAAATGATACAGAAGAAAATGTAAAGACATGCAAAATATTCATAAGTTATTACAAAAATAAAGAAATTATTTGAAAAAATCTCTACTTCAGTAAAACTCATAGGAATCAAAATTGATGTAGATGAAAGCACCAAAAAAGTGAAATAAAGAAATTCACATACACTGGACTGTGAAGAATAAGCATATTTTGAAAAACGTAGCAGACCATATTGGAATTTTTAATTGAAGGAACATGTATTACAGGCAAAGAAGCAATAATTATGCAGTGTGCTGGGAATAAAAAGAACTATGGTTTAACTTGAATGAAAATGAATGATGGGAAGAAGAAAGGAAGAGGAGAATGGAATTACTATTTTTATGGTTTTACAGCTAGCGTGCATTGAACCTTACTCTGTGCCCACGATTGTGATAGATGTTTTAAATGCACTCTATTATTTAAATACTTGCTACTAGTAGGTAAATGCTATTAATCCTTTTTTACAGAGCACAGAACAGAGGAGTCAAGAGTGCAGTTCTGGAGGCACTTTGGCTCTTTTCTATTTCAGTTCCTCCACTGCTGGCTGTAACCTGAGGTAAAGTACAAAGCCCCTTTATGCCTCATGTCAAAATAACAATAGTAACAGTACCTAGTTCATATATATGATTGCTACGAAGATTAAATTTCTTAATATGAGCGATGCTCTTATGACAGTACCTGGCAAATGGTCAGTGCTGAAAATTTTAAGCTATTTTTATTAAATGGAAAAATCGAGTCTTCAAAATTCTCATAAAGCGCAAGGTAACACTGCTAGTAACTTGCAGAATGAGGAATTGAAGCCAGGTGTGTCTGACCACAGAGCTGAGTCTCATAGGCATAATGCGTCTCCTTTTTCCACAGGCTACAATAAAATGCCTCCTCAATTAGGAAAAATGCCTTCTCCCCTGATCTGATACACATCAGAGCAGCAGCCAGAAAGTGCTTTTCCCAATTATCAGCATTATCCATACCCCAATAAAGATATCTATGTTTATAAAGAAAGCATATGTTCACCAGCAGAGAGACCAACTAGCTTTGGAAACAAAAAAAATGAGCATCCCAGAGGAAGTGTGCTTGGATGCACCGGCACTGGAGAGATCATAGAAGCCAAATGGTTGTGGATATTCCATTTCCGCTGGCTGGACAGTCCTAGCCTCAGCCTGATGCGAATAAGCACTTGATTCATTTTACAATTTGATTCTCCCAGTTCTTTTTCTTCCCACTTAGACCTGTTCTCAGAAAAGAATGTACTGACCACATCACACAAGTGTAAAAGTCTTTGTAACAGTTATCTTTTCATTGCACATTGACTTTTCTGCACCAATCTTGTAAATATGGCTACTTTAAGTTGGTCTTACATTTCATTAGCTAAACCACAGTATTATAAAGAGTGAAAGGGGGCACTATCAATACCCTGGGACAACAGGGTAAAGTAGACTGTTTTGGGGAAAACTGAAGCATAAAGTCAGGCTAAGTTAATATGAGTTAAACTTGAGATTTTTAAAATACTCTCTGTCGGCAGCCTTAAGTGAGTAGGTCGTTGGGCCCAGGCCAAAGTGCACAATAGCTTGCACCTGGTAAGAGGTAAATGTACGCATGTGCTACTAGCATGAGTCAGCATTATTAACAATATGCATGTGCGGGCAGAATATATAAAAAGGACAGGTGTGCCATGCCGGGGGTGTGCCATCTTGTTGTACTAGAATAAAGTGCTGTTTTGCTCCATGTCAGCTCCTTGCACATTTTTCCAGTTGGGCAGCTCACCTCGAATCCCTCTCCAGCCCCCCTCAGCTGACACTCTCTGTCTCCCCTCCTTCCCCAAATTAGATTTTTCAGCCAGTGCGACTACATAGCCTAGTACACTCAGGAAAATAGTGCTTGAATTAAGGTAATGCTTGAAAGGTTTTAAATTGACTGTGTGATCTTGGATAATGTACATAATGTTTTAAGCTATAATTTCCCCATTTTCAAATTGGAAATAGTAATTCCTATCTGATAGGGCTGTTATGAGAATTTATATTCAACACACATAGATACATGTATGTACATATGTATATGCATGCCTATATATGTATATATAAATGCATATATATATATATCTTAGTTCAGTGAATGCTTAATAATTGGTAGCTGTTATTTTCTCAACATTCTAATTCAACTCTCAGAAGCCTCTTGTAGGCAGTAGACTTTGCTCAGGTAACAGTACTCTGAATGCTATATGATTTCTTCAAACGTCTACATCTGCTCTGCTCCAGGAATAGTCAGTCCTCTCTGTATTAATACGGTGAAAACAAATCCATGCACCTCAGTCTGCCTTCCTCCAACAGAAGGTAATGATAATTACTGCCTTCATAATAGTTATGAACTACCTTTCAGTAGTTAATGTTTATAAGTATGGACATTTCTGCCTTATGCTAGAAGCATTGTCATATGTTAGATTTCTTGACTTCAAACAGACCATTTTTATGAAAGAGCAAAATTTTGGTAGGGGAGGAATTTTATTACCTGAGGGAAAGGCATTCTCAGCTCCATATGACTTCTCCTAGTGACAGGATAATTTTTGAATGTGTAGAATTTGAGGATTTTAGGAGTGTCATTGGGACACCTAAATGTAGAAATGAATGACTAGAATTATAATGAAAGGGCTCCCCAGTGGGTGATTAGAAGGAAATAAGAGAACTTTGGAGGAACCTATGGTTAAAAAGTGAGAAGAGGAAATTCAGCAAAGACAAAATAGGTCAGAGATAAAAAGTACAAGCACATTTAAGTGTAGTTTCACAGAGTCAGAGAAAGTGGACCATAATCATGCAACAGCAACAACAAAAATAAGAGTCCAGCACCTTCTATGTTGTTTCTGCCATTCTTCAGTGTCTGATGACTTCTAAGGTATATGCTCTTTGCTTGCCAAAATCTATTGGAGAAAAACATAAAAGTGATTCAAGATTTCCAATATTTTTTGATTAATGGTAAGTGGTCAATGAAAACCTGTCTTTTTGCCAAAAAAGTCACTGCTGCTTTGGTTATTGTATTAAGGAGGATGTGGAATGACACCTCAGAGAAACTTTGGCAGTGATGCCATGGAAATAGCAGGAACTGTGTTTTAATGCTTTTTATTTTCCAAGAAAGCATACCATGTATATCTACATTTAGGATAAGAAAAATTGTTTCTATAGAGAATATGTATCATGCTTGTGACACATACAAGTAATTTTTAATCCTTTTTATTTCGAGAAAAAATATAAAAAAGTTTGCTTTCTACATAAATCTCTCAATCTCTTCTTTCTAGCTTTCTTTCCTCTCTTGTCTATGTGAGTGCTAAATTGCTCAAAGTCTAAATTATGGGTAATAATAAATATTAGTCTAGTTATGTTTAACTTATCTACACTTGTTTGAGTTATTTTAAATCTTAAAAGATCATATGAATATCTAAAATAAAGTTAATAATACAACTGTCACTAAAAGCCAATTAGTAGTGATGTTCCACATAAGTCTAGTTAATGAAAAATTTATACATAAAGAGGAGCACTCCACAAAAAGTTATAATTATTATTATTGCATTCTAAATAAAGGTGATATTGACTTGACCAGATTTCAATATTATCTATGATTAAGAATTTGCAAGCCTTTAGGATCTTTTATGATCTCTTTCTCAGGAAGCACACTGCATTCACCAAATCAGTGTGTTATTGCTATGTAATTCTAAACCATTAATGAAAATGAATTTACAAAATCTACTTTTCTTGACAATCTAAGTAAAGAAAGAAAAAAGTTGTTATTTTATAAATATGGCATGGACTTTTTATTGAACTTCATAATTACTCAAATTTTCCACGTTTGGTAATTTTGAATGATTTTATTGCTATCAGACTCTGTGCATCATTTATAATGTGTACATATTTAATATTCAACATATGTGCTTACTTCAGTGAATATTAGATTATCCCCAATACACAGAAAATATTCACCAAATTAAAATAAACTACCTCAAATTTTCCTTATTTAATCCTACCTTGGCCACTTCTCAGCTGTGTGACCTCAGGCAATCTATCACTCTTTGAGAGCTTCAGATTCCTCATCTTTAAAATGAAACCATCATTCACTTGCAGGGTCCTTGTGAAGATTAGAGAGAACATTCACTATGCATCTGGCAAAAGTTAGGTGCTCAATAATTGGTAGTTGTTAGCAGTAAATGAACTGAAGTCAGCAACCTCTACCCTCATCCTAAATAGGTACCCGGAAAGAAGCCAGTGACATGGGTATACCACTATGAAACATTGACTTTTACATCATTGGCATAGCCTTTCACTGACACTACAATACTAATTCAGTGTATCTTGAGATCAGAACAGTCATGTGGTTTTACAATCCCACCTGAAATTCAAAGAATCAGATAAAAATTAATTTCATAAAGCCAGGAGAAGGGCCAATCCGTGTAAAAACATTACCTGAGCACAGCTTTCATTAAACTTTTCCCGGTGTAACACTTCAGTCTTTGAGAATGAAGAATAGGTTTCTGAAGTATACAGGGCACAGGATCAGTGCCCTAAAATGAAATCTAAAATGATTTCTCTCCTTCGATGGATTTGTTTTGTCCCTGACCTAATTTCTATGCTAATATATAGGCTTCACAATTGCTTTATTCTCTGCACAGCCCATGCCTCTCCCTTCTTTCAAGTCTCCCAGGGACTGACTCCAGGGAGCAAGGCATATAGATACCATCAATAAACTGCATTTGGTTAACTGTTCATTATTCAGCGACTGCTGATCCGCTTTGTGGATTCTCCATGCTCTTTATTTTGTCTCTTCCTCAATCCTACTACCTTTCTTTTGATGATTTCACTGCTCATTATCACCTCTACCAGAAGTGAGAAGGAAGAATGTGAAATTTAAATGAGTCAAACATGACTTTTAAAATTTATTTTGAGGGTAAGGAGAGAAAGTTGAAAATGTGAGCTAAAATTAGGCCTGGAGTTTTTTGGATGACTTCACCCAGCTATTCTTATCCCCATTTAAGTGATGCTAATTGAGTTCTGAAAATAAAAGGACAGTTCAACCCTCTTATATCCATTCCTCTTGGAATACATGGAGAAAGAGGAGATATGTGAAATCTATTTACAAAAAGTTTTCTAAAAAAGAAAAGTACCAGTCAGAATAGAATAACTCTTAGAAAAGTTGCATTTGTAAGTTTCACAGTGCAGTGATGAATGTTTTAGAATACAAGTTTGTAGTCTTGTAAATCAGCTTATTTGCACCCTTTTCATACAAGTAATATAAATGTATATTTATTTTCTTAGCTAACTATCCAGCTTGTCTAGCAAAAGAACAAAAGTGCTGATTTTCTATTAGTCTCACAATTTCTGAGTTTTGTAGGGAATATGCAATAGGATTTTTTTGAAGTTTGTCTGATATACCTGAACAATAATTTACTCAAATCAGTTGTTTCTTAAAAAAATTTTATAAACTTGAAGAATTAATAAGATAATATAAAATAAAGTTATTAACTGGCATTTCTGGCAATGTTTAATAGAAAGGCTTTGGGAAATAATAGGTAGTTCTAAAAAATGCTATTTTTCTAAGTTATCCTCTAATATTGGAGATAATCCTGAGGCAGAAATCTACTACTATTTTAAGAAATAGGAGTATTTTGAGGATTTGCATTAGCTATGGGTCATCTCTCTTGCTCTCAGCTAATACATAGAATGAGGGCTAACTAGGTGACCCATGAAAAAACTTAGAACCTTGCAATACTTTCAAGTATACACGTAGGTATCATATACATTCATAGTGTATTTTAAGTCTATAAGCTGTGAGATGATCTAAGCTAGACAAACAGAGAAGTTTGTGTCTATGTATATGTATGTGTTTAGGAAACAGAAACTGACTAACAGAGGTTTTCTTCAAAAAGGCCTCATACAGCACATCCATGTCTATGATAATGTTTTTCTTATTGTAAGTGAGTGATAAGTATTTGATGACTTGAAGGCCATTTAAATGTATATAAACAGGCCCTAGATCCACCCATTCAGGTGAGACAGGTGTACCAGTGCAGAAAGATCATGTGCTTTGGAGGCTACAGACTGGGTTCCAGTTGGAATAGACACTGATAAATGTGTAATCTATATCTGTAAAATTGATACAGTAATATCTATATTATAAAACTGTTGTAAGGATTAAGTAAATAAACATGTAAAGGCCCCAGTAGTATGTTCAGAACATAACTACACTCAGTAAGTGCTTTATTATTTCTCAAATATATTAGTGGTTTTAAAAATGTGATCATCCCTCAACCTTGATTATGGGATCAGAAAATATATATATATATATATATATATATATATATATATATATACACACACACGTATTTACAAATGCATAATATGTTTATATGTATAAATTATATATTTTTGAAATAATATATTCTTAAAATGTATATATATAAACATATTTAATTACATATTTATAATTATTATATTATATTCATATGATATTTTGTGTCCTATATATTGTACTATTTACATTTACATACATACATATGTAATATATACATTATATATATACTCACACATATTTTAAGTCATCTAACGGGACTGCTAATTTCATATATTAACAAGCAAAATATAAAATAATCAAAATAAGGTCATATTCTGAGTTTGTATTTATTTACAATCTTGAATTAACCAGAATATTTATAGGACTATGGTTCAAAATAAATTTAAATATCTGTATATATATATTACTCACATGAAACTTTGTGAGTAGCATACTGTTATTAAAATACTTTAAATGGTACAGAATTAATTGAAAAACACAAACAAAAGCTATATGGAAAGCATAGTACTTCAAAATTTTAAAAATTTTAGGGTATGCTTGCTAATTGTACAAAGTTTGATAGACATTTGCGTGCTCACAGCTTCATAAAGAGTTAAAACTACAAGAGAAGGCTTGCAGTAAATAAAAAGCATTATTAACCATCAGTGATATAATGCAGTAAATAATGATCAAATTAACCTGTGTATCATTAATTAGTGTCTATTAACAACAGATGTGAGGTAAGCAATTTCCCTCATCTATGTGCATGTAATGAGTGTGGGTGTTTTTATAGGAAATTGAAACAGAGAGTTCTGATGACTTGTCCAAAGTCACAAAGTAACTTAGCAACAACCCAGAGAAGGACATCTGAATCCCCTGGCCGTTTAGTGTACCGTCTATTATATCACATTGTTTCCCTTGTCTATAGAAAAAATAAGCTTAGGAGGTTTATAATCTAGCTATTCTTCTAGACTGATTTTTACAAAACACCTGGGAAGCAGGCCCAGAGGAATTAGGATATCTGAGAAGTTCATAAGTATTATTATCAAGGGACTAATAGCTTAGAAGCTCTCTAAGTCGTCTTTAGAAAGAAATATGTGACACCAGATGGTAGGTCACAGGGCTGGCATCATAAGGAATAGGAGTTTGGGGGTGATTTCACAGTGCCCAGAAAGAAGGTGCAGGAGAAGAAAGAGGAGTATTTGGTCTTTTTTTTTTTTTTTTAAACACCCAATTACAATGTACACCTGCATGAAATCTCTGCTTAGATCTTCAAACAGAAAAGATAATAATGATTGGCTCAGTTAACAGTTTGGAATGTGACATGTAAGACATTACCTCAAATTGTGCTGGCCTTGAAGACAAAACTCCATGCAGGGTGCAATCATCACAGTAACTTAAAGCAACAAAGGTTATTATTGTTGGTCCAAATTCTATCTCCAGGATATTTAATTTCTGTGTCTCAATTTACATATAGTTCATATGGGCATAGCTTTTACACTCTAGAAAAAATCATTGCTGAATTCATAGATTTAATTTCTTGCCAACTTAATGAAGGGGAGGAGGAGTAATAATCCTTTTCATACAAAGCAGCTGGATGAAATGACCAGAAGTTGAGATTCTTCCGGGATGGGATATAGGGATACCCAAAAATGGTGCATCCATTGCAAAGTGGAGAAAGAAGGAGCTGAAGAGTCCAGGGAAATTTTGGACAATCCAGAAAGTAATTACAAAGAGGTGATGTCACTTCAAATGGATTGTCTTCATAAATGCTAGTTCCTGTGCAGTATCCTTGTAAACAAAGGACAAACTAAGGAAAGAAATTCCTATATTTTCACCAAAACAGAAGGTGAGTTGGAAAGGGAGAGAGCTGTAAGGGGATAGATATATAGTCTACCACTGTTGCTAACTGTATTGCTGTAGAATTAATTCAGATTGTGGGTCTAACCTGTATGTATTCTGACCATCAGTGAATTGCCTAATTCTGGCCTTGTGCCCCAAACTTCCAGACGCTGTAGATATTGTGGGAAGACATAAATAAAACACATTTCAGAAGCAGCTTGATACTGATTTTTGGAGTCAGATATGTTTCAACTACAGATCCCAAAGTAATTATTTACCAGTTATGGTAAAAGTTCAGCAGTAGAGTAGTAGAAGCAGCTGACGCAGTAAAGAGAGGCAGATCATAGTTCCCTGACTGTGTTTTGTTTCCTGTGTAATGGCCTTACACCTACATATACATGTCCCTCTGTGTGTTTACCACTGCATTAGTATTCCAATTTCACTCTATGGAGCTTAAATGAGCTAATTTTATAAGCCAGATGTATACAGAGTATTTTGCTTGTGATCTCCATGTATAGCCCCATTTGTGCAATAAGAAGCTGTTACACACACCAGTTATTTTGATGCAGTGTTTTGTCAATAGGTAGCATGCTGTGTCTCTAGGATTAGTGAGGATGGGGGGGAAATAGGAAGGGTCAGAAGCAAACCAATTAGCTCAGCTAAGCAACTTATATTCTAGTTAGCATACAGTAGAAGAAGAAAATTGAAGTGGTTCCAATGGAAAGCACAGAGATGTCAGATCTTTCTGTGACCCAAGAAGAGGACTTTTCTGTTCCAGGCGCAGTCACTAGTTACTCAGCCGGGAGGATTTTATGTTCAGGGCAGTGCACAGGATATATGGAAACCTAGTGATGAAGAGATATGTCTACTCAGGGAAAGGCCAATGGTCTTTTCCATTACTTACATGGCACCCTGCAGATCAAAAAGTATTTCACAATCTTAATGCACTGGAGTCTCTCACCAGCTCTGATTTTTATAAAGGAAGAAACATGTCAAATGTCAAATTTAGCGTCTGAGCCAGAGGGGATATCCTAGCATTTTGCACCACACTCCTCCAGGATTCCTTTCTAAAGAAATAATTTTCCCAGTAAGCATTCCAAGGGGGAAAAAAAAACGTAATAACTTGAAAAGTAACCATTTTTTTTTAAACCTAGGCTTCAGTGAGTGCCCTTAAAAAAAAAAGCAACCCTTAGAGAAATACGGTAGAATCACTTGCAGGCAAAACCACTCATTTTACCGCGCAATCATTTCCACTCTGCCTCAGCTCTTTACCTTAGCAAGTAGCTGCCTTTAAAGACCACCAGGCAGTCACCCAGAGACACTTGAGCCTGCAACTAGGAAACTGGCAGAAGCTCTGCCACCGCCAACAGCGACGCTTCAAAATTAAAGGATGTCGAAACCTTCACCGACTTCATATATTTGCTTTTCCGGTTCAGGCAGCCTTACAAAGAGTTTGAAATTCCTTCCCTCCGCAGAGAAAGTGGATTTTCTTTTTCTGTGCAAACGCTGCTGGATCCAAGTCTCTCGGAAAAACTGGTGGCAAAGCAGGCGTTTGGGGATCGCGCCCGTGATCGCTCTGTAGCGTCGACTTCCTCTCCCTCTCTTTTCAGATATAAATGCAGGCTTATTTATTTATTCTAATTCTCCCTCTCACGCTCGCAGCCTGTGGACTTGGTTTGTGACTGGTGTGGCTACAAGGGAGACTGGTGGGCGCGCGCCTTGGAGCCCGACCGGGTGGCGCCTCATCGCAGTGGTCAGATGCAAGTCCCCCATTCCGCCTCCTCCGGCGGGGTCTGGGTTTACCCGCGTCCGGGGCAGGAAGCCATGACCGTACCCCGGTGCCCCCTCGCCTTTCTGCCCCCCTTGAGCCGCTGTCCTTAATTGACGAGCCAGTGACTATTGGCTGAAGTTCCCCAGTGATTTGCATGCACAGAGGAGTGTCTCCTGCCGCCCTCCCGTCAGGAGCGCGCCGACTGCAGCCTCCCCGGGAATGCGCGGCCGAGGGGATGCGCGCAGCTCGTCGGCCCTGGCAGTGAGCTGGCGCCCGGCGACCTGGCACCCGCGCCTGGATATGGGGCGTCTAAGTCGTCCCAGGAGCAGCTTCAGCTACAGAAACCTGCCGGTAAGGGTTGGCGTCCAGGAGCCCCACGGTCCGGACAAGTTGCAGTACTGTGGGGCAGTTTCCACTCCTTGATCATTGTTTCAAACCTTTTACCTTAATCCAAACTTCACTGGTAGGTTGAGGGGGTGGAAAGGGAGTTTGGGATAGTGTCTTCATTTTAGCTAGGAATAGGCAAGTCCTTGGGTCGTGAGAAGAACTTTCTGAATCAGAAATGTAGGCAGATAAGGTGGAGGGGGTTGGGGGTGTGCTCAACTGGCTTTAAGATAAAGGGATACGGAGATTGTTTCTTGCGGCGGGCATCTGGCTATGACTGTCTCCTGCAATTGACAAATTGTTTTTGCGTAATCATTTTTCGCGTTTACTTCTCTTTCCCTAAGGGAGGGGTGTTACAGAGAGCTTGGTAGGGGGTGGAGGTTCAGATCCTTTCGATTTGATTTTAGATAAGTGCTAAAATGTAAAACAATTATTCTGACCTCACGTGTTTATTTAATGGGGTAGGGGTCCATGCTATTATTGTTGTTGTTATTATTATTATTGATATTGTTGTTATCCGTCTCATAGCAAAGGATGTTAACACATTTCGCGTTCTGGGGACCTTAGTGGTAGAAACATTTCAGTGGGAAATAAGGTACCCACATCTCAGTCCTCTCCACTACCAGCTCCCGCTCTGCCCAGGAACTACCCTGGTGGTTTCCCTGTCGCGTTGTGCAGCCCTCTCTACTCTGGTGTGAACTTACAGGGCTGTTTTATGGTTTGGGATTTGGAATGGTAACTGAGTGAGATGGTGATGGGGAGCCCTGCGGAGGGTGTGCGTCTGTGTGTGTGTGTGTGTGTGTGTGTGTGTGTGTGTGTAGAGAGGGTGTAGAATGTGAACAGAAAAATTAAGTTTTGGAGGCAGTATTGCTCCATAGATCATTCCTTTGCAGCAAGTTTCCTCTTCACCGCATTCTGACCAGGTTTGTCTCTGGGGAATGGGGATGCGCAAGGGGTTTCTGACTCCAAGCTCTCTGTTTCCCTGTGTGTAACAAGCCTTCTCTCCTCCCTCCCCGCCCCCCTCACCCGTTCAGCGTCTGCTTCTGTTTTTCCTCTTCGTGGGACCCTTCAATTGCCTGGCGAGTTACAGCCGGGCCACGGAGCTTCTGTACAGCCTGAACGAAGGACTGCCCGCCGGGGTGCTCATCGGCAGCCTGGCGGAGGACCTGCGGCTCTTGCCCCGCGCGGGGAGCCGGGACCCGCAGTCGCAGCCTACAGAACACAGCGGGACTGAGCTGAACCCCCCTCTCTCCTTCAGCCTGGCCTCCCAGGGACTGAGTGGCCAGTATGTGACCCTAGACAACCGCTCTGGGGAGCTGCACACTTCTGCCCAGGAAATTGACCGGGAGGAGCTGTGTCTTGAAGGGGGTGGAGGGGCTGCCTGGGGTGGCAGCATTTCCATCTCCTCTTCACCTTCCGCTGACTCTTGTCTTTTGCTTCTGGATGTACTGGTCCTGCCTCAGGAATACTTTAGGTTTGTGAAGGTGAAAATCGCTATCCGGGACATCAATGACAATGCCCCGCAGTTCCCTGTTTCCCAAATATCGGTTTGGGTCCCAGAAAATGCACCTGTAAACACCCGGCTGGCCATAGAACATCCTGCCATGGACCCAGATATAGGCACTAACGGGGTTCAGACCTACCGCCTACTAGACTATCATCGTATGTTCACTCTGGACGTGGAGGAGAATGAGAATGGGGAGCGCACCCCATACCTAATTGTCATGGGACTGTTGGACAGGGAGACCCAGGACCAGTATGTGAGCATCATCATAGCTGAGGATGGTGGGTCTCCACCACTGTTGGGCAGCGCCACCCTCACCATTGGTATAAGTGACATTAATGACAATTGCCCTCTCTTCACAGACTCACAGATTAATGTCACTGTGTATGGGAATGCTACAGTGGGCACACCTATTGCAGCTGTCCAGGCTGTGGATAGAGACTTGGGAAACAATGCTCAGATTACCTACTCTTATAGCCAGAAAGTTCCACTGGCATCCAAGGATTTATTCCATCTGGATGAAACCTCTGGAGTCATTAAACTGTTCAGTAAAATTGGAGGAAGTGTTCTGCAAACACACAAGCTCACCATCCTTGCTAATGGGCCAGGTTGCATCCCTGCCGTGATCACTGCCCTGGTGACCATTATCAAAGTCATTTTCAGACCACCTGAAATTGTCCCTCGTTATATAGCAAATGAGATCGATGGTATCGTTTACCTGAAAGAACTGGAACCTGTTAACACTCCAATTGCATTCTTCACCATAAGAGATCCGGAAGGTAAATACAAGGTGAACTGCTACCTGGAGGGTGAAGGACCATTCAGGTTATCACCCTACAAACCATACAATAATGAATATTTGCTAGAAACCACAAAGCCTTTGGATTATGAGCTCCAGCAGTTCTATGAAATAGCTGTGGTAGCCTGGAACTCTGAGGGATTTCATGTCAAAAAAATTATTAAAGTGCAACTTTTAGATGATAATGATAATGCTCCTGTTTTCCTTCAACCCTTGGTAGAATTAACCATTGAAGAAAACAATGCACCCAATGCCTTTTTGACCAAGCTAGATGCTACAGATGCTGACAGTGGAGAGAGAGGCCAAGTTTCATATTTTCTGGGACCTGATGCTCCGTCATATTTTTCCTTAGACAGTGTCACAGGAATTCTGACAGTTTCTACTCAGCTGGACCGAGAAGAGAAGGAAAAGTACAGGTACACCGTCAGAGCTGTTGACTCTGGGAAGCCGCCCAGAGAATCGGTAGCCACCGTGGCTATCACAGTGCTGGATAAAAATGACAATAGCCCTAGGTTCATCAACAAGGACTTCAGCTTCTTTGTACCAGAGAACTTTCCAGGATATGGTGAGATTGGAGTAATTAGTGTAACAGATGCCGATGCTGGGCAGAATGGATGGGTCGCCCTCTCCATGGTGAACCAGAGCGATATTTTTGTCATAGACACAGGAAAGGGCATGCTGAGAGCTAAAGTCTCCTTGGACAGAGAGCAGCAGAGCTCCTATACTTTGTGGGTTGAAGCTGTTGATGGGGGTGAGCCTCCCCTCTCCTCCACTGCAAAAATCACAATTCTCCTTCTAGATATCAATGATAACCCTCCTCTTGTTTTATTTCCTCAGTCTAACATGTCCTACCTTTTGGTACTACCCTCTACTCTCCCTGGCTCCCCAGTTACAGAGGTCTATGCAGTTGACAAAGACACAGGCATGAATGCCGTCATAGCTTACAGCATCATAGGGAGAAGAGGTCCTAGGCCTGAGTCCTTTAGGATTGACCCTAAAACGGGCAACATTACTTTGGAAGAGGCATTGATGCAAACAGACTATGGGCTCCACCGCTTGCTGGTAAAAGTGAGTGATCATGGTTATCCTGAACCTCTCCATTCCACAGTCATGGTGAACCTGTTTGTCAATGACACAGTCAGTAATGAGAGCTACATTGAGAGTCTTTTAAGAAAAGAATCAGAAATTAATATAGAGGAGAAACAACCGCAGATCTCAATCGAACCGACTCATAGGAAAGTTGAACCTGGGTCTTGCATGCCCACATTAGTAGCTCTGTCTGTAATAAGCTTGGGTTCTATCACTCTTGTAACAGGGATGGGCATATACATCTGTTTAAGGAGAGGGAAGACGCATCATAGGGAGGATGAAAATTTGGAAGTACAAATTCCATTAAAAGGAAAAATTGACTTGAATGTGAGAGAGAGGAAACCAATGGATATTTCTAATATTTGATATTTCACTGGGGATGTTAAAACAGAGATCTTTTAACTGGCTTTGGGGAGACTTTCACCACCCAAGCAAGACAGGTGGCAGTTCCAATGAAGGACGACAAATTTATAATGTGTACTATATTGTAAATAGCTGTTTACAGGTTTTTAAATTCAAAATCAGAGGTTATAAAATGTGTACAGCATTTTTTAATGAAAATAAGTACTAATAGCTATCGAACTGTAATTAAAAAAAAAAGCTTAGACATGATTTGCAGCTTTCATACATAAAGCAGATGACTGTTAAAACCTGGGAGTAAGGTAAGAAAATGGTACATCGCATTTTTTTGTCTGAAAAGTCCTTTAACCACAAGAGGGCATCAGCTGCTCCTTTGCAGGGAACTGTTTTGAGGTATTGTACATGACAATTGTACATGAAGTTAATGAAAGAGTATATTTTAAATATATTATTTTTAACATTTAACAAAGATGAAATTAAAAGTAGATGGAATTTCACCCCACTTAAATGTATGATAAAAAAAGAAAAGAAATGCATTTGTAAACAGAATGTTTATCACCTAACAAGTACATCGTGTATGATTTGAAATAGAAGGCATCACAAAGAAACACAATTCTTCTTTAGCGAGGATAGAATCTTTGCCTGTGTTAAAGATCTGACCTGATGAAGAGCATCTCACTTTCTCCGTACTCCAATTGCTTTCTGTTTGCTTTATCCACTGCACTTGCTATTATTATGGGGGGAAATATATAGTCTTTCTTACAGAAAATGTAATTAGAAATTGTGTCCAAGAAAAGTAGCCAGAAGCAAAGATATTTTTCAATCCTTAGTTGCTTCATAGGTGTTCATGACATTTTGATGCTTTCACAACTTGTTAATAGAACTTTATACTTGGGTTATATATTAGATTTGTATATGCTTAAACTCATCCATTACATAAGAAAAGACAAAATAATAGTAAACCAAAATTATTCAAGAAGCTGGTGGACACTACTGGTTGTTTTAGCTGGACCTTTTACATGAAAGTTATATTTATCTTTTTGTTGGTGTTTAGGTTTGTTGGCTACGTTTCTGGCTTCCTTTCTTCGGCTTTGGATTAGGGCCAAGAGTTTATTCGTCAGCCCAGCAGCAGATTTCTTTGATAATTTAGCTTTTATGGAACCCTTTGCAGTGAAGCAAGCTAGTTCATCAGTGATTGATTACCTTCACTTAATTGTGTGAGCTGGCAGTTTTATTTTATATGAGAACTATAGCAAAATTATTTCTGTAAACAAAGAGTAAGTGTAAAACTTAAACTGGATCATTCTACTTTTTGGCATCATGTGTCTGTACTGTACCAAAAGTGTTTATATGTCTGCAAATTAAAGGTATATATTTTCATAATTTCTTTCTCATCTTTACCATTTTATATTTGAACATGGGCTTGTTCTTTCACTGAAGTGCCTGTTAATGGCATTTGTTTGCTTTTAGAGGTAAATGTGGGTAAATTGTAAATATTCTGTTATGCTAAAGTTTATATTAAACTAATTCATTACTCAATTAAATATTGGGTAAACTATTAAATATGTGTGTAGTTATAGACATATATATAATAGAAAGAGGTATGCCTATGTGTTTGATAGTTCACATGGAAATTTATACCCATGCATCTGTGCATGCATATTAATTTATTATCAACTTAGACTCAATTATAAACACTCATTTTATTACATATAGCAAATCCTCTGTTAGCTGTGTTACAAGTGTTTTCAATGAATTTTAAAATAAAAATACATTGAGAAAAAAGAATTGAATACAAAAACCCAAGACCTTTTGAATATGTATTAAGTCATTTTTCTTGTTTTAATCAACTTGACAATTTAAATAAATAAAAGCATATGAAGCAGTAGTGTTTGTTACAAAAATGAAATATATTTTTATCAGAAATTCCTTTTGTATGAGAGGCACCTGAGCTAAGAAACTAAGATCATTTAGCCCCCAAAACTTTTCATTTATAATTGACATAGAGCAATGAAGGAAACCATCCTCCACCAGTCATTTTTATATCTTATTTCTCTCTTTTAAAGGAAAGAACTATATGTGAAACAAGTAGCACCATTAAAAAAAAAAATGGTCCTCCACAAATGCAGTGTTTTAATCACCATTTCTAAATTTGAAGAAGGTTCATGTGTTTGGGGGTATGGACTTCATCTCCAGCATGAAAAATGTCTGTAACATTAATAAAAGGACGCATTTCTGAATAATTTCTTGTGCCAAGATTTCCTTGACAAAAACATCTCATTCACATTAAAAACATTTATAACAAGGAAAGTGAAAATAAATTAAGCTCAAAGATAAAAGCCCCTTTTTTACTAACACCTTGTGCTAGAATGGATGCCAAAATGTATGCTAATCATGTCAATGTTGTTAGTTGAGCTGGCACAAAAATAAACGTTCCATTCATTAAAAACCCTAATATCCATTTAACAGTTTGAGAACCAGCGAGTCCTCTTTCCCCAATTTAATGAAGAAGAGATTGCTCTGATCTTTGCACTGCCAAATCCATTCTTATACTACAGAGAAAATGGTTAATTAGGATTGGGGAATTTGAAACCAACATAGCAATGTCAGCTACAAGGGAAAAACAAACAATTTACATTACTTGACCCATTAGATTCCCTGACCTTATTTTTAAATTTTTGTTTTCTTGGTAGTTATGTTTCTATCAGTGGTAGTTAAAAGAAAAGGAAAAAGAAATGATTCTTTTAAAACAATTTTATAGTATGAGTGTATTAAAAATAAAATCCAGATCCTTTGTTTTTAGAGGTGCTTTGCACATGTTTTAGGAAAACACTAGGCGTGATCTTTCCTGTGAAATAACATCACTGAAGCAATATGAGGGATGGTATGAAGCTGACATGATATCTAATACCATTGCCGTAATCTCTCTCATGAGGATTCTAATTTGTGCTTCTAGAACAAATCTCAATTGACAACAGAAAGAAGAAGAATTATTGAACCCTCTCCTGAGCTTAGTGAGACTCAGGTTCCAATTTCTCCTCGGTAAGGTGAGGGCTCTGGGGTCCTGACCTTTGGCAGACAATGAAGAATGTAATGAAAAGACAGCACTGAACATATGGTGCCCTTCAACTTGTTAGGCAGCCTCAGCTCCCAGAGGCCAGAAACATGGATACCTTAGGATTTTCTTTAATGTAGATTTCCTCACTGCAAGAAAGCAGTCAATTGCTAGTAAATAATATTTTGCTGACTTGTGCAATCTTTGCCTAGCAATGTGCCTTTATGGTGTGAATTGTTAACAAATATTTACTGAAGGGAAGAGAATTGACAGTTACACAAATAGACTCAAGAAAGAAAACATCAGTTAAAAAATTAGTGATTCCTGAGCAAAGAGACCCACCATATTTTTTTTGCTTACTTCTGTTTCTGATAAGATCATGTGTATTCCACAGATGATATATACTTACACACATACAGTCTATAATCATTTTTAATGTCACTCAATATATGTAATTGTACTTAAAAATGCAGTATTTTTTTTCTCTGATAAAACTCTAAACTGGGACTGTACTCCTTCAAGGGTATAAAACAAAATTGAATGACTTAATCCACTAATGTCAAGAAGGAATTTAAGACTTAGGAAGAATTTTGTAATGATTAAAAAAAGAAATCATTCAGTCTTTCATTCCATATGTATTTATTTCGGTACTCTTAATTTCCATGGATTTAACTGGAAACAAGGTACAGTCCCTTGATGACTTTAGATTATGGTGCAGAATGTCAATAAGAAAACCTTCAATTTCAAAACATTTTGTGGGATAAATGCCTATTCCCAGGATGCCAAGTGAACAGAACCTAACCCAATCTTGTAAAGTCTTGGAGAAAGCTTCCTAAAGGAGACAATTTCTAACGTGGGCCCTCTTAGAGAAGATTATGTCTAACCTGAGTATAGAAAAGGAGAAGTTAGCTAGGGGAAAGTGGCCAGAAGGAGAAAGAAGGGTATTTAAGGAAGAGGGGCCAATGTGCAAGGTACACATGTACAAGTGAGCATGTCATGACTAAAGAAGCACAAATGTTACCATTCTTCTTGGCCAAAGGGATGAAGGGAATGAAAAAGCTTAACAATGAGCTTGGACATTGCATGTGCTGCAAGTAGTGAAGGGACTCATGCTTGGAGGCTGTCATACTTGGAGGTTACCATTTTATCCCAAAGGTGATGAGAATTTTAAGGGTTTTGACCAGGGAACGTCTGTTTTTAAAAAGATCACTTTGGCCATGTGTGGAGCTTGTGTTGAAGAAGACTGGAGACTGGTTAGAAGGAGTAGTGACAATTCAAGTAAAAGATGGGGCCTTAAACCAGGCAATATGAAAGAGCTATATTATATTGTGGAATATAATATGTAAATAATTTATGGCTGATAAAGAAAGCTGTGATATCAGTACAAATTAATCCACATGTGATAGATTAGAAAGTTCATCATTTTCACAATTTGCTTTCAAGCCTATTTTAGAAATTTGAAAAGGATAGAAAACTATTTATTAAACATTAAATCAGCAATGAAAGCACTGTAGTCATAACCCCCTTCCAAATGTTGGGTTTTATGACACAGATGGAATTATAAAAAAACCAGTTTACCCAGTTTATTTCATATTTATGACTGTCAATTCTATTCAATTGAATAAACATTACTGTGTGCCCATGTGGTAGATATTCCAACATGAGACTGACCTCATCAATAACATTTTATCCAAGGCATTTGCAATATTTTGCTTGTACTTGCCCTAAAAATCTCTACATGCAGAAGAGTCATGATAAAAATTTAAGAAAAAGACAATAAAATATCAAGTGGACAATGTAAATTGTAACTGTAATTTCAAGTATTGTGTGAAAATGAGGAAAAATATGTCTGTTGCAGGCAGTTCTGAACAAGATCCAGGAGATACGAGCAGGTGAAATGGGTTAGTTAGGGCCCAGAAGCAGACAGGCCTTCAGGCTTATAATCACTTTTGGATGAAAGAAGTCAGTTAATGTATTTTATGTTCCAGTTTATCTTGCTGTAAATGAAAAATTTAATAGTATCTAGTACCAACTGGCGGAAATTTCAAACCCAGGCTAAGTAAACATTTAGTAGATGTAAACACATTATTGTGTGCGGTCCTAGCTTCAAGAAGTCATTTGTCCTCTCTTCCAAAAAATTGCCCCGCCTAAGGCTCATCTGTATGGAAATTATTAACATATTTTACCTCATAGTGTCATTTTGAAAATCAAATAAATTAATTCATGCAAAATATTTCAAACAAATAAAGTGTTCCATAAATATTAGCTATTATTCTTGCTATTGGAATTAAACAGTGTGCTATGATGTCATCTATGCAGTTTTTTCATTCATCCTTCCATCAAACTCATTCAGCCATTTTTATTACACAGCAAAAAAAAATCCATAAAATTGATAATGTTTTAGGTTAAAGGTCTATATGCTCAACACACTCTAATATATTTATCTTTATTATCCATTTCTTAGGCCCATTGATTTTTTTCCCCCACAATAAGTTTGTATGTCCCTTTTCATTTGGAAATCTCATGAGGGCCAGGAATATGATTTCACTTGTCAGACTGTGGAACTTCACAGATAATTTAGTCCAAGCCCCTCATTTTACAGTTGAAAAAAACTGACAGAATATCAATAAAAAATTTGACAACTGAGTGACTAGAAAAGAAAGCAGCAATCATGAATGTAAAAAGTAATCAAAATCTTTTTAAAAACAGCAGAGTTACTCTTCTTTCAAATATTTCTCTTAAAACATACATGTTAAATGAAGGTAACTTCATTGGAAAGTTAACCAAAATGGTGAAACGTACAAAGACAGTATACCAAATGTTAAAAAAAAATTCTTTGAGATGAAATCACATGTAAAAATGAGGTCAATCAAAACTAATTATTACAATGAATTAATAAGAATTATATATCTTCCTTGAAAGCATTTGGGAATATAATTTTTTAAAGGAAGCTATTTATACAACATAAAGAGAAAAGTATAAAAAATATAATATGTATTTGACAAATATAATAATTGTAAGAAAATAATAAGGGAACATAAAACTTTAGAAGATGAGAGAATACCTGAAAGTAATCAAGGAAATTTTTATGAGCCCTACAGAAAAACACAAAAAATGTACTTGATTTATAATATGGGAATAAATATTTACTTATGCAAAATTCATGTACATATTAGATATAGAAAAGGCAAGTTCAAATATAGATATAAGAGATATGATTAATTTGAAAAATGAAGATGACCAGTCTTGTGTATAGTAAAGTAAATGAAGACAAACCCAGAATGACTAAATGTTAGGAACTCTAAATCACAAACTTCACAACCTCAAAGGAATTTTGGATTATTGTTTTTCTCCTTATAGTTTTGGGTACAAAACCCTGAAGCATCAACAAAGATAAAAACTATTATCATCAACTATTTATTTACTAAACATATTTACTATTAGCCTATTCCTCTTACAAGCAAGACATTGTTCTAGGCACAAGGGTAAGTTTTCTTCCATCCTCAAAAAAGGTCATTCTTAGTCTGGGAAACACTAATGTAGAAGACACATAATAAGGAATGAATATGTTCTTGCTCCCATCCAGTCTTCACCTGCACTTCTTTTACATCTACCAGAGAGAGACAGAGATCATCATGGCAGATGAAAGTGCTGCCTAGTGATATGTACCACACACTGGAAACTCAAAAAAGGAATATCAAAATTATTAGAGGAATATAATCTTTGCAATGAATATGAATAACAAAATAGGGACTAAGTGCTTTCTGTGGATATAATGGGCAAATTTAAAGACTTTTATAACATATATTCTTTTCTCATTTTGAAAACTGGAATTCTCTGTAGCTCTCAAGTACAACTTGCACTTAAAAAATTAAAGAAATAAATGCACTGGGCACTGTGAACCAGCTATCCCCTTCAGAAAGATCATATATTTACATTTCAGAATAATTAAAATGTAATTATGATATTCATTGATTTTACATATGTGCATACGTACCGTGCCGTAACCCTGCCACTGTATTTCAAAGATAACACTGATTTTTGTTTTGCAAATATAATTTATATCATTTCAAATTCATAGATTTGTGTTAATAAGCTTTCTTAAGGTGTTTTCTTGGCAATATGAGATTTTGATTTAATGGAGTGTAAAATGTACTTTAGGAATTGTTATGTAAATCTTTCAAATAATACTATATAACAATATTTTCAAAGTTATGAGATCTGGTGAAATATATGATGAGGACATTTTAATGCTAATATATAAAAATTACTGCAAATACATTCTGAATCCTCCATTTCATTATGAATAAAAAATATTCTCCAGAGAAGTTAACTCTTAAAAGATTCATAAGGAAAAATATTGTACTTTAAAGGTAGAATAAAAATGGGCAAAAGAAGAAGAATAACAATAACAATTTAAAAATTCTAAGAAATTTAAATTATTTTTTTTTGAAACACTGTATCTACGAACTTTCCTCCTCACCCCACCTATTATTAAATTGGGAAACTTATTAACTTGGGAAATTAATTTTCTTCACATTTTTGTAGTTAAATTATAAAATCATAAACATTTTCAAAGTTGAATGTGGGCAATGCTAACCATAAACCAGGTGCTAAAAAACACTATTGCTTTATATTGAGACAGCTTTCCATTTATGATCCTTTCAATCATTTTTTTCAACAGTAAAAAGTTCCATTTGATTTACAGATTTTCATGTAAGTAGCAGTTAAAATTCACTGCAAGGAGAATTTCAATAATAGGTATTTAGCTCATCCTTAAAATACTTACATTGAATCATCTAAGCATTCAAATTTAGCAAAGCCAACTATCCTACATATGCTCGAATTCTCCGTCTAGTCCCACAAAGGATTTTTCCTACAAAAAGCAGTAAGAACATATTATTTTCCCAGTCTTGTTTACAAATGTATTTAGCAATTGAATCAGATTTCTGTGAAGAATAACTGAGTATCAGTTATCTTATAAGATTCTTTGAAATAAAACACTTAATATAATTTAAGTGAAACAAATTAATTCCTTTTTTGTGCTTTATTTTGAAGTACCATGACATAACACCATTTCCAGTCAAACCATTTGGTGAGCAATATCAGTTAGTCCAATTGGAGATGATTTCTAAAAGATCTTAGTAGTGAATGTATATGTTGGAAAAGAAAGGTAATATATATATATATATATATATATATATATATATATATATATATATATATATGTATGTATGTGTGTGTGTGTGTGTGTGTGTGTGTGTGTGTATACACACTTAAACTTACAAAACATCTGTCTCATGAACTGAGGAGGAATCTTAAAACATCACTGTTTTCTTCCTCTTTGAGCTTCTTTGATGATAGTCATCCTGTTGGTCTTTCATAAAGGGAGATCAATATTCTCAAAATTTGTGTATTAGCCTGTCTATGATAGGCAGAATTACCCCCCCAAAGATGTCCATGCCTTACTGCATGGGCTCTGTGAATATGTTATATCATGTGGCAAAAGGGGCCTTGCAAATGTAATTGATGTTATGCACCTTAAAACAGAGAGGTACCCAGCCTGACAGTTAGCGAGGAATGAGCTTGGAAGTAGATTCATCCACAGAGCCTCCAGAAAGCAATACAGCCCTGCTGACACCTTGATTTCTGCACTGCAAAATAGCGTGCAGAGGCTCAGCTGAGCCACTCTGTACCCAGACTTCAGACCACAGGAGTGGGAGTTAGTAAATGGGTATTATTTTATGCTCTTAATTTTGTAATAATTTGTTAAAGCAGTAATAGAAAACTACTACAGTATCCTGAAAGATACATTATACATCCATTAAAGGTGGCATTTAGTTGATCCATTATAATGAAACATTGTCTTATTTTGTGTAGCCTTTTCAATAAATGGTTTAAATTTTCTTTATAAAGCAAGAATTTTAAGTGCATTCAAGTTATACTTTGCTAAGTAAAACAAATCTTACAATAATCAATATAAATATAAAAAATAAAATAAAATCATGTGTTGTGAGCCTACTATGTTCCAGGCAGTGTGACCCTGCCAGTTAGACTCTATGTTCATTTTACTTTTACCAAGTCACAGAAACAAACAGAAAACCAGAAGTGTTTTTATTTTCATAAAAGACTTTCTCAGATGACTAGAGATGAGATGGATAATGCTGAATTATTGAATTTATCTCAGACCCAATTTTGGATAAGATGAACTGAATGATATTTATAATTGAGATACTGTGGGTGTATGTGTTGTGATTGCATATGTAAAATGTTTTTCTGATGAAAAAACATGCATTAAAACGTATCTTTTTGTTGTTGTTGCAGACAAAATAGTGTTTCTAATGGATGAGTCTCTTCAATCAATGGATCATTTGAAGTGACTTACAATCTCCAATTTTCTGAAAACACACTTTGGGGAGGTTCTTTTTAATATCATTTTATTTCACTTTTCTAATACCTCTACTTCCTATTCAAAAGCTGCTTCAATCTTTACAGTGAATTCATATTTGAAGACGAAGTTCATTAGAATCATTAATTTTGTATGCACTCACTTTTTATTGGGCATTTACTATTGAACATATCCAATACATGATACATGGGACTGTATCATAGAAAACACTTTACACTGGTAAAATATCATTTTGCAAGAGCAGTCAAGAGTTTTGGATTCATATCAGAACTCCTGTAACTGAAAGGCTAAAATACAAAGTCATTTTTTCCCTTCATTTTGGAAAAAAAAAATGTTTCTTTCTTAAAAATGTACATTTCTCTTCCACTTTGCATGTCAGTCATTTTTGATGATTGGAGGATTTTTGTCCTAAAATCTAATCTAAGAAAAAAGATGAGGGGTGCTGGTTCAAATAAATTTAAAATCCAAACAGTAAAAACATATTCCAAGAATAAAATTTTCAAATGGTTAATAAAGAAAGGGTGTAGAGACAGAGGATCATAAGTGACCATTTAGAACATATTTTAGAAAGAAATTGAGATAATCACTCATAGAGCTAGATCTCTCATTTCTAAATGTTATGGAATCTAAGCTACATTTTCACAAAAAGAACATGTCTTTCCTATCATTTGTCTAATCATTACTAGGTTGTGGAATAATTTGTACTCAGGTTATTCACTTATGAAACACATTTAGGATAGGGAGGAGCTACAGAACTGGAATTTCTCATAGAGGAGATAGCCTGGTTCTTTCTTCTCTTCCTGGGGGTTTACTTGTTGGTTAAACATGTTCCAAGTACTAAGATGGTACTTCCTAAAGACCTTGAAGATCAGCATCTCCAGGTATATGTCCCAGCAGTCCCTTGAATTCTTGGTTTGGGATGGGGAGTTTTTCCAAACTCATCAGAAAAACCTACAGTATTGGACAGCCTCTTCTCTGAGTAGTTTTCAGGTGGTTCCCGTCAATATGGAGCATGATGTCTCTACTATCCTGGTTGAGTTTGAGATCACCACTGCTCAGAAAAGAGCAGGCAGCTAGCCACAGAGCCTTTACAGTCCTGATAAGGTACACATCCTGTTTAGAGCCTTGCTACCCACTGTGTGGCATGCAGATCAGCAGCAGCAGCAGCTGTAGCAACATCTGGCTGCTTGTTAGACATGAAGAATCTAGGGCCCTTCCCACATCTATTAAACTAAAGTCTGTACTTAATGTACTTAATAAAATCCCTGGTTGGTTTGTATGTACACTAAAGGTTGATAAAAATTTGTTTGAATCATTGGCTCTGTTTGTCTGCATGTTGAAATAAACTAGAGAGTTAAAAAAAAATAACAACTGATGCCTTGGTCCTACCCTTCAACTTTCTGACTTAATTGGTACAAGGTTGTAGGATGAGAGTTGGAATTTTTTTTTTTGAAGTTCCTCAGCAGCTTTTGAATGTGCAGCAAATTTTAAAAATCACCATATTACAATCTCATTATTTCAATCTCAAAATTTGCCATTTTTATTTGGTACTCTAACATCCAGCCTATTTGGGATTTATCTCATCACTGGCATCCCCTCCAAACCTGTTATAAAACTGGATAATATTTCCAACACTTCCTAAAGACTAAACTCATAAATTAACATGAATCAGATCATTTTTTCCATTGCCCTTGTCATCAGAACATTCTCATTATCATCAAAAGTGGACAGGGTAACTAGAGTGGTAACTAGCATGTCTGTTCCTACCTTCTGGAAATTTTAGTCTAGGACAGTTCTTGGAATATAAGCTTGATGAGAACAGCAACTTTGTCTTCTTTTTTAAGTTGTAATTCTAGGACCTAGAATAATGTCTGGCACAGAATAGAGACTTCATAAAAATATTTGTGGAATAAATGGATGAATGCCTGCATGAATGGTAGGTAGTCCTAACACATAAATTAGAGTTGTTATGTACTTCAGAAGAAAACCATTATATCTTGACTTTGAAGGCAATGGAATACTACTTAGCCATAAAAATAGAATAAAATAATGCCATTTGTTGCAACAGGGATGAACCTGGAGATCATCATCCTAAGTGAAGCAAGCCAGAAAGAGAAAGAAAAAGCATATATCATTTACATGTGGAATTAAAAAGAGACACAAATGAATTTATTTACAAAACAGCAACAGACTCACAGACATAGAAAACAAACTTATGGTTACCACAGGGTGGAGGGGAGGGATAAATTGGGAGTTTGAGATTTGCAGATACTAACTACTATACATAAAAGAGATAAACAAGTTTCTTCGGTATAGCACAGGGAACTGTATTGAATATCTTTTAGTAACCTATAATGAAAAAGTGTTAAAATGAATATATGTATGTATGTGTATGAATGAAACATTATGTTGTACACCAGAAATTGACACAACATTGTAAACTGACTATACTTTAAAAAAATGAAATATGTAACCTTAAAAAAAAAAGGGCAATGTAGCAAAGTCTTGGAGCGAGCCTAGGAGTAGTGCTCTGAGGAGGGCCTGCAATTAGAACAGGTGTGATCTGCCCCATCATCTTACATTCCCTTAATGTTCTGGTTTATGCTTAGGAGGGAAAAAATGGAGCAGTGGTTAGCAGAAGTATCATGTATACCCACTGAAATAAAAGATGTAATTATTCAGGGGATTCTGTTTTCCAGGGGCTATAAATGCTGTTTCAACTATCAGTATAAGAGGCATCTAGTACGGAGGAAGAATAGGAGAAAAATATAGAAAAGTGTATTCTAGGCATGAAAATTTGAAATAAACAAAAATGAAATTACTAGCAATTTTAATTGTTAGGAATGAAAGATGTGCTGATGAAAATCTCCCCACTTATCCTCTCATTTTATAAGATTGAAAAGAAACAGAGAAATCCCACACAGCTTCATTAGAAGTGAAAAAAGACTGGCAACATGCAACAAGGTAAAGAAAACATGGATTTACACCTTGCATATTCCGACTACTGGTGTTAAAATCTTAGAGAAACTTCATGAATATCTATGAGTCATCTTTGCCTCAAAATGCACAAAGAGGAATAACCCTGGATTTTCTCTGGGATTAGAAATAATGCATGTAAAGTGGTTAGCACTATGCCTTGTACATGGGAGTCAGTCATTCAAATATTAATTCCCCTCTCACTTCTGGTTTGCTTGCACCACCTGACTTAAAGGATGATACCTCAAGAGCAAGGAAATCTCCAGGAACAATTTTTGTATTTTCAGGGCCCAGCACTAAATGTTGAGTGAAAAAATAATAAAGGTGACAGATATTATTTGGAGTTTCAATTGCTTTGAATGGGAACTTAGTGGGGGTAACATATGAAGATGTAAAAATTAATTCATGAATTAAACTATTAAACATTTTCATTAAGCATCTAGTATGCAGCACATACAGAGATATTTTATTTATTTATTTATTTATTTATTTATTTATTTATTTATTTATTTATTTATTTATTTATTTATTTATTTTGGGGGGGATAATTAGGTTTATTTATTTCTTTATTTAATGGAGGTACTGGGGATTGAGCCCAGGACCTCACGCATGCTAAGTATGTGCTCTACCACTGAGCTATACTCTCCCCAACCAGAGATACTTTAAAGTGTGCAATTGGAACCATTCTTTGGCACTCAGAGTTTAGTTAAGGACACTTAAAATAAAATTGCAATTTGATGGAACAAGTGTCTTAATAGGGGATGAATAAAACCAAGGGAATCAATTCAAGCATTTGGTTTACAGTATTTTGTATGCAGCTGGTTTCAGTTTCAAAATTATTAATAATCTCTAGGCTGAGTACATTTCAGTGTCTACATTTTGTTACAGCAGAACAAGCAGGAAAGGCAAGATGAGAGATTTGGAGGAGTCTGGGCTATAGGCATCATCTGTTCCCTAGTTTACAGATTTTTCTTTCTTTTCCCTGCCTCCTGCTTACTAATTACATCCAAATGGTTCTCTCATTTGTTTTTCTGGCCTTCCCATCTGAGATATGATGCCAGTAATATATGCCATCTTCATTTGGCTCCTTTCTTTCCTAGTTGTACTGCTAACCTCTTGTTTTTATAAAAATGTAGAATTTGTAAATTCTCTCTCACAACTGTCCTCCTTGAGGTAGACACACGGATACATTTTATGATTAGAAAGTAAGTCACAAGGTAGTAAATGTGCTGATCAACCATTTCTGCCACCCTTTACTAACCAAACCATGAATGGACATGAAGGCAGCTATAAATAGGTCTTGCTTTGTGAAAATACACACAAAAATATCCTCTTCCAATAGAACTGTATTGTCACATTGACAACTACAAAGATACATAATTTCAGGGAGTCTATGCTGCTGGAAAAGTAAAACAAATAAATTGCTAATGCAAGTAGAAACTGGGAAATTTTTTCTAGAGGACTATTGGCCAATGTATATACATTTAAAACTGTGCATTATTTTCCTTTGCACTTCCACTTCTAAAAATGTAGACCAAAAAATAGCTTCAAATAGGCATAATTATTGCAGTTTAATAGGAATGGAAAAACCATTCCTATTTAACCATAATTGGTTAAATAAATAATGACATAAACATAGTAAAGACAGTAGATTATATGCCTGAATCATACATTGCTTTTGTTTCCCTGTATTATCCTGGTAAATTACTAGAGTTATTTTATTTTTCTCACATATTAACTTATTACAATCCTTACAAAGGCTCCCCTTTATCTACAGCAGGGTTTCTTAAACTTCTATGGATATAATTGAAACACAGGTTAAAAAAACAGAAAATAAAGTGGGATGAGGTAGTGGCAAACATATTTTCTTCAAGAAATTTGCATTCATTCACAGGTGATTAATCTTGAAATGAATACACACTTCGTGATCCAGGAATATGGGGATGATCTTAGCTGGTGGCTACTTTGTAGTAAGAGCCTGGCTGAGGATTGGGTTAACCCAGAAGAAAAAAGAAAAAAGAGAGAGCAAGGCAGGGAGCAGAGTAGGGTGAGGGGAGGGAGGAGAGAAAAAAGAAAAGGAAGGGAAGGAAAGAAACAGGAGAAAAACAAAGCAGAGAACTGATGTCATCTTTTAAATCCTTCAATCCATTTGTGCTTGAAAGGAGCCACTCTGGAGACTTTCCATTGTGTTAACAATAAATCCATTCTGCTGTTTTCACTCCTCCAAATGATTTTGAATTGTCATCCTGGTAGTTATTTTCTTTAAAGGCTTGGCTAATACATTATTGGCAAACTGACTGTAGTCCTTTAAACATACCATGATACCCATGTCTCTGCATTTTGCAGCTGTTGGTCCCCCTGCTCAGATGCCCTTTCCTCCCTTAACCACCTGGACAGTATCTACAATCATTAAGGTTTAGCTCAAGTGTCATTTCTTCAGGAAAGCCTGCCCTCAAGAGCTTATTTTCTTTTACTTCCAGGATATTTTGCACTTACCTATACCTTAGCTGTGAACTAAATATTCTTGTGGATTATAACTATTGTTCTGCATAATTTTCTTATCCACAAAATGAAAGTCCCTCAATGGAAAGAGAGTTATTAAGGAAAATGAAAAATTGGAAAACTGTTTCCAAATCAGATCAGAGATCTATCATTCATTATTTGTCTATTTAGGCCAATCAGACTAATTCCTAACAATGAGATTTTCAATGTCTCAATATTTCCCTTTGTACTTTTGCTTGAGTCAACTTACATTACTTAGGAGGGATAGTTTTACATGTGTCCTTAGCTTTACAGGAAAATTCATGAGACAAAATTTTCTCCTTAGCTTCTTCGTTCCCCAGAAACTTCTGGGTCATCTTAAATTATTAATAACTTCAGATGCTGTGGCCTGTGCTATCAGTGTAGGCCATGGGATTCTATGATCTGAAGTAAAAAAAAAAAATAAGCTGTAAATATGCATTAGATAATGAGTGTGAGAATATAATTGATTCACTTTATTTTACTATAGCAAAATATAGGTTACTGAGTCAGGAGCCTTCAATTCAAGATCAATCTTCACCATCTAGGGCTGCAAGTTTGTGATCTTGACCAAATTAACTTTCAGAACATCAGTTTCTTGCTCAGAAAATGTGAATAATATTACAAGCTTGAAATAACACCAGAAAAAAAAAGGTAAGTGAAAATGACTTGTATGTTCTGAAATGCCAGACTGATCTACAGCAAAGAAGTCACTATGGCCCTGAACCAGAGGAGTTTTGGTGGAGTGGTGGGTGTGAAAGCAAAATTGCAGTAGAATTTGGAGTTAATGGAAGGTGAATAAGGGAAGACAACTCTTGTCAAGAAATTTGGCTTTGAAAGAGAGGAAAGATACAGGGCACAGTTGAAGAGGGATGTATGGCTGGAGCAGAATTTCTTTCTTCCTGCGTCTGGCAAAAAAAAAAAAAAAAAAAAATATTGGATACAGTGGAATCAATAGGAAAGAAGACTTGAAGGGAGAAAATAGAGAAGAATCAATAGTTCAAGTCAAAGATAACCCAGAAGAGCATGTTGTCCAGTGAAGAGGTAGATATAGTGACCATAGTCAAGATGAAATATGCTTCATTGTAATGAGAAAGATGCCAAAGGTGCAACTGTAGATGGGTGAAATTGTACAGCTGTTTGATGAAACTTGAGGGACTAATTACCTATTTCCTCTGTGAAGTAGAAAGTAGAAAGGTGAAATCATCTGTTGAGAATTAATGGAAAATGGGAGACACAGAATGCTGTGGACAGTGGAGGATGTTTGAAATAACTGCTTTAAAGGAAAGAGAACAAGAACCAATTATGGAAAGGATACTAATGAATAATTTGAATATGTGTTTGAATGATTGTGTGATCTTCTAAATCACTACTCATATGCACAGATGCAGGCATGGAGAAAGGGGGCATATGAATCCTAACCAAGAATGAGATTTTGCTAGATATAAGGGATGAAAAAACAAACAAACAAACAAAAAAAAACAAGGCAAAGGAGATGAAGATACCAGAAAGACGGTGGTTGAAGTGGATAAAACATTACAATAGGGAAGATGTAAAAAACTTCTGATGAAAGAGAACTGCTGTGGAGAAATTGGAGGATTCTATAGATTCAAATATATAATAAGGTGGAGGAATTTTATTTAAATTAAAAGAGAGGGTTAGACAACGATGATCAGACAAAACTATTATTTTTGAAGTGGAGCAGCTATGACTGACTTTATGGTCCAAAGGGTGACTAACGAGGGAAGGAGGTTTAACAGTGGAAGTGAGAGGAAACTGGATGCAAGGTAACGGAATACTAGAGTATTGTCTGGACTAACCACATGGACAGTAAAGTAACCCAGAAGAGTGGCAGGCCTCAAGGAAGTAGGGAAGACTACAAGGAATATGCTGTAAAATATCCTTGTAAAATTTAAGAGAAACTTTAAGACTGACAGTGACAAAGAAAAGTACAGCAGAATGCAAACATGTCACTCTAAAACACTGTGGTGTGGAACACAATATTTTGTTTTCATTTCGCACTGTTCCTTAACATTTATTCATTTACTC
The DNA here is from genome assembly GCF_009834535.1 of Camelus ferus. NCBI lineage: Eukaryota > Metazoa > Chordata > Mammalia > Artiodactyla > Camelidae > Camelus > Camelus ferus. Next base: position 64,067,418 of record NC_045709.1, read on the forward strand.
ACTGTCTCCAGATGAAAAATCACACAGGCCCCATGACTTTTCTGGTGAACCTTAAATTAATACTTTTTTAATTAAAAGTAAAAAACACATTTTATCAACTCTAAATATAAAAGCACTGTTTCAAACCAAAATCATTTTTTATTAATCTTCTCAGTCTCAACTATTATGCATCTTTAAATTAAATGGGCATTTAAAGTCATGCAACTGGTTTTATATGATTTAAAATTTTTCCCACTTTTGTTATCACAGTTTGAAAAGTGGTATCAATTGTATCTCATTACATCACTGTCTATTATTTTGTTATTTTTATTTTTTCATAAAAATAATTTATTATGTCATTATCTAGAGATAACTACTGTTAAAATTCCAGTACATATCTTTCACTTTTATATATGGGTATATGAATAGCTACATGTACAGTTTTAATTATGCTCATTTTTTAACATTTTTTGTTGAGCTATAGTCATTTTACAATGTTGTGTCAAATTCCAGTGTAGAACACAATTTTTCAATTATATGTGAACATATATTCATTGTCACATTTTTTCCTCTATGAGCTACCACAAGATCTTGTGTATATTTCTACATGCTATACAGTATAATCCCTCTACCCCCACCACACACAAAGATATGTGTTATAAGATGATTTATTACACTATAAGCATTTTCTTTATTACTAAATATTCTTCAAAAATATCATTTTTAGACACTGAATATTTTCCATCAAATATAATAATTTTTCACCTATTCTAATGTGGAGAATTTAGTCATTTCCCAATTTTTGTGCTCTTCTAAAAAAGAACTTCATTAAACACCTTGCCTTTATTATAAAATTTTACATGTAGTCGATGGTGAAAAAGTGTTAGTGCATTTAAAATGTAGTAAACAAAAAGATGGTTAGGACACTTTCAAAAGAAAATAAGCAACAAAACTTCTGTGAATGAACGGAAGAAAATGAGGAAAGGGGAAAGAACAAGTTCACAGTAGATGGAATATACAGCAAAGTTAGTCTGCACTGAGAAAATAGGTTACAGAATGTGTTGGTGCTTACCACAGATTTTCTGCAAAAGAAATTTTACTTGGTCTATCAGTTTTTGCTGTGTAACAAACCACACACAAAAAAAATTTCTCACAATTCTGTGCGTTAATAGGGCAGTTTGCATCTGGGCTGGCTTTGGCTTGGACTGGATGGATTCAGATGGCCTCAGTCACATATCTGGTGTTTTGGAAGGGACAGCTGGAGTCTCTCCCCATATGGTCACTCCTTTGTCAATGAGGCCATCCTAAGCTAATTTACATGATGTCAGAGAGTTCCTGGCATGTTTATGACAATCCCTTTGAATTTTTCCCGTAGTGCCTATCAAAGAGTAGGCAAAAGCAAATACTGGTTGGTCACCAGTCTGTTCATAGAATTGTTCCATTTCAGTTGTTGTAAGACTTTGGAATATGTAAGAATCACCTTTGGAGCTTCTTAGGAAACGTTCTGATGTGCGAGCTTCAGGTTCAGATATTCTCATTCAGTAGGCTGCAGAGGGGTGTAAGAATCTTATTCAAAATTAGCACCCTTAGGATATTCTGATTCATGTAGGCCAGATTTTGCAAAAACTATTCCATAAAGAATAGATGACGGATGATGATCTAAGCATTGGAAATGCTGGATTAAGAAGTTTTACAGGTAGAAGTCAGGAATGCAATTAGTGGGATATTAGGATTCAAGGCCAATGGAATGTGGAGAAACTGGAAAGAGTTATCCAGTTCTGGAACACTAAGGTCAGAGTAGAATTAGAAGGAAGAATGGCTCTTAGTTCTGATCCATCAAGTTAGTGTCATAAAGCTTTTTATATTCTCCTCTCTTAGGATCAAAGGCCAACTTCTATGATTACAGAGGCATGAGAAAGAAAATCGTCAAGAAGGACATTCCCTTAGGGTATTTGCCTAAGTTTTGTTTCAGGTGTAAAACACTAATCACATAAAATATTAAATCAGCCAAATGTCATCATTTCATCTTTAATCACTTCTGTCCACTCTTCTACCCTTGTCAAGTAGGAACACTGCCCTGAATCTTTAAGTAGCAAGAGTCTCCACACCAGATAGGAGAGATGATAGTTGTTCCCAGCACTGTGGAATAAAGAGAACACTTAGCATCTCCCCTGCCTTAGTCACATGAGGTATGGGAAAAAGAGAATTAAGTGTGCTTTAGGGCAGCAGTGTTTTCTGGAAAAAAAGCCATGTTTCAGCTTAGGTCAGTATATAAAATAAAAAGTCAAGGAAAAGTGTGAAGATGTTAACTGAGTGATTCAGAATCATAATCCAAGAATTAGTTGTTGAATGTTTTTTCTGCTACTCCATGACCACTGAAATTCAGAGCTTAGGATCCAGGACTCTCATTCACTGTAGAGAAAAAAAAGTAGTCAAATTAAAAACAGGGAGAAAAGACACCACATTTTCCATTTCTAGCTGCAAAAAGCCTGGGATTCAGATGTGAGGCAGAAAGTCCACCTATACTAGCCAAATAAGTTCTTCCCTGAAATCTCTGAACTAGTAAACACTTAGAATTTGTTGAAGAAAGAGAGTTGTAGAAAGAAAAAGTAATGTTAGAAGTACTCTGTGTGTGTGGTGGGGGTAGGGGCAGTATAAATTCACTGCCCCCACCTCCTGGTCTGGAATACACCTTCAAGTTCAGAATCGAAGAGTAGGGATCAGCTATACTTCTACACATGAGTTCAAAACACAGAAACAAAACCCTGGTGCTGAAGAGTAGAAATCTCATTATGAACGTGTGTGACATTTGAAGGTGTGTGATACTTAGGGATCACTCAGGTTGTGAGTCTGTAAATTGGTACCTGAAAACTTTCTTTGTCTCCAAATAAAGTATAAAAGTTAACTGAGAGAAAGCTATTGAGCCTGCTATGAGATGGCTTACTCAATATAGTCTGGACCCTCCTCACTGGAAGTCTTGTGATGATATCTGTCACGTATCAGTGGGTTATTGGCACCAGAAGGCAAAATAGAAATGTAATAATATAGCATATTCACCCTGCTATTCTTGTGCCCACGCACATGATTTCAGATGTTTTATATTCTGAAGACTCTAGAGAGTCCTATCTCTACAATGACCCTCTAGCAACAGGTATGGCTAGCAGAACTTCTAATTTAAGTAACTTCATTATTGAAGAGCAAAGAGAAAACCTCAGAAGTACATTTAAATCTTAACATGATTGAATTATAAGCCTATATTAAATAGAAATAACAGATTTGACTGAATTTACTTTGAATTGGCAAGATTACGCTTTCCATTACAGAGTGGAATAAGATTTAAAATAAAAGTTATATTGAATTATAGGAAAATACAGTTACATTTTTGCACACTTCAGTAGGAAAATATCTAAGTGCAACAAACAGAATAGAGTTAGGGTCAGGCATGTTAAAAAGAAACAAACAAACAAACAAACAAAACCGAGGCTAGATGGCCATCATTAAAAAGCCCACAAACAATAAATGTTGTACAGGGTGTGGAGAAAAGGGAAACCTCCTACACTAATGGTAGGAATGTAGTTTGGTTATGGAAACTATGTTATGGAAAACAGCATGGAGATTCCCTAAAAAAGCTGAAAATAGACTTACCCTATGATCCAGCAGTCCCACTCCTGGGCATATATCTGGAGGAAACTCTAATTCAAAAATATACATTCACCCCAGTGTTCATAGTGGAACTATTTACAATACCAAGACACAGGAGCAACCTAAATGTCAATCGACAGATGATTGGATGAGGAAGTCATAGTATATGTATATATACAATGGAATAATACTCAGCCATAAATAAAGATAAAATAATACCATTTTTAGTATGGATGCACCTGGAGATCATCACACTAAGTGAAGTAAGCCAGAAAGAGAAAGAAAAATACCATATGATATCACTTACATTTGAAATCTAAAAGCAAAAGACACAAATGAACTTATTTACAAACAGAGATAGACTCACAAACATAGAAAACAAATTTATGGTTACCAGGGGGGAATGGGGGTGAGGAGGCATAAATTGGAAATTCAGGATTTGCAGATACTAACTACTATAAATAAAATAAAAAAGTCCTACTGTATAACACAGGGAACTATATTTAATACTTTGTAATGGCCTATAATGAAAAAGAATATGAAAATGAATATATATGTAATTTGATTATACTTCAATTTAAGAAATAAAGGGAAAAAAAAAAAAAACTAGGAGAGAGATGAGGGGAAACCTGGCTCAGAAGAAAGGATAATATAGGTTGAACAGATGATTGAAAAAGCATACATCTTAAATGTAGAGCAGGAAAATATAGAGTAGGGGGTTTTAGGCTAAACAAAACAACTTCTTATGGTCCCATAGAGGTGGGAACTTGGGAGAAGAAGATACTACTCAAGACACTTATGGTTTATTTGTAAGTTAAGTTACACAAATGATTCAAGTCTATACATATTTTTACTCTGGGTCTTCTGAAAAGTACTATTTATGTTTGGCTGAATTCAAGAGCTTAAGGATGAAGATAAAGGCTCAAGATCATAGGTATTTAATTTTAAAGCTTCATGAAGGATCCAGGAGTTGACCATAATGGTGGTAGTACAATATTTCATGAATTCTAAGATGTAAAATTTTGCACATGTATCATCTCTGAAATAGAAATAAACTTTATGCTTGGAATTGACATTTTTTTTACTGTCTTAGTTTTACATGTTATAATCAATGACATCTAAGTTTCAACAAAATACAATATGTATTACATAGACTTTTATTGAAGACACCAGTTTTATACCTATTTTCCTTTCTATTGAAATGCAGTCAAGTTATTGACTCTTGTACTCAAATCATCTATAATGTACTATGAAGACACAACTGAACAGTAGGTGTTTGCAAAAGGCTCTATGTGGCTTGGAATGCAGTTGTAGATCAGAGATAATTAACTTATGCTCAAGACCTTGACTGCATTAAAATCTTATTTATAATAAATGCAGTAATATATGCCTCAAGACTAATGTTTTATTATGAGCACTATATTTCACAGAAAATATTCTAGAATTTTGGAAGCTTTTTAAAAATTAGAATAAAATAACTAAATAATGCTATTCATTTGTACATTTCACGTTACAAACTCATATGGACTGCAATTACATAATAAACTGTATTAATTATTTTTATATTTGGAAGTATCAATTGAATTATGATCTTTTTATTATCATTTAAAAATCTATTTTTTGTCTCCATTAAAAAAGAGTCTTTCTTTCTTTTTAACAGAGAAGAAAAGCACTTAGAATTTGTAGATATTCATCAGGAAATGTTAGGTGCCTTGATAGAATGGTTTTTAAAATTTAGGACTTTTGATGACTCAGGGGTAATTTTTTCTACACTCTAAATATTTTCCAGAGGTTTGTCTGTAATGAGAAAATTAAACTAGTGTCTACCACCTTTACATTAAAAACTTTAAAAACTCATTTTCTTTCAGGTTTGACATTAATTTTTCAAATTTTATATTTATAATCCTGACAATTCTAACAGTTATTTCTAAAGGATCTTTGAAAAGTGATTAGTTCCATTTACAATCTTAGAAGAAAGACATTAAATCCTACCACAAAATGAAATAACTTTTTTATTATGTTAAATATGTAACCTCACATTTCCAATTTAAAGTCTATTTTGAGGAATGGATTTTAAATATTAGCAAATAGATTAGAGAATATTATGAAAAACTATATGGAAGTGGAACAGATAACCTAGAGGAGATGGAAAAGTTTCTGGAAACCCACAGTCTAGCAAGACTGAATCAAGAAGAAACTGACCACTTGAACAAACCTATCACTAGAAATGAAATCCAATTAGCAATAAAAAACCTCCCTACAAATAAAAGTCCAGGACTAGACGGCTTCACCAGGGAATTCTACAAAGAAGAACTCATATCAGTTGTTCTCAAACTCTTCCAGAAGATTGAAAAGGAGGGAATACTCCCAAACTCATTTTTGGCATCATATTTTTAAAAACACTCAATACTCATTTCTGATTTTTCTTGAATGTGATATTGAATTATTTTCAGGCAGGTTAATTATGATTCTGTACTTATATCCCTAAGTGAAGTCAAATAAAATGAATATTAATTTCTTCTCTTATAATTTTTGTTTCTTTTTCTTTATTTATTGTATTCTTTAAAAGTTTCACAATCTCAAGGACATGCTCAAAGTGTGAAATAAAACCTTCCATCTGTTTTATCCTTTGAAACAATTAGAAAGGACTGAATTTAGAGAAGGTTAAGTGGAGGCATCTTGTATGGCTGTTCCTAAATGTCTGGCCAATGTCAGCCCTCTGGAGTTAAGTGTCTCCCAGGTACCAGTCTGCCTTAGTATCCTATCTACTAAGTCATTGCCCTTGAGCAGCCTGTGTGAGGGACACCCTTGGTACAAACCACAAATGTAGTGCTGGATTTCAAAGCACAGCACCTAGAGCCCTTCAGTATATATTTGGTTATATTCTCTGTAGGAAAACCAAAAAAAAAAAAAAAAAAAAAAAAATCCAAAAAAAAACCTCTTAACACAAAATAAGTGCTAGAAAAACTAAAATGAAATAAAAATGTGCAGACTGTTCCTAGGGCCACTCCCTAGATATTCTATTTACAAAGACAATGTCTCCATTCACATGGAGAACAGAATGCACAGTGTTTTCCATCTGTAGTTTTAAATTTGTTTTGAAGGAAGGCAGTATCTCTGAATCTCCAGACTCTCCAGGGGCCTTGTTGTCACATGTGCTTTAGCAGCAGCATGCTTTTGAAGGGATATGCTTTCTGTTGTTCATGTTTTTTTTTTTTTTCTGAGGAAATCCATGCTTATTCTGTACTACAGCAATGTAGAAGGTAGGCTGTATTCTATAAAAGATTGATGTGATTCCCACACAAAATTTTTCTCAGTAGGGCTTTGTTCTGGGTTAAAGGAGAATGTTATATAGAAGATACATATACACACACACTCCTCACCCAGGGAGGATGTATCATCAGTGACAGGTGACCAGCTGGGTGATCTGGTCTCCATTTCAGCCAGGAATAGAGACAGGACTGACTGGTATTGGTGGAAAATCTGATTCTTCTTTGATAAAAACTGTCCCTAGTGATAAATCTCTTCACAAACTGTCTGTCTTCATCTCCACAAAGGTCTATCCAGGACTTCTATTTGATTTTAGAACATACTGAGATAATTATGTATTTCTTTACCTGTCTCTAAAGGAGCATATAGGATACACCATCTATAATCTTTTGAGCTTCTGTCTTTTCATGAGCATTAACATTTCCGTTACAAAAGATCACTTGAAATGTGTCTATAATAATTTTATAATTTCCATAAATTAAATGACATGAAATCTATATCAAACCATTGCTCCTTTTTGCCCTTGTATTCACCAAAATAAATCATTTTTCTAATTTTACTTGAAATAGAATTGGTGCCTTTTTGTTACGGTATTATTGTAATAATGCTTAATATTTAATAATATCACCTTTGAAATCTGGCTTTTAATTATTTTAATGTTAATCATGCTCACTCCTAAAGGTAACTGTTCATTTACTTTAGCCTTTAATAAAAGGACCTGCCGCTGGACTTAGGAAGAGAGGTAGGAGGTTGATGTTTTAAATAATAAGTACAATTTCAGGCAAGTGTTTGCCTGACATTTTTAATGCAAAACTTTAAGCACATTTTCTGAAAAAAAGGAAGAGGAAAATTGTTCAAAGAGGCAGCAACTTCTATTCAAAGAGAAAAAGTATTCAGTTCTTTTGAGAAGCCTCTTCAGTGTGTTATGACCCCACAGTAAAATAATTGGGCTATCTTCTAATATTTTGATAATTTAGAATATTTACTCTTTGAAACTTTTTTGTCTCTTCATGTTTGGATTTATCTGTAACAGATATGGAACCAGCATATTTGTAATATTACCTCCTAGTACTTTATATCTTATGGTCTGATAGCAGGTACTTATATCAAGGAGCTACATTTAGCTCTGGTCATGTCAGTAATCTAGATCATTTATAATAATCTATCTTCTATCTCTTTAAATAATTTTTCAATTTCTGTAGTAATTTCTAAAATTGGCATATCAGCTTTATTCCTTTCTACTTGGTACTGTGACTTAATGAACTTGAGGCTTATTTCTTCATCCTTAGAATTGCTTTCAAAAAAATAAAAAGTCAGCCTTAGAACAAACACATATTGCTTTTTTCCCAGCTTTACTGAAATATAATTGACTTACAAATTGTGTAAGTTTAAGGTGTATAACATGATCATTTGAGACACATATATATTGTAGAATGATTACCACAATAAGTTAGTTAACATATCTATCACATGATTAATTATTTTTCTTTTTTTGTGGTGAGAATATTTAAGATCTACTCACTTAGCAACTTGGAGTATATAATTCAGTATTGTTAACTATAGTCATCATACTGTACATTAGATCTCCAGAACTTATTTATATTATAACTGAAAGTTTTTACACTATAACATCTCCCCATTTCCCACCTCTGCCTGTATCAACTACCATTCTATACCCTCATACTATGAGTTATGCTTTTTTAGATTCCACATATAAGTGATGTCATACAGTGTTTGACTTCCTCTTTATGAAATATTTCACTTAGCATAATACCCTCAAGATCCATACATGTTGAAGTAAAGGTAGCATTTCCATCCATCTTTTTTTATAAGTTAATGATATTCCATTGCGTATGTTTACATCATACACACACACACACACACTACAATATATATATCCCATTTTCTTGCATTTTCTTTATCCATTCATCCACTGATGGACACTTAGGTTGTTTCCATGTCTTGACTATTGTGAATAATGCTGCAACAAATATGTTGATGCAGATTTTCTCTTCAAGATTGTAATTTAATTACCTTTGGATATTTACCCTGAAGTGGGATTGCTGGATCATATTGTGGTTCTACTTTTAATTTTTTGAGGAACCTGAATACTGTTTTCCATAGATCTGTACCAATGTACATTCCTACCAACAGTGAAAAAAGATTCCTCTTTCACCACAACCTCATCATTTGCTATCTTTTGTCTTTTTGATAACAGCCATTTTAACAGATGTGAGATGATATTTCATTGTGATTTTGATTTGCTTTTCCCTGATAAATAGTGACGTTGACCATCTTTTTATGCATCTGTGGGACATTTGCATATCTTCTTTGGAAAAATGTATAGTCTTTTGCCTATTTTTAATTGAATTATTTGTTTTTTCCTGTTGAGTTGTATGAATTCCTTTGGTATTTTGAATATTAACTCCTTATCATATATATGATTTGCAAATATTTTCCCTCATTTCTTAGATTGCTTTTTTATTTTGTTCACCATTTTCCTTACTGTGTAGAAGCTTTTCGATTTAGTCCCACTTGTTTATTTCTGCTTTTGTATGTTGTGCTTCTGGTGTCATATCCAAAATATCATTGCCAAGACTAATGTCAAAGAATTTTCCCCCCTATTTTTTTTAGGTGTTTTATAGTTTCCAGTTTTACATTTGTATCTTTAATCCATTCTAAGGTAATTTTTTCAAATGATGTAAGATGGGGGCTCAGTTTTATTCCTTTGTATGTGAATATCCAATTATTCTATCACCATTTATTGAAGAGACTATAGTTGATCGAATATGCGAGGATTAATTTCTGAGCTCTCAATTCTGTTCTAGTGGTCTAGTGCCTGTTGAAATGTCAGTGCCATGCTGTTTTGATTACTATAGTTTTGTAATATATTTTGAAATCAGAAAGAGTCATGCCTCCAGATTTGTTCTTCATTCTCAAGATTGCTTTGGCCATTTGGGGTCTTTTATGGTTATATATGGATTTTAGGATTACTTTTATTTAGATAGAAGTTGCCATTAGAATTTTGATAGGAATTGCATTGAATCTATAGATGGCTTTGGGTAATATGGAAATTTTAGCAATATTTATTCCTCCTATCCAAGAACTTAATATATTTTTCATTTTATTTGTGTCTTCTTAAATATATTTTATCAAAGTCATAATTTTCAATGTACAGGTCTTTCACCTCCTTGGTTAAACTTATTCCTAAATATTTTATTGATTTTGATGCTGATATAAATGTCATTGTTTTCTTTATTTCTTTTTTAGATAGTTTGTTGTTAATGTATAGCAACATGAATGACTTTTATGTCTTATATGTTTATTATACCCTGTAACTTTTCAGTAAAAATTCAAACCTAAGAGGTTTTTGGTGGAGTTCTTCAGTGGAATTGTATACATTTTGCTAAAAGTTATTTTAGAAACATTATGTTGCCATATTTTTGCAATTCTGAGGTGTGCTTCCATTTCTTGAGAGAAGGTAAGATAGTTTACTCAACAAGAATAAGAGAAAGAGCACCATGAAGTTCTTTGGTTTATGGCATGTCTATATAAATCAGAATTCTTCTCCAGAGCAATACAAACTTCTGGATAAATAATGTTCCATCTAAGATTAGAAAAGAACTACTCTGGAAGCCCTATTAAATATGCTCTTTCCCTGTTACAGTAATTTACTGTACAATAGATCATATCATATTTGCCAATGTATTTTTAAATACTTTGCTGAAGCCACAGGAAATATTATCAAATGGTTATCTTTTATATCAACTCTCCACAAATATGGAAAATAAAGTACTATTTTTATAAAAAGAAAATTATATATGGCATATATGGCATTTTTTTATGATCTAACTGTAATAGGAAGAACTTCAGGAATGAAAAGTGCAAGACACCTTAAGAGAGTTTTTATGAACTTCCACTCAAAATGGTTTCTGAATGTAATCAGTTATGTAGCCTTCCCACTGAATTGTCTTATACAAAGAAAGAAAAAAGATGATCAAATACCAAATACCAAAAACTAAATGTAAAGGTCAACCTCATACTAAAATATGGGCTCCTTAGCCAAAATAGAAGACACATAGAAATGAATTTAAAACATAAACAAATAAAGGGATCTGTCTCATGGGAAATAAACACTTTTGGACCTATGAAATATTTTTAAGTAGGAAGACATTGCACAGTTTCATAATGTTTATCATTGAACTCAAAAGACCAGGGTTTATCCCACTGAAGAAGCATAGGCAGCTGTTCTTCTATTCCAAAATGGTATCTGCTCTTCCAATATCAAATAAATTAGTTAGAATTTACTCCCTCACAGCTAACATCCCACCATCTTTCTACATTATTTTGCAAAGAAAACCCTCAAGAAAATAAGTTAACTCAGTTGTTCACCATTTCCCCTTCTAATGTCCAAGAGACTCTTCTCATTTCATATCTAACTTGACATCTTAGCATGGTCTGGTATCAGTTGAGCATGTCCTCTTTTAGAATCTCTTGATTTATATGAAATCATGCTTTCTGATTTATTATTAACTTTTTATCACTCCTTGATAACTAACATTTACCAGTATTTTCTTTGTTAATAAGGTCTGTGTTAAATTTTGAAGAAAACAAAACTTAGGTTAAGCAAAACAGGCTGTCTAGGTGACTCAATGTCAAACACTATGATCGTGAGTACTATGTTTTTCCTTTTTCACTGTGTGATATTTTCATTAATTCTTTATTTTATTCAACCATATGTTATAAGGACAAGAAGCAGAAAATTTTCAAAGAAAATAAATAAGCAAAATAATAAAGAAAACTATCCTGGGATGGTAACAACTCAAAAGAAATGATGTATGCTATGAGAAAAATTACATTGTCAAAATCCAAAGAAATCTAAAGATTAAATGTGCTCCTTATCAAATTATCCATGAGATTTTTTTTTCACAGAAGTAGAACAGATAATTCTAAATTTATATGGAACCACAAAAGACCTAGACTTGCCAAAGCAATCCTGAGGGAAAAGAACAAAGCTGAAGGCATAATCCTCCCAGATTACAGAAAATACTGCCAAGCTACAGCTATCAAAACAGCCTGTTATTGGCACAAAAGCAGGTATATGGATCAATGGAACAGACTAGAGAGCCCAGAAATAAACTGACAGACTTATGGTCAATTAACCTTCAACAAAGGAGGTGAGAACATATAATGGAGAAAAGGCAGTATCTTCAGCAAGTGGTGTTGGGAAAGCTGGACAGCCACATTTAAATCAATGAAGTTAGAATACTCTCTCACACCATACACAAAAATAAACTTAAAATGGCTTAAAGACATAAACATAAGACAGGATGCCATAAAACTCCTAGAAGAGAATATAGACAAAACATTTTCTGACATAAACTGTAACAATGTTTTCTTAGGTCAGTCTCCCAAGGCAAAAGAAATAAAAGCAAAAATAAACAAATGGGACTTAATTAAACTTATAAGCTTTTGCACAGCAAAGGAACCCATAAGTAAAACAAAACAACAACCTATGGAATGGGAGAAAATATTTGCAAATGATGCAACCAACAAGGGATTAATTTCCAAAATATACAAAGAGCTCGTACAGCTTAAAAAAATTTTTTTAATTAAAAATGAGCAGAAGATCTTAATAGACATTTCTTCAAAGACATACAGATGGCCAATAGACAAATGAAAAGATGCTCAATATTTCTAATTATTAGAGGAGTGCAAATCAAAACTACAATGAGACATTACCTCATACCAGTCAGAATGGTCATCACCAAAATTCTACACATAATAAAGGCTGTAGAGGGTGTGGAGGAAAGGGAACCCTCCTGCACTGTTGGTGGGAGTGTAAATTGGTGCATTCACAATGGAGAACCATACAGAGGTTCCTTACAAAACTGGAAATAGAGCTACCATGTGATCCAGCAACCCTATTTCTGGGTATATAGCTGGAAAAGATGAAAACTCTAATTAGAAAAAACACATGCACCCCAATGTTTGTAGCAGTGCTATTTACAAAAACCAAGACATGGAGGCAACCTAAGTGTTCATGGAAGATGAATAGATTAAAAAGATATATGAGATGTATATGTATATACGTATGTATGTGTGTGTATATATACATATTGTATATAATATTGTATATGTAATATATTTTATATATATATATATATATATATATATATATATATATATATATAATGGAATTCTACTCAGACATAAAAAAGACAGAAATAATGCTATTTGCATGGATGAATCTAGAGATTATCATATTAAGTGAAGTAAGTCAGACAAAGACAAATATCATATGATATCACTTATATGCAGAATCTAAAAATAAATGATACAAATGAACTTCTTTACAAACCAGAAATAGTTTCATAGAAAACAAACTTATGGTTGCCAAACAGAAAAGGGGGGAGAAATAAGTTAGGAGTTTGGGATTAATAGAAACACATTACTGTATATAAAATAGATAACAAGAACATAGCGTATAGCACAGGGAACTATATTCAATATCTTATATGTAACTGAATCACTTTGCCATACACCTGAAACTAATACAACATTGTAAACCAATTGTACTTCAATATTTTTTAAAATAGTAATAAAAAGTTTAACTGGGAATAAAGAGAGCTACTGAAGAAATAACTCTTGTTACTCATGAAACATGAGTTAAAATAAAAAGCTGGTAATAAGAAAGTTTTTGTGTTCCTTTTCGAATGAGTAAAAACTAGAAAGGCCCTAAAGCCTGAGGGCCATATGAACTCAGAGTATCTGAGGAAATAATAAATGTGAAATGAAAGGGGAATAGAAGGGCATATAGTTTTTTCTTTAAGGCATATAGTTGCGAGATAAACAGAGACATGCAGGTCATGGTAAGACTAGTGTTTACTACAAACATGGTGAGAAACAATCACAAGTATTTAAACAAAGAATTAATAAGACATGATTCCATTAACTACTCTGGAGAGAGAGTGAACCTGTGGAATGCTGGGGACTTGGGAAAGCAAGACTTGTATTTTGAGTATGCTGAAATGAGGATGCCTTTCAGATAACCAAGCAGAACTGACAGAAGATATGTATATGACCATATCTGGTCAAGGAAGAAGTCAAAACTGCATATAAATCTGACAGTTATCCATTTAAATTATTTTTAAATCCATGGAAAATACATTAACTCAGTTTTAAAAAGGTAGATAGAAAAGAAGTCCAAGACCAGGACCCTGGGGTTCACCAATACATCAAGGTCTAGGAGAAAAGTAGGAGACAGCAGAGGAGACTAATATAGGTGGAATGTCCATTGAAATGGAAGAAAAACCACAAATAAGTGCAATAAATGGTGTTATGAAAATAAAGTGTTAAAGGTATTTCAATACTAAATGGGTAAAGAATTTTGTTTAAGTTTGCTGGGATATTAACTACTGGATTGGCAAACGGAAATATTTCAGATCATGAAAAGAACAATTTGAGTAAAGTGGTAAAGATAAAAGTTTACACGGAATGAGTTAAAAAGATAATAGGAATATGAGCAATGTAAGTCTGAAAAATTGCTTATCATTCATTCTCCAGAGACTCCACTCCAATGACAAAAAAAGAAATTGTTTTAAAGGAGAGAACAAAATATAGAGTGTGAAAGAAATAGCAGATGCAAAATTCTAGATAAAGAAAAAAGCTGAAAAAGTGTCAACCGAATGAGCAGACCTGGAAAAACAAGTCAACTGGCTATGGGAAAAACTCCCTAACACTCCATGTACCGAACAATATTGGTATTTTTGAAGGTGGTTGAAACAGGTGGTGAGAATGGAAATATTGGTTGAAATACTATTTGAAAGACAATAGGTCCCCAGATTCCCTCCCTGTCTCTGCCCAGCTGGAGGACTGCTGCTCCAACACAGAAGACAAAGAAGATTACTTTCCAGTAAGGTTGAATGAGAATGATTATGAAATAGGGAATATACAGCACAGTAAGAATAGAAGTGATGTATTGAAACAGGGATGATTAAGTGAAAAATATATCCTGAATGTTAAAATCCCAAGCTCCTTTTCTCCACTTGTAACCTGGTGCACCAGAATGAAACTTCATAATATGATGGTGGCCTATCCAGGAGGAGAGCAGTATGGGAAATAGGAAGTGGTCAGCAAGGTTTCACAAGAGAAAGAAGTCAAGAAGAATTCCAGTTTTTGGTGTAAACAAATACAAGAATAAAGTCACCATTTTGTGAGATAGGAAAGAGTGTGTGGAAATAAAAAGGTTTTGGGGGTGTATGAAATAAGGTGAGCATTGGAAATGAAGGTTTAGATGTTGACAGTTGGAACATATAGCTCTAAAGTTTTAACGTGAGCACTAAGCTAGAAATATACATGGAATTCATTAGTATACAGTTAGTATTAAAAACCATGAGGCTGGTTGTGATTAACTGGGAATTAACTACATACAAAGTTGCATGCATTGAACCTAGAACACACCAACACAGGGAGGTCAAGGGAAAGGAGACACCAACAAATTTTATCCTCCAATTGAGGAGGCAATCTTATTGAGGAGACAATAGGACATGGGATACTGAGAATAGAAAATAGGGATGCATTATTGCCCCTCTTGAGTGCACCTTTGTTTCAGAAATTAGAAGCCAGGGTGATGCTAAAGTGAGGATTATAGAAGTAATGTTGTTAAGAGAGGAGATGATGGTGTAATATTTCTATAAGGGAGTTTTAATGGCTTTATTAAAATATAGTTCACATAGCATACAGTTCAACTATTTTAAACACATAGTTCAACTGCTTTTTAATGTTATAACAGAATTTCACAATCATCACAATCAATTTTAGAATATTTTTTATTACCTCACAAAGAAGCTCAAGCCCATGTCACTCCCTCCCATCTCCACGCTTCCAGCCTTAGACAATTATTAATCTACTATCTTTCTCTATGGTTTTACATATTCTGTATATTTCATCTAAATGGAATTATGTAATTATATAATACGTCATCTTCTGGATAAAGAAGATGTGGTATATTTATACAAGGGATTACTATTCAGCCATAAAAATGATAACATAATGCCATTTGCAGCAACATTGATGTCTCTGGAGAATGTCATTCTGAATGAAGTAAGCCAGAAAGAGAAAGAAAAATACCATATGATATCACTCATATCTGGAATCCTAAAAAAAATAAGAAGAAGAAGAAAAAGAAGACATAGGAACTTAAATATAAAACAGAAACAGACTTACAGACATAGAATAAAAACTTGTGGTTGCCAGGCAAGATGGGGTGGGAAGGGACAGACTGAGAGTCCGAGATTTGTAGATACTGACAGGTAAATGTAGAATAGATAAACAAGTTTATACTGTATAGCACAGGGAAATAAATACAAGAACTTGTATTAGCTCACAGTGAAAAAGAATATGAAAATGAATATTCATGTATGACTGAAGAATTGTGCTGTACACCAGAAATTGACACAACATTGTAAACTGGTTGTAACTCAATAAAATTTAAGAAATATATAATATGTCATCTTTTATGATTGATTGCTTTGATTTATCATATTTTAAATATTTTCCATGTTGTAGAATATATCAGTATCACATTCTTTTTTATTGCTGAATTATATTCCATAGTATTTGTTCATTCTCATTTGTTCATGGGCATTTGGTTGTTTCCATTTTTTGGCTATTGTAAATAATACTGCTATGAACATTCATGTTCAAGTTTTTGTGTGAACACAGGTTTTCATTTCTCTTGGGAATACTCCAAGGGGAAGAATTAATGGTTTATATGGTAACTCTGTTTAACCTTTTGAGGAACTGTCAGACTTTTATTCCACAAGGACTATAACATTTACATTCTCATCATCAAACTGTTCTAATTTCTCCACAGCCTCACCAATACTTGTTATTATTTTTGTTTGTTTGTTTGTATCTCATTGTGATTTTGACTACCATTCCCCTAATGACTATTGATGTTCAGCATCTTTTCAGGTAGTTATTACCCAATGGCATATCTTCTTTGGATAAATTTCTATTCAAGTACTTTTGTTACAGAAATGGCAGGCCAGCCAAGAAACAAGCACCACTCGGAGGGTTGAAGTACTCAGGTTTATGACACCAGTGGGCTCAGAGGGGCTATCGCTCCGGAGCTCTAAGTGCCTCCGGGAAGTGTAAGTGAGGTTTTATAGGGTCGCTTGCAAGCTCGGGGTCCATCAACCAAGAGGGTGGGTACAGCTAGGCAGTATTATAAAAGCAGAAGCAAAGGGTCACTTGCAGTAACCTGAAACTGATCTAGCAAGGTGAGACTTAAAATTCATGAGTTAGCCCAGCCCAATCTTGGACCAGCCCAACCTTTTCCTTCTCATTCCACCTTCTTGATGCTTTTACAACCCAGGTTGGAGAAAGCATCATCCTCCATCTGTTGTAGAGGCTCATAATTGGAAGCTAACTTCTGGAGCTTTATAGCCTCTATCCGTTCACTGACAAAATGGTTCAGGACATTTAAGATATAAGGCCCAAATAGTAGAGCTGCACAAATTAGGAACAAGGGACTTATAAACGGTGCCAGCCAGGAGGTCCAGCCCAGGGGCCTGTCTGTGGGCCTTTGTCTGAAATATGTTTTCTCCGTTCCACCTGGTCCTGTAACTTTTGGGCCATCCCTCTGACAATTCTTGATTGATTGGCATAGAAACAGCACTTTTTGTCTAGGAAGAGGTACAGCCCCCTCTCTTTGGATGTGAGCAGGTCTGGACCCCTCCTGTTCTGTAAGATCACTTCGGCCAGGGAGTCAGTCTGATTTTGCAGAGCTCCCAGGATTTCTGCTACACGTGGAAGTCCTTATTGAACTTCCTTGAGAGCTGATAATAGTAATAAGAGGATAAGGTTATGCCACCGATTCCCATGCCTCCTCCCGTCGCCACTCCCAGCCCCATGAGCAAAGGGATTAGTTATATAGCCCACTTTACTCTTCATGGCTGCTGGTGAGCTACAACTGAAATAGGGAGACTCTGGTTGTTGGGCAAAATATCTACCTGGGGGTGAGGTAGGCTAAAGCACACAGCCCTGTCCTCTTTGAGGGGGGAGGCATTGGTAGGCAAACTCGCCACACACAAAATAAGTCCCATTATTAGACCATCCCCGTGTGGGTTGGCAGCCCTGACACATACAGTGAGAAGTTTTATGACATTGATTTATGGTCAGATTGCCCCCTAATGGATTGGTTCCACTGTTGAAATAACATTCTGGTGCCTTGTAAGCGAGCTGTACCCAGTTTAGCCTGGGACTCCTAGTGGTGGAGGCGGCATTGCTGTTAGTCATGGTGAAAACCTTAGAGAGGTTTGCCAAAGGCAGAACTAGGTGCTGGATGGGACTGGGACACAAGCACAGACAGCAATCCTTTGCTAAGTTTGGATTGGAATGATTAAGAATTCCATGGACAGCAGCCAAAAGCCCATCTATTTGTGGAGCTAGATTCTGAGGCTTGGCTAAAGGTGGGAGTCTTATGGGCTCCAAGGAAGGAAATAGCTTCTGGTGCAGCCTCTGGACTGCTTTTTGGGCTGCTTGCTGGCATGCCTGGTCTTGTATCCCTCCTCCATAATTTATCCCATAATGTGTTTGCTTGGTCCAGCACACCGGCTTGCCTGGTGTGACATAGCACTTGATGCCAGATACAGAGGAAGCCTTAACCATACCAGTCCAGTAGGGCCTGTCCTGATATGTGCACTCTGAAGCTGAGTCATAGCATTTACCTGGCTAATAGGTATAAGCTATGAATCCACATTGGCACTTGATCTACCTGCCACCTGGTTCAATGCAAGTGCACTGCAAAATCCAGGGGAGTGAAGGCATTAGCTCCAGTAACATCAGCCTTATGATTATCTTAGACATATTGCTGTAGTGAGAGAGCTAGTTATAACAAGGTATGAAAGGGCTATCAAGATCTTTTGGCCTATGCTCCAGTCAGGTGAAGCAGTGCTGGCCAGCCCCACCGCCAGTAGGCAGGCTAATATAGCAAGAAAGGAAAGGGGTAAGGGGGCACAGGAGGAGTATATTCAGTAGTTTTTCCTCAAGCTTCAGCTGTGCATTGACTAGCCAGCCTCTGGGCGTGGCTAGAGCAGGGCTTGTAGTCTTTCTCCTGGGTTCTCCAGATCTTGAGCCTGAGTGGATCTCCCAGGATCGCTCAGCTTTCCAGGAACCTTCTTCCTGGGGTGGGGTCACCGTCTTAATCCTGGAGTGATGAATCCATGGGATGATTCCTGCAACTTTAACAGTTTGGCTCACAAGGTCATTTCCTTTTTGGTGTCCCTTATAATGGATAAAGGCCACTTCCTTTGGATCCCATATTGCCTCCAGTAACTGCAGAATTTCTTCTTTATTCTTGATTTCCTTTCCCCCAGCAGTCAAGAGTCCTCTCTCCTTATAGATGGCTCCATGTACATGTAGGGTTGCAAAAGCATATTTCGAGTCTGTGTATATATTGACTTGCTTTTTTCTCCCTTCTCTTAGTGCCTTGACCAGAGCCCAAATCTCTGGTCATTGGACAGACCATCCTGGGGGACAGATCATTCCTTGATCACATCACAGGTTGTTGTGACGGCATATCCTGCCTGCCGTTGCCCATCTTGCACGTAACTGCTGCCATCTGTAAAGAGCTCCAAGTCTGGGTTTTGGAGGGGCATGCCAGTCAGATCAGTCCTGCTTGCGTATGCCTCTTCAATGACTTCCTCACAGTCATGGTCAGGCTGTCCTTCCCCTTCATGTAGGTAAGTGGCTGGGTTTAGGGTTTGCACAGTCTCCAGTTGCACCCTTGGATTCTCACGTAATAGCCCCTGGTAGTGGGTCATCCTTGCAGTAGTTATCCACTTGTAACCTGGGCCGCTCATCAGGCTCACCATGGAGTGGGGTACTCTAACATTTAAAGTCTGCCACAGCATGAGTTTGTCTGCCTTATTGACCAGGAGGGCTGTGGCAGCGAGGCCCCACAGACAGGGTGGCCATCCTGATGCCACTGGGTCCAGTCTTTTGGACAAATGGGCCACTGGGTGCTGCCATGGACCCACGTTCTGAGTCAGGACTCCGAGAGTGATTCAATCTCTTTCATGAATTCTTGTGTCACATCTCGCAGGCCCAATGCCGGGGCCTGGATTAATAGTTTTTTTAGCTGCCTGAAGGCATTCTCTTTTTCAGCTTCCCACTTGAGGGTTTCCTTTCCTGACCTGGCAGTTGCCTCATAGAGGGGCTTGGCTATCCTTGAAAACCCAGGGATCCAGATCCTGGTTTCAGTATAGTGCAGATAACTTGTTTTCATTCTGGCCGCAAGGCTCGGTGTCCTTCTGAGGTAATGAATCCCAGGTATTTGACTGTCTTCTTACAGATTTGGGTTTTTTCCCATGCGACCTTGTATCCCATAGTCTGGAGTAACTCCAGGAGGGCTCAAGTTCCTTTCCAAAAATCATCTTCATCTGGACTGGCTAGTAACAAATCGTCCACATATTGGAGCAGGGTGCAGTTCAATGTTTCCCCAAGAAATTTTACAAGGTCTGCAGCTAGTGCTTCTCTGAACAGGGTGGGTGAGTTTTTAAATCCTTGGGGAAGGCGCATCCAAGTCAGTTGGGTTTTCCTCCCTGTATGAGGGTCCTCTCATTCAAATGCAAATATGGGTTGGTTTAGCAGCAAGAGTTGAAGGCAGAAGAAAGCGTCTTTAAGGTTCAGACATGTGAACCATCTGGCACTTGTGAGAATGAGGCCTGGGAGAGTATATGGGTTTGGCACCACTGGATATAGGGTGATGATTGCTTTGTTGAGCTTCTGTAGGTCCTGAACTGGCCTATAGTCTGTTCCCTCCACTTTACAGGGAATAACAGTGTGTTTCAAGGAGATCTGCATTCAGTTAAGACTCCCTCTTGTCGTAGGCACTGTATGTGCTTCTGGATTCCCAGGTGTGCCTCTTGAGGAATAGGGTATTGTCTCTGCCTGACTGGGCCAGCTCCAGGCTTGAGGTCAGTTACTAGTGGTGCCTGATTACGTGCTAGGCCTGTGGCCCATTTTCAGCCCAGACTGATGGGAACTCTTCCATGAGCCCATCAGGGTTTTTCTGGGATTCATTATTTTCATACAAATGCCATTCCTCCTCTCGGGGAGCAGAGATAGCCAGGATCATGGACCCCCCCCCCCGGAGGGTCAGGTACACCTGGTTTCCAGAAACAGAGTTGATTTGAGCAGCCAATTTAGATAGAAGGTCTCATCTGAGCAATGATATTAGGCATTCAGGCAAGCATAAAAATTCATATGTCATTAGACAGCCCCCTACTTGGTAGGATCATGGTTGGCAGAAATGGTGGGCAGTCAAGTCCCCAGTAGCCCCTATAATGGTTGCCTTTTTCTTGGTTAAGGGGGTCTATAGGCTGGGTTACCACAGAATATTCTGCTCCTGTGTCTACCATAAAAGTCATTGGCTGGCCCCCTAGCATTTTGACCTTGGGCTCCCAGGGGCCCAGGCGCAAGAAGCCTGGTACTCTCTATTCCAAGTCGATTCTGGCCAGTCCAATGAGGTTTTCAGTTGGAGGTTCCAGTTGGTAGGTAGGCTTCTTGAGGGGTGCTCTCTCCCCATCCTTTCTATTTGGACACTTATTCTTCCAGTGTCCTGTCTCCCGGCAGTATGCACACTAGTGCATCGATCAGGGGCGTCCAGGGTCAGGGTCCCCTCTTCTGGGGTGGAGCAGGGTTCTGGTTGAAGCCCATCTCTCCCAGGGCTGCTGCAAGAAGTGCGGCTTTCTGCTTCATTCACCAGTCTGCCTCTCGTTGGACTTCCCGCTCTTAATTTACAAAAACCTTGTTTGCTACTTCCAGCAGCTGTGTAGAGTTCATCTCTGTGAATCCATCTAGTTTCTGGAGTTTCCGGTGTATATCTGAGCATGATTGGGCTATGAAAGCAGTGTTGATCATCCACTGGTTTTCTTGCACCTCAGGATCAAACAGTATACACTTGGAATGCTTCACATAGTCTCTCATATAAGTCAGTGGATGTTCTGTCTGGCCTCTGGGTCACCGAGGTCATTTTGGACATATTAGTCGGCTTCTTGGCTCCCGCCTTGAGACCTTGTAGGATGGCCTCCTGGTACTCACGTAGTACTTCTCTTCCTTCCTGGGTATTAAATTTCCAATTTGGTCTGGTGTCAGGGGCCCGTGTCATGGCCCATCCTTCAATATTCAGGGTGTCCCCAGGGTCTCAGCCCTGCAGGCATTTTTGTGC
The DNA here is from genome assembly GCF_009834535.1 of Camelus ferus. Lineage (NCBI taxonomy): Eukaryota > Metazoa > Chordata > Mammalia > Artiodactyla > Camelidae > Camelus > Camelus ferus. The sequence continues at coordinate 64,089,547 of NC_045709.1, forward strand.
TTTAGAGAGAACGTGTCCCTCTCCTCCGTATTGAAAAGGGTCAGAAGCAACTGGCAGACATCTTCCCAGGTGGGCTGGTGAGAATGGAAGATAGACTCTCTGAGGTCAATCATAGCCTGAGATTTTTCAGAGTAGGAAGGAGTATGATGGTACCAATTGAGAAGGTCTGTAGTGCTAAAGGGTTGGTAATAGAGTACAGGGTGCCCAGGCTGAATAACTCTGTCTTCCCCAGCTTGCTATGGCCCTTGTGTCTCCCACAGCAGCATTTGGAGGGCAGGTGGTGCTGGTCTTCCAGCTTGTGCTGAGTGGAGTCTCCTTCCTACCAGCTCAGGCTGGGGGCTGGGCTCTGCCTCTGGGTCCTCAGGTTGGGGTGGTGGTGACACAGAGGGTGTTGGTATCTCCAGTGGGACTGGACATGTCAGTGCCTCAGGGACATACAGAGGGGGCAGGCATATCTCATCTTCTGTGTCTCCCTGGAAAATAGGCTTTTCTCTATCTGCCTTCTTGGCCTGGATTGGCTGAACTGCTAATATCTTGCATTGTCCAGGCCCATTTGAGCAGAACAGAATCCATGGGGGTAGAGTTCTGGGTGTTATTCAGCCAGGATTCAATGTAAGGGAATTGGTCTAGGTGGCCTGGGTTTCTAGTGATTATTTAATAGACTGCTCACACTGTTGTAGGTCCAGAGTTCCTCCTGAAGGACACCTGACTCCAAAGGTCAGCCATTCAAGTTTACACAAGGTGCAGAGCTTGCCAGGGGTCATTCAAACTCCATAGTCTCCTGTGAACCCCCTTTTTGAAATTCTTAATCATGCAGTCTAGGATTGTGGGCTTTGACTTCGAGCCTCCCATTTTGTCGAGATGTTTTAAGGGTGGTAGACCTGTTGCTTTGGGTACTTGGGAAGGCAGCCTTTATATCTCCCCCTTCTCCACTCTTCAAAGCACTGGAGCTCCTAGAAGGACAGCTCTCTTGCTGGCTCTATGAGTTATTTGAAGGCTAACTTGGTCAGAGAGTCCGAGTTCCAGACACAGCTGAAGTCTCTGAAGCCCAAGGCAAGAACTAGCTCCAGGGACTTCCTTACCAAATCCTCTCTATATCCAGAACTAACATACCGAGGGACTGGGACTGATGGTTGATGGCTAAACAAGTGGACTAGAAAGGGGACTTCTAAGGCCAAGTGAACCCAATCTTGAAGAAATCTCTGTTCTAAACTCAAGTCCTAAGGGTCTGAGGTTAGGCAAAAGGGACTTGTTAGGTCGGTTCAGGAGCTGGGACAGCAAGTCTTGAGTGTTCTGTGACAAGGTTAGGTAAAAGACTTTCTCGAGAAAATGGCATCCTAGCCTCCAGGGGCACAGGGGGGCGCTGACTCATTGGCTGCTTTATGTCCCTTTCCCTCCCCATATGGCCACCCTGTGCCAGTGTCACAGACAAGACAAGGGAGGATTTTTGCTGTGTCTGGCTGGCCACTCCCCTCATGGGGACGAAGGTGCCTCTTAGCTTTGGTGGGTCAGTATAAACCACTGACCCTGATCGATACCCTGAGGGGTAGATACTGCCCTGAGACATATGAGGTCACCATGGAACCAAAGGTTGGGACTCACTCGCACTCCATGCCCAGAGGCCATGGAGCTACAGATTCGAGCCTGGTCGCATGCTTTTCAGGCCACATATTCACACACACACACAAACACATAGAGGTTAACAACAGTCCTCCCACATTATCCTGAAACCTGGTGCACCATTCGGGTGAAGGAAGGGATCAGCCTCTGTCCACTGGGACAGGACCTGACTTTAATCCTGGGGCCCTACCTTGTCTGGATGGTTCCCTGGTGAGTCTGTCCATCCCTCCACCGAGTCTGATGTCTAGCCTCATGGGGGGCTGAGCCACTGCAAAAGAGAACCCGGAATACAGTCGGGTGGCACCACCTCATTCATCACCAGAGTCTCATACCCCTATTGGCCAGAGCCACCAGTCCAGTGGCTCAAGGGGCCAGCATGGTTGAATCTTGCTGGAGCCTCCAAAAATTTTACAGAAATGGCAGTCCAGCCAAGAACCAAACACCACTCAGAGGGCTGAAGTATTCAGGCTTATTACACCAGTGGGCTCAGAGAGGCTATCACTCCAGAGCTCTGAGTGCCTCTGGGAAGTGTAAGTGAGGTTTTATAAGGTAGCTTACAAGCTTGGGGTCCATCAACCAATAGGGTGAATACAGCTAGGCAGTATCATAAAAGTAGAAGCAAAGGGTTGCTTGCAGTAACCCAAAATCAGTCTTGCAAAGTGAGACTTAAATTCATGAGTTAGCCCAGCCCAGTCTTGGCCCAGCCCAACCTTTTCCTTCTCACTTGGCCCTTTTTTAATTGGGCTTTTTGTAGTTTTGTTATTGAATTGTAAGAGTTCTTTAAATATTCTTGATACAAGTTCTTTATCATATAAAGATTTGCATATTTCTCCCATTCTGTTTGTTGTCTTTCATTTTCTTATGGTGTCCTTTGAAGCAAAAAGTTCTTAATTTGGGTAAATTTAAATTTTTATCTTTTTTTTTCTTTTGTCACTTGTGATGATTTGGGTCATATTTAGGAAGGCTTTATATAATTCAAGATCACAGAAATACATTCCCATATTTTTTCTAAGAGTTTATAATTCCATTTCTTAAATTTTGGTCTATTGTATGTTTTGATTATTTTTTCATACATGGTGTAGGAAGAGGTTCAATTTCATTCTTTCCCCTGTGGACACCCTGTTGTTCCAGTACCACTTGTTGAAAATACTATTCTCTCCTAATTGAATTGTATTGCCTTCACTGTCAAAAATCAATTGATTCCAAACATGGAGGTTTATTTCCTGACTCTCAGTTCTATGCCATTGATCTCTACGTCTGTACTTAGCCAGGTCCACATTATTTTGATTACTGTAGCTTTACAGTATGTTTTGAAATTGGGAAGTTTAAGTCCTCAAGATAAATTAAGCAAAATTGTACTTGTATGCACTTACTGCTTGAATTATATAATTAGGTATTATTCATTTAAATTGTTGAGCAGTGGTTCTCAACACTCACTGAACAATTAATCATCTGAAGAGATTTTTTGAATTATCAACACCCAGACCCTCCCCGAGAGTTTTTGATTCAACTGGTCTAGGGTAAGGCCTTTGCTCTGGAGTAATTTATAAACTACCAGGGTGATTCTAATAGGGAGCAAATATTGGGAACTGGAGATTATTAACTTCTGTTAAGTACAATGGTTTTTATTAAAGTAAAATTAATACTGATTTAAAAATTATTTTTAATCTCAAATAGTCTAGTTGCCATGTTTAGCTACATAGAAGTGTAATATTTGTTCTACAAAAAATTAAATCTTTATGATCGATATGATATAATGCCTGACATATAGAAGGCAATTAATGCATTTTATTTACCTGGAATCTTTTTTTCCTATTTGCTGTTCTTTAATAATATGCATTTAAGTGCATTAATAACTCTACAAAGTGTTTTATGTAATAGTTAAAATTATCCTAAGATAGTGCTGCTTTTCACACTTCTTTCTTTCAAAATGTCATGTAGTACCACAAGGATCACACTTCCAAAGGACTGTTGGTTTTGGGGAAACAAAAGTCCTTTGAGAAATTAAAGAAGCTATGAATTGAATAAAATTATGTTTATGGTTCCTGAAGTTCATCCATGAATAGATCCCCTCAAAATCCAAGGACTCTGCTAACCTGACTAAGGAATTATACATTGGAAGAAATTATAAGCTTATCATAAGGTAATAAGCCCATTATCTAAATTCTCAACATGTTACATAAATAAGAGTAAAAAATTTCCACAGTGACATTGAATTTTAATTGTAAAAAGATACTTTGTAATTTCATTACTGTTCTTGGCAAAGTTCTTACCTAGAGAGTCAGGGTTAGATATAATTACTCTCTTTAAAGAGGAAATGACAAGTAAAAAATATTTGGGTCATGCCCGAAGCAATCCAGATGTCCCTAATTGCTGTCTCTCTCCCATAAAAATCTTTAAAGTACTGCCTTGGGTATCTAAAATGTAGCATGACCAGTAAAAACCACCATCTATTAGGTTATTCAGAAAAACCTTCATAAAATTTAGAAAATATCTAATTTTAGAAGGTTCCTTTTGTGAATTATTGGTTAGTCTCTAAACTGGAAATGTCATAAATATTTTTCATACTACTAGTTTTAGAGGAATTCTGCTTGATTACCACACTAAATGACTATCTCCTGGCTTGTCTTTAAACCGTTTCTATTCTTGCTGGATCCAATTTAAGTTAAAAACCCATGGGTGATATAAAATCTTAAAACTGTACTGACATTTCTATAATCACAGACCACAGGAAAGAAGTGATTACTTTCCTTTATGGAATAAGATCAAAAAGTAGCAATATCTCTTGCTTCATTCATACTATATAAATAGTAAGTTATTACATTTTCCCTCCTGTTGGAATGCTCCTTGTAATTTTTATAATATTACTGACAATCTGTGATATTCCCTTTTAAAGGAAAGGGAAGGCAGATTAGAGATAAGAGAAACAAATGATAAGATGGCTTCTCATTTATCCTATTGCATTTTCTGGACTGGTTTTATTACAGAATTTTGTAAAATTTAATATGATAGAGAAAACTCACTTGAACTGATGCCACCAATCACATTACAAGTGATGTACTAGAAGAAAGCTTACACTTGTAGAGAACTAGACCATGCATCTCCGTGTGTATGTTTGTGTGTGTATGTGTTTTAAATCCATTTCTCTCTTGATGACTATAATTGTGTAAAATAGCTTCTATGATGATCTTATTATTACAGATTTTCATCTAATTTTACCAAACCTACTGGATGAGGTAAATCTGCTGGATATACAGAAGTTATAAACTTCCCCAAATAGTTTGTAATATGTACTAATTTCTATGGTGTAAGTTCTCCCACCATGGCTAATTTCAAGCAACAATCACTGATCTTGAGTTGGAAAAAGATGGACACAATAGGCTCAGAGAAGTCAGTCTGAGATTTCCCATACCACTTGTTATATCATACTAGACCAAGATTAGCAAATTGATTTAATAAGTATATGTAGGCTATTGGCCCTACTACTAACTACAATACACCTCTTTCCATATAGAGGACATTTATTATGATGACTTACCTATGGTTGGCAAATAAAGTTGAAAAGATGAAAATCATTCAAAGTATTTCTATGGTCACAATTAAGATAGAAAAAAATGAAAAAAGGTAATTAGGAAATCTCAACATGTTTGAAAACTATCAGATAACTCATTGATTAATGAAAAATTATGATGTAGAATTTTTAAAAAGTAATTTGAATACATGTTGATGAAAATTGCATATATTAAAACTTGTGGGAAACAAATTAGAGGAAAATATATACCATTAAATGTATATATTAAAAATGTGAATGTTGATAATTAGTAAGTTAAGCATTTACCATAACAAATCAGTATAGGGGTGAGGGTATAGCTCAGTGATAGGTCATATGCTTCATATGCATGAAATCCTGGATTCAATCCCAGGTACCTCCATTAAAATAAAAATGAATTAAAATAAAAATGAATTTAAAAATGTTTAGAACAATTTTAAAGGAAGTCAATATAAGAAGGACATATTAAATTAAATAATAAAATAAACAAATAATAAAGATAGAAGGATGACTTAATACAATAGAAAATTTTGAAAATAGAAGATGATCAATAAAACCAAAGTAAAACAAAAACTAACAACTTGGTTGAGGGGATCTGATCAAAGAGAAAAATAGACAAGTGATTTGAACTGACACTTCACAAAAGAAGGTTTGATAGATTGTATTATTGTACAAAATTTGCACATTCTTCTATGCCCCACTGGTGAAAGGCTTCACAATGCAAATTGCTTTGGCCAATGAAATATGAGTGAAAGTGACATGTGCCACTTAAGCAAAAGCTTTAATCCATGAAAGGTGCCTACCAGTTCTCCTTTTCATTTGTCATGAGACAAGTAATATCTGGAAAGGGGCTTCTTTATCAGCTTAGATCTCAGAGTGCAAAACTTCTGGATTAGAGCCACAACCAACTCAAGATGATCGAGTATCATGTATAAAAAAAATACCTTTGTTATTGTAATTCACTCAGTTTTCTTTTGTTTTTTCCTTGACTTTTTGCTTTTCCTTTTTTCCCTTTTTCCTTTCTTATTTGGCTTATTTCCTTTCCTTTCCTTTCTTTTATTAAACAACAGCATAGTAATTTACAATAAACTGACATATGAAAATTAAACAACTGAAAAATTATTCAAGGTTGCTGATTAGAATCATGAGGTACTATTAAGCACTCACCTGAATGTATGAATTTTAAAAGACTGACAATATGGAAGAATCTCACAATATAGTATTAAGCCAGACACACAAAATAATATATGCTGAATGACTATATTTATGTAAAATACAGAAAGAAAGGAGGAAAAACTGAACTAGATTGTTTAGGAACACATGCTTAGTTAATTAAACCCTAAAAGCAAGGAAATTATTATAGATCCTTAAGTTCAGTCATTCTTAGGTACCCCTCGAAGTCTATGGAAACCAAGTTGAAGAACTCAGGTTGAAGAATCCTGGAGAGAATTACTAGATTATTATAAGGCAGTAAGTCCACCTTCTGAAACAAATTATCATCTTGCAGTATAAATAGAAAGAATAAAGAAATTTCAACAGTAATAATGAATTTAAATTGTAAACAAATGCAACAACAAATACTTTGTTACTGTTCTTGGCAAAGTCCTTACATAGACAGTCAGAGTTACCTGTTATTCTCATTTAGAAAAAGTGACATAGAAAACAGACTTATGATTACCAGGGGGCAAGGAGTAGGAAGAGATAAATTGAGAGTTTGAGATTTGCAGATAACTAACTAATATATATAGACTAGATAAACAAGTTTCTACTGTACAGCACAGGGAACTATATTCAACTTCTTGTAGTAACCCACAATGAAAAAGAATATAAAAAGGAATATATGTATGTATACGGATGACTGAAACATTATGCTGTACACAACACTGTAAACTGACTGTATGTCAATAAAGTAAATAAATAAATAGCAACAGGTAAAAATGTTTGGTGTTTGGGTCATGCCGAGGGCAATCCAAATGTCTCAAATTACTGTCTCTCTTCCACAGTGTTTCTAAAATACTGTCTTGGGAATCCACAATGCATCAAAATAATAAAAGCTGTCATTTATCAGATTACTCAAAAAAACTCCTTAAAACTTGAAAATATCTAATTTTATTTTCTTTGTTTGAATTATTGGTTTATCACTAAGCTACAAATGACAAATGTAATGTTGAAATAGTTTATTTCTCTATATCTTTCCTCTTGCTAGCTACATTTTTAAAGTATGCGTTACCAAGTATTATATGTGAATTAAAATTAACCGGTTCTAGGATGAACCTATTTCTCACAATCCTTTCTTTCTACAGTTCCCTATAGTATTATAATGATTACACTTTCAGGGAAATGTTAGCTAACTTTTGGGGGATTTAGATCCCTTTGAGAGTAAGGAGAGGTCATGAACTGTCTCTTACCAGATAATTTTGCAAGGAAGTGGTTGACTTAAAAGTCTAGATGGTGATTACTTTTGAGAATAGTGATTAGGAGATGACTATGTAGGTTTTGTGGTACTGGCAAATAATAAATAAACAAGCAAACAAAAAAGACAGAAAATAAAATAAAAAGAAAGTAAAAAGAAGAAAGTAAAAATTAAAAATCCTATTTCTCAAGGAATCAATATAGGGAGATTTTCCATTACTTCTTACCTGTTAAGAAAAGGGCATAAAAGTGTGAGTTAGCTGAGAGACTACAAAGACAAATAGCATGTCCTGTACTCCTACGAGTCATCAGGCCCCAGGAAACCCCAAAGTAGGCCACATATCTTTGGCTTGTTTGTGCTTATAGACTTCTCTTAGGCACAGACCTATAATTAACCTCTACCCAGCATCCTACTGTGGTAGACTGTAACTGGGATGTCTGTGGAGATTAAATCTCAAATAAAATATGAGAATAGTTAAGTTTGCAATCATTATAGAAGTATACTATGTAGCTGTGCACTGGTAAAACTTTGGAATTTGTACATCAAGCAATATGGGCTACCATTGTGCCCCAATTCCCAGTAAAAAGTACTAATGTCAGTGAAAACACTTCCTGTAAACCATCCCTGAATCTCCACCCACAGTTAAGATACTTTTGGAGTCTGCAAGAGGAAGAAGGGAGACACTAGTTTATGGCATCCATTAAGTGTCCTGACACTCATTTGTTTCATATTTGCAGATATTTAGAGAATTTGCAATGCTTATTTTTGAACCTAGTGAAAGTTCCCTTGGGTGAGTATAAGTAATCTCACTCATCCTTAAAACTCGACCAGTTTATGATCTAGCCCACCTTATCCAGACTGACAAATCATCCAAAGATTGTGAAAGAAACATAAAAGCTTAATTAATTAGAATGAGCCAACAAGCAAATAAATGATAAAAGTGAAAATGTCAACACCAATAATGAAAGTAAAAACAAACCACAGATATGAAAGAGAACATAATAAATACAGAAACCATTATGTAAAAATTTAAGAATATACATTTATAAACTTAAAATAGCAACAGAAGACAGAATATAAAAGTAAAATGTTTCCAGTAAAACTAAATAGGAAATATATTTTACATACTTACGACAGAGTTTTAATTACCAATGGTAAAAAAGGCCTGTGTGCTGAAAAGAAAGAGATAAACACAACTCAGATGGCCACAAGCAAAAAAGATAATATTTTGTTTTATTTTCCCATTAGCAGCATTGTATTTAGCCTTTTAACTCTCTGAAGACTATTTTAATGGGATGGAAACAAAACATCTGTTTGGTGATAAGCTAATCTGAGCAAATATTATTTCTTCTGAAACTCTCAAATCCATTAATAATGAAATAGTTTTAAGTGTTAAACCATGAAGCAGAAAGCATTTTTTGTTATATTAAAAAGTTTTAGAATAAAAGGGCCTTGGTTCAAATTATGTTTTAATATGCATTGCCTATGTTACCTTGAGAAAATAACAATATTTTTGAGCTTCACTTCCTCTTTCTCCAAATGGAAATGATACATTTTGAATGATGAAAAATATATCACTATTATCTGTATCACTCAGAAAACACTATTTTATTTCTAAAGATACCATTTAGTATAAAATCCATGGTTATTTCAGAGATGGTAAAATTTTTAAATTGTCAAATCAATAAAATATTATAATATAAATGAAGTATGAATACAAAATGAGTCAATGATGTCAAAATGGTTTATAAATTAAATCAATAGCATATTAATTCTATGTCCATAATCTAGTTTTTCCATATACACCTTAATAAGTTGTCCTTTATCTTGCTTCATACAGGGACTTTATGTCTCCCCATAGAACTTATAAACCATTTAAGGGAATGTAATTTTTTGGTACTGCTACAATGCATAGTATGATTTTCCAACAAGGTATCATTTGTTCATTTATAGATTTTGTGGAAAAAGTTGAAGGACCTATAATATTTTCCTGAACCTTACTATTTTTATATTCTGTGTCAATAAGAAAACCAAAAAGTTGCTACCCAATTTGGCATTGTGAATGAATATTCACTATGTTATGCCACTAGTATTTATTTATATCTTATGTTTGTTTTAGGGAAACTATATTACACACTTTACTTTTGAGAAAAAATTTTCCATGGGTTTCATATATTTCTGCTAATCTAGCAAAGTGAGGCACTGATTATTCTTTGAGTCACATTATCTTTTTAAGGATAACGTCACAAAAAATTCTCTTGGTAAAGAGTGTGAAAGGACAGATTTGTCTAAAGCCTTGGAATGGAGATAAAGTCCCTCCAAAGCAAAGGTAACACATGCTTACTGTTCAGGGTAATAAAGATAATGTCTTCCCCCAGAGCAAAGATGGGGCATGTTTTTGGTCCCCTAAGTCCAGGGTTTCCCTCCTACAATGCAACTATTATGTGTTCATGTGTCATCTGGCTCTCCAAATGTCTCTTTATGGGAATTGGAACTTCAGAAAATAATACAAAATATTAACACTCTGTCTCCTGGTATTTCTGTGAGCAATAAACTGTCCTTCCTCTCTGACCCAAGAGTCTTGTGTATTCTGTCACCAGACAGGAAGCTATGGCAGGCTAATTTGTTAGCTTGCAAGTAGGGTAATTTTTTGAACACGTTTCTTGTACAGAAACTATCATTTGATTTAACCCACAGACTCTGATAATTATTACATCAGAGAAATTTCCAAAAGGAAACTCCTAAAGTTAGCACATGTACAATGTCATTCTATCATGTGGTGTCAGTTGGAAAGAATACTATCTAATTTTCTATATATAGGGTTACTTAACAAGAAAAGATGTATGACTCACTGAAGGCATCTAAAGCTTTAGCTACTTCATTTTACATGTTTTTGGTGGATATACTGTCTAATAGGAGAATTTTGTTGAACTAATCATTACTTTTACATACACTGTACTCATTTTACATACAAAAGTATAGCTACATATATTTATAAAAGGGAAATCATGAGAGATGTAGCCAAGATGGCAGAGTAGGAAGACCCTGAGCTCACTTCCTTTCATGGGCACACCAAAATTACAACTATTTAAAGAACAATTATCTATAAGAATGATCTGAAAAAGAGCAGAAAAATTACTCCACAACTAAAGATGTAAAGAAGAATCCATAATGAGATGAAAACTAAACAAAATGAGACAAAATAGTAATATATTCTAAAGGAAAGAAAAAGACAAAACCCTTGAAGAAGAACCCAGCAAAGTACAGATAAGCAATCTACTGATAAAGAGTTCAAGGTAATGATCATAGATGCTCAATGATCTCAAGAGAAAAATGGGTGAACACAGGAAGAAGTTTAACAAAGAGTTAGAAAATATAAAGAAGGCCTAAACAGAGCTGAACATATAACTGAAATAAAAATACACTAGAAAGACTCAACAGTAGACTAAATGATACAGATGAATAGATCAGTTAATTAGAAGACAGAAATGGAAGTCACCCAAGCTAAATGGAAAAAATAAAAAATAGTTTAAAAAAATTAGAATAGATTAAGAGACTTCTGAGACAACATCAAGCATATTGACAGTTGCATTACATGAGTCTCAAAAGGAGGAGAGAGAGAGAGAGAAAAAGGGACAGGGAGTATTTTTAAAGAAATAATAACTGAAATCTTCTCCAAAATGGGAAAAGAAACAACTATCCAGGGCCAAGAATCACAGAGTTTCCCCACCAGAAATGAACCCAAAGAGGTCCTCACTGAGACGCGTTATAATTAAAATAGCAAAAAGATAAATAGAGAATCTTAAAACAAAAACAAAAACAAAAACAGCAATATAAAAGCAACTAGTTACATATGAGGAAACTACCATGAGACTCTCAGCTGACTTTTCAATAGAAACTGCAGGGCAGAAGAGAGTGGCACACCATATTCAAAATGATAAAATGAAAAAAAAGAAAAAAATTCAACCAAGAACACTCTACTCAACAAGGCTATCATTAAGACATAAGAGAGAAAAATAAGATGTAAAAGAGAGAAAGAGATTTACATAATAGCAAAAGCTAAAAGAGTCCAGCAATACTCACCAGCTTTATGAGAAATGTTAAGAGGACTGCTCTGAGTGGAAAAGACATGACTAGAAACATAAAGTTTAAAGAGGAAAAAAATCTCACTGGAAAAGGTAAACATACAGTAAAAGCCACTTATAAAGCTAGTAAAAGGGTAAAAGACAAAGTAGTTAATCATCTATACCCACAATAAGAGAGGCATATAAAAATGTAAAATATGATGTCAAATATATTCAGTGTAGGAGGGATAAAATTGTAGAGGTGTTAGAATGTGTTCAGACTGAAGAGATGAACTTAAAATAAACATGTAAACATGTATGTATAAATGTGATATATATATATATATATGTTTTATATATGAACCAAATGGCAATCATAAATAAAAAACTGTTAATAAATACATACACAAAAAAGAAAAAAAAAGACTCCAAACATAACATTAATGTTAGTGATCAAATCAATAAGAAGGGAAGAGAGTGAAAGAAGACATAAACAAAAATGAACTATAGAAACAAATAGAAAACTGTTAACAGATGGCAATAGTACATACCTATTAATAATTACCTTAATGTAAACAGACTAAATGCTCCAATCAAAAAACATAGAGTATCAAAATGGATTAAAAAAAGACCCATTCATATGCTGCCTACAGACGACTCACTTTAGATCAAAAAAATACACACAAGCTGAAAGTAAGGAGATTAAAAAAGTTTTTCCATGCAAAGAAAAATTAGAAAAATGCTGAGGTAGCAATATTTAAACAGACAAAATAGACTTTAAAACAAACAATGTAAAAAGAAATAAAGAATGACATTACATAATGATAAAGGGATCAATTCAACAAGAAGCTATAAGAATTGTAAGTATATATCATCGAAAATAGGAGTTCCTAAATACATGAACAAATATTACCAAATATAAAGGAATAAATTGACACTAACACAATAATGATAGGAGATTTTAATATCCTACTTACATCAATGGAAAGATCATAGAGACAGAAATCAATATGGAAACACTAGTCTTAACAACACGTTTGACCATATAGCCTCAATTGATATATGAACAGAACATTCGCTCTAAAAGCAGTAGGATACATATACTTTCCAAGTGTTTATGGGGTATTCTCCAAGGTAGATCACAGATTAGGCCACAAAATAATTCTCGTTAATTTAAGAAGACTGAAATCACACTAAGAATTGTTTTCTGACCACAATGCTAAAAGACTAGAAATCAACTATATTAAAAAAAGAAAAAAATGGAAGCTAAACAAGATGCTACTAAACCACCAATGGGTCACTGGATAAATATCAAAGAGGAAATCAAAAAAATCTGGAGATAAATAAAAATGGAAACAAATAATTCCAAAATCTAAGGGATGCAGCAAAATACAGTTGTAATAGGAAAGCTTATAGTGATAAGGGCCTACATCAGGAAACAAGAAAAATCTCAATCTAAATTTCTACCTAGAGGAACTGGAAAAATAAGACCAAACAAAACCCAAAGGCAGGAGAAGAAAAAAATATACTAAACATAAAAGCATAAATAAATAAAATAGAGACTAAAAAATAGAAAAGAATAATTATACATATATATATGTATATGTAATTATAAAAGAATAAAATCTTGCCATTGTTGACAATGTAGATGGACTCAGAGGGTTTTATGCTAAGTGAAATAAGCCAGGCAGAAAGACAAATACTATCTTTCACTTACATGTGAAATCTAAAAAACATCTTAAACAGATGGACCAACAGGACAAAATAGAAACAGAGTCATAGATACAGAGACGAAACTGGTGTTTGCCAGAGGGAAGTGGGTATGGGGATTAAAGAAATAGGTGAGGGGGATTAAGAAGTACAAACTTCCAATTATAAAATAAATAAGTTTTGAGATGTAAAAAATAGGTAATATAGTCAATAATATTGTAATAACTTTTTATGGTGAAAAATGATAACAAGATTTTTCATGCTGATCATTGCATAATGTATAAAAGAATTGAATCAATGTATAAATAAAACTAATGTAATATTGTAATTCAATTATACTTCATTGTTTAAAAAATTTAAAAAGGTAAATCACCACAACTTTGTAAATTCTCTTCTTTGGGAAAAGTAAACCAATATTAAAATAATTTCCTTATCAATATTTTCTGCTAAATTAATATATCATATCATTCATATCATTCATTATACAAGCATTATATTAAAATGATATGTTTCAACTATTGTATCAGTGAAGAAGATGGATATTTATGGGAATAAAATGATAGTATTCAAAGAAAAATGCAATAGAGGACAAAAATAAATGTCAAAATGAGAATAAAAAATGTGCTGGTTTTTAGAAATCATTTATTCAGAAATGTTGCTTGGTTTTGTTTGATTTTACTCTTGCCCTCTTCCACCAAATTATTACTCTTCAGAATTTACTAATCCATAGATATTTTATGTAATGATTTTCAAAAAATAGCTGAAATTGTCCTCACATTTACTGAAAATGAATAATAAACAGTCAGAAAGCCAATGGGACAAAATAATAAAAAATCACTAAGCATTTAAGTTGAAAGATCTTTATAAATTACAGTATTAATCTGCACATTTGTACCAGAGAGTCCTAACATAAAATATTTATAGTAACATGATTGGTTCAATAATCTCAAAACCTATAACAGTTTAATTTAGATCACAGATTGATAATTAGGTTTAGATATATAATTAGCTATTTGTTATTTAAAGAATATAAGCATTCCCTAAGTCTTTTTTTATAGGAAAGTATTTCATTTATGACATTTGTTCAAATTATACAAATTAAGTTTCCAAAATAAGATGATTTATCGAGGTAACAGAATGACACTGGGAATAAATAGATGGCACTTTCCTCATTTTCAACAAAAAGCAAGGTTACATTACTGAAATTATTTATTAAAAAAAAATTATGGGAAGCTGAAATTGGCCACAAGTTCTTTAAGCTCCTCCCATGGAGAAGTCAGGTTAAAATTCCCTCTCCTTGAATGTGAACACATTTTGTATCTGCTTTGACCAACAGATAATTGTGGAAGTGATGATGAGACAGTTTTTATTTCCAGGCTTTAAGAGACTGGCAGCCTCAATCTTCTACCTCTTGAATTACTCACTCTTAAAGCTCAGTTTCTATGCTGTGAAGAGTCTAAGATGAATTAGAGGGATTATTATGTATGTTGGGTACTGTCAGCAACCACAGGTGAGCTCTCAGATCACAAGTAGCATCAATTATCATCCACATGGGTGAGCCACCTTAGACATCTGGTCCAGTTGAATCTCCAGATACCTCCAACCCTGACAACCATCTGACTACAAATATATGTGAAATCCCAAGAGAGAATCAACTAACGGAGCCTAGTGAAGTCACAGAATTGTTACAGAAAAATAACAAAATGTTGTTTTTAAGATACTACATTTTAAGATGGTTCATATTTGTTATGCAACAATAAATTTAAAAACATAATTTTAAAATTATACATACACATATACAAATCTATATATGTATATATATATATTTGGATATTTTGTGTGATGATTTTCAAACACTAAAAGAATAGCTGAAATTGTCCTCACATTTCACAAGATTTTTCAAATATTTCAAAAATTATTTTTCAAATTTTTTTTTCAAAGTAAGAGCAAAGATTCACAAGATGATGATAATTGTAATAATTCATGACATAAACTTTATTCTTATTTTGAAAAATTACCAGTTCTGGTTTGGTTGAGAATATATGCTACATTAGGTAGAAGGGGTACTTGAGTCTCAAGTTATCCCAGAAGGAAAGATTTCAGCATAAATCCTGTTCCAATCTGGTCTAAATAGTTACTAATTATGGAGTTGTATGGGATCTAGGGAGTTGTGGCTACTATAAATAAAACTAAAACTTTTTGCTAAACCACAAGAGATTGAATATCTGACACTTCACCTCATGATTGATCACACAGGACAAACTAGAACACCTATGCCCTTTCTTGTTAAGATCAACAGCCCAGGACTATAAGATAATCAAGCTATTTCTCTTATGATTACAGTAGATAGATTTATGTATGTATATTTCCCCATATAGCCACATACCCATATAAGGCATACATTTATTAAATATAAAATCTGTGGAAAATATGGAATAGTATCTAGTTGAGAGAACATTTTAGGGATGACTGATCACACAGAAAGCAATTTTAAATAAAGCAAAAATGTAACTGGTATATTTAACAGACATGTCTCTTGGGTCATGAATCAAATTTTCTACTTTAGCAGTTGTCAAAGAATTTATGAATTCATTTAAAATCAGTAGCTTTATTCTTTCCTGAAAAAGTTTATGTTATTTATGTTCCATTGTTGGTAAATACATAATACCGAATTTAAATTAAAAATTTCAAGTGAAGTTGTTTGTTAATAGCTCCACTGACAATAAACATTGCAGCCTGTAATATTTGAGAAGTCCTCATTTATTACAAATCAATGTTATTTGTACTTTTTGACATATTCAGGATTAAAAGAAACCACATAACCATGTAAAATTAATTAAATGTAGTTGTGAACTTATTACAATGATGCAGTGGTCTATAGCTCCTAGAAATCTATTTTTCTTTTGTTTAAAATTTGTCAAATTGGTTGTGAAATATCTATTTTAAAATTTTTATAAGTATTAAATGCACATACAATCTCTCTTAACTCTCCTAGAAAATGCATTGTCAATTTCTTTGTTGTCACGTGCTAAAAATCTCCCTTGCAAACTTGAGTGAGGGCTCCTTGTATGCTATAATCTCCTGGCAAATTTCCTCAAAGTTATATATTAACATCATTGAAAGTGGCTGGGGAATAAACAATAAGAAAAAAGCTCCACCCTTGCGTATCTTTAGAGAGCTCGGAGGGGCCTAACTAAACCTAGAGAGATCATGGCTGAATAGAAAAACCTTATCTCATTTCTAGAATGAAAACTAGCATAAAAGAATGAATACTCAGTTCTTCTTGCTTAGCCAACCCAGACATTAGTCCAGAATATGGAGAGATGCTCAGAAATAGAAGATTGGAGAAAATCAGACTTCTCTGAGGTTTGAATATGCTTTAGTGGAAATGAAGGCATGCCTATGCAAATAAAGATTTTATGATTCTAATATGACAACTTTGAAGTGTTTATAATTATAACTAAATCAAATAAAAATTAACATGAGTACTTCCAAATTTTTCTCTTTTTCCCTCTCCTAATACTCTAGCATTTATTCTTTATATGGACTACATAAACCACCAGCAGCCCTAATTTTATAATTTCTAAAGATATAAATATTTCATAGTATGTGGATATTCACAAATCTAAATATAATATTTCAGGCTATAACATAAAATACCTTTATCTTTTTATGGCAGTTAAATTAATCTAAAGGAATTTGTTTTATTATCTTATACTTTTGGTAAATAATTTTCCATCTCTGATAATTCATGTCTTTGAAAACACATAAAATTTATAAGTCAAAATCAAAAGAGAAAATAAAGAAATAAAATCCAACTCCAAAGTCAGTTATTGTTGTTGTGTTTTTAATGAAGGAAAAATGGGGGTGGGGGGACCACTATGTTCTTGTTCAAATATCTGTCAACAAAAGTAATCAATAAATAATCTATAATAGAAATAGAAAGAGTTTTATTTGAGCCAAACAAAAGATTATAGCCCAGAAAACAGCCTCTCAGATAACTCTGCAGAACTGCTCCAGAGAAGCATGGTTTTCAGCACAGCTTTATATCTTGTCAGAACAAATAACATCAAACAAGTCAGGGATACATTCTTTCAAGTTTGGGGGGAAAAAAGGCATATCATCATGTAAACAGAGAATCAGTATGACGTTGGCACCTGTGAGGGAAGTGCTATCATCAGTGCGGAAGGAGTACCATCATTGGTGTCCCAAGAAGGAAGACATTTAATCTTTATTTTTAATACCGACATAACTCACTTCTGGCCAATGCATTATTTTCTTTATTAATTAAAGCATATGTACAATGAATGTTTGATAGGCCACAAACAGGCTGGTTAAGTCAACATAAAGTGTGAGTTAAATCATTTATACACCAAAATTGCTTCCCTATGTGTCAATATGTGAAAATTTCTTTCATCATATCCTATCACAGTTAAGAAATTTATAATTTCAAATTTTTGTGTTGCTTTATATAATGTTTGAATAGAAAGCAGCTTTTTTTTTTAAGATAGTGAGAATTTAAAAAAATTTAATCCATTTGGAAGGTACTAGTGTTCCCTTGGCAAAGTTTATGCCAAGAGACAAAATGCATCATTTTCCACTGTAGCAAATTATACAGTAAAATCTGTCAGCTGTCACTTCCAGCTTTGGATAAAAATCCTCAATAAACCTCTGAGACAATTATGATACATTTTTCTGAATCTGGTCACCATAAATATCCAGTGTGTTCTAGGGGTTTGTTGTTGCAGTTTCCCAAACGCAGCTAAATATTAAGTGGATATAAAATAACCAGAAAAATGTTGCCACAGAATCTCTATTATTGATTGTTATTATTCACTTTGCATTTTTTTAGTTTTGAGCAGAGTTAAGGTTGCCAATAATTCATTCTGCTGTTGTCAAGTAATCAGCTACCAGGCTGCCTACAAGCTTCCTGCCCTTATAAGCTGCCAATTTAAGTTGAACTAAATGATGCATAGTTTAAGTCACATATATTCTTATATTTGTATTGAAGTGAAAAAGATATGATATAAAACAAGCAAGTCAAAATAAATAATGACACTGAAGTCCTCATTTCATCCAAGGAAAATTTTGTAATTGTGGTTTTGAGATATGAAATTGAACATAGGTTAAAGTAAATAACCAATACTGTCTCCTCCAAATACAAGATTCTATGACTTATAGATAAATATACAGAGAATGGCATACATTTTATCTCCATCACATCTAACATAGTATGTATGTAGTAGTAAACCATAAGGGCAAACTTTTTCAATTAACCTACAACCTTCAACGAACTGCATGTGTGAGTTTCTACTTTTTATACTGCCTTCCTGCTGCTAGAGAACTTTCCATCATTGACTCACCCTTTGATCTCTAAAGAATATATCCATTCCCCTTTTTAATTTCCATGCCACTCAAGTCACTAGTATCCTAATCCCTCCAAACTCCATTTACTTCTTGACTTAGCTCCAAGACCAGGCTGGGTTCAAGGGCTTAATTCTTAGGATTCAAAGACATTTAAAGGATCTATCTGGAATTATTATCAAGCAAATTTTTATAGGTAATAGAGATTCAATACTGCTACTAATATTTCTGTTTTATATGGCAGGAAGTAGGCTTTTACTTAGGGATGCTGAAACTTTCTGTAAACAAAAAAGTATTATGAATTTCCAGTATCTAACAGATACCTGTAGAAAAGAATTTATAAATAAAATTGAGACTCTGATGAATAGCCAAATGCTTGACAAAATCATCTTTCACCAATGACTTTAATTTGTCTTAACAGTTTGATTGAATGTACACTTCAAAATTATGGTTTCATAAAAATATGTATATCATTGTTATTTGCATTGCAGTACCCTTGCCTCAATCAGTGGGAAGTTGCACGTTGAGGTACTTATAATAGGTTATCAGTCTTCCTATAAAGTCTTGTATAGTAAGATTAGAAAATTGACCAATTGCCTAAGTATCTACTATGTGCCAGATACCTTACATACTTTTAACTCTCACAAAATTTTGTAGATGAAGCAACAGAGAATCTGAGAGATTAAATCATTCTCACAATATTAATGGGATTTTAATCTTCCATTAACACAAAAGCTGGGGTCTTTGTAATACAGCACTAGAACTTGCTTTGACATTTTTACTGTAAACCAATGAATTAAGTAAATAGAACTTATTAGCTGTACTTTTCAGACAAGGAAATTAAAATAGACAGGCACTCTGGTGTGCATATGGTCACACAGTAAGATAAAAGCAGAAACTAAATAAAATATTAGGTTAGCTGAATTTCAGTCTTTCAATGAAATACTGTTTTTGTATAAATCTGAATTCTGGGGTTTGTTTTAAATTATACTTTCTAAGAGGTTTTTTTTTTTGCTCTTATATGTTAAAAGGTTATATTTATTTATTTTTTCCTCACAGATCAAGATCAGATAGAGCATTCTAGATATGGATAAAAGTAATGAAAAATCTGAAGCAAATATAAAAAACAAATGTTCAACTTTCAAAAATAATAAATCTAATTTGTTTAAGACAGTCTAGTAAGTGGCTTCTAGGTGAGTACTTAGGAAAGCTAATAAAATTTAGAAGACCTGCTTTTGCATACATATTTTATAAACATTTTTCAAAGCCATCACATGCCAATGTGTGTTGCTGTGCTTGCTTTAGTGCACCTTAATATGCCCATAATATATAAAATTCATTCAAATTTAAATCATTAATAATTGGCATGTCACATAGTAGTCCACATAGAAACCTCCAAACTAAGAATAAATTAATTGATGTATGAGTTGTATTCTTTCTTAGAGCTTGCTCCCTGGCAGATGGATTAATATCACGTTATCTTATAACAAAGCATTGTGAAAACTAGTATAGATAAAATTACATTGAATTATTAATTGTGTAGACAACCTGAGGTTAATAATGATTCCAAGCTGCTCATGTTTCTGAAAGCATTTTTTTCTTCTAGCCATGGCATTGCCAGAAACAATTACCAAGTCAAGAAATGAGAAGGTAAAGTTACATGGAACTGAAATCATAGTCTCTGACCTGGTTTTGATACCAATTAAGTTCTACTCTTCTGTTTTCTTCTTCTGAATAATGCAGATGTGTCTTTGTCTTCCTTTCATAAATAAGTTTTAATATTTACTATTAAATGACGTCATGTACCACATGACTCTAATCCAGAGGCATCCCTAATGAGAACTTAATAGTTCTTAACAGTTTGTCATTAGCCAGTTCCATTGTCAATAAACCAAAGAGGTTAAACTGAATACAAACAAATGATCTCCTTTGCCTTCTCTTTCCAGAGAATGCACTGAAGCAATTCATTTTACCCTGGCAGTTGATGAACAGGAAATTCTAATTTGTTTCTTCATAGACAGCCCCTAAGTTTTCATTACAGCAAAAGCTGTGAAATGCACAGGATCATTTTGATCTTGACAAATAACAGAAATTAGCCAGAATTTGAGGTTCAAAGAATTAACCATTGAAACTGACCTTAGAAAAAAATTTAGTATAGGGATGTAGTGGTAAGTAGGGAAAAGGGATATAATTCCTGGCCAGTAAAATCTAATAATCTTTGAAAATCAGTATACCATCTTGAAAAAGCTCTGTTAGCTTAGATTTAGGAAACATAGTTCTGGCTAAGCTCCTGGAGTAGTTCTATGGCCTCAAGCATAAAAGAGTCAGTGGAGGAGTGACAGCATCAAGATGCTGACATAGGTCATTCCTGACTTCACGTCTTTTCACAAGACCACCTAGCAACTCTCCAAAGATAAGAAACCATTGTGAAAATCACACATCCCTGGGGAGGAGGCTAAAGCACTTGCCTGGAACACAAAGACTGAAAAAGACCTCATTAGAAGAGTAAAAGGAACACATTTGCTTTGATCTCATCACATCTCCCCCAGGATGGCATGGTGTTGTACCGTATGGGTCTCCCAGGCCTACAGTTTCCCCAATGTGAAAAAGATAACCCAAAGTGGATATTTGCTTCCCCAGCATTGCAGAACATTTCCCAGGAGGCCCACATGAGTCTTATTTCACAGGAATCACTAGGAGAAACTGTTAAGCATAGCCTCCAGTTTCACCCCACAGGGAAGCTGGGTCATAGATGCCCAGCAGCTGCAGAGCACATCCTATGGCCTGCCTAGGCAGAGAGCCAAGCCAACCGCTCTGCCCAGCTGTTGGACACATAGCTTCTGGATGCATATACCAGGGAGCCTGAACAGTGACACTGAGCAGCCTCAGAGCTCAGCCTACAGTTCACTCAAATACAGAGCCCAGGCTACAACCTCAACCAGCGGCAGAGACCACCCTATACTTCTACCTGATTGCTGAACACAACCAGCAGTCCTGCCCAGGAAGGGAACCCAGCTGTGACCCTGCCTAATTATGGACCAGAGCTTGAAGCTCCACCCAACAGGAAAGCCCAACCAGTGATGCAGCCCAACTGCAGAGCACAGACTCCAGCTTCATCCAACTGTGGAGTACAGCCAAAAGCCCCACCTGATGAAAGAGTATGGCCAGTGACCTTGAGCAACAAGTTCCAGTGACCAACTTTAGAGCATAAATGGCTAACCTGATTGAGAAGCCAGCCTGCAGCCCCACTCAAACTCAGGACACAACCTGAGGCCCTGACTGATTGCAAAGCACAGCCTAAGGGCCCATCTGACCATGAAACACAGCCCGTGGCCCTGCCTGTACATGGAATCCAGCCAGTACCAACATCTATTTGATGAGCACAGACTGAGACTCTACTAACTGGTAATAATTGCTGAGCATGACCTATAGCCCTGCCCAACTGCAGACCAGTGTTACCACCCTGCCAGGGAACACAGCTTGTGATCCCACCCAACCAGATGTAATAGCAAAGCCCAGCTAGTGGCCCCAGCTGGCTGTAGAACCAAACAGTTGCCCCACTAGAATATGGAACATAGCCAGCAGGCTCACTCAACCACAGAGCCCAGCCAGTTACGCCCTCCCTAACCTCAGAGCATGGGCAGTGGACTTGTCCAAATAGAGATCCCAAAAAAAGCCCAACTTGCCCATGGCACTACCAGCTGACCCACCCAATATCCCAAGCTAAACTGACCAGTGAAGATCTTTCCCTGATGAAGAGTATCTATAAAGTCTGGAAGACTTACTCAAATGCACAGATATCAACACAAATATACAAAGATCACAAAGGATCAAGTAAAAATTACACCACCAAAGGACTCTAATAATGGTCCAATTACTGACCCTGAAGAAATGAGGATCTATCAACTGTCTGACAGAGAATTCAGAATGACCCTCTTAAATAATTTCAGCAAACTACAAGAACACAGATAGATAGCTAATCAAAATTAGGAAAACAATGCATGAACAAAAAGAGAAGTTCAACTAAGAAACAGAAACCATCAAAAACAAAACAAAACAAAATTAAATCAAAAACCCACAAACAGAAATCCTAGAGCTGAAACCCTACAAGATATATGGTACAGGATTAAAAAAAAGTGTGTGTATATATGTGTAGGTATGTGTTCACACATATATGTGTATATATGTGTATGTATGTGTGAACACATACACACATTATAAGACTCCTGGAAGGAGAGAAGAAGAATAAAGGGACAAAAATCTATTAAAGCAATAATGGCTGAAAACTTCCAAAAACTTGGGACGAGAAATGAACATCCTGATTGCCAAAAGAAAGATAATTTAAACATTAAAAGGGTTACAATGAGGTACATTATACTTAAATTGTCAAAAGTCAAAGAGTTTTAAAACAGCAAGAGAAAAGCAGCTCATCACATACAAGTGAGTCTTCATAAGATTATAAGCTGATTTCTTAGAAGTTTTGCAGACCAGGAGATAGTGACATAACAATATTGAAAGAAAAAAATTAACTGTTGCCCAAGAGTGCTATACTTCCAAACTTGGCCTTAAGAAATGAAAGAGAGTTAAAGATTTTAACAGACAAATAAAAATTGTGGAAGTTCTACACAACTAGAGGTATCTTATAAGAAATGCTAGATGAAATGCAAGCTGAAATGAAAGAATGCTAATAAACATCATGAAAACATACAAATGTGTAAAACTTGTCAGTAAATGTAACTCTAGATTCAATGTCAGGTTCTCTAGTATTGTAATGAAGTGCACCACTCAAAATTCTAGTTTAAAAGTTAAAAATAATTTCATTAAACTACTATACTACAATAATTTGTTATTGGAAACACAGTATGAAATAAATGTAAATTATACCATCAATAACCTAAACTGTGAAGGAGAAGAAATAAAAGTATAAAGTTTCTGTATGCTATCCAAGTTAAATTGTTATCAGCTTAAAACAGAATGTTAGAAATATTTTATGCAAGTCTCATGGTAATCATAAAGAAAAAAAACTATAGCAAATAACACAAAAAAGTATGATAAAGAAGTCAAAACATATAGGCAAAAAATACACAAAGGAAGACAGAAAGAGAGAAAGCAGGAACAAAATATCTACATAACAGTGAGAAAACAATTAACAAAATAGCAATCATACTTCCTTACATATCAATAATTATTTTAAATATAAATGGATTAAATTATCCAATTGAAAGACACAGAATGGCTAAATGGATGAAAAAAGCAAGATCCAATGATATGCTGCTTATCAGAGACTCACTTCACTTTGACAGCCCACATAGGATGAATAGAAATAAAGGGAAAAAATATACCACAAGCAATTCTATACTTATTTCAGAAAAGTAGACTAACATAAAAATGGTCACAAGAGACAAAAGATCATTATATAATCACAGAGGGATCAATTCATCAAGAAGATAAAATAATTGTGCATATGTATGCATCTAATATTGGAGCACCTAAATGTATAAAGCCAATATTGACAGAACTAAAAGGAGACATAAAAAGCAATGTAATAATAGATGGGGATTTAATACCCAACTGTCAACAATTAATGGATCATCTACACAGAAAATCAATATGGAAATTTTGTATATTGTTGTAAAAAAAAAAACAGATCAAAAAACAACATACACCAAACTGACCTAATAGATATATACAGAACATTTCCTCTAACAGGAGTGAATGTATATTCTTCTAAAGCACACACAGAACATTTTCCAGGATAGATCACTTGTTAGGCCATGAAACTAGTTTCAGCAAATTCTGGAAGATAGAAACTATACCAAGTATCTTTTCAAACATAACAGTATGAAACTGGAGGTCAATAATAGGAAGAAAATTGGAAAATTCACAAGTATATAAAAATTAAACAAAACGCTTCTGAACAACCAATGGGACAAAGAATCAATCAAATGGGAAATCAAAAATATCTTGAAACAAATGAAAATATAAACACAACATACCAAAAATTATGGGATGCAGCAAAAGCAGTTCTAAGAGGAAAGTTTACAGCAATAAACACATCAAACATAAAGATCTCAAATAAACAACCTAACTTCATCTGTCAAGGGAGTAGAACAAGAACAAGTCATGTTCAAAGTTAGCAGAAGAAAGGAAATAATAAAGAATAAAATAATCATAAATAAGAAAAAGCAGAAATCAGTGAAATAGAGAATAGAAAAATAATTTTACAATTTTGTAAAGATTTAAAAAACTGAGAGTTGGTTCTTTAAAAGATAAAACTGACAAAACTTTAGCTAGACTAATCAAGAAAAAAAGACAGATAAAATTGTAAATAGAATATAACATATTAAATTTAAATATTACAGAAATACAAAGTTTGAAAAGATACCACTATGAACAATTGTATGCCAACAAATTGGAGAGCCTTGGAAAAAATGGACAAATTCCTAGAAACATACAATAAACCAAGACTGAATCATGAAGAAAGAGAATATATAAACAGATTAGTAATGAGTAAGGAGATTGAATTAATAATCAAAAACCTCCCAACAAAGAAAATTCCAGGACAAGATTGCCATTAATTGGTGAATTCCATAGAAAGCAGATTGGTGGTTGGTGGGGGAGATAGTGGAAAATAGTCAAATGGTTACAAAATTCTAGTTATAATATGAATAATTTGGGGGGACATATATACAGCATGATGGCTATAGTTGACAATACTGTACTATATACTTGAAAGTTGCTATGAATGTAGATCTTAAAAGTTATCATCATAGCCACACAAAAAATGATAACTATGTAAGGTAACAGATATGTTATCCAACATTATTGTAATCATTTCTCAATATATGTGTGTATCAAATCATCTTATTGTAAACCTTAAATTTGTGATATGTCAATTAAATCTTATTCAAGCTGTAAACTATTAAAAAGCAATG
Source organism: Camelus ferus (assembly GCF_009834535.1). Classification (NCBI taxonomy): domain Eukaryota; kingdom Metazoa; phylum Chordata; class Mammalia; order Artiodactyla; family Camelidae; genus Camelus; species Camelus ferus. The sequence continues at coordinate 64,115,203 of NC_045709.1, forward strand.
AAATACATTTTTAAAACCAAAACCAACAAAAAAGTGTCAGTCGAAATCGCATGTTGCTTTTTGGTGATGAGGGAGTCCTCTTAATTCTAAAAGTTTAAAAATTTTAATAAAGTGCTCTTTTATCCATTAAATATGATGTCAAATATAGTAATATTAAGTGTATTCTAAACCAGGCGCTATTAATTGTCAAAGTCAAACAAAAAAATTTCAGTAAACTTTTTCCTTAATATCTTGCCAAAGTTCAACTTTTAGTTTATATAATCATATTTTAAGAGAAAGATATTTTGTAGTAAAAGTCAATATAATTTAGAAATTGTTCATAATATATGGAGTACAATATTGAGAAGGAGTTTAAGGGAATAGAAAGTATTAGAAGATGTTGTCTATGATTTCAAAGCATAAGCAGGTGGAAAATAAATAAGTACAAACCTAAAGACGTGAAGTAACATATTATCAGATGTAATTGTGTGTGTGTATGTAACGTGTACTTGTAAAACATCGTAGCAAACTATCCCTTTCACCTATTATTTCACTTATTAATATAGACCTACTGGAGTAATGGCCTCCATTCACGTCGATGGTATGGAATATAAATGTGAATCCATTTGTTTGTACTTCTTCCGTGTACATTTGTACGTACATGAGACTTCATGGGTGCAAGTAGAATCAAACAAGATGTCAAGAGTCTATAGATATATGAAGAAATAATTAACGAACTCTTTCAGCTGAACAGGGAGGAGACAACTTGCCTGTGATGAACAGAGTAGCTAAATAATTGGCTTTTCAGCTGAAGAAACACTAACATTATTCTATCATCAACAACATAAATGTATTGATTGGTTGCTACAGTGCTTTGAGTAGTCTTAAGGTCAAAGAATTTGTTTTAAATGATCTATCTGCTATAAGAAAAATTGCTGAAAAGAAGAAAAAAGACATCAGCTAAAGTTTCCTTATTCAACATTCTAAAAATAATTTCCCTATTCAGCTTTCTAAAAGCCCACTTAGTTATAAGATGAAAAACAGTGAAAAATATTATAGTAAAAAGTTGAGGTGAAATAAATTGCTGTGGAAGTACTATGAATTTTTAATTTTACTGGCACTGCAAAGACATCACTAGGTTCCAATTGGTCGGTGTATATAGAGATACTCGTGGCCATAAATAAACCAATATATTGCATTTTGGGACAAATGAGTCATTTAAAGCTCCACCTAGTAGTGAGTCAATGATATTTATATACTTCTTCCTTGAGGAGAGCAGGTTCTTAGACGCTCTCACCCTTTCCCACCTGTATGAGTGAGCTTTTGACACATCGTTTTTTCTAACCAGTCACTGACCCAAGACTACTCTGGTACCACCACTGGTGTTCTAACTGTCAGGCATACCTCTATATTTTAGTTTTCTAATCTATAGTTCTCTAAAAATATTTTACTCAAGTAGTAAAAGTAAAGATAAATAAAATGGCATTTTTAATTCAATGTTGTTAACTTCACTTTAATATTAGGTCTGGGAAAACATTTTTTGTCATTATTCAAATTTTATTATGAGTTTAATAAGACTAACATTGGAACCTAACAGCATATAAAATGACATTAGATTTTCTCTTTCAACTTTGGTGCCTAGAACATGCATTCTAAATTTCTAGCATCCAACTCACCATATTTAAATTTGGTCCACAACATAGTTTTAAACATATGTTTATTTAAGTTAGGCTTACACTTGCATTATCATTTTGCTTTATTCACAATTATTTGAGGTTCCTCAAAAGCTATATAGAGTAAGACAAACAGTATCAACCAATTCCCAGAGTGAAATCAGTCCTCTGAGAAACAGGCTCAGAGCAATTCAGCCCTGCTGAATCAGGCAAGTGCAAATGATTGATTGCAGTCAGCTATCAAAAGAGCTGTTATGTTACACCATAAAGGGTGGCAGCCCATGCTAATCACATTAGAGAAAAAGGTCAGATTATTTTCAGACCTACTTGCATATTTAGTACCAATGCCATTGTCATTATCATTCATGAAAATGGAAAAAAAATAGCATTCAGTTGCTAATGACAAAGAAGTGGCATAGTCAAGGGAAAAAAGAAATTTAAGAAATAATTCTGTACATGCATGTATATTGTAAAACAGGATGTCTAATGAATGTGGAGAAAAAATCTTAAAATTAATTTTTAACAAGTGCATTGCTTGTTGTAAGCCTAGCATTAAACACCAGTGAACATTTTCATACTGAAAAAGTAAAACACTTAACTAAATCATAAGGTATAAGTTAGCCAATGATTAATCTTTGAAACTGAAGATAGATTTGCCCTTTAGTTGTCATTGTCTTTAACTTTAATAGCCATAAAACTACTGTAAAGTATATATGCGATAATCTTTGTTGAGAGGTATATACATCTTTATACTCAAAGCACTTCACAAATAATATTTCATCCTGGTAACAGATTTTTAAATATGATTTAAATTTCATATTCTTTATTTAATGTAACTGTTTTCTACTTAAGAATAGTAGCATTAATACAAAAATCATAAACTCATTCCAGATTAGAGTTTTTTTTAATATTCTGAGACTAATATTCTGAGACATGAATCTTGTAACATAGGATGACTCATGGTCCACGAGTGTTGGGAGACAAGACACTTTCTACACATCTATTGAATTTCTGTAGATCTGTGAGCAAAGCACTGACTGCCCATTGTTCAAGAATGCTTGTACAGTGAATCATCTTAAAAGACAGAGCTGGATAGTGCCTCTTCTGGAGCAAAGAGCAGGTATACTTAATGCCCAAAGAAGACTCAGACTCCCAAAGCCCTTTATCTGCCTTGTGTCTCACTGAGTATGCATGCATCACCTAGCACTTTTCATATAGCCCTGTAGAAACTGGTACTCAAGAAACTGGTGCAAAAATGCCAATACTTTGACTACTGCTATAGTTGTGAGCAATAAGCTGCCCTATTGCTATGGGCGATAAACTGTCCTTTGTCTCTGATCCAGAAGTCTATGTCTTCTACTAGCATCCATGAAACATTGGCAGGCTAACTTGTTAACTTGCCAATAGGTAAAATCTCAGACCATTGATATATTTTTGCAGAAAAGAACCCCACATTGACTGTTAATTGATTCTCTTAAGTATAACTACAACCTCTAGCCATTTAATAATTTCTTCATTGATTTTTTTAAGTCATAGAAATTTGCAGTCCAAAATATTTGGGTTGACCCCAGCATACAATTCTTTGTACCATCAAAATATGGATTATCTGAAGAGACAGAAGGGCTGACTAAAACCCTGGGGAAACATGGACTCTTGGACTTCCACCTCTCACAAAGATTCATAGTAGATTTCTTCTAAATTAGAATTGGTTTAGATATTGGGCAGCCAAAAAGAAATTAATTAGTACATTAATATAAGAAGAGAAAAAAGAAGGAAAGAAGTGAACTAAAGTAAAAAATACTCACTAATATGTCTATGAATTCTAATAATTTATAAAGAATTTATGTAAGATAGGAGTTTTACCACTTCATGTTAGTTTATACGCTGTAATACATCCACCATATTTGTACATCGTTTTGCTACTTTATGTTGTCATTCTCTTCACTATTTCTGGTATGGTTTTCTCCTTGCTTTTAACTGTGTGTATTTCATTTTTGAGCATTCTAATCACTACAAAAATAAATATATATTTTTTTTAATTGCACAAAAATAAACATGTAAATGTCCAAATATAGAGTAGCCTGAGTTTTCTATCCTCCACATCAGATATTTATCCCACTACTTGATTTATAAAAGCAGCCTTCAAAATAAAATTTCAAATTCAATCAAATCATATTATATTGAACTCTCTAAAAAGGAGGCCTAAGATAAATTAGCTAAATAATTAGATCCCTTCAAAAAAAATCTATGATACGGTTGCCTTCTATTTTGCTTTATCCTATAATCTGTTTGGTACTTTATAATCATAAACTGAATTGAATTGACACTCTTGGTAGAGTACTTCTTTTCATTGTGAATTAAAAAATCCCTTCAATGGTTATCATTGTATACCTCTATAGCATTTGTAGCACACTATTTCCTCACTTGCAGATCATGAATACGCTTCTGTAACTCATCTTTTATTTTCATCTTAATAAAAATAGGGTCTGAGTTCACACCCTAGGGAAACACTATAGGGAAATATTATTCAAATTATATCTTATAATTAAAGAATATAGATTTACCACAACTTGTAGTGTTTATCATTTGCCAAGTGATTATTTGTGTTGCTTATGCTCAAAGTAATTGTAAGAATAAATTATTTTTACATCAATGATAAAAACAAGTGGGCATCTCTTAATTTTCCTTCTAGCTCCTTTAATTCAATTAACAGTTTTGATTGCTTTCTTAGTAGAGGGGACATGAACCATAATAACCACTCAGATTATCACATTCTAAAACAGAATTTCTGACTTTAAGCCAAAAGTTTCTTTGAAGTGGCATTTTCCCCAAATTATTTCTATTCCTCTCTGTTACCATTACCTGAAAGGTATGAAACCACTATCGAAAACTATTGCATTGAATGGTGGGTTAAATCTCAGCAGAAAAGTTGGAGAAAGTACTAAAAAAAGTGAGGGACACAATTCACTCAACAACACTCTGTAAGTTGCTTCTATACACAAGATTCTTAAACATGCTAGGGGGTAAATGGAAATACAGAAATGCAGCACACCTTGAGTGATAGGCAGTATGACAAAAATAGTCTAAATGTCAATAAAGCACAGAGGATAGGACAATTAACTGCTTGCACAGTGAAAGATGAAGGAAAATCCAGGCAGTGAGAACAGCATAGACAGGAATGAAAGAGCATGGATATTTAAAGAAATGATGAAAAGCTTAGTTTGCCTAGAACAGCAAGTGAAAATCTAAAGCAGAATGGAGAGTAATCAAATACAATATATAAATATGAATTCAGAGTGAATCATAAATGGATGCATTGAATGTATTACATCTTTAGCTTTAAATCCCAAGCTTCATTGACACTGTATTAATAACAGGTTCAGCCAACTCCTCCTTTTTATGAAAAAAATCTTCCTTACTTAGTTCTTTATTCATCTTAATTGGCCCTCTATGAGCAACTTTTATCTATATGACTAAACACTCTTTATTTCTGGAAAATATTCTTGACTCTGTCTTCAAACTTATTTCACCATGTCACCGTTAGCTCCCCTGGATATTCTGAATGTAATCTGCGTGCCTTTTTTTAAAGTTTTGTTTTCACACGTTCTGTCTGTTTGTTCTGCATTCAGGAGTTTCCTTTACCTGTACAGATTATTAATTCACTATTTTACTGTAAAATATATAAAATACACAAGTGTCTACAAGATGTACAACTAACAAATGTAGGTGATAACGTCATACTCATTCTGGTAGATAGATATATTTTGTCCAGTTATTCACTTTCTCATCCTGAAAGAGAATCCTACATCCTTTGCTCTTTGTGACGTGACTTGCAATGTCCCCTATTGAAGGAGAATATATTCCTGCTGCTTTACCATAGGGCTTAGCCATGTAGCCTACTTTGGCAAAAGGAAGTGTGTGGATGTGATGCAGCCCATATCTAAATAGAGATTTTGAGAGGCATTGCTTTAGCCTAGATTCAGAAATAAAAAGACAAATGGGTCAGAAGCAGAGGAAAAACTGACAAGCAGTCAACATATAACATAAATGACAAAAGTTTTGCATTGAAACCCCCCAAAAAACTAGGGGTCATTTATTATTGCAGCAAAATTAACTAATATACCAGTGTACTCAAAACTCAGATTAAGGTAGAGCAGCTCACCATTCATAAAAGGTTTATAAAGGTACAGTTGTAGTCTAAGGTGCAGATAACAGGTTACAGAGAGGATTATATCTTAAATAGAAATCAGGAACACTCACAAGTTATAATGGCAGGCTTTGAGAAGAAGGAAAGGAATAGGGGAAATTCAGTTTATGAAATTGAAATACTTATTATCCATATAGAAAATAAAATAAAATAAAATAAAATAAAATAAAATAAAATAAAATAAAATAAAATAAAATAACTTACAGCACTTTGAAAATTCCAGGTAGATTAAAGACTTAAATGTACTAAAGAAAAAATGTAAAGCTATAAATGAAATATAAGGTAGTATCTTTAACTTCAGATTAGGAATAATTTCTTAAATAAGACATAAAATACATAAACTATAAGAATTGATATATTTTGTTCCATTGAAATTTTAATTCTCATACAAAAATCAAGTAAGTGAATTTTTAAATAAAGCAACAGATTGAGAAAATTAATAGAATAGAATTAGTAGAATTCATATAGTATAATTAATAGATTAATAGATAACATAAGAATTAATAGATGACATATAAATAAATCCTAAAAAAAAAAAAGAAAAAGAAATGCAGTAGCAAAAGGAACAATAGATATAAAAACAATTCTTGGAAGAAAAGGCTAAAATAATCAATAAACTTATAAGAAGTTCAATTTCACTATTTACTGAGAAAATAAAAATTAAGTCAATAATGAGATACTTTAGACTGATAGAAATATGAATGCCCAACTACACTCAGTATTGATCAGAAGGAGAAAAATGGGAACTTTCTTTCACTGCTTATGAGAATATAACTGGCACAAACATTTAAAAAATCTCGTAGGCAATATTGAATGAAGTTAATGTGGTAGACAGAACAATGAACCCAAAGATTTCAATTTCCTAATCTCTATAACCTGTGACTATGTTAGGTTACATGCAAAAGGGGATTAAGGTTGAAGAAGGAATTAAGGTCCAATTAATCAACTGACTTATAAAAAGAGAGATTATTCTGGTTTATCTGGCTGGACCTAATGTGGATAAAATTTCCAAGCAGACATCAGAGGGAGATGAGACTATGGAAGAGGTTAGAGTGTAAGATGTGAGAAGGGCTCGACTCACCATTGCTGGCTTTGAAGATGAAGAAGGGAACCAGGAGCCAAAGAACCTGGGCAGCCTCTAGAACCAAGAGAAAGCAAGGAAACAGATTCTCCTTATAGCCTCCTGAAAGGAATGCAACCCTGCTGACAGGCTGGTTTTGGTTCTCTGAGACCTGTGTTAGCCTAATGATCTACAGAACTATAAGATGATAAATATGTGTTGCTTTAAGCCATTCAATTTGCAGTGATTTGTTACAACATCAATAGAAAATTAATAGAGTTGAAGAGGTACATATCCTATTAGTCAGCAATTCTCCTAAATATAAGCTCTTGAGAAACTCTTGAACTGTTGCACAATTTAACACAAATAAAGCTGTTCATTGCTGCAAACTTTTTTGTAATAGGGAAAATTGGAAATAAGTCTTAATAGGAGAATGGATATAGTCACACAGGTTATGTTCTTGAACAGTTAAAATAAGCCAACTTTATAATACACCATAAATAAATTTCAAAAATACAATATTAAAGGTAAGAGCGATTTGCAGGATGACACAAATGGCGCAATATCAATCATACAAAATTTAAAAACACATAAAACTATACCATTATATTAATTTTTGAATATACACACATATGGTGATTTTTTAAAAACATGAATGGGAAAGATCCACACAAGCGGGAGCGTGGTGCTGTGTTCAACAGGGAATGGGATGAAATATCTGTGTAGAAAAGGGGTATAAAAGAGGCTTAATCAATTGCACACAAAGAATTATAAAAGTATTGTAAAATACTCAAATGAGTGAAACATTAATATTTACTGAATATAGACAGTAGTCACACTAGGTTTTGTCATATTTTTAAATATTTTAGTTTGTTTTGAAATATTTTATACTATAAATTATAAAAAAGAGAAAAATAAAAGTGAAAGCTCTGGATTGAATTCCAGCTCTGGTAATTACTACATGATTTTAGACATAAGACTATAAAGATGATCTATTTGAGCAATGATATATTTGAGCATTCACAAATTTAAATGATAGTAATTTTGATAAGAATCTAGGACTTGATGTGCCAGGAAGTATGCTAGAGCCTTACATATATTATCTCATTTAATCCCATAAAATCATCATGTGGAATGAGGCAGGTTCTATTATTATTCTTTTATTTATAACTAAAAAAATCAGAAAATATTTAACCTAAAAGTTAAGTATTTTGCCCAAGATCATACAGTTGGTGAAGGGCAAATTTAGAATTCAATAAATCCAGTGAATATGATACCATAGTATGTACTCTGAAACATCAGGTGAACCTCCAGAAACTTTAGTTGGGAAAAGATAATCTCTCTGTGTACATCAGAAAAGCACTCCCTATAATTTAGGATGTACCATAATATCTCAATTTTACAGATGAAGTCAGGGAGGCTAAGTTCAACCGAGTTTGTGTGAACCTTAAATGTACAAATACTTCTAAATATGAAATACCTACTGTCAATTGAAAGAGAATGAGACCACATAGGAGCCGTGAGTTTAAGTTTAATTCAGGGTCTTATTGAGACTATAGCCTGGGAAACTGCCTCTAAGACATCTGTGAGGAACCGTCATGTATAGGTAGGGAGATAAGCCAGTACACATGTGATTTGGCTAGGGAATCCGGGTAGTGAAGTATACATCTTGGTAACAGATTACTCCTAGTCACAAAAACAGATATCTCAGTTAATGGTTTGAGTGCTTTTCTATGTATGGGACAAGATGAAAGAATCTTCATCATCAAAATTCATCAAAATTCTCCCTGAAATATACATTTAGCAATATAAAGAATGCCTCATCCTGTTTTCCTCCAGAGTCCCCTTCAGGGTGCACTGCCAGTCATCTTCAACTGCAGTGATGTTGACTTAATCCTTGTAGGGTGGTGAGCAACATTCCTTGTTTTACACTAGCAACATATCTTTCCCAAAACAGTCAAGCTTTCTTTCACTCCCTGCCTTCCTGTTCCATTCCTTTATTTGGTGTGCTCTGTAAGCAGGACTTGGAAACTTGAACCCAACCAATTTGAAGTGGGATATTGTTCTGTGCTGGTCTCAGCCTATCAATAGTGATACTTTGGCTAGAAATGCCTGGTAGCACTCACCTGGACCCAGCAAGCTTCCCTCAGACATCTCCTCTTTCAAAAAGCATGTTGTGGCTAAACTGGCCCTTGTGATTCTTACTATGATTTCAAGATGCCCTCAGCAGTAACCATCAATAAACTCTGAAAGACAAGGTTTATTACTGGAAAATACACAGCATACCTGGGGCCATACAGTGAGGTAGGGGAGGGTAATGAAGTGGGAAGGTTGGGGAGTGGGGGAGGTTGGGGTGTTGGAAGGTGGGAAAGGCCTGGGTTTCTGATTTTATTGGGGTTGGGGGCCTATGGTGTTTCAAGTTTCCTCTTTATTGGTGAATTTGAAGAATGAGAGAGGGAATTAAAGTGTGAGAAGGGAAAAATAAGTGGTCAAAAGTCTGTTATTAAGTCAACCAGATATCTCTAAAACAAAGAAAACTTGGGGAGGTGGGTAGCCTGACTCTTTTTCTAGTTGCAACTGGCAAGGTTTTATTTAAGACAGCTATCTTTGAAGTGGATTCTTTGGCAATCAAAAGCTTAAGTCAAGCACTTGCATTACAATTTAAAAAACAAAACAAAGGAAAATTGTTAGGCACTTATACTACAGTTGTCCTAGCATTTTATTTTTTATTCTTTTATTCTTACCATTATAATTTCCAAATAGCAATAAAGAAACAAAATGCAGTTAATAGTAACCTTACTAAGTATACATGAAAATTCTGAGACCACCCAGTCCTTTAGTAAGCACTGCTTTTCTATAATACTAAAACATTTGTATACCCTCAAATTGCCAATAATTTCTCTTCTATCTGGGTAAAAAAAATGGCAGTTTTGTTTTTCTAAATTGAAATTTTATAATGAAGGAAAATATGGCTGTTAAGAGTTTTTGCATCAATATATTTATATTACATATGCATTAATATATTCATAGTACCTCAGTGCAGTTTTTCATAAAAATAAGGTAACTAGAATTTAAGCTGATAATAAGGCATGCAACCAGAAAGTAGATTTTACTGTAACTGTGATCACTGGAAGAGGTCTGAAAATAAATTTTCTAATAAGTCATATGCACAAAAGTATTGAAATTAATTACTCTACAAATTAAATGTGAGATCACACTGATCAGATCATATACAGAATATTATAATACAGAGTATTACAACTGTACCACCTTTTGAAGATTAACAATTGAGATGATTTTGAAACTGAGAATGACCCTGTGGGACTTTCCTGAGTGCAAAAGCGTCTCAATGTTCTCAGTTTCATGTTTGTGGAAAAAAGGCCTTAGTCTCCTGAGTTCCAAAAAGCAGTTAGGCAAGAAAAATAATGATAGCTTAAACAATAGTTCAGTGAAAAAATAAACAGAGTCCTAGTTCCTCCTCAAGGGATATACATAGCAATCTGATACACATCTCTGAGCTGTTCTGCAGATAGTAAGATTCCTATCCAGGTGGAGGATGGTGACTATGCTGACCACAGTACATGAACCCTAGACTAGTTGAAACCAGAAGGTTGATGACTAACATTCCTGAAACATCACCCTGGTATCTCACCATCAACCAATCAGAAGAAAGTCCATGAGCTTATCACACACCCAGCAAACCCACACCTCTAGAGTTACCTTTAAAAACCCTTCACTGAAAGCCATCGGAAAGTTGAGGTCTTTGACCACAAGCTACCTGTTCTCCTTTCTTGGTGTCCTGCAATAAACACTGTACCTTCCTTCACCACAACCTGGTGCCAGTAGATTGGCTTTGCTGTGCATCGGGTGAGAAGATCCAAATTTGGTTTGGTAACAATTTGTGCTACTCTAAATAAAGTAAAAACACTGAGGATTTTTCTGTAAAATATTCAAAGTTATTATTGCAATCATTGAATGTATGCTTGATGGAAGGAAGTTTCACTTTCTATAAGTTTACCCACAGCAGTCTTTCATGTTATATTCTATGAGCAGAAGGCTTCAGGAAAAAAGCAGCCTAATTTCCACAAAAAACTGCTGTTTCAAACACTATTTTTTAAAACAATGTTGTTGATATAATTGTTCATATTTGATACCAAATTTATTCCAACAAAAAATCTTGATTTTTCAAGATTAATTCCACTAAGGAGGACAAACAAAAATAAGCTTAATAATTAAAAATATTATAGTTTCCTGACCAATAAGAAAAATGTCCAAGATGATATAGGTGGAACAGATTCCCAACTGGAGACATGATATTTAAGTGATATAAACTGACATTTTCTTACTTTGGCACTTCCGTGCTATGTTTTAATTTTTCCTATACCATCACCTCTTCTTTCTTGTCATAAGTAAAATCACATGGCAAGTCATACAATGAAATGAATATAAAAATACTGAAACAAGAGCCAATACCACTAGGACAAGAGGTTAATAATGGCAGAAAAAAAGCCAATTGGTCTAATCTTTCTTTTTTGTCTTTGGGTAATATAATATGCTCAGATTTTCTTCAGATCTACATCTCAAAGATATGTCTAGTTTTAAATTTTTGTAAGTTCTGATTATATTTAATCCTTAAAAAATCATAATCTACTTTATTTTGTGAGGCTCTTGCTTAGCTCATTCTCCCAAAACATTTTAATCTCTTGAGAAAAGATAGCATGTAACGTTCACCATAATAGACCTACATAGTCAAGTTAAAAAAAGACTCCTGTCCACTGAGATAATGATATGTTGAACATCAATTCCACATTGATTGACAATTCAGTGAATCTTTTAATACTCTCTATTTATTGTCTGTACTATCCAGAGTTGAGGGCACAGTGAAAATACTAGCATTGTAATAAAAAAAAATATGAGATAGGGTAAGAGTTAAGGGAGGGTAAAGAAAAATCTAATGTTTATATCCAGAAAAAAATATTTATAATAATTATTTGGTATTTTCTGTAACACTACCATATACTTCGGAAGAATAAAACTTGTGAAAACTAAAAAGTTGGTAAGACCATAACCTATCCAACCTCCAAACACTTAGCTCACTTTGGAAGCTATATATTATTCCTCTAGACTTAGTTTGTGATCATTTAAAATAGAAGCATAATTATTGATAATTTCAATAATTTTCACTAGAGGCAGATTAACTGCAAGTGGCATTCTGATTCAGATATAGTATCTAATTTCTTGTTGAATCTTGCTAAGTTATTTGCCTTCATAAAATGTTATGGCAGGGTTCCAAGGGTTAATTATGAGCTGCATAAAAGGCACTTGCTTCAACTCATTTTAATTTATTGCTTTTTACTAAGCATTTCTAAAGAACTTGGCTTACTGTAACTCAAGAAAGAGTTACACTCACTTTCCCCCCTCCATTCTACTTTCATCTAATATATATAGTGAACTACTAATTTCACAGCTCAGTTATTTACTCCTTAAAAAAAAAGACAATTCCTCCAAATCAGATGATAAAAATAACTTGAGGAAGCTGTACTAAAAAAATTCAAGCTTTAACAATGATATTTATGTAAGCTGTATTTATGAATTCCATCAACTTAGGGATAAGTACACTAATAAATTTTCTCCAAATTCTGCAGGAAGAAATAACTTATAGATTCATATTCCTCATAATATAACACCGACATATTATTTCAATTATGTACTCAAAGCCCAGAAATGGAAGTTTATGATATATGGGATAATAGATGACCAGCAAATGACCATAACATCATAACTCAGAAGATGGCCACACCGCTTGAGTGGTTTATGAACTGTGGCAGCAGGAATCCCCAAGTGTATCTGTACTTCCAATAAGAAGCCATTACTGTTACAGAAATGAAAACATTTATTTAAATCTTGATGAATTTCAATGCCATACCTGAAATCGCAATACTTGTATTTAGCGTCTGCCTCGTGAGAGAAAGGCTTTGTGTTCAAATAACTTTGGTGTAGGATCTTTAAAGCTACATTTAAAACATTTGATTGAGATAAATGTTTATCAAAAATCTATCCAGAGTGATTATTGAGGGTGGAAATGGTAAAAATGACGAGTAAGAATGACTTTTTTACTTAAGTGGTGTTAATTTTTGGTAATCCTACATTTGATCATATTTATAAAATACAAAAGGACAGTTTGGTATTTCTTCTGTTATGTAGTAGCATAAAGGATGTGCTCCAGAAGGCTATAATATTTTTTAATATATTTAATAATATTTAGCATAGAGACATGTGTGGAATCTTTTTATTTGTTTGTTTTTGGTATTCCATTCTGAACCTCTTCTCTGTGAAATATATTCAATTTTGGGGAACCACATTTTTAGTTTATTCCACCTAGCAAGTGAAATACTATTGTCTCACATTTGTTTTTAAATGTACATATTTCAGGCTTTAGAAAGTATCCCCTAGTTTTTATAAACTGGGAAAACGTATTTCTAGGATATACCATATTACTAAAATCTTTCATTTAGTGAATGTTCACCAGTGTCACACATTTCACATACATTGTATTACACTTTAACAGCATCTTTGTCAGCTATTTTACAAACATACTTTACAGATGAGAAAATTGGGCTTTAGGAAGGTGAAGCAATTTTTCCATAATAACAAGTGAAGATTAAACCCAAAGCTGTCCACTTTCTGAATCACTACTTTTGACTCCACTTTGGGAATCCTTGGGAACCCTGAAATCATGTAGATTGATTTCAGAAAAACACAAGAGAAAAACAAAGAGAATGATGTAACAGACAAAATTATGTCCACATTGCCTTGAAACACATACATATCCTAATCCCTGGAGCTGTCTGTCTCCTGTGTTCATCCCCACCCATTGAGTAGTCCTTTTGTCATCATTGTGAAGAGAGACAAATCTGAGGTAAAATTGCCAGATTAAATACAAACACTCAATTAGATCTGAGTTGCAGATATAGTACCTTTTATTTTAGTATGTGTCCTAGATATTGCATAAACATAATAAAATTTATTAGTTTTTATCTAAAATTCAAACATAATTTGTATCCTATATTTTTAGTTGCTTAAACTGGAGAATCATGCCATTCCTTTTTTAGGCAACCCAGCTGAAAGCTGGTTCAGCTGGTCTGAACTAGCTCAGTGGAAGGTTATTAGGCCCTTTGCTCTGGAGCTCTCTCTTTCTAAAAGGCCACTTCTCAGACCAGATGCTCCTGTCTGCTGTACCAACAAAAGTGTAGATCCTTACGGGCCAGAGCCCCCTCTACTGGGGCTGCGGCCTCTGTGCATGCAGTCTATCTCTGTCCTGACATTGACAAGCTCAGAGAGTTGCGTGTGCTCTGCTGCTTCTCTGTTAGTAAATTATTTCCCAGTAAACACTATTTTATACCTATACCACATGGTACTAAACACATGTGTCCATAACCATTTGCATCATGACCTTTTGCAAAAATTTTATTCCTTTTGTCCCTTTCAATGTTCATCCCTGTGTATGTGAGAAATAACACAGAGGGGTGATTCATGATGGGTTTTGGTGAAGAAGCCTTCTTTTGTCCCCTTGTTTTTAGAAAGAGTATTCATTCACTCTTTAGTTTATTTATTTGTTTATTGTTTGTTTGTTTATTTATAACTTTATTTTAGTTATTCATTTACTCATAGCTGCTCTCACTTACTTTTTTTAAATTTCCAGACTAAAATTTTCTGATCTATTCAGTCTCTTCTGATATAATACATATCATCACCTGAGGTTCATAAAAGTTTATAAAGTTTTTCTTGAACTACAATTCTCCAACTCACAATTCACCTTACATTAATGACCAAAAACTTGGTTCCAAAGACAATTAATATTTTCCCTTTTACTTATCATACTGTTTCCAACAGGGACCAGCATTTTACTGACATTTGTTTAGAAAAATCATGAGAACACTTGAATTATACTTTTTTTCTAAAATTCAGTTAATAGTTTAGAATTTATAAATATAGTATATATTTTGTTTTCAAATTTCATATTCTGTATTTTGGAAAGATGCAAATGTCCACAACCTCATAAAACTATATCTTCTCTCACTTTTGCCTCAACAGGTTTCATGCAAACTTTTTTTTAAATTTAAAAGCATTTGTGTTCTTATTCAAAAATCCCTTCCCAAGAAACTGCTTTTGACATTCCTCTATCTACTATACTCTAATTCCATACTATCTAATTCTCTTTTCTACATATTCTATTTTTTTACTATTCTGTCATTATGATCAAGCTGTTTCTGTTTTTCATTTTTTGTTTCCATGTTTAAAGAAAACATGACCCAGTCTCCAAGAAGCCTTGATAATACCTTATTGTATGAAAACTTGACAAACCTTTCCAGTTAAAATAATAATTTTGTATGAATTATATTTATGTTATTATGCCTTGAAGTATAATTATTGACACATTCTCTAGAAATAAAGAAGCATCTCACTGAGGTTGGGGGCAATGTTATACTTACCTTTTTACCACCCAAAAGACCAGGAAGAATTCTCCTGACACACTAATATTCAGTATGTCTTCGTAGGTTCATTTTTGGAATAAAATGCAAGAAACTGGAACTCTAATGTAACAATTTTTTTTAAAAATCTTATTGTTTTCCTTCATAATTTATTAAAACATTCTCTGTAAGGCTACATTTTTCCCTTTTATACTTGTTTGAAATCCAGAGTAAATCCTCTGATCTCTTTAATCCCTAAAACAACCTACTTCAGTGACTAAAACATCTATTTTGAGGTAATAAAAAATTCCAGCTTCATGTGGAGGTAAATTTGCTCCCTTCTGCTAGCTGGGGATAGCCTTAGGCTGCTGGTACCAGAATAAGACAAAGCGGTATGGGTGGCTCTTCTTCTCCCATCACTAGCCCACCTTGGGTGGTTCCCCAGTTAAAAGGGTGGGAAGGTCCAGGCAAATCTTACTTGCTGTGTACTACTGAGGTGATTTAACATTGTAACTCTTGGCTTGGCAGGGGTTGAAAGCTGTTTTGTTTTGTGTTGTTTTGTTTTTTTCCCTTGAAGAAAATCACTGTCCTATCTCCATCTTTTTCCTGGTAATGACTACTTGCATCTCTGGGGGGAACTGCTTGGATGGGAGCTGACACAGTCCATGAAGAAACCTGAGGCATTCCTTTCCTCAGTACAACCTGTACGTGTCCATAAGCCCCAGTGCAGCTGTCAGTTTGCTGCTCTTTAAACCAGCTAACTGGTCATGTTCTCTCGTTCTTTAGATTTCTTAACTTGTAAGTCCAACACAAATCCCGAGTTCCCCAAACTCCAGAAAACATTCATCAGGGGAAGCAAAGGTTCAGGGTTCTCAGAGCTGTGGTCTGAATGTTTGTGTTTCCCAAAAATTCATATGTTGAAACCCTTAAGATGATGTTACAAGGAGGTGGGTTTTTAGGAGGCAATTAGGTCATGAGAGCAAATAAAAGAGACAATGAGAGTCCTCATGAGTGGATTAGCGGCCTTATGGCAGAGATCCCAGGGAGCTCTTTACCCTTTTTACCATGTGGGGACACAGTGAGAACAGTCTGCAACCTGGAATAAGGACCTTCACCAGAACTCTGACCATGCTGACACCCTGAGCTCAGATTTTCAGTCTCCAGAAATAAATTTCTGTTGTTTATAAGCCTTGGTCTCTGAAATTTTGTTATAGCATCTGAAACAGACTAAGACACAGTGTGAGAAACAGGAGGTAATGATTGTTGCATCTGAAGCTGAATCTACCCTTTCTATGTAGAAAGGCTTAGAATTGTGGAATGTTAGGGCTAGAAGATGCATTAAAATCATCCAGCCCAGAATTAAAGATGAAGAAACTGAAATCTAACCAATGTTTGATAAACCTTTTCTCAACAAACACTACTGAGTGCTTTTTTGCAAGCTATAACAAAAGTACAAAGATAAATATGACACAGAATTGGCCTTGCAGGAGATTTAGTTAGTAGATGAATTGATATTACAATCCAGATCTCCTAATTCTTGTTCCAAAGTCCTATCTGCCACCCCACACTAGGGGAGTAGTTCTCAAGTTTAGTACACAGAAGAGTCTCCCTGAGAACTGCTAAAATGCAGATTTCAGAGCTCCGCTGCTGGAGATTTCAATTTGATGTGTCCAGGGATCCTCATGTTAACAAGCACCTCAGGTAATTCAAGGTCAGATTGTTCTGTTCCAGAATTTAAAAGTACAACTTGACTCATTTTGTTTAGGGAAGGTGCTGCCCACCGATGTCAATGTCGGGGGTGGGGTGGCTGGTGCCTCTGTGTCATCCAGTGCCTGACCTATTATCCCAGGATTTGGAGAGCTAAAAAATGTGTGCAGTTGTATGGAAGAGAGTTTAGGGTCTACTTGGATTCTTCTGCTTTCCTAAAGCATATTTTTCTGGGATTATTTTTGAGTTTCCTGCTGAATCCTGCAAATCATTCCCTTGTCCTGAGATTCCAGAGGAATGTGTTTTATTTTATCTTTTACCACTCAGTAAACCAAACCTTGCACACACTGAACCTATAAGGAATGTGTGGTATATTGGATTGATTACATGTTATTCCATTTTCATAACACATCTCTATAAAATATGAAATTATGAGAGAAATCTTTACAGCTATATTGATTTATTTTGATACTCCTTTTATATCTCATAGCATGTTAGAACACAGCAAGGCCTAGTTGCTGGAAATGTAAGCAGATCTGATTGGACAGTAAGGAATAGATTGTCAAAGCAGGTACTGGAGGCATGGCAAGAAATTTCTTACGTGATAAAATGGGGGAGTTGGAGTGCTGATGTCACCTCTTCTTCAGTCATTCACAGAAAGAGCTCTGACCCTCATTTCTAGTCTGTTCTGACCAATCACAGTCCTCTTCCACATGGAATGTCACGGCTAACTGAGCTTTGGTCACTCCTCCATGAGATGTAGTGAGAAGCCTTGTCCACTCATTTAGGATGAAGGGTACACGTATTTCCTGAATTTCCCAAAACATGCACAAACTGCTTCTGTATTTGTTTTAAAATCTTGTTGATCTGCAATTCAACTGTGCTTATCCTTAGCATAAATAAGAGTTTAAAGCCTATCAGCTAATACTTTAATGAGATTAACTTTCCAATAACAGCAGTTGATTGAGAAGGAAAAACTAACCAGGCAACTGAATGCATGTTCTTCCTTAATTAAGGAGAATATTTAACTTAGTGATATAATCTCCTTCTTACTTTAAAAAAACAATAAACCGTAAGGCTAATGTCCTAATATCTATGTTGCAAGTTGAAATAAGTTAAAAAGAAGAATCAGTGAAGGCATCATAATCAAATACTTTGCTACCTAAAATTAACTTCTCCCAGAGCCATTGTACTATCACTCCATTAACACTTGCACCCATCTTTATAGATTACCTCACCAGAGCATTTTTCTTTTGATCTTTATTCATTGATAAATGTGATGAGAAAACAGCTATTCTGAGTTGCTGCCTAGATGTTTTACAGCATGGCAACCCTGCTCACACATAGTCTGGATGTTTAGATAAGAAGCCAAGCTTAGGACTTCTGCCACAAGTTCCTGCTTTGATTTTCCTGGGGCATCTTTCAAAATAACCACTTAGAGTTGAACCTGTGTAAAGTTAGTGACCCCCACCCTCACCACCTTAGATGTAATAGATGCTTGTTACCTTACTCTCTATCTTCTGCTTCCTGGTGACCAGGGACAGAGGATTGCCCTTTCCCTGGCTCATTGTCCAACACTCTCCCTCTCCCTGTCATTGCTGGAATTTGTAAGTGATAAATATTGTGACTTTACTTCCTTTGCATGAGTTTATAGAAATTGCACCTTTAATCAAAATGACCTGGGGTTTTCATTTCCACAGAGTGGGAGCTCAGATGTAAGGGAGCTGAATGCTGACCTTGTGTGGTGATTTGTGTCTCCTTATTCAGCAGGTCATAATCTGTATATTCTTAATTTAATACACCAGCTGTGGGGCCCCCCTAACACAATGGGGGCCTAAAATGGCCCAGACACCCTAGTGGATGCTGGATACTCAGTAAGGAAGTTTCTAACTTTGAGACATTCCCAGAACCAGATCCAGGAGACTAATGCATAAATAGGTATATTACAATACTACATGACAAACGCTGTCAGAATTATGCACAGATCTATGAGACTCCAAAGGACAGAGCAGCTCAACCATTTCTGAAATACCTGAAGTAAGCTTTAGAGAAATGGGTCTCCAAACTAGCACCATTTGGGAGGCTCTCGGAACAAATGACACCCATGTTAAAGCAGTCTCTACAGATGGGTCCTCAGCATGGATGAATTTTAAAATCTGTGCAGGTTATTATAATATGCATCTAGTGTTAAGAACCACTGCATTGAAGGAAATGGGAAATTAACTTAAAATGAAGGGTGAGTAGCAAATATATGTGTTTAAACACAGCCCAACTTAAATTACCTAATGGTAAATGAGGCTCTTTTGTCAGTTTTCCCCTTCCAAGTTCTTTCTATTATTTTAATAATTCCTGATTAGTTAATTTGGAATGGAGTGGAATTTTAATACTTCCTGAATTGAACAACTACTTATGCAGTAGGTGATCAAACTTAGCAAAAGTATTTTTTTTCCTACCAAAAGAAAAGACATTTGTCAGCCCACTAATTTTTGTTATTATACTAGCAAGCATAATAAATTAGAGAGACTTTACTCATCATTTTGAGTATAAGAAAATAGAATCAAAATTGAGGCTTTGTGATAGAATACAAAATTTAGAACACAGATTTTCCAAAGGTCACAGCAGGTAAGTGGCTAAATATATAATAGTGATTAAACACTGTAACGATAGTGTTTATTCCAGGGAATATATTGTGAGTCAAAAGCTTCTGGAACAAACTACCAACATTTTAAAAATTCAGTTGATACAATTAAGTTAAATGATATAACATAGATTATATAGTTTTTGTTTGCTATAAATTGTAATGATTAGTGAAGCTAAGGATTAGTAATCTTTAACATGTGCTGTGTTGGAACAAAATTTATTGGCAACATCTTGTTACTCTGAGAAGAGTTAGTTCCATAAGGCCCCCACCCATTTTGCATCTGACCTAATTACTTATCCTCCACTGCTAGCCACTTGACAAACTACTCAAATAAGTTGTTCTCCTCTCAGATCATACTGCTGTCTCAAGTTCTTCCCCTTCGAAATTTGAGCCTGTCAAAATACCATCTGTTCTGCAAATTCCAGTGGAATATCATTGGTCTTCACTAGAAGTCATAGACTTAGAGTTTGAAATTTACACTGCTTATTTTTAGAATCAAATGCTATTGTAATATTACTTCTTATCCAATTTTGAAGATATAATCTGCTATGTCAGGTGCCAGTTCTTGGGGGAATGAAGAAAAGAAGAAGGAAAGGAGCTACAAAGTTTTGAATGTCTGGTATGTGCAGAGATCTGAATATGCCTGGTATTTCGTTTAATCCTAATCTGATGTAAATTTTAGCATATCATTTTATGTCTTAAAAACAACTAAAATGAAGAGTGATTTACCCAAGATCACAAAACTAGATGACAAGAAGAGTCATGATTCAAATTTACTAATGTCCCTGATTATAAAATCTATGAACTTTATAATACTTTATGGGGAATGGAGTGTATTTTATATTGAATTTTATCTTCCACATTTCTTCATTCATTCAAATAAGTGAATTTATTGAACACCTTAAACTCTATAGTATAAAAAATTAAATGTCTTCTTTAATTTCTTTCTAATTACTGTCTTCAATTATATTATGCCTAATCTTTTTTCCCCCATAATGCTAACATGAGAAAATCTCATTGGTTTCAGGTCACATTCAAGTACTTAACCAAACCGATATACCCCAACTAAAAACTTCAGTTACGGGTAGTTGCTGACTCTTTCCCTTTGCCACTCCACCGACTCAGGGAGATAACCAATTAAGAGTAGCTAAGTTGCTGCATAAGTAGGCAAGAGGGCATTCAAATGAGAAAGAGATGCCAGTTTCCCCTTCTTGTTTGCACCATAGGCAAGATGTCTGCTGGGCACCTAAAAGTGGGGTTACAGATTCACCTATTACTCTGTACTTTGAATCCTGCCTACAGCAATTCCTTTGGTTTTATGGAACTATGCTTTTATAGACTTGAGGAGAGGAAGGCCTGGGACCAAGTTAGGAAGTAGCAGGACTATTATAGCCACTTTATTTAGAGGCTTGGAGAAATCATCCCTCCACAACAGAAAGATTTTCGGTTATTAGCCTCTTTCATTTAGTGGCCAGTTCTAAGACTTCTTATATTTTCTATACAGTGATATTTATCAAGGGACTACTCTTCAATATTAAGTAACCCCATTGTTCTCAAACTGAGAATACACCAGTGAAAGAAACATTGAGAATGGAATGTTGCACATATTGAGTAATTAGTGAATTCATATTGAAGAATAAGTATAGACAGAGTAAAATACATAAATATAATAATCATGAATAAAGTCCTTGATCTGAGGGATTCATTGATTCACCATAAACACAAGGTATATTAAGGAGTATAAGAAAGAAATAATAGTGTTAGGACCTGACAGAACACCTGGGTAAATCAAGTTTAAATCATACCAATGCAACCGTAAGAAAATCAACTAAGAAATATACAGGGATAGATTGATGGACTGTATCAAGTAACACTGAGATTGAAGACAAAAGATATTGGAGAGGGTGAAACTGAGAATTTTGGATATTGGGGTAAGATGTGTTGGAGCAAGTTCGCTTTCAATGCAGGAATAAAACATGTAGTGTCTTTGTGAAAAATGGAAGGCTACATCTCTGCCCAATCTCACTCTCAAAATATTTAGAGAATTAAGAACACTTACATGAAACAGTTAGCAAACAAGCCATTAAGAACAGTATGTAATGTGGTAATTATTGAAAAGATGTAGACTGTATATGCTGCAAGGGAGACTGAGAGGGGAGTGATCATTGAGAGCTGGGGTAATCAGGATTCTTGGAAGTTCTGAATAGTTCCAAGAGGAATGAGGCACACAGGCCTTTAAGATTTAAGGTTTCAATGGGGCATAGATCAGACATTCTAGTGAAAAACAGATGAGATAGGGAAAAAGGAGTTGGAGATTTTTAGATGTGAACCAGTGCTGTGTGATTTTTAATTCTGCAACATGACCATACATTTGTATAGCTAAATAAATGTGAAAGTGTATCTCAGAACTTCAGAAAATATGGAACACTGAACTGAAGTTATAAGATATGTTTTCATATCTTACAGAGTTTATATTTAAAGAAAAAGTAAATTCATTTTCTTATGTTCTTTCTTTTTAAATTTTTCTCTTTTTGCTTTATTTCCTTCCTCTCTATTTGTGTCTCTCTCTCTTTCCTTCTTTTCTTCTTCCTTTATCCACTAAATAAACACATGTTTTGTGCAACTACCATATAGTTGTTGTAATTATAGTATACTATAATTTACCTTACAGATAAAGCAGTCAACAAACAGCTTATATTCTACCAGAAGGAGACATCCTGTGTGTATATGTGTCTAAAATTACTTTTGTCAATAATAAGTGATGTAAAGATAAAGCAAGATAGACTAGAAAATGGTGAAAGATGGAGGACTTAGCAAATTTTTAAATATACAATGCTGTAATTTTCACTACAGACACTATATTGTACAGTACTTCTCTAGGACTATTTACTCTTGTGAAACTGAAACTTTGTATACCTTTCTACATCAATAGAAAGGACAGACAATAATCCCTACTGAGAGCTTATTGTACCTTGATTAAAGGAGCTTTTATTGCACAAAATTTTGAATTTTACATTTGTTTGGTGCCCTTGGGGTTGTAACACCTTGGACAATGTGTCATAACAATATTCAGGGTGTGAAAGATGTCTTCTTTCTATGGTGGGAAGAGTGAACATGGAGATAGATGTAGAAAGGTAAATGAGTCTATTAGCAGAAATCCACCAAGGCAGATCAGTTCTAGAAAAGAGAACACATAGAAAGAAGTTAATGAGTAAAAATTGTATTCCCTTAAAAATATCTGGTTGAATGTACCCCTTGGGAAGATTTTGTGTGCTCCCTGGAGCACACATAGCACATTTTTAAAACATTTAGTTGTGGTAAAGTATACACAATAAAATGTACCATTGTTTTTAGTGTACAGTTCAGTGGCATTAAGTACATTCACACTGTTGTGCAACCATCACCACTGTACATCTCCAGAGCTTTTTTTTGGCTTCTCAAACTGAAATTCCATACCTATTAATCAATAACTTTCCATTATTCTCTGTTTCCAGTCTCTGGAAACCATCATTCTGCTTTCTGTCTCTATGAATTTGACTACTTTAGGTACCTCATATAAGTGGAATCATACAGTATTTGTTCTTTTGTGTCTGACTTAGTTTGCATAACATAATGTTTTCAAGGTTTGTCCTTGTAGCATATGTCAGAATTTCTTTCCTTATTAAGACTGAATAATATTCTGCTAGATATATAAAAAATCTCCATCTATTGCACTGAATCTATAGATCACTTTGGGTAGTATTAACATCTTAACAATATTAAGTTCTCCAATCCATGAACATAGGATATCTTCCTATTTATTTGTGTCCTCTTTAATTTCCTTCAACCATGCTTTGTAGCTTTCAGGGTACAAGACTTTCACCTCTTTTGTACACATGTCCCATTTTAATAACCAGTTGTAGGTCTTGACAAGGATTTTGACTTTTACCCTGAGTGCTTTGAGAAACTTCAGTATCATTAAAGACAAAATGTGATCAGTGTTATAAAAGACATACAAAATTTTATGTTCATATATTCAATGTAAATTCTGGCTTCTTTTCTGAGGTAAAACCTAGTGCTGTTCCCAAAAACAGCTATGAAGAGTATAGATCGTGCTTTCACACTGCAGTTCTCTTTATGTGCTCCAAAATCTCAATTCATGTTCTCAAAGCACAGGAAACTCATGAAAAATTATTCCCCCACATATGCCAGTAAGCTATTTTTATGAACAATTAGATAAAAGTTATCTATAAGTCTCAACTCTGGCCTAACATCTCATCCAGTGGCATTCCTCTCACATTCTGCACCATCTCAGGAGACATTAAGGATCACTTAATACACAGAAGATGCTATGCTCACCCTGCAATCCTGAAATATCCACTTATTTAAAAGTTGTGAAGGAGGCTTTAAAATAAGTTAATAAAGGATTTTTCTTTAAGTAAAATCTAAAACAAGAAAAGATATCTTGTCTGATGCATTTTCCAGAATTTTCCTTTTTTTTCCTTTTGTGTGAAAGCACTGCTGTTTCAGGTATGGTCTAGTAAGACTCAGTCAGTCACTGTTGATTTTATGATTATGTAATTATTTGCCATTTATTATTTACAGGCCATCTTCATTGTACACAAGCTCATAATGCAGAAAATGGAGATGTCCCTGCTTAAATGACCCCTAAGGAATGAGTGACACTTGAAAAACACTTGACTACTTAAGTACATTAATGATCTGAAAGAATAGGGATATGAAGTTCAGCAGAAATTCTCTATTTTAGTGTTTTTTCATATTTTGAATAGACAGGAATAAAGTAGACATACTGTATAAATTCTGTATTTACTTAATTCTATGATCCATTAAAGGTGTGATAGATCTTGAGAAATAACAACTTCCCAAACACTATGCTGAATATGCATACACATAAAAAAGCATTCTTTACCATTTCAATAGCATACTTTTATATACAAAACATATCACTTTGTTTTCTATACTCACTATGAAGTCTGAATCAAATTTTCTTCGCTTCCGGAACCCATTCTACTTAGCAGTGTTGCCATTAACAATAAGGTACAACGTCCCAGGGACGCAGAGCTATTCATGACCTTTATAGTCACCTCAACTTCTTTATCAATTTTAGAACTAGTAATATCATTTTGAAGAGTAGTGCTTTCTCCTATTAATTTTATTTTTGGTTAAGCTTATAGTTTCCCTTTCTTTCATGTCCTTTAAAATTAAGTATATTGCTGGAATTTAAACAACATTTGAGAAACTTTTATTAATTGGGTTTAAGGCCTAACTGACACTCTTTCATCATATATACATCCATTACACTACCTTCTCTGAAGCTTTATAACTTCTTAGTCTACTCTGAGAAATTTTGGAAAATTATTTTTAACAATATTTTGGAAACATGAAAACATTTGTGACATAGAATTAAGAAAAGTCTCCAAAATATCAATAACCAATGATCTGAAATTTTAGATAAAGCAGTATGCATTATAATAAAGCCTAATTTGCTTACCACAGTCTTGTTAAGTACCTTACTTGTAACTCAATTTCCTTGCACAAGTATACGTCCCTCTCGTAGTATACCAGCCACTAAATATCTCCCTGTTCTTTTTTTCACTATAATCGCTAAGAGAAAGATAGTTCTTTTATCACATAATAAGCAATATGAAAATATGACTTACTATGTTGATTTCTTGCTCTGTCAATTAAACTATGTGTATTTTTTATATTCTTGACTCCCCAACTAAAATATGAGGTCCTGCAGACCTAATCTATTTAGCCATCTTATCCCTAGGGATAAGCACAATACCTGGTAGATGTGAAGACTATCAACAGTTGCTGAATGTAAGCTCCTCAAGACAGAGGTTTAGTTGACATTTTTGTTTAAACTTGACATTATAAGTATGTTCAGCGTGTAGAAGAGGGGAATACCTGCCACATATACTGTGCTCAATAAATATTTGTTGGAGGGATGAGTAAATAAATAATTCAAATTAGTTAAAGGACGAATTACCTGGTAGTTCAAGACTACAAGGAAGAGGTAAATTAACCTCAAAATAATGAAACCATATGCTGTATTTTTCAGGTGTTTTGTGGGTGAGTTGTAAAATTGAACTAAGAAGATTATGGGACCTGACATTATGGTCTCCAAGTCCTCATCATACCTCATTGAAACTCTTCTATTAACTTACTTTCTAATTTCCCTGCACTGATCATCTCTTTCAACTTCAATTCATAATTTTCATTGAGCAAATCTGACTCCATATGCTGTATATTATGTACCCATGACTTAGCTATTTTATAACTGAAGGTTTATACCTCTTAATCCCCTTCACATATTTCACCCAGCTCCTCACAATGTTACCCACTGGCACTCACCCATTTGTTCTTTGTATCTATGAGTCTGTTTTGTTTTTTCAATTAATTTTTCTTTATAATCCACATATAAGTGAAATCATATAGTAGTTGTCTTTCTCTTACTGACTTATTTCACATAGCATGATCCACCCTAGATCGATCTGTGTTGTCATAGATGGCAAGATTTCATTTTTTAATGGCTGAATAATATTTATATTATTATACACATATATATGTATATATACAG
Source organism: Camelus ferus (assembly GCF_009834535.1). Taxonomy (NCBI): domain Eukaryota; kingdom Metazoa; phylum Chordata; class Mammalia; order Artiodactyla; family Camelidae; genus Camelus; species Camelus ferus. Next base: position 64,141,524 of record NC_045709.1, read on the forward strand.
CTTCTTTATCCATTTATCTATTGATGGACATGGGTTACTTCCATATCTTGGTTATTGTAAATAATACAGTAAACATGGGGGTGCATATATCTTTTCCAACAATGTTTTTGTTTCCTTCATGTAAATACCCAGGAGTGGAATTGCTAAATTGTATGATAGTTTTATTTTTAATGTTTTGAGGAAACTACATACTTATAGGTTTCAGAGTACAGATCTTTTGCCTTCTTGGTTATATTTGTTCCTAGGTATTTTATTCTTTGTGGTCCAGTTGCAAAAGACATTGTTTTCTTAATTTCTCTTTCTGATAGTTTGTTGTTAGTGTAGAGAAATGCAACAGATTTCTGTATATTAATTTTGTATCCTAAAACTTTTCTAAATTCATTGATGAGTTCTAACAGTTATTGGGTGGCATCTTTAGAATTTTCTGTGTACAGTATCATGTAAATTTTGAGCAGAGACATTTTACTTTTCCTTTCTTATTTGGATTCATTTTCTTTCTTTCTTTCTTTCTTTTTTTTTGTCTGACTGTTATGGCCAGAACGTCTGAACTTTGTTGAATAAAAGTGGTGAAAGTAGACACCTTTGTCTTGTTCCTGATCTTAGAGAAAATGTTTTCAGCTTTTCATCATTGATTAAGATGTTGATTGTAGGTGTGTCATGTTTGGCCTTATTATTTTGAGGTATGTTCACTCTACACATACTTTGTTGAAAGATTTTATGAATATTGAATATTGTCAAATGCTTTTTCTACATCTATTGATATGATTGTATGGTTTTTATTCTTTATTTTGTTAATGTGGCATATCAAATTACTTGATATGAAGATACTGAATCATCTTTGCATCCCTGGCATAAATCCCACTTGATCATAGTGTATAATGTTTTAATGTATTATTTAATTTGTTTGTCAGTATTTCATTAAGGATTTTTGCATATGTTCCTCAAGAACTTTGGCTTGTAATTTTCCTGTGGTGTCTTTGTCTGGTTTTGGTATCAGGGTGATACTGGCCATATAAATTGAGTTCAAAGGCATTATTTTCTCTTCAAGTTTATAGAATAGTTTGAGAAGGATTACTGTTAGAATTACTTGGTGAAGCTGTCTGATCCTAGACTTTTGTATTTTGGAAGTTGTTTCATTACTGATTCAAATTCATTACTGGTAATTCATCCATTCATATTTTCCATTTGTTTCTGAATCAATCCTGGAAGATCATACCTTGTAGGAATTTATCCACTTCTAGGTTGTCTGTTTTATTTTATTGTTCCTAATAATCTTTTATGATCCTTTTTCTTTCTGTGGTATTGGTTGTAACTTCTCATCTAACATTTTTGATTTTATGTATTTGGACCCTTTTTCTTTATTTCCTTGATGAAACTGGCTAAAGTTTTATCAATTTTGTTTATTTTTCAAAGAACCATCTCTTAGTTTCATTGATCTTTTCTATTGTCTTTTTAAGTCTCCATTTTACTTTTGTCCACTTTGATCTTTGTTATTTCCTTTCTTCTGCTAATTTTTTTTTTTTTTTATTCTTGCCCTTCTAGATCCTTTAGGTATAAAATATCATTGCTTAATTGACTTTTTTTTTTTGTCTTCTGAGATAAATCTTTATCACTATAAATTCCTCACCTAGATTTGCTTTTGCTGTGTAGATTTTAATTATGTTCCCATTTCATTTGTCTGAAGGTATTTTTTATTTTGTTTTTGATGTCTTTAGTGACCCATTGGTTGATTAGTAGCACATTACTTAACTCCACATGTTTGTGGTTATTCTTCAGTTTTTTTTCCCTGTATTTGATTTCTAGTCCCATTCTATTGTGGTTTTAAAAATGGTGCTTGCAATGATTTCAATTTTCTTAAATTTACTGAGACTTGTTTTGTGGCCTATCATATGATCTATTCTGAAGAATGTTCTATGTGCACTTGAAAGGAATATGTATTCTGCTGTTTTGAATGGAATGTTCTGAAAACAACTGGCTAATGTGTTGTTTAAGGCCAGTGTCTCTGCATTGATTTTCTGTCTGTATGATACGTCCATTGATGTAAGTAGGGTGCTAAAGTTTCCTACTATTATCGTACTGCACTTAACTTCTCCTTTCATGTTTATTAATTTTTGCTTCATGTATTTAGGTGCTTCTATGTTGGGTGCATGTATATTCAAAAGTGTTATATCTTCTTGTTGGATTTATCCCTTTATCATTATATAATGCCATGCTTTGTCTTATTACAGTTCTTCGTTTTAAAGTCTATTTTGTATAAGTATTGCTACCCTGGTTTCTTTTTGTTTCTATTTGCATAAAATATAATTTTCTATGCCCATACTTTGATTAGAACATTTAGTTCATTTACTTTTAAGTAACTACTGTCATTTTACTCATTGTTTTCTAGTTGATGTAGTTCTTTTTGTTCCTTTCTTCCTCTCTTGCTTGCTTACCTTGTTTTGATGACAATCTTTAGTGTTATATTTGGATTCCTTTCTCTTTTTTGTGTGTATATCCATTATAGATTTTTGGTTTGTGGTTAGCATGAGGTTTACATATAAAAACCTATATATGTAGCTTTCTTTTTAAGTTGACAATCTCTTAATTTTGGATGCATTCTACCAAAATTTATACAATTCTTAAAAGTCACATAGACTTATTATAAAATATTGGCTATACTCCTTGTGTTGTAAAATATATCCTTATAGCCTATCTTAAACTCAATTGTTCATACCTCTTACTCCCCGACCCTTACATTTTGTCCCCCCTTCCCCACTGGTAACCACTAGTTTGTTCTCTGTATCTGTGAGTCTGCTTCTTTTTTGTTATATTCACTAGTTTGTTGTTTTTTTTTTTTAGGTTCTGCATATAAATCATATCATACAGTATTTGTCTTTCTCTGACTGACTTATTTCACTTAGCAAAATGCCCTCCAAGTCCATCTATGTTGCTGTAAATGGCAAAATTTCATTATTTTTATGACTGAGTAGTATTCCATTGTGTTTTCATGTCTTGGCAATTGTAAATAACACTGCTATGAACATTAGGGTGCATTTATCTTTTTAAATTCATGTTTTTGTTTTTTTTCGGATATATACCCAGGAATAGAATTACTGGGTCATATGGTAGTCCTATTTTTAGTTTTTTGAGATACCTCCATAATGCTTTCCACAGTGGCTGCACTAGTTTACAATATCACCAACAGTATTCAAGGGTTTTCTTTTCTCTACATCCTCCCAAATGTTTGTTGTTCATGTTCTTTTTGATGATAGCCATCCTGACAAGTGTTAGGTGATATCTCCTTGGGATTTTGATTTCTGTTTCCCTGATTATTAGTGATGTTGAGCATCTTTACATGTGTCTGTTGGCCATCTGCATTTCCTTTTTGGAATAATGTCTATTCAGATCTTCTGCCCATTTTTAACAGGGTTGTTTGTTTGTTTGTTTGTTTGAAACTGAGTTGTACATAGTCCAATGTTTTTACTTCCCCTTCAGATTTTATGTTTTTGACATCATATTTTACAACTTTTTACTTTGTGTATCTCTGAACTACATTTTTTATGTATATATGATTTTATTAATTTTGTCTTTAACCTTCCTACAAGCTTTAAAATAGTTAATTCCCTACCTTTACTTTATGTATGCCTTTACCAATGAGATTTTTTTCCTTTCACAATTTTCTTATTTCTAGTCATGGCCTTTTCTTTTCTACTTCAAGAAGTTCCTTTAACATTTCTTCTAAGTCCAGTTTGATGGTGATAAGCTGCCTTAGCTTTTGCTTATATGTAAAATTCTTTATGTCTCCTTCAGTTCTCAGTGATAACCCTGCCAGGTTGAGTGTTGTTCTTGGTTATAGGTTTGTTTTTTTTTTTTCTTTCAGCACTTTGATAATATCATGCCACTCTTTTCTAGTCAGCAAAGCTTCTGCTGAAAAAGTCAGTTAATAGTCTTATGAGAATTCTCTTGTTTGTAACTAGTTGCTTTTGTCTTGCTGCTCTTAAGATTCTCTCTTTATCTTTAATTTTTGACATTTTAATTATAATGTGTCTTTGTGTCTTCATCTTCATCTTCATCTTTTTAAAACTCTGTACTTCCTGGACCTAAGTGTTTGTTTTCTTCCCCAGGTTAGGTAAGTTTTCAGCTATTATTTATTTAAATAGGTTTTATGCTTATTTCTCTCTTCTCTTTCTGGGTTCCATGCAATGTTAATATTAGTACACTTGATTTTTAAGAGGTTTCTTAAACTATACTGACTTTTAAAAATTCTTCTTCCTTTTTTTTTGTTTAGCTTGAGTGATTTCCACTATTTGTCTTCCAGATCACTGATCTCTTCTTCTGTACATATAATTTGCTGTTCATTCCTTCTAATGCATTTTTAACTTTAGTTATGGTATTCTTCAGGTTTGTTTGGTCCTTTTTAAAATTTTCTGACTCTTTGTGAAATTCTTACTGTGTTCATTCATTATTCTCCTGAGTTTGGTGAGCCTCATTATAATCTATAATCATTACCTGAGCTCTTTATCAAGTAGATTTGTCTGAGGTTTTTGTCTTATTCCTTTTTTTTTTTTTTTTGGAATATATTTCTCCATCTCTCCATTTTCATAATTATCTGTGTTTATTTTTGTGTATTTGATATGTATACTAGGTCTTCAATTCTCAGAGAAGTATTCTTACATAAAAGACATTCTGTGAGTCCTACAGCTCACTCCCCTCTGGCCACCAGAACTAGATGATACAGGAATGTCCCTTATGTGGTCTGCATGTACCCTTTTGTTATGGTGAGGCCAGTTACTGTGAATATGCTAGTAGGCAGAGTTGGGCCTTAGCCCCCTGGCCATAAAGCCGCTCCTCATGTGGTTGCTGCAGGCCTACTGGGAAAGTGGGCAAGGAAAGACTCTGGTGCTAATAAGCTACAGGGAGGATTCCAAATGGTGCTAGCCAATGCTGGTGCTAGTATGGTAGAATAAGATACTAAATATGACTGCTACCAGCATCTCTGTCCCCAGGAGGAGTTCTAGCTTCCACCTGCCTCTTTGGATGGTTCTCCAAGAATAACAAGTTGGTCTGATTCAGGGAACTTTCAAACTACTGCCACTACACTGAGGCTCAGAATGTGTGAGATTTTGCATGTGTCTTCTAAGAGTAAAATCTCTATTTCCTATATACCTCCATTCTCTCCTGAATGTAAGCCCCACTGATTCTCAAAGCCAGACATTCCAGGGTCTCCATGCAGAACGCTGGACTGGGGAGCCTGTTGTGGGGTTTGGACCCTTCACTCCTTGAGGAGAATATCTGAGGTTATGACATCCCTCCCATTTGTGGGCCACTGATGTGGGAATATGGGTCTTGACTAGACCACATCTCTGTCCCTTCTATCCATCTCAGTATGGATCTTTCTTTATATCTTTATGGGAAATCTTTTCTGCTTGTATTCAGGTTTTTCTCAGAGATAGTTGCTCTGTAAGTAGTTATAATTTTGTTGTGCCATGAGAGAGGTTGAGTATAGGGTCTTCCTACTCTGCTGTCTTGCTCCACCCCAATATAATGCTAATTCTTTAAAAATAATTTACCCTTGCCTAGCAATTAAGACTGTCCAATTACCTAACCATACTTTTTCTACCTGCTGTTGTGTATCATTATTCCTCTGTATGAATCCTTTGGTTATGTCAATGTAACATGTTTATTTTTCACCAGACATATCATGACTGTGTTTTTATATTATTTTCCTAGTATTAATAATTGTCTGGCTTCATAACACTTAACCAAATTTGATCAATCATTTTAAGACCCAGATTAAATTAGCTTCGACCATGAAATAGATATCTCTCTCTCACTCTCTCCAAATTGTTTGTTTTTTATACCACAAAATTTAATTAACTTCTTCAATCTTGTTGACATAACTATTCTTCTTAATTATATTTTTGGTGTTTAAAAAGAATGTTTATGTTATATGATTCCATATCTTCTAACACTATGATATTTAATTTAATTTTAAAAAATTATTTTTAATTGATTGTTGAAAGAATGGAAAGAAGAACTTTATATAGTTTACACAGTGAACATTAAAAAATGTATTCTTGGGAATTTCCATCTTATGTAGTTCAGAAATAAATGTATGCTTTTATTTAAAAAAAATAATGTTATTGTAGTTCACTGGAATTTAGAAAACTCACTAATTAATTTTGAGACATGTTTTCATTGTTTAGAGCAATCACATTAGAAATTCTTTTAAATAATCAATGTGTTTTAAATATATTTTATTTAAAATAAACAAACTTTCAAGTAACATAAAAAAGAACAAGACTTGTCTTTTGTGAGGTACATAGTTTTCTTCTTAAATCTCCCTCTGAGAAAACATGACATTGCATATTTATTATAGATGTATAGCCTAAACTCAATAAGATAGTGTAATAAATGATTTCTTGACTAATATTTTCTCATTTGGCTTGAATAGGTTTTTAAGCAAACTGAGAATTTTTTATAATAAATATTAAAACTCATCCAATATCTTTCAAATTAGTGTTTGAGCACAAATAAGTTTTACATGGCTGCATGAACAATTTTCATAAAATAAGAATTTTGTGAATTTTTGCATGGAAGAAAAACTTCAGGTCAAACTCATTTTAACAATTGTTATATTAAAATAGCTAATCATATATTTGAAAAGGTATAATGTATGTAAGATACTACATGTCCAATGCATAGGTCACTCTTGATATTTACAAATGTGGACTAAGATGATACTTTCTCTAAATGGTCAATGGAGAAGTGATCTTTCTAAGGAAAGTAGTTATTTAAGAATATGTTGTTCTATAATTGTTGTAAGTTCCTTTTAAATTATAAAATACTTTCTCATTATTATCTCATTTACTGTTCCATGCAATCCTAAATGAGGATAAATTAATCAGATCTAGTTGTTTAAGGGTTCACTCATGTGAGGCCTTGTGCTATACACTTTCACATTCATTAATACATTATATATTAATAAAAATTTTGTTGTGTGTATTTATGAAAATTTTGCCAGATAAGAATGATGAGGCTTTAAAAATGTTGCTGATGTGTTCAAGAATATACATGACTAGCTAGTGGCAACATCAAGATTCAGACAGATTTTTTTTAACTTCAGAATGTGTTTTGTTATTCTTATTTTGGAGTAAGCATGGCAGATAACTTCATTTTAAGGAGGGGTTGAGGTTGAAGTAGATTATTTGTCCTGAGTTAAAAATAGAGTGTAACTATTTGAAAACATGTAATCCAGTCTAAATGCAAAGGTTTCCTTCTGTACTCTACTGTTTCAGTGAAAAGGTGATGCTATAGCACACGTACTATATGGATGTGCAAGCTCCTGGCCTAATTGTGATGCAGCTGTTGATGCATTGTGGACAGTTAATAGAGAACAACTAAAAGGAAAGATTGAAAAGGTGAGGAGAAAGCAAAACATAGTTAATTGCCTCTTCTGCCTTGATGAATTGCATTTTCCACTGTTACTTATTTAGATAAAATTAACCACATAACTTTGGAAATAAACATACACATACGAACTTTCTTAGACACACACACACACACACACACACACACACACGCAATGCCAAATTGTTATAGACTGAGAGCAAATGCATCAGAATTCCTGATGAGTCTTGATGAGCCCTGATGAGCTAACTGCTATGGTCCTGTGTCCCCAGAGGGCTAAAGGAGCAGCCTTCTTCTCTAGCTATGAAGTTCACATTTTTTCCTAATTAGAGGAGCTTTATAAAGAACCTTTGGTCTTAAAGCCCTTATCAGAGACCATTTCTTCTGCCCAGATTGGGCTATTTTCTCGATTCTCCAATAATGTATTTTCTAATTTCTCTTCTCTTAATGTTTCCTAGCTATATGAATTAAAAAACTGATTTTTCTCTGATAGCAAATTACACAGTAGTTCTGGCTTCAAACAGATAGAAATAGAGATATCTTTCCATAATAAACTAATTGCAAGTGGTCGCTTCATGGTGTAAGGAGAAGCCCTTACTCTTCCCACTTAGCTGCCCTGCCATTTGCAGCATACAGCTTCCATCTCTTGGTTTAAGAAGGCTGCTCCAGTTTCTGCTAATATCTCTGCAAGCTAGGAGAAAGGAGATGGAAGACCACTACTCTGGAAGAGCACCAACAGTCAGGGTCAGCAGAGTGTGCTCATTGGGTCCACATCCTCATATTTGGAAATACAACTGATTACTTGATACTTATTTTGTTTCCAGAAATCTTGCTAAGCCTTCATGTTAGGTCTGTTATTTTCTTGGATTTGTCATATAGAGAATCATTTCATACTAATGAAGTTTCTTTTCTTTTCTTTTCTCTTTTCTTTTCTTTTCTTTTCTTTTCTTTTCTTTTCTTTTCTTTCTTTTCTTTTCTTTTCTTTTCTTTTCTTTTCTTTTCTTTTCTTTTCTTTTCTTTTCTTTTCTTTTCTTTTCTTCTTTTCTTCCTTTCTTCCTTTCACTTCAGTGTCCAGGCTAATACTTCCTCCAGCATAATGTTAAACAGAAGTAATGATAGTAGAAAATTTCTCTAGTTCCTAATATCAAAAGGAACAATTTCAAGTGCCAATGCAGTGAGTAATTTGTAGATACCCTTCATCACACTGAGAAAGCTTTTTTAAATTTCTTGCATGACCCAAGTTGTTAATTATATAAAGTATTTTTACACATACATGCATTCATATGAATGCATCTATGCTTATAAATGTGTCCGACCTGCAATTTTCCATTATAGTACTGTTATCAGATTTTGAAATGCAATGTTTACAAGCCTCATAAAATAAAGATCATTTTTTCCAAACTCATTCCAGAAAATTTTGGTAAACATAGGGATGCTTCTTTATTTGATGCTTTGTGGAACTTTTCATGAAAACCATCTGCTCTTATTATATCTAAGGCTGCAGCATCTCTAGTGATCTCCCTCATCATTTCTGACTTGCTTATTTTAGTGTTCTCTTTTTCAATAAATAGATATTTCCAGAAAATTTAACTTTTCAGTGAAATAATTTTTGACTTTGTTGATTCTCTTTGTTATTTGTACTTTATTCTACTTTATTAATTTCTATTATTTTCTTTATTATTTTATTCCTTCAATTCTGTGTGTTTTTTGGGAGTAGTGAATGTTCTTTTTCTAGCTTCTTCAGATGGCTATTTTAGGCTATGCATTTAAAGCTGGAAATCTTCCTCTATGTTCTTTTAAATACATTTAAAAGGACCATTTTTATCACTCAGACTAAAACATTTTAAAATTTCCGTTGTGACGCATCTGTGGATCATAGTTTATTTAGAAGTGTATTTATTTTTTACTTAGCCTTTTATTTTGAGATTATTTCAGGAATATCTTAAACTTGTGTGACTGATATAAAAGACTCCAATATACCCTTGAACTGGATTAAACAAGTATTAACTTTTTGCCTATTTATTCATCATTCCATGATTCTCTTTTTCTACATAAACACATCCTTGAACATATTTTTTTCTGAACCATTTGCCTTTTGAGAGAAAGTTGCAGATATGACACAATTCTACCCAGAAATACTTCAATCTGTATTTTTCAAGAACAAGGACATTCTCTTATATAACCATAATACAATTATCATAACCAGGAAAACTAATTTGGATACAACACCATTGTATAATTCACATTCAGTATTTGAAATTTGCCATGTATCCCAGTGATGTCCTCTACCACTGAGTTTTCCTAGATAATTCACCATATTTAATTGTTTGGAAGTAAATTTTTGTCTCTTTTCCCTAAGTGATAGGTGGTATTTTATTGATAGTCTCTGAGAAAATGACACAAATATAAATAAACTTGGACTCACCTATATTTTAGAAACCAGCCAACAGAGCTCAAATAACACTACATCTTGTATAACTACAATTTGTACCAGATTAAAAAAAAAAAAAACACAAGTGATCATGATCATGTAGTTTTGCTTAGAGCAATGCAAAGGGATTACTTTTATGGAAATGGACATTATGTGGAAGTAAAAGCCAATCAGGACAACATAAACCAAGTGTCCTTTCTATACAGTTCCTGTTAAATCACTGTTTTTCTAACTGGACAACATAATCCATTACTTGATAATGAAACCAACTTTATGACTTATAGCCCACATTTTGTTATGAAATATAATAAAACAGAAAATGTTACTGAATACAATATCTAATAAGAGAAACTATTGTCTCTTGAAATTTTTGTTTTTATATGTGAGTATGAATCAGATCATGGTAGAAAATATACTTTTTACTTTGCATTCACTCTTAAAAGTCTAAGAACCTAGGTTAGATCATCCTAGCCACAATAACAGAGCTGTTACTCAATCCTGAATTTTTCCAAAAAGAAGTGTAGTTTACATTCCTCTGGGAGTAAGCATAAAAACTTTCTCATTTATTTTTTGGCTTTTCTCAGTAGAGAGATTTTTAAAACTCCTGGAGTATAAAGAAACAGGTAAAATATTAAGAAAACAATTCCAATAGCCTACAAATTTGAGTTTCAACAAAATATATGAGTAAAAATTTTATCCTGATGCACCCTTGTAATAGATGCTGAAAGGATATTGTGACTATATTATTAGGATCAGGGTAGGCTCCTTCAGACCTGGTCACTGTACCCACATGTCATTTGGGTACCTATTTAATGGGATCTGCTGCTGGAGTCCAAGAGGGATTATTTTCCAAGTGATAGATTATATACCAAGATCATTTCCTCCTTGCTCCTTGCTCTGAAAATACCATTTTGTTGTTCTACTAATGGGACCCTCCTCAATGCCATTTACTATTACCATTCATAAGGTTCCGGATATGTAGCACAGTCAAGGTGATAGCAACCATAGCAGTCACCCCCTGGAGGGATCCTTACAACAGCAAACTTCCTGTCAACAGACAGACCCCTTTGAAGAATGGTTTGATAAATGTGGTGTAATTTACTAGAACCAAGTCCTATTCTAACCCAAATCTTCCTAAGATTCACATCCTGGAAAATTCTCAAAACAACCTGATAATGCGAGTCAGTGTCAAAAAAGAGGCTCAGGAGAAACATGTCATGGATCTCTTGACCATGAAATACCAATATGCCTTCACCTAGACCAATGTCCACAGGATAAATTATATTTGACTTCATTAACCTTGCATGGGCATAACATCATAGGATCACAATGATTTGCACTCCACAAAGCATCAAATCTACTTCAAAAACACCTGGGTATTTAAAATTGTGTTGTGCTTTCAAAGACACAGTAGGACCTTCAAGAACGTGTCTTGGTTTAAGATACCCGACTCCTGCTGCTGGTGGCCCACTTGGCTCAGCCTCAGAAATTCCAGAATCTCATATCCAGATGGCTTTCCACTGTCAGTGCTGCTGTTCATCCCATCAGGAAGATCTATAAGTGAGGTATTTTCCCAGATGCTGCCACAAGCTGAAATAATCTCCAGCTCATTTCCCACACTGAGTTTCCCTAGTTGCTCTTTTCCTTTACAAAACAGACCCCACTATCCTACATTAAAAAAGTAGGAATTGACTCCCTAGAAATAGTTATAGCTATATTTCTTAAGTTCCAAATATATGCAGATTTTTCTACTTGTCTTTCTTCCTGGCTTTAACGTGCTTCGGAGCATATCAGGGATCACTTCAAGCCAATTTTACAGCTTGTGGTTTCTTGGGACAAATTGTCCCCACATGCAAGGATGTAAGTCCACGTGAAGCCCAACTGTGCCCCAACATTTGTAAGACCAGATAGTATTTCCCTTTTCTTTTTCTTTCTTTCTTTTTTTTTTTTTTTTCATTATTTTGCTCAGCCCCAAAGCAGCCTTCCCCAGTGGATGGTGGTTGGGTTAAATCTGGTTGACTCTAAACCAAAGGAGTTTGGCCCTTTATGGTGCCAGCTTATTGTGGAAAATATTCCAGCTTAAATTTAAAGAAGTGTCTTTGGTCCAGGAGGATTCTCCCCACCGTGACTGGCTAGTTTCATTCCACAAAAATTAACCCAAATTCTGAAGCCAAGTGTACCAAATGTAAATATTTGATGTGGACCAAAAAATAGAGTAGTGCTGTGACATTTTGCCTATCACTCCAAGATCTGGACAAAGAATGGCATTGGAGGAAGTGGGAATAGGTAAAATAAGTGTAATTCTTCTGAGACATTTGTCCAAGAAAGGAATCAGCAAGATGACTAAAATCTAACTGACATAGAGTTTAGAGAAACTTGTCATTTTAAGGTCAGAGAGATTTAAACTTACTCATGTTTGCTTTTTTATTTTAGAATCTAATTATTTTAAAGTGAGTAAGTTGGTATTTGATTTGTCTGGGTTTTTTTGTTTTGTTTTGTTTTGTTTTTGTTTTTTGTTTTTTGTTTTTGCTTTTTAGTTTTCTAGGTGGCTAGGTCATGTTTGTGTAGTCAAAATAATGTATCTCATTAGAAAATCAAATTGGGGAATCACATTTGAATGCCACCAACTGTTTACTGTTGAAGAATCCTTATTTTTTAAAACTTATTTTTTTGTTTAGATTGACTACAGGTGGAAAACATAAGGATTTCTTGTATGTTCTTTTCTCTACTAAAACACATATAGAAAGTTTTATGTATTTTTAAGTGTTCTTTTTATCAATCTATCTACTAATCTATCTAGTTATATATTTACTATATTCACTAATCAATGATAAATTATATATACACATGGATATTTTCTTATTATGAGCACACTAATTTCTCCAAGACTCACCAAGCAGTTTTTCCCTTATTGATATTCTAATATCCCTCCATGCATTCCGCAAACACTCATTGAAGACTTAATGTGTTTTGAAGGCTGGGAACACAAATATGAACAAAAAAGTATTCTCATAAATTAAGAGAAAAAAGTTTTGAGGAGAACACAATCCTGCTAATAAATATGTATTACCTTATGTGGTTATTAAGAAAACATAGGACTCTTTTTGAAGGGAGAGAAGCAAGATAGTGGAGTAGAAGGATGCTTGTAACTCACCTTCTCCCACAAATACAACAAAGCTCACATCTATGGACCTACTCAGCCAACCAGAGCACCTGCCGAACTCTGACAGAACATTGCCCTCTTTGAAAGACAAATACACCAAAAATCTGGTAGGAGAAAAGGATAAAAGAAAGAAGAAAAAGCAAAACACTACAGGACCAATCCTGCAGGGAGGGAGCAGCAAAGGAGGACTGGTGCTTGTTCGCTGTGTCTCCCCTCTCCAATGGAGAGGCGAGTGAGATGGAGAGGGAGCCTCTGAGGCTCAGATCTGCCCCGAGCACCCCTTGACTGACAGAACTGAGTTAAATGGGCACAAAGTGTCCCCACAATACCCAGCCTGAGATGCGAGTCAGCAGCTGGAGCTGGCACAGGCCGCCCAAGCCAGGTAGAGGACAGGGGCGGCTGCACTGAGGCAGCCCTGGGGGATTGCAGGGTGCTGCACTTGGTGGCTGGGAAGGGATAATGAGCAGAACAACCTCGGTACCCCACAAATTGTGAAAAAAGCAAAACAACATGGCTGGTATGCCCTGGGGGGAGGAGCACTGTAGCCTTTGTCTCCTCAGACCTGCACCGCCATTACTGGCGATTCTTGAAAGAAGAGAGGCGGGGTGCATCCACAGACGCCATCTCTTCCTGTGCACAGTGCTCGGGCTGGGATGGGGCCGGGACCTGAATCTGCACCCTGGGGCTCCACAACCTCCTAGGCAGTACTGAGACTTGTTTATCGCCTAAAGCAGATAGGATCTTTCTGACCTGGCACCTCAGAGAACTCACACCACCAAGACAAACAAGGAACAAGGAACTGAGATTTGGTACAGAGCAGGGGTGGGGCTGTTCCACGGTCTTCCCTGAACCCACCTTTGGAACTCTGACCTGAGGCAGAGCGGGCAGCTGTACAGAGTAGCAGAGCGACTGGTGCTGGGAGAGGGCGGGTGGCCCCCTGCCTTCCCAGCAGGAACTCAGCACCTGACCACGGTGCTGGGAGGGGGCACGATCTGCCCACCTGCTTCGCCCGAGCACAGCATCTGAATGCGGCATCAGGAGGGGGAGTGACCCTCCCACCCAACGGGTAAGAGCTCAGCACCTAACCCAGTGTTAGGAGGGGGTGCAGTCTGCTAGCTGACAGCCACTGGGAGCAGCACAGGCGAGGACACCAACAGAGGGCCTCTGAAAACATGACACTGAGTTCACAAAACAGGGCAAAGACACAAAGACCTCTTGATAATATCACTAAGAGCCCACCATCTCCAGGAGAACTAGATAACTGATACTCCTTAAGCTACAGTGCCAGAGAGATATGAGCAATATGAAGAAGCAGAGGAACTGCTCCCAATTAAAAGATCAAGAGAAATCCCCTGAAAGCACAATCAAGGAAATAGACATTGATGGCCTACTAGATCAAGATTTCAAAAAAGCAGCAATCAAAGTACTGAAGGAAGTAAAACAAATAGTGTTTAGAATATAAAATATGTCAAAAATGAAATAGAAGCTACAAAGAAGAACCAAGTAGAATTAGTAAACTCATTGGCTGAGATGAGAGCTGACCTAAAGGCTGTACAAAGCAGGCTAAATAATGCAGAGGAACGAATAAGTGACCTAGAAGACACGACAACAGAAAGCACACAATCAGAACAGCTGAGAGAAAAACAAATAAAAAACAATGAAAACAATATAAGGGACCTATGGGATAATATAAAGCATGCCAATCTTCGCATAATAGGGGTTCCAGACAGGGAAGAAAGAACAAAGGGGATTGAAAAGGTATTTGAAGAAATCATAACTGAAAACTTCCCAAATCTACAGAAGGAGTTAGATATTCAAGTACAGGAAGCTCAGAGGGTCCCAAACAGGAAGAACCCAAGCAGACCCACACCAAGACATATCATAATCAAGATGGCCAGAGTCAAGGATAAAGAAATGATCCTAAAGGCAGCAAGAGAAAAGCAAAGAGTGAGTTACAAGGGAGCCCCCATAAGGCTCTCAGCTGATTTCGTCCTGAATGAAAAAAAGATGCAACCTAGGATACTTTATCCAGCAAGGCTATCCTTTAGAATCGAAGGAGATAAAGAACTTCACAGACAAGCAAAAACCACAAGAGTTTAGCAACACTAAACTTATGCTAAAAGAAATATTGACAGGTCTACTCTAAATAGAAAAGAAGCAGGATGCTACAAAAATGAGAAACTCATAACTGGAAAGGAGATAACTGCCATGAATTACAAAAAGAATAAACTAAAAGTTGTAAAAGGACACATCTAAATCATTAAGAGTGGGAGAAGGAAGCAAGGAAAGCCACTGTGTAAAACAGTATGGAGATTCCTCAAAAGACTAGGAATAGACTTCCCATATGACCCAGGTATCCTACTCTTGGACATATATCCAGAAGGAACCCTACTTCAAAATGACACCTGCACCCCAGTGTTCATAGAAGCACTATTTACAATAGCCAAGACATGGAAATAGCCTAAATGTCCATCAACAGATGACTGAATAAAGAAGCTGTGGTATATTTATATGATGGAATACTATACAAAAACTGACAATATAACGCTATTTACAGCAACATGGATGTTCCTGGAGAATGTCATTCTAAGTGAAGTAAGCCAGAAAGAGAAAGAAAAATACCATATGATATTGCTTATATGAGGAATCTAAAAATAAATAAATAAATAAATACAAAACAGAAACAGACTCATAGACATAGAATACAAACTTGTGGTTGCCAAGGGGGACGGGGGTGGGAAGGGACAGACTAGGATTTCAAAATGCAGAATAGATAAACAAGATTATACTGTATAACACAGGGAAATGTATACAAGATCTTGTGGTAGCTCATAGCGAAAAAAATGTGACAATGAATATATATATGTTCATGTATAACTGAAAATTTATGCTCTACAGTGGAATTTGACACAACATTGTAAAATGACTATTACTCAATAAAAAATGTAAAAAAAAATTGGAAAAGAAAATAAAAGACAAGACAGAAATGCAATAGGCATAGAAGGAAAGAATGATGAACTCTTTAAACAGCTTCAAAAAAAGAAAGTATGATTGACATGGACTTTGACAGGTGGTAGGACCTCAGCAAATGTAACAAATCTCAATTAGGGTATTCTAGGTCCCTTTCTGAAATTTCTCATGATATATATTAGAATGAAAAAAATCACATGAATAAAAATTTACATTGAGTTGGGGGAAGCATAAGACATGAACACCCTATATGCAGTGGGCATGTAAATATAAAATATTATTTTCAGTTGATTTTAGTCATATTGATATCTTCAGTAAATAAATTCTAAGGTAGTCTATATCTATCAAACTAGAAGAGTAAATGAAGGCACTCTGAGCAGACTCTGAGCCAAGTCTGCTCTTGGATTGGTTCCCAGAGCTGTTATTGATTTCAGTAGGAGTTGTGTACACAAATCTTGGCACTGAAGCTAGCTGATGTTATTACAAAGAGCAAATCTGTAAAATGCTTCAAATATCAGTAACAGCCAAAAGTTTAAAAAATAAAAGCAGTTAATCAAATGTCAAAACAACATCATGTAAAGTCAGTTTTGTCACTAGAAAAGTACACATGGCTCTTTGTAACTGAGTCAAGCTTCATCATTTCAAGACTAAGATACACGACTTAATTTTCAAAGTGGAAGCTTCAACCAAATGACAAATCAGTTTAATCTGTATAAAAAATAAGTCAGGAAAAAAGATATATTTTATGTCTGGGTAAAAAGTGAAAACTAAGAAGAAAATAAAAAGTATAAAATTCATGAAAAGCATATTTAGATTTAGATGAATATCTATATTCCAAAAACATAGCCAGAGTGACCCCTTCAAAAGGGGAATCTGTTTATGTTACTTCCTCTTATGAAACTTTTTAGTGCCCTATCTTTCTTCTTACAAAAGATACAGTGTGTGTTAACATGAAACTAAAGGATAGGCATGGCCTGGCTTTCACCTAACCCTACAGCTTCATCTCCATCCTCTCAGGTCCTCACCCTCTTTTCAAGCCCCATAGCTTGTCATCAGGCCCTCATGCTCTCTTTCATCTAATGTCCTTTATATAAATGATTTTTCCTTCCTGGAAGGATTTTACTTCCCTTTTAAACTAATCCCTATCCCACCGATAGCTTGATCATCACTTCTTTAAACAAGTGAACCAAGTCAATCTTCCATTGTCAAACTCACAGAAACATGTACCTTTATATTTTGGCCTCACTGCCATTAGCGCAGAAGCTCTATGTAAAGACCATGTATGTTTTGCTCATCATTTTTTCTCTAGTGCTCTAGCACTCTGCCTATATATTGAAAAAAAAAAAAAACACAAAACAAGCAAACAAACAAACAAAACCTCAGTAAATCTTTCCTGAGTGAGTGAAAGAATAAGATAGCAAGGCAAATTTTAATAACAATCACCACAATTGCTGGATGAATTATTCTGAAGGCAAGGAACAAGTAACAATGTTCTCTAAGTAAACTGTGAACACAAACCATTAGTTCTCTTTTATTCATACATGGAGGCTTCTGACCCATTTCCTTAATAATTGTGATTCTACAGAAGAGAGCAAAGAAATAAACCCTCACACCTGTGGTCAATTAATCTTTGACAAAGGAGGCAAGAATATACAATGTAGAAAAGAAAGTCTTCAACAAGTGGTGTTGGGAAAACTGGACAGCCACACATAAAGTCAATGAAGTGAGAACACTCCCTCATACTATACACAATAATAAACTCAAAATAACTTAAAGAATTAAATATAAGACAAGAAACCATAAATCTCCTAGAAGAGAACATAAGCAAAAAAAGTTTCTAATGTAAATCATAGCAATATTCTTCTAGGGTAGTCTACCCAGGCAATAGAAATAAAAGCAAAACTAAACAAATGGGACCTCATTAAGTTTATACACTTTTGCACAGCAGAGGAAACCATAAACAAAAGGAAAAGATGATCTACAAAATGGGAGAAAATATTTGCAAATGATGCAATTAACAAAGACTTAATTTTGTGAATATATAAACAGCTCATGCAACTCAATAAAAATTAAGACAACCTAATCAAAAAATGGGCAGAAGGCCTAAACAGACAATTCTCCAATGAAGACATACAGAACCTCAATAAGTACATGAAAAAATGCTCAATATTGCTAACTATTAGATAAATGCAAATCAAAACTACAACAAGGTATCACCTCACATCAGGCAGAATGGCCATCATTAAAAATTCCACAAATAATAAATGCTGGAGAGGCTGTGGAGAAAAGGGAACCCTTTTACACAATTGGTGGGAATGTAGTTTCATTCAGCCACTATGGAAAACAGTATGGAGCTTCCTCAAAAGACTAAAAATAGACTTACCATTTGAACTAGCAATCTCTCTCCTGGGCATGTATCTGGAGGAAACCCTAACTTGAAAAAAAAAATGCTCCCCTGTATTTATAGCAGCACAATTTACAATAGCCAAGACATGGAAGCAACCTGTACTTCCATTGATACATGATTGGATAAAGAAGTTGTGGTATATATATGCAACAGAATACTATTCAGTCGTAAAAAAGAATAAAATATAATGCCATTTGCAGCAACATAATTAGACCTAGAGATTACCATACTAAGTGAAATAAGCCATAAAGAGAAAGAAAAATAGCATAATATCACTTATATTTGTAATCTAAAAAATGACACAAGTGAATTTATTCACAAAATAGAAAAAGATTCACAGACATGGAAAGAAACTTGTGGTTACCATGTGGAGAAAGGGGGTTGGAAGGGATAAACTGAGAGTTTAAGATTTCCATATATTAACTACTATATATAAAATAGATAGAGGAGGCCAAGACGGTGGAGTAGAAGGATGCACGTAGCTCACCCTCTCCCACTAATACACTGAGACTCACATCCACAGACCCACTCAGCCAACCAGAGCACCTGTGGAACTCCGACAGAACATCATCCTCTTCAAAAGACAGAGACGACAAAAATCTGGTAGGAGAAAAGGAAAAAAGAAAGAAGAAAAGGCAAAACAGTGCAGGATGGATCCTGTAGGGAGAGAGCAGCAAAGGATGACTGGCGCTCATTCACTGGATCTCCCTTCTCACACTGAGAGGCCAGTGGGACAGAGGGGGAGCCTCTGAGGCTCAGATCTGTACAGAGCAGCCCTTGACTGACAGAACTAAGTTAAAGGGCACAGAGGGTCGCCACAACACCAAGCCCGAGACACGGGCTGGCAGCTGGGGGCTGGGCCAGGCTGCCTGAGCTGGACGGAGGATGGGGAAGGCTGCACTGAGGCAGCCCTGGGGGACTGCAGGGAGCTGCACACCATTGGTGTGAGTGCACAGGGCAGAACAACCTAGGCCCTCCATAAAACAACATGGGTGATGTGCCCTGGGAGGAAGGGTGCATACCCCCATCTCTGAAAACCCGCAGAGAGTTTTTGGGTGAAGAGAGGTGGGGCTAAGGCACAGTCATCATATCCTCTAGCGCTGAGCACCCAGGTGGGGGCAGGGGCAAAACCTGCATCTGCACCTAAGGACTTATCAGCCTCAAAGGCCAGATGGAGACTTGTCTACAGCCTGAGGCAGATAGGATCCTTCCATCCTGATCCCTCAAAGAACTTGCTCCACCAAGACAAACAAGGAGCTGGGTTTTGACCCGGAGCAGGAACAGGGCTGTTTCTCGGTCTTCCCCAAGCCTGCCAACGGAGCACACAGTGACACAGAGCTGTGGAGTGACTGGCACTGGGAGAGGGCAGGCGGCCCCCCACCTTTCGAGTAGGAACACAGCCCCTGACCATGGTGCTGGGAGGGGATGTGACCTGCTCTCCTACCTGACCAGTCTGCAACATCTGACTGCGGCATCGGGAGGGGCAGTGCCCCGCTCGCCCACAGCAAAGTAGAGCTGCACCTGACCCAGTGCTTGCCTACAGGCACTGGGAGCAGCACAGATGAAGGCACTGATGGAGAGCCTCTGGAAACAGCAAGCAGATTTGCTAAAACAGGGTGAAGACAGAAAGACTTCACATTAAGAGCACACAATCTCCAGGAGAAAACCACACCCCCATTTCTCTTTTAATCTGTTTTTACTTGTTCTATTTTCTATTACCCTTTTAATTTTTACTTCTTAAACAATTATATATACTCCCAATTTTAATCCCTTTTAAATTTAAAAAAATATTTTTATTGTTATTATTTTTAAAAATCCATGTTATTTCATTTTTATTTCTCTTGGTTTTGATGTCCTGTTATTGATTACACACGGGTTTCAAATACATTTTTTCCATCTTTTCTCCTTTTTTAAAGGTTTTTAAAAGACGTCTCAACCTGGTTGCTGTTCTGCTTCAACGTGCTCCTCTATTACTCATTATACACTGTTTTCAAACCTTTTTTCTCCCTTCTTTTAAAATTTTCTTTCTCTCTCTCTCTCTTTTTCTTTAAGTGTTATTCCTACATAGGCATTAAATAGATAAATAAATAAACTCAGTAAAGATCACAATAGATAACTGATACTCCATAAACCACAGTGCCAGAGAGGTATGAGCAAGATGAAGAAGCAGAGAAACCATTCCCAATTAAAAGAACAAGAGAAATCCCCTGAAAGAATGATCAATGAAATAGACATCAATAGCCTGCTAGATCAAGATTTCAAAAAAGGAGTTATCAAAGTACTGAAGGAACTAAAAGAGATAATGTTTAGAAATATAAAATATGTCAAAAATGAAATTGAAGCTATAAAGAAAAGCCAAGTAGAATTGGTAAACTCATTGGCTGAGATGAGACATGATCTAAAGGCTGTGCAAAGCAGACTAGATAATGTGGAGGAATGAATTAGTGACATAGAAGACAGCACAACAGAAAGCAGCCAATCAGAACAGCTACAAGTTAAACAAATAAAAACAAATGAAAATAGCATAAGGGACCTATGGGATAATATAAAGCATGCCAATATATGCATAATAAGGATCCCAGAAGGGGAAGAAAGATCAAAGGGGATTGAAAAGGTACTGGAAGAAATCATGACTGAAAACTTCCCAAACTTAAAGGAGGAATCAGATATCCAAATACAGGAAGCTCAGAGGGTCCCAAACAGGAAGAACCCAAACAGAACCACACCAAGACATATAATAATCAAGATGGCCAGAGTCAAGGATAAAGAAATGATCCTAAAGGCAGCAAGAGAAAAACAAAGAGTGAGTTACAAAGGAACCCCCATAAGGCTTTCAGCTAATGTCTCTACACAAACAGTACAGGCCAGAAGGGAGAGGCAAGATACATTCAAAGTCCTGAATGAAAAAAGATGCAGCCTAGGATACTTTATCCAGCAAGGTTATCCTTTAGAATAGAAGGAGAGATAAAGAACTTCACAGACAATCAAACACTAAAAGAGTTTAGCAACACTAAACCCATGTTGAAAGAAATGTTGAAAAGTCTACTCTAAATAGAAAAGATGCAGAAAGCTACAGAAATGAGAAACTCACAACTGGAAAGGTAATAACTCATGAAATACAAATAAACATGAAATTGTAAAAGAAGACATCTAAATCATTGAGAGAGGGAGGCAGGGAGACACAGCATTTTTTTGTTTTGTTTTGTTTTTAATTTTTTGTTCTTGGTAGGATGGGTTTGAGATTATATTACTATCAGTTTAATAAAAACAGATAAAATAATGGACTATTAGGCTTACAACAAGGATAACCAGAAGCCAAAAACTTACAAGGTAGTCACAAAAACTGAATTAAATCCATGATAATATGAAGGAAAATTCCCAAACCAAAAAAGGAATAAGAAAGGAACAAAGAGGAAATACCAAGTCAACTGCAAAGATAAGTTCAAAATGATAATAAACACACATCTATCATTAATTACTGTAAATGTTAATGTACTAAACGCTCCAGTCAAAAGACATAGAGTGGCACACTGGATAATAAAGCAAGAACCTTCAATATGCTGCATACAAGAGACCCACTTTTGGGAAAAGGACACATATGCATTGAGAGTGAAAGGATGGAAAAGGATATTCCATGCTAATGGAAAAGCCAAAAAAGCAGGTATAGCTGGCTGATCACAGACAAAATAGACTTTAAAACAAAGGCCATTAAGAAAGATAAAGAAGGATATTTTATAATGATTAAAGGAGTGATACAAGATGAGGATAATACACTGGGTAATATATATGTACCCAATATAGGAGAACATAAATACATATAACAATTACTAACAGAGATAAAGGGGGATATTGATGGGAATACAATCATAGCTGGGGATTTTAACACTTCATTAACATCACTAGACAGATCTTCCAGACAGAAAATAAACAAGGCAACAGAGAAATTAAATAATACAGTAGAAAAAAATATATTTGGTGGATATTTTCAGAGCATTACAACCCCCAAAATAGGATATACATTCTATTCAAGTGCACGTACAGCATTTTCTAGGATTGATCATGTACTTGTGCACAAAAGAAACCTCAACAATTTTAAGAAGATAGAAATTATCTCAAGCATTTTTACTGACCAGAGTGCCATGAAACTAGAAAAACAACAGAGAAACGAGAAAAAAAGGAAAGCACGGAGATTAAACAACATGCTATTAAAAAACCAATGGGTCAATGAGGAAAACAAAGCTGAAATTAAAAAACACTTTGAGACAAATGAAAAGGAAAGCACAACCACACAAAATTTATGGGACACAGCAAAGGCAGTGCTAAGAGGAAAGTTTGTAGCAATACAGGCCTTTTCAAAAAAGAACAATCTCAAATACACAATTTAACCCACGAGCTGAAAGATCTAGAAAAAGGAGAACAAATAAACCCAAAAGGCAAAAGAAGGAAGGAAATTATAAACATTAGGGAGGAAATAAATACAATAAAGATTAAAAAAGCATAGAAAAATCAATCAAACCAAAAGCTGGTTTTTTGAAAAAGTAAATAAAATCGACAAACCTCTGGCGAAACTCGCAAAGAAGAAAAAAGAGAGAGCACAAATTAGCAAAATAAGAAAGGATAATCGAGAAATTACGACAAATAACACAGAAATACAGAATATCATACAAGGATACTATGAAAAACTATATGGAACCAAACTGGATAACCTAGAGGAGATGGAGAAGTTTCTGGAAAACATACTGTCCACCAAGACTGAATCAAGAAGAAACTGATCACTTGAACATACCGATCACTAGAAATGAAATCTAAATACCAATAAAAAACCTCCCTACAAATAAAAGTCCAGGACTGGACAGCTTCACTGCAGAGTTCTACCAAACATACAAAAAATAACTCATACCAGTCCTTCTCAAACTCTTCCAGAAGGTTGAAAAAGAGGGAATACTCCCAAATTCATTCTATGAAGCCACCATCACCCTGATACCAAAACCAGACAAAGACACTACCAAAAAAGAGAATTATAGGCCAATATCACTGATGAACATAGATGCAAAAATCCTCACCAAAGTATTAGCAAATAGAATCCAACAACACATAAAAAAGATTATACATCATGACCAAGTGGGGTTCATTCCAGGGACACAAGAGTGGTTCAACATACACAAATCAATCAATGTAATACATCACATCAGCATGAGAAAGGACAAAAAGCACATGATCATCTCAATCGATGCAGAAAAAGCATTTGATAAAATTCAACACCCATTTATGATAAAAACTCTTGCCAAAGTGGGTATAAAGGGGACATATCTCAACATAATAAAAGCTATATATGACAAACCTACAACCAGCATAGTACTCAACGGTGAAAAACTCAAAAGCTTCCCACTAAAATCTGGGAGAATATAAGGATGCCCAATCTCACCACTCCTATTCAACATAGTCTTGAAAGTCCTAGCCACAGTAATCAGGCAAGAGAGCGAAATAAAAGGGATCCAAATTGGAAAAGAAGAAGTAAAATTATCACTATATGCTGATGACATGTTACTATATATAGAAGACCCTAAAAGGTCCACACAAAAACTACTAGAGCTGATTGAAGTATTCAGCAAGGTAGCAGGCTACAAGATTAATGTTCAAAAATCAGTTTCATTTCTTTATACTAACAATGAATCAACAGAAAAAGAAAGTAAAGAAACAATCCCCTTTAAAATAGAACCCTAAGTAATAAAATATCAAGGAATAAATGTAACCAAGCAGGTGAAAGAATTATACACAGAAAACTATAAACCATTGATGAAGGAAATTAAAGAAGACTTTAAAAAATGGAAAGATATCCCATGCTCCTGGATTTGGAAGAATCAATATTGTTAAAATGGTCACACTACCCAAGGCAATCTGCAGATTTCATGCAATCCCTATCAAATTACCCAGGACATATTTCACAGAACTAGATCAAATCATAATAAAATTTATATGGAACCATCAAAGACCTAGAATTGCCAAAGCATTACTGAAGAGAAAAAAACAGGCTGGAGGAATAACTCTCCCAGACTTCAGACAATACTATAGAGCTACAGTCATCAAGACAGCATGGTATTGGTACAACAACTGACATATAGACCAATGGAACAGAATAGAGAGCCCAGAAATGAACCCACAAACTTTTGTTCAACTAATCTTTGACAAAAGAGGCAATGGAATAAAGACAGTCTTTTCAGAAAATGGTGTTGGGAAAATTGGGCAGCAGCATGTAAAACAATGAAGTTAGAACACTCCCTTACACCATACACAGAAATAAACTCAAAATGGATCAAAGACTTAAACATAAGACAAGATACAATCAACCTCCTAGAGGAAAATATAGGCAAAACATTATCTGATATACATCTCAAAAATGTTCTCCTAGAACAGTCTACCGAAGCAATAGAAATAAAAGCAAAAATAAACAAATGGGACCTAATGAAACTTACAAGCTTCTGCACAGCAAAGAAAACCATAAGTAAAACAAAAAGACAACCTACAGAATGGGAGAAAATTTTTGCAAATGAAACTGACAAAGGCCTGATCTCCAGAATATATAGGCAGCTCATACAACTTAATAAGTAACAACCAAACAACCCAATCCAAAAATGGGCAGAAGACCTAAACAAGCAATTCTCCAAGGAAGAAATACAAATGATCAATAGGCACATGAAAAAGTGCTCAATATCACTAATTATCAGAGAAATGCAAATCAAAACTACAATGAACTATCACCTCACACCAGTCAGAATGGCCATCATTCAAAAATCCACAAATGACAAATGCTGGATAGGCTGTGGAGAGAGAGGGACCCTCCTACACTGCTGGTGGGAATGCAGTTTGGTGCAGCCACTATGGAAACAATATAGAGATTCCTCAAAAGACTAGGGATAGACTTACCATATGACCCAGTAATCCTGCCTCTGGGCATATATCCAGAAGGAACCCTTCTTCAGGATGACACCTGCACCCCAATGTTCATAGCATAACTATTTACAATAGCCAAGACATGGAGACAGCCTAAATGTCCATCAATGGATGACTGGATAAAGAAGAGGTGGTATATTGATACAATGGAATACTACTTAGCCATAAAAACAGACAACATAACACCATTTGCAGCAACATGAATGCTCCTGGAGAATGTCATTCTAAGTGAAGCAAGTCAGAAAGAGAAAGAAAAATACCATATGAGATCACTCATATGTGGAATCTAAAAAAAAAAAAAAAAAGAAAGAAAGAAACAAACAAACAAAAAAAAGACACTAACAAAGCATAAATACAAAACAGAAATAGACTCATAGACATAGAATACAAACTTGTGGTTGCCATGAGGGTGGAGGGTGGGAAGGGATAGGCTGAGATTTCAAAATTGTAGAATAGATAAGCAAGATTATACTGTGTAGCACAGGGAAGTATATACAAGATCTTATGGTACCTCACAGAGAAAAAAATGTGATGAATATATATATATGTTCATGTATAACTGAAAAATTGTGCTCTATACTGGAATATGATACCTCATTGTAAAATGATTATAAATCAATAAAAAATGTTACAAAAAATTAGATAAACAACAAGGACCTACTGCATAGCACATGGAAGTATAATCAATATCTAGTAATGGCTTATAATGAAATAAATATGGGAAGGATTAGATAGGTAGGTAGATAGATATAGATATAGGTACAGATATATCTGAATCACTGTTCTGTATAGCAGAAACTAACACAACACTGTAAATTGCCTCTACTTCAATTTAAAAACTTGTAAATAACAAAGATAAGAAAAAAAAATTGTGATATCAGATGACAGATACCTATGGAATATAGGGACAGCACTCTCATATGTCTATTATGTTTCTACTATTTCCATTGTGAAAATATCACCCAAGACAAAAAAAAAAGAAAAAATACAATGAGGATTGTTCACATGGATGCAGACTTGCAGTCATTCTCTGAGTGGCTATCTAGAAGCAGATTAAATACATGAAAAAGTTTAAATTTCTAAACCATGTTCTCTTAACTACCTTAATATGCAAGGGAAATAAGTTTAGCATTCATAATATCAATTCCCAGATCATGAAACACTAAAAATAAGCGTTGGCAAGGACATTGACAATGATTTATTAAAACGAACAAAACAAGAACAATTTCTGCAAAGGAGAAATTCAAAATATTCTTGATCCTTATGATTAGCTGAGCCCTCTGCTGTGCTGGCACAGTGGGGTTGCTTCGAGAGAATCTCAGTCCTGGAGATACTCAGGAGATATTGTAAAAACTGTTAGAGGCTTAGTATTAATAAAATCTTTCAAATAATATGCTGTTTAAATGTTTTGTCATACAAGTTTCAATGGTTAAGAAGCAAAGCTATTTATTATTAGCAACAGGACCCTTGCATGTCATGATAAAGTGAGGCCATAAAGTTTAATTAACAGAACAGAATTGACCCAGGTGATAAAAAAGAAAAGTTAGAAAGCACAAAGGGAGAATAAGAAAAAAATCTAAAAGCAAAGATCAACAGTAATGGACAGATAGCAATAGCACCAGAAAGCCCAGAGACACTTAAAAGTGGTGACAACAATCCTTTAAAATGCATCAGGCAGGCAAATTGAACCGTCTGGTCCAAGAAAACTAAACTTATCCAAAGGTATTCCAGGCCTTTGCAGAATCAACAGTGAATCAAGAATATATTGTAACGTATCTCTGGGAAACCAGAAAATATATAAATAGAACAATACATTTGAGATAGAGGTGTCTTCAAAATCACTTATTAATGATGCACTTTGAAAGAAGCTCTGTCATCCTTTAATATCCAACTGTCTCAGAATCAGGTAGTGTGAGAAACATTATCACAGTATGCCAAGTTATTAAAAAATCCAATATTACATGAGATAATCCATACAACAGTAATATACCATGTTCATATTATAAGTAGATTTTTTTATAAACATTTATCTCAGCAGAGGCTGGAGGGCTAAGTAATTTACTCAAAGTGGCAGAGTTCTTAAATGGTAGGTAGGACAAATTTTTGAATAAGTATTACTTGACTCTAAAAGTACATTCCATGCAATATTTAATAGATAATAATGAAGAAAAATAAATAATACTCTCAGACTCATACTAATATCTGCAGAAGAATACTTATGGAAGAAAAATGAGGTTGTTTTTCTAAGATTCAATTCTCCCACATCTTTATTTAAGCTTGGACAAAGTGGCCCAATGGGAGATGAAACACAGTTGTGTTGGTAGTATTTTCTAATGTCAGTTCCTATCCATTTAAAAAATCTTCACTTTTCTACGAGAGTTTACTTCATTTATATTTGTACTTTAATCAGCCCATACTGTACCTTGTACATACTTAGGAATCCATGTACCATGAATTCATGTATAACTTAAAAATGATATACCTAGCTCTATGGAGGAAGATTTTAAATTAGATAAAACCAATCATTAAAACCTTACTACCTTTTTCTATCATTATTTCAGCAATCCAAGCCTTAGTGAATTACTACATGACAAAATTACTGTTATTCATCTATAGGTGAGTGACACAACCAGGTAATAGGAAAGGACTTTTCTTTCATATTTAGATGATAAATTTTTCTTCTTTTTTTACCAGTCTAAACAAGGAAGCTTGTGTCCTCTCTCACTGCTGCCACCATGTTGTGACCACAATAGAAACCAATCCAAAGAATAAGCTGATAATGAAGCCAGAGTCAAAAGAATCCACAGAGAAGCAGAGTCCTAGATTTGACTACCCAGCTCTCAAGACTATCATACCTCTTGTTGAGTAGTTAATATGTTTCCTTACTCTTAGAGTAGGTTTAAATCACAGTTCCTATTGCTTGTATTTAAGAGTATCCTAATTGATATAAGATATATAATTTGGTTAATCAAATATAAGCTAGATTTTAGGATGAATATCTTGTCTAAGATGCGAGTAGAACATATAAACTGCATAATGAACTATTTCCCTGACATCATTTTGGTTTGCATTCAAGAAAAAGAAATTCAGATAAAAAATTTAATATATCTATCATCCCTATCTCAGTAGTTTAATACAAGTACAAACTGCACTCAATTAAAATTATTTAGGAAAATGGGCATAATGATACCTTGAGTTACAGAATAGCAAAATACTCTTTTTTTCTTACTTTGTCAAAATGTCAGATTGTGTTACTTTCTGCCTAAAATCATTCAGTAGAATCTCATTGCCTTTTTAATATTCTTTCCTAACCAAGGATCTTTCTTTAACCAATTAATTTGTTCTCAGGTATAAAAAATCACTTTCTCATACTTCAGGCTTCAGCACAAAGGTGACCTCCTCTGAGCGGCCTTATCTTTCCAATCTATCCAAAGCCATCTCCTCCTTCAATTATGCTCCATCACCCTGTTTACTTCCTTCCTAACTTTTATCACTAGCCAGAAAGTATTTTTGCTTAATTGTTTCTTTACTTGTTTATCTCCATCCACTCTCATAAGATTATAAATTCTATCATGACAAGAATCCTGGTTATCATTCTCAGCATTAAATTTCCAGTAAATAGAACAGTATCTGGCTCACAGTAGGTAATCAATGAGTATTTGTTGAATAAATGAGTAAATGATCAAAGAAGTGAATGGCCTCCAAAATATCAGTGTTTTCCCTCTAGTTCTGTTTCACAGTACTCTTGATAAGAAGCAGAATGAACTTTTCTATTCAAATAATCAGGAAAGAACTATTCCTCACAAGTGGCCAATTGGATTTAACAAGCCAACTCAAACACATTTGAGTGAGATATCCTCCTTCATTTTAACACTTACTAATTTTCCATCTTGCAAATTAAGTTAGAGTTTCTTCAAGTGATCAGAAAAATCACAAGATAGCTGTGACTTAAAGAGGTAGGGAGAATGCAACCTGAGCTTTCAGTGGAGGTTTTTGAATGGCCTATCTACCCTCTATTCCAACTGAAAAATTAAGTCCCAACAACATTTCTTTGATGAATAGCTAGGCAATTTCAAAACTGAGCTTTTTCTCTGTTTACATGACCTTAAATTACAGTGAAATCCACAAGCATTTAAAAGTACAAAGACTGCAAGTCCTTTCCTGACACTCATTTCACTTCTACAATTACCGAACTCAAAACACATGAGAATAATACCTACTATAAACTCTCCAATATGATCTTTTAAAATAAAATGAAAGGGCCTGGGCACTAGTTGTACTCAATTTTTTCCACAGTATGAATTTAGGTTGACAACATAAAATATTTTCTTCATCACTGATAACAGAACAGTCTAATTCTTAAACTATGATATTCCTGAATTGAAAATATGTCTGTTCTCCTATCATTCATAAGGACAACTATTTAATCAGCAACTCATATGTCAATACTGTTTTAACCATGTCTTTTATTTTCTGTATTCTGATGCTTTCCTATCTGGGGCCTTGCTGATCCTGGATTACTGCCCTTGACAGGTTTAGAAAATTCCTGAAATAGTAAACAATTCACCCAAGACCATGCTTTTTAAATGCAAACCACCTAATCCAGAGTCCAAACCCTCAACAACACCTCCATCATCAGGATCTCACTCTTCTTGCTGCTATCCACCTGCTCTTGTCACCCTGAGTCAGGTACCTGACAACTATGGCCTAGAGCCTTCTTGACTAACCTTGGGGCTTCCCCATATGGACCTTTTTTCTTGAGAGCTGACTATTGTCTCCTGATCTATTGCTATTCCCATACCTAAATAATAACAAGACCTGTTAAAACTGTGTACAGAGGTATAATTGTATGTCAAGAGATTTATAAAACAAGGGTTTCTAAGAAGAAAGAAACATGTTTAAAATTCCTCTAATAGGTTAAAAAAAAAAACAAACCCTGAAGAACCTTGAAAACTGGAAATTGAGTGAAATTTCAGATGTGTAATATGTATATTGTAATAGTTTTTACTTTTAAAATTGTATTCATAGGTCTTTATAATTTTGCTTTTGACTTAATTCCATTGTTTTGCCTATTATCTTAAGTTATACCATATCTTTTGATTTTGAAGAAATTTAACACATAATTTTAGGGGGACTTCAGAATTTTTCTGTTACATATTGTTTACCCATTCTACCCAGCATTGCAGGTTTTTTCTGTTTCCTCTTTCTGGGGGTAGGGATGAGTATGACAGGCCCATTTAGAGGTAAGGTCAATTGCTAAGATCCAAGAGACTGAAAATTAGTAAGAAAAGTATAGCAGAAATGTAAACCAGGTCCTTGGGAAAGATGAGAATAGTGAGAGACATCAAGTACCATCATTATCACCAGTCAGCCTGAATTTATTAAAGATTTATTAATGCTTGGCATGCTGTTCAACATTAGGTACATAAATATAAAACATATAAGGTCCTTATTTGTATCAAAATTGATCAGAGAAGAAGAAACAGATGCATAATATAGCAAGAGGGAGTTGTTAAAGGGTTAGAGCTAACATTAATTATGAGAGCTGTTTAATGACTCTATAAAAGGCTGTTGCCTAGCGTTGGACTTGAAGTCATGATAGGTCAGGATGAGCAGTCATATAACTTGGAAGGAAGCAAGGATAAACTGGAAAGTACAAGGATAAAATAAAACCTATCTCTGTCTTTCACCACATCCAAACATGATAATGTGAATGACCTTCTGAAGAAGCTAGTATTCATCATTCACCACAGAAATAAACACACAACTGGTCCATGGTATAGAAAAGTTGAAAGAGGAGGTATCCTGAGATCTGGTAGGGACATGAGCCTGGATACTGTTCCATGACAGTTTCTGAGTTAACAGAACAGAGATATGTGTGATATGCCACAGTGTTAGGTATTGTATACCAAGCTCAGTGAATAAAAATAGCTTCTTATTCACTTCCTCCTTCTAAATATTGCACACATTTCTATCATGTTTACTGCTATTCTGGAATTGCATAGGGAAGGTAAGTCCTAAATTGGCTATATTGGCAAAATAGAAAGTCACCAAAGTCCATCCCTTGTCAAGTTGGTGTCATATACACCTTTTAAAACTGTTACTTAAGTTCTTAGTAAAAGTAATAGCAAAAATTTTTACTTAAAATTATACAAGTATCCCTTATACAACAAAAAGCATACTAAATCTTTTCAAAATGATATAAAGTTTCTCTATCCAACTTGGGTGATGTTCACTTCTAGCTGAATCACACTGATTCATTGATAGTTTGTAACTTAAATACTGAAATATGTGGTTGACACCTCTTATGTTAGATTAAGGGGGAATGGGAGAGGAAAAGATGGTAATTAATGTATTCACAAATAGGTTCATATAAGAATAGGAAGAAATATTTATAAACTATTATAGTCCTCAATTATAAAAGTGCTCATGTTATGCTATTTATTTACTATCTTCATTTCATAAAACTTTCCCTTGAGAGGAAAATCACTTTGCTGGTCATAATTTCTTGCCTGATAGGGTGTTCCAGTCTTTCCTTCCTGAATGGTCTGGTCCATTGGCAATCCTGTCTGAATGGCACTGTAGTTTTCCATGTCCTTTTATCACTTGTAAAAGGACTTAGCAGCCCTCCAGGCAATCATCTCCATTGCAGACAGGCTCCTGCTTAACCTCATTATTTGGTCGAAACTCAATTTCGCCAGTTAGAATTAATCACCACAGCTGGTACAATGGCATCCTTCTTTGTTCATTTATTCACTAGTATGAGGAATTCAAAGTGCTAAATGGCAACTTCAGCTTTAAATTTAATGAAAGCATTGATGTGACCCCAGAGGCATTTTTCCCTTGTGAACTAAGATGCTTAGATCAGAAGACCATAAATTCACAATCATTGGAAGCACAAATTTTGTTAGTAGATTACTGAGGCATGATAGAGGGAAACCACTCCCATTTCTATCATTTGATGCCCAGACCTATAAATGCTGGCTAGGAAGGAGTAGCATCACATATTAATCACAGATTGAGTGCATGTAGTACGTCCCACGGAAATTATCCAAGCCTTCAAGATATTACCAAACAAGTGATGTTATTCCTGAGTTTTCAAAATGCCATTCCACTATTCTTATCAGGATAACTGCCTCAAGATAATAGGAAACATGGTAAGACCAGTGAATTCCATGCACAACATCCAATTGCTGTACTTCATTTGCTATAAAGTGAGTTGTTTGTTCAAAAGCAGGGCTGTACGGAATACTATGATGACTAAGATATTCTATAAGTACCTTGATATGGTTCTGCCAAAACACTATAAGTAGAAAATGAAAATTCATATCCAAAGTAAGTGCTTATCTAGTGGTAATAAAATACTCTCCCTTCTGTGAGCAGTGTGTTCTAATGTAATCAACCTGCTATGAGCTGATAGATTGATCATCAAGGAAAGATGTTATTTCAGAGTAGATTTGCCACTTGTCAGTGGCTATTGTCAGATAAGATAAGGAGTGTAAGTTTATTTTGCTGATCCCATGGATAAGACTCTTGCCAATTTGGCAACTTGTTTTGTGAGGACTGAAGCCACCTAACATCTACAAAAATAGTTATCTTATTCACAAAACTATAAAAATACTCCTGATCTGGGGTTACTTTTTGGTAAGTATTCACATAAGTCACCAATATCTTTATATTCTTTACCCATTAATGTTTTTCCACATATCTTTACTCCAGACCTTATTGTACCAATTTCCCGGAAATAAAATCTCTGATCATTCATCATAACCATTGCTATCTATAAATCAGAGTAGATCTGTAACTCACATTCCAGGCAAAATAAACAGCCATATTTATTGCCCAGTGTTCTGCCTACTAAAATAATTTTCCTTTACTACTATCCTTGAAGGACACCCTGGACTAGGACTGTATTTTTGTACTCAGCTATTTTCAGGTGTCCCAGAATTATCACATAGAACCTTCTATCAACCAGAAACTTTTTTTTTATTAGTTAAATTTTTATGAAGAAGTCCTTATGAGGCCAAGAGATCAGACTGAAAGGGAGAAGGCCACGTAGCAGGAATAGAAGACATAGATATCTGAGCCAAATATCCATGCAAGTTTTTATGCCTTCAGGATGTATGTGAACTTGATTTTTTTATAGACCAGATCTTTTGATGATAGAGCAGTGCTGTGCATACTATTAAACTTTCTAGTTTTATAAGTCAGATAACTCCCAAAGGTTTGTTATTGTTTTGGAGCCTAGTTCAATGGCAAGAATTTCATCTTCATCAATTGCCTACAAAGGATATCCATCCCAGAGCTCTTCATTAAAGCTAGAGGTCTCTCACAAATGTATTTCTCAGTTCCTTAGTGAGAGGAATGTCCCTTGGGTCATCCTGTGAACACAGTTTGGTATTGACTGACCAGGACTTACATGATCCTTACATAATAAATTCACTGAATTAATTTAATCTCTACTAAAAATTTAGATCCTTTCTTTGATAGTATAGTTATACTATACCCACGTTGTAGAATTTAAACTTCATTTAAGGTAGTCTACTTTGGAGTCCAGATTTTGCAGTTTTATTGAAAGCACATCATAGGATCAAAAGCAGAAACCAAAGTCAAGGGTAAAAGAGATCCTGAATCAAAGCAAGTTACAAAGTAAAAGTTCAAGGGAACAAATTGAACTAATAGCCAGATGATGTCAGAAATTGTGCATACATTTGAAAGATTTAGGGTAAGGATTTATAAGGCCACAATTATAGCTTTTAAAAGGATAAACAACCCTGTGTTTCTTTAATACCCACACAAGACCTCAGACATATCAGAAAAGTTTAAGTTTTTCTTAATATACAGATGCTTACAGAGTACCTCAACTTCAATCCTATACCCTAGCCACATCAATTCATTTGAAGGTACAGGCCTTCAAAATGTCTTTGAGAAAATATAAGACTCACTTCACAATTTTCCACCTCAGGAAAATAACATAATACTTCAAGACTATTCATTGGTGGAGGCAAGGAAGCCAGACCTGATTCCACACTCAGGTTGACAGGAGGTTTGCCCTTTCTCTGATCTTTAGATACATCTAGCCAGTGTTGGTGAGGGAATGCTCTCCACTGCTCCCAGTGCATGTCTCTCTCTTCTTCTGATCCTGAGCTCCACATTCTGGTTTCCCACTGCTATGTTTTGGTTTGGTGTCCCACTACTTCTCATCAGACTTGTTTGTTTTTTTCCATCTCAAGCAAGAAAAAGTTGACACTCTTTACTAAGCACTCTGCCATGAAGTAACTTCTGGTATGATAAACTCTGATTAATTGACTCTACAAACCTACAATTATAAAGGATAGCAATTCAATTTGTAGTAAGAATGGTATGAGAAACCTATCTGTGTCTTCCATAGACATCATTCTTACTTCTAATGAGATAGCCATGAGAAATCCTGGATTCTTCAGTCCAATGAACAAGATAAGGAGACATTTTTATAGATAATTGTTTATTTATATAGCAGTATATTATAATAATATAGTTCTTTATACTATATAATAACCATATACTTGATCAAGACTACTGTTTCTGGAAAATAGTGACCTGCTTTGTTAGTCAATTAACTTTTTTGGTTAGTTATACAAAGAAGTTTATTTACATATATAAAATGTGTTATTTTCTCTAGCTTAACCACTGCTACCTACTGTGCATTTAGATGTCTCTTCTTCATATTATTTGTGTATATCTCTATATATACACATTCATTTCCAAGAGGGCCATTGGAAAAGTGAGAATGTAATGGCAGGAGTGGCTGAATATCCATATTCTGTTCAGCCTGTATTTAGAACTGAGTTTGATTTTCCTGTTCTGGATTTAATCCCCATATGGCTAAAGAGATCAGTGTAAAAATCTGACAATTGTTTTCCATAAGGCACTGTCAGATTCTGAGCTAGGAGTATTTCCAGGAGCTAATGGAACAATTTTATTTTTAAATAAAAGACTGAAACTCTGAGGACAAGCAGGTGACCAAATATGAGCGCTCTTCTTCCAGTCCAGCACAGTATCCAGCTCAGGGAGGATCTGTGGCTTTGGGAACAGTAGAATATGACACCTCTGACAAAGATATTGACTTGTTTGTGTTGGGGACCATTGTTGACAGTGTCAAAATCAAGATTCCAGTAATCAGTCTGTAGGAATAGGATACCAACAAGGTAGGTCAGAGCAGGAGAGGAAGAAAATGAGATTTCCATACTAATATGGCAAGTGGAAGGCTCTTTATTATAGTTTCATGTACACTGTTATCTTGGGAATGTCTCTGAAATGCTGATTCTTTCTTGGGTTTCACAAAGTCCCCACCTCTATGAGCTGATAGAAATGGAGCCCATTATAATGGAGAAAGTTGACTTAATTTGTCTGCATAGTCTTGAAGACTAGGCATCATAAAAAGTAAAACTAACAAAAATCTTTCAAAGTAGAGATAAGTTAGCTTTGCATAGTGGCAGTATAGAGCTAGTGAGGTTTATCCGAGGCACGACTATTGCTAATAAAAAAAAAAGAGATAATTTATTTTAGGAAGAACAAAAATAAAAAATAGTAGCTTTCATTCTCTTCATTTTTACTTTAAAATGAGATTTTTGTTGCATTTCAGAAACTTTTTAATTTTTGATTAAAAATATATTGAAGAACTTGAGTTCATGAAGAATTTCTTTACTGAAATTAAGTCTTCAGTAAAAGAAGCTTCAAATAAAAGTATGAATGTGGATTACTTGAAAAATGTATTTTTAAAAGCCTGATGCTTTTGTTATAAGCTATTCCAATCAGTTTTGTGTATTGAATCTATTTTCCATTTGATTGAATAATTGATTTCTATGAACTGCATTACAACTGAGAGATTATGTATGGTATTTGGCATTGAGATTTAAAAAGTAATCATAGGTTGTATATTATTTCTAAAAACATTGATGGTATCATACTATTATTTATTTCAGATTTCTCCAAGGGTTTTCCTTAGTTTTGCTATGTAACTTCCAATTAGAAATCACAACAGAAAAAAAAAAAGTCTGTCTTAATCTAGGCATGTTTAATTTGGTTTTATATATTGAAATCATTTTGAAAAGGAAGCTTATTTATATCAAATAAATTCAACTGTAGTATCAAGAGTTAAAATCAGTTTAAGATCATGCTTTTATGATCTTTTCAAGTTTGGTGGACTAGGAGGTCAAATGAACTCCATTGTACATCTGCACTGGGATCTGCCAGCGCCAGCTTTTTTAAAAATCCAGAACATGGCCTCAAATTAGAACAAAAATCCTTCACTGAAAAGATGTCCTTCAAAATAAACAGTCTCTTGCTATCATTGTGTTTTCATTAAAAGTAAAATATGTTTTTCCTTCTTAAAGAGGAATACTTAATTTTTTAAACTTGTTTTGCTGATGAGAACATATACCCCTCATAAAAAATTATGGGTGTACCTGGAAAACTAGCTCCATTATGTGGCTGCACTTTTTCACATGAGCAGACTGCTGGCAGCTAATCTCCCTGATTATGCAAAGATGGAATTATAGCAAGAATTACTGACAGGCTGGTAGGTTTGGATTCCTCACTTCAAAAGTGGTGAATTGTTTTCTTTATGTTTTGTGACAAATAAACTACCTAGCTGCTTGACCATGCAGAGAATCTTGGAACAGGCAGAGAATCTAACAGGACTGCTGGTATTGGGGAAAGCTTATACCAAAAAAAAAAAATTCCTATTAAAAACAGTTTTTTTGCAGTATAATATTCCATAAGGTGATTTTTGAAATAAAAATCAAGTGTAGTGGTCAGTTCAAAAACATTCAAACATTGTACATACTACTGGTTTAGAAATAATATGATCAGCAGTAATATAACATATGTACACATACGTGTGCTACCAAGTCCAAACTCTTTTTGCTCACCTTACAACAGGACAATAAATTGAGAGATGAGGTGTTGGGGCAATGAATAGCGATTTTATTTGGAAAGCTGGCAGACTGAGAAGATGGCAGACTAATGTCTTGGAGAAGCATTTTCTCTCAGTCAGAATATAGGCTCCTTTTATACAAGAAAAGGGGAGGGGCTGTGGGTGGTACTTACAAACTTTTTGGTGTAGGAATTTTTTGTTTTTGTAGTTGTCCACGTGGGCCAGCTCATGGTGCTCCTGTAAAACTTTTATTAAAACAAATGTTATTCTTTATTCTGCAACTTGTTATCTTTATGGGAGTGCAGAGATAGCAAGACTAAGCCTAGAAAACAGGACACAGGGTTAAAGCCAAAGGAGCAGATCTAATATGGAGTCAGATTCTTTTTTTCTATTACGTGTGTGTGTGTGTGTGTGTGTGTGTTTGTGTGTATAATGACTAGTAACCAATGACTGAAATAAAAATATCAACTTTTTCCCTCTTTTGATATTTAATTTAGGAATAAATATAAAATTTAGAAATAAGTTGATTATCATGAGACCTCAATTACTTTCCCAAATTTTACACTGCACTGTTAACTATGTAGGAGATGAGTTATTTATGTAAGGATTAATCATTTTGATAGATCTCTTGATAACAGATTATTTCTGTACACAATTAGAACTATCTGAAGAAATCTTACTCTAATTGGATTGCTGTTCTTGTACAGGTCAGGTGTCCTTTATTTATTTATTTATTTGTTTGTTTTTAATTAGCTTTTTTTTAAACATTTTTTTTTTTACTGAGTTATAGTCACGTTACCATGTTGTGTCAAACTCCAGGGTAGAGCACAAGTTTTCAGTTATACATGAACATACATACATTCATTTTCACATTCTCTTTTACTGTGAGCCATCACAAGATCCTGTAAATATTTCTCTGTGCTACACAGTACAATTTGTTTATCTATTCTAAATTTTGAAATCCCAGTCCCTCCCACCCCTTGCCCCCCTGGCAAACACGTTTGTACTCTATGTCTGTGAGTCTGTTCCTGTTTTGTATTTTTTTTTTTTAGATTCGACATATAGGCAATTTCATATGGTATTTTTCTCTCTCTTTCTGGCTTACTTCACTTAGAATGACATTTTCCAGGAACATCCATGTTGCTGCAAATGGTGTTATGTTGTCTGTTTTTATGGCTGAATAGTATTCCATTGTATAAATACACCATCTCTTCTTTATTCAGTCATCTGTTGATGGACATTTAGGTTGTTTCCATGTCTTGGCTATTGTAAATAGTGCTGTTATGAACATTGGTGTGCAGGTGTCATCCTGAAGAAGGGTTCCTTCTGGATATATGCCCAGGAGTGGGATTCCTGGGTCATATGGTAAGTCTATTCCTAGTGTTTTAAGGAATCTCCATACTGTTTTCCACAGTGGCTGTACCAAACTGCATACCCACCAGCAGTGTAGGAGGGTTCCCCTTTCTCCACAGCCTCTTTAGCATTTGTTATTTGTGGACTTTTGAATGATGGCCATTTTGACAGGTGTGAGATGATACCTCATCGTCGTTTTGATTTGCATTTCTCTGATAATAACTGATATTGAGCATTTTTTCATGTGCCTATTGATCATTTGTATTTCTTCCTTGGAGAATTGCTTGCTTAGGACTTCTGCTCATTTTTGGATTGGGTTGTTTGTTTTTTTTCTTATTAAGTCGTATGAGCTGCTTACATATTCTGGAGATCAAGCCTTTGTCATTCATTTCCAAAAATTATCTCCCATTCCATAGGTTGTCTTTTTGTTTTACTTACAGTTTCCTTTGCTGTGCAGAAGCTTGTAAGTTTCATTAGGTCCCATTTGTTTATTCTTGCTTTTATTTCTATTGCTTTAGTAGACTGTTCTAGGAGAACATTTTTGAGATGTATGTGAGATAATGTTTTGCCTATATTTTCTTCTAGGAGGTTCATTGTATCTTGTCTTATGTTTAAGTCTTTGATCCATTTTGAGTTTATTTTTGTGTATGGTGTAAGGGAGTGTTCTAACTTCACTGTTTTACATGCTGCTGTCCAGTTTTCCCAACATCATTTGCTGGAGACTGTATTTATTCCATTGTGTATTCTTGCCTCCTTTGTCAAAGATTAGTTGATGAAAAGTTTGTGGGTTCATTTCTGGGCTCTCTATTCTGTTCCATTGGTCCGTATGTCTGTTTTTGTATCAGTACCATGCTGTCTTGATGACTGTAGCTCTAGTATTGTCTGAAGTCTGGGAGAGTTATTCCTCCAGCCTCTTTCTTTTTCTTCCACACAAAAACTACTAGAAATAATCAAATAATTCAGCAAGGTAGGAGGTTACAAGGTCAATGTTCAAAAATCAGTTGCATTTCTATACACTAATGATGAATCAACAGAAAAAGAAAGTAAACAATCCCCTTTAAAATAGAACCTTAAGTAATAAAATACCTAGGAATAAATCTAACCAAGGAGGTGAAAGACTTATACATGGAAAACTATAAAGCACTGATTAAGGAAATTAAAGAAGGCTTTAAAAAATGGAAAGATATCTCATGTTCCTTGATTGGAAGAATCAATATTGTTAAAATGGTCACACAGCCCAAGGCATTCTACAGATTTAATGCAATCCCTATCAAATTACCCCAGACATATTTCACAGAACTAGAACAAATCATAATAAAATTTATATGGAACTACAAAAGACCTAGAATTGCCAAAGCATTACAGATGTCCTTTAGATTCTACAGGTAAAACAAGTTGCTTGGTTCAACTGGAAATTCTTGGAAAGTCCTAGAGACCACACAGAATGATGAGAAAATTTTATCAATCACTCATTACTGATCCATGATTCTAGTACTTGTCCCCTGAGGAAACTCAGGCAAATTATTTCCTCTGACACACAAATGGGAAAATGCAAGTCCAAAATGGTGAAATGGTTAAGGATGCAATTAGCTACAAATAGGATGCAAATTTAGCCTTTCTAAATGGAAGTCAAATATTCCTTCCATTATGCCAGACTGACTTGTAACTTAAAAGGAATTTTTCTAAATTCTTGCTGAATTTCGTTCTCCTTCATTTCCAAGGTTTTCCAATACCCTTGCCAACTTTCAATTCTCTCTCCCTTTCTACATCATGAAAAGTGATCTTTGACATTTTACCCTGTATGCTAATTATAACTTTAGTTATTTAGGCCTTTCAGGATAATCATAGATGATATGGTATCTCTCTAAAGTCAGGAGTTTTAATGTTTGAAATTATATATCTTTGCTGGTCTATAGAATTGTAGATTCACATAAATATATATAGAAAGAACTCAAATCATGAGAAGAGTTTTATTCAAAATTACAAATTGTGTCTTCCTTGCATGCTGCTAGGTTATGTTTCCCTTTACCCTCCTCACACATCAATTCTGATCAATGTAACATATTGATAAATTGTTTATTCTTTATGTTACTTATATAAAAAGTAAATGATGTCAAGAAAAATGGAAGATGTATGATACCTCTCTGCACTTTAGCTAATGAATTGTTGACAAATATTCACACAATTGTGCAGAATACTAAAGTCCTAAGATATCTGGTATCCTCATTATGCACATCTTGTTTTATCTCTATAAATGACTCCACATCTTTCCTCGGAGAGAAAAATATAAACATCAAATTCAACTTCTCCCTCGGTCAACTTATTTAGAGGTGTAGCATCATTTCCTCTTACACAGCAGTGCAATTTTATTTCTCCTGTTTGAGGCTGTTCTTTGTAATACTACTCTAGATATATTTAACTCTCTTCTCCTTGAAGGCTTGCTTTCTGAATGATATCCTTCCACTCATGTCTTCAAATTTTCTCTCTCCCAAGTATTTATTTTCAATACATAAATGGCATAGATTCTTATCACTTTAAAACAAAGGAAAAACTGCATAGTAATAAACCCACCCTTTTCACTGTGTGTGGTGAAAATAATTATTTCAAAGTATTTCTCTTTTTTCTTGAACTTGTGTTTTGCTATTTTACAATCCAATGTTATATTCTCTCTTAGTATCTTATCCATCATCAGAGTTTTTATTTCCATATATAATCTGCTGGTTCTTAAATCTATATATCAGCCAAAATGTCTCTCATAATCATACCAGTTTACCCATTTGCTTATTGGAATTCTTTATCTAAAATATCTCTAGCCTAAAGATACACTAAAATTGGTGCATATGTAATAGAATTCATTATCTTTTCACCAAAATTAATTCCTCTTGAATTTGTTCTTGTTTACAATAACATTTACCCAATTACCTAAATCATCCTAGACTAAATGTTGGGCTGCACTTTGCAGGCCTACAAAACTTGTACTCATCCAACTTCAAGAAGGAAGAAAGTGTCCAGAGTCAGTGACAGAGACATCAGTGTTTTAATGGGTAGGAGAGCTTACATGTCTGAAGCAACATCCTAGAGCAACACCTCACCATGTGTGGTGGACCACAGGCAGGACATGACCAGTCTTCACTCCTGAGGTCAGGGGAGATTAGCAATTATAGGTAGACTTGATCTCAGGTTGCCTCATTTCTCATTAGGGAAATCAGCAGAGGGGCACACCCCTCATGCCTCTTTGATAAGAGCAATCACTAGCTGAGTCCTGGGGCAAATATCTAGGAAGTTCAATTATGTTAGGAGGGGGTAGGTGAAGCAGGCACTGGTGCAGCTGGGGATGTATAGAGAGCAAGAGAACAGCCACCTTGAGTGGCCTAACCACACACTAAGTATTCACTTTTACCTCCCACTTCCAACTGTTCACCAAAATTTAAGTTTTTACCTCTTTTATATCTCTTTAATTCATCTTTACTTTGATGGTTTTTTAGTCTGAAGCATTTGAAGAATATACTTTCTGTCTTATTCTCCCTAAATCCTCTTAATTCAAAGAGAAATAATTAGCAAATGGAAACTTAGTAATGTATAACAAAGGTATTTAATAAATAAATAAAATATTGAAATAATGTATAGTAAAGTTGAGTTAATACAAGGAAAAAACTGATTTGACTATAGAAAAATCAATTTCAGTTTTTATGGCTGAATAGCATTCCATTGTATAAATATACCACCTCTTTTTTATCCAGTCATCCACTGATGGACATTTAGGCTGTTTCCATGTCTTGGCTATTGTAAATAGTGCTGCTATGAACATTGGGGTGCAGGTATCATCCTGAAGTAGGGTTCCTTCTGGATATAAGCCCAGGAGCAGGATTCCTGGGTCATACAGTAAGTCTATTCCTAGTCTTTTGAGGAATCTCCATGCTGTCTTCCATAGTGGCTGCACCAAACTGCATTTCCACCAGCAGTATAGGGACAACTTAATGCCATTTGCAGCAACATGAATGCTCCTGGAGAATGTCATTCTAAGTGAAGTAAGCCAGAAAGAGAAAGAAAAATACCATATGAGATCGCTCATATGTGGAATCTAAAAAACAAAAACAAAAAAACAAAGCATAAATACAAAACAGAAATAGACTCATAGACATAGAATACAAACTTGTGGTTGCCAAGGGGGTGGAGGGTGGGAAGGGATAGATGGGATTTTAAAATTGTAGAATAGATAAACAAGATTATACTGTAAAGCACAGGGAAATATACACAAGATCTTATGGTAGCTCACAGAGAAAAAAATGTGACAATGAATATATATATATGTTCATGTATAACTGAAAATTTGTGCCCTACACTGGAATTTGACACAACATTGTAAAATGATTATAAATCAATAAAAAATGTTAAAAAATAAAAATCAATTTCATTAAAAGATTAAATAAAAACATAGTATAAATTTCTCAATAGAAGCTGAAAACCAATTGGATAAAATTTTAAAAATCAGATAAAATTCAGCATGCATTTATAATATAAAATATGTGATCTTTCCAACTGGCAATATAACTGAGATTTCAGAAGGACTCCCACTTTTGTATCAGTTCAGAGGTTTGTTGGGTGGCAGGGCATGTAGTAAGAACACTGAGTCCCATTTCCTCACTACTTTTGCTGTAAGTTAGTTCTGTGGTGAGAGAAATTTTGTGAGGAAATCTGTTTCAGTCAATACGGAATTCAGAAAGTTTAGTCACATATGAGCGATCTCATATGGTATTTTTCTTTCTCTTTCTGGCTTACTTCACTTAGAATGACATTCTCCAGGAGCATCCATGTTGCTGCAAATGGCATTATGAAAGAAAAATACCATATGAGATCGCTCATATGTGGAATCTAAAAAACAAAAACAAAAACAAACAAACAAAAACAAAGCATAAATACAGGACAGAAATAGACTCACAGACATAGAATACAGACTTGTGGTTACCGGGGGGTGGACGGTGGGAAGGGATAGCCTGGGATTTCAAAATTGTAGAATAGATAAACAAGATTACACTGTATAGCACAGGGAAATATGCACAAAATGTTATGATAACTCACAGAGAAAAAAATGTGACAATGAGTTTGTATATGTCCATGAATGACTGAAAAATTGTGCTGAACACTGGGATTTGACACATTGTAAAATGATTATAAATCAATAAAAAATGTTAAAAAAAAAGAAAGTTTAGTCATAGTAATTCTGGCAGAAGCAGGACAGTCATAGAAAACATGATCATAACCACAATAAGTTTCCATTATAAGGAGGGTAAATCACTGCCTCCTCTGTTATAGAAAGGATACAAGGAAGTTAGTCTTTCACCAGGCAGTTGGGTGGTCATCCCAGGATATGACGCTATAATGAAGGCTATTTTTTCTCTGCTGATTTGTGGGTCTCAGCATTAGCGGTAGCTAGATCAGCCTCAGTGAGGGAAAACCCATTTTGCTAAAACCATGCATCACCTCCATCCTGATACCATACTCACCTCACTTAGACTATTGAGCAAGAAAGACTGGGACAAGTTGCCTGGTATATGGTATATTATACAAGTAGCCTTTATATAATGAGTCACTTTGTCTACTTGATCTTCTGCAGTGAACACCCTTTGGTGAGCATTTTGTGGATCACAACTATCATCACAATTTGAATGTATTCCAACAGACCTATGCATCACTATTTTACCCCAAACACCATGTACCAATTTTTCAATATTTTTCCTTTCATTTTTGAAAAAATCTAAGCAATCTGTTAACTAATTATCATTAATTGGTTC
This sequence comes from Camelus ferus, assembly GCF_009834535.1. Lineage (NCBI taxonomy): Eukaryota > Metazoa > Chordata > Mammalia > Artiodactyla > Camelidae > Camelus > Camelus ferus. Next base: position 64,185,897 of record NC_045709.1, read on the forward strand.
AAAGTTGTACAACTGATTCTCCTTCTAAGCTAAGTTTACATACAGTTCTACTGGTAGAAGTTCTGTCAACTTAAAAGGATTTCCTTCCTCACTGTCCTACATAGCCACTCTACATGGGGCTGTAATGCTGCCCCTGACTGTGCCAACAAATCCATCAGAAGCAAATCTTGATTATTTTCTCCTTTTGTCAACTTCATAGGATTAATTAAACTGCAGGCTTAACTGCTGAAAAAATAAGAGCCCACAATTAGTGCCAGAAATAAGAGAAAAGTTTGATTCTCTTACATGTTAGAGCACAGCTGGTAAAGTAGATATTACACCTTCAATGTGTGGCTTTCATTTCCAGTCCCAAGGTATTTACTCTAATTATTTTCCACAAACAGCATAGAGATACAAAAAGAACATATGTCAATCTTTCAGGGACAAGAAGAAGGAGGGAATCCATTATTTCCTGAGACATTTCACAGGCAGGAACTTAGTCACATTGGTCTTACATAGTTGCAGAGTCTGTGAGATGACATCCCTGTGGGTAGAAAGGAGAATAGATAATAGAAAACTACTCACAATGGGTCAGAGCACAGTTTAAAGTGCCTTATATATTACAACCCAGAAATTCCACTCCAAAATATTTATCCTCTTGCATATATGATCTAGAAAACATCATGATCATCAATATTTATACAGCATTTAATAACTATTAAATATTTTATATATTATCTCATTTGATCCTCATAGTAGTCCTATGAATTAAGCATTTTCCCCATTATACAGATGGAGAAAAAAGAAACAGAGAGGTTAGCACAGTACATGAGAAGAGATATAGTATAAATAGTCCTGTATAAGTCATATCATATAGGGTAATGTTTATAACAGCACTGATTGTAATAGCAGAAACAAATCAAAACAAAAATGAATATTTAAATGACAGAGGAATGGATAAGTAAATTGTGGTATATTTATATATTGAAACTTATTGTCACAGTCAAAATCATTGGCTATTGTTTACTAGAAGTTGCCTCTGCATAGGGGAATGCAATGAACTACATGTCACAACATGAATAACTCTAAGAAAAGTAATTTGGAAGAAAGAAAAATCAATTGTAAAAGAATATATATATATAAAATAATACTGTTCCTTTTATGTAAAGTTCAAAATCAATCTAAACAAAATACATTTCAGAAATTTAAAAGATTCATTTTAAAATTATAAAATAGGGAAAGTTAATATATGCAAAGTTCAGTTTAGGTTTGTGCTATCAAATGGAGGGGAGAAAAATGGGAAGTATTTGCAGGTGATATCAAGGCTGACAGTTTTATTCTATTTTTTAATCTGCATTTATTCTCTGTGCCTTGTATTTATTTAAATAAAGTTTTAAGTTAGCAATTCAATACTTAAGAAAAATAATTCTAAGAAAATGCTAATAAATTAAATTTAGTAAAATTAAAAATATGTCCACAGAATTAAAAATAACAATATAGAGTTCTTTTCACATTTGTATGAAATCATGTCTTCTATCTTCTAAAAAATTAATGTATAGAATTTTGTAATGGAAGAACTTTAGAAATCAAGTAAATAGTGACATTTGTGATACTGAATTGCATGTGAGAATAAAGTATGAGAATCAATGATGACAGACAATTTAAACCACAGGTGAGAAATAAGAGGAACAGATTAAAAATAATTTAAATGGATAACTTCAACACATTGTTTATTAACCTCATTAAGGTGAATCGTTTACTCATGCAGAAATTAAAAGAAAGTGTTCAACTAAACATGTCATATCACATCTCAATGCTAATAAGTCTAGATATTAAAAATAATCTGAAGAAAACATGTTAAATCCATAGTGAATGAAGTATAATTTCTTACACCAATAGAGAAGTTTCAAATACCCCATAAGAGGATGACTTAATTTCTTTATGGTTTCTTGTTGGCTAATATACAATTTTAGCACTTCACTGTGTCTGGACGATAAAAACAAACTATTTCTTTGGTCTTAGCCTACTTTCATTTGCAAGAATTTGCCTCTTTTCCACACATATATTCTGAGATTGGAGTAAACTATGTACAGGTGTACAGTCACCAGCAGCAGGAAATCTGAAACACAGAGAGACATAAATCATTGTCAAGTGGAAAACTGTCTAATATTTTTAGCCAAAAGAGGAAGAATGTATTAGCTTAAGGAAGCCCAATGTATTTATCTAAATGATGTAAACATCAATCGTTTCAGAGAAAACCTTCAGCACCTCAAAGATAAGTACAATCATGCACCAACAGAGGACTTTGGATTAATAAAGAGAGTTGAGGTGCTAATGAGCTCCTCTGTTACTTCTTCCTGCCTCAGACACAGGCCTGCCTAAAGATAGTGAGTCATAACATCTCAAGGCCTTAAAAGAATGTATTTATATTATTTTGTAGTTCTATCTAAATAAGAATCCATGAGTAAAAATAGCTTAAATTTATTGAGTAACTAAATGCCAAACATCTGACAGAGTGTCTAAAATTCCTTTCAACAGGTTTGCAAAGTAGGCATAATTATAACTACTCCAAGAGTGATAAACTGTCAGTAAACAAAATTAAGTGATTTTCCCAAGGGTGCAAAACTAATAAGTGTGGAATTTGAAACTAAACATCCAGAGTCCACATATTTTCTACTATACTAGTCTGCTTCATAAAATTGTACTAAGCTGTGAAAAGTATTTTACATAGTTTTTTCATATTACGAGATGGGTATGGCATATAAACGCTTTCTAAAGAAAACTCTTCAGCAGAAGGTATAAAATTAAGTCTAATAACAAGTGTGTTGTCCAGTCACATGTAATTTTTGTAAAACAAGACTTGTCAGAAACATGTCAAAGATAATGTCAACATTAAAATTAAAGTGGAAACCCAAAGTTTGGTTTGGAAACTTTGTCCTATTCATAAACTAACTTTACAATTAAGGAGTTTAGAGGATTAATAAATTAAGAGTAGGAAGAATAGTAACTAGATACCAGCCAAAATCAAAAGTTGAAATGATGAAACCCCAAATTACATGTACTAATGTCAATGTTTCATTGAACCCAAGGTGTAAAAAATACACATATTAGGCCTTGCATAGTAAAGGTATATCTTTCAAGGAATGCTTCACATGGTAGATGAAGGAAATGTGGCTGACTGAAAAGAGAGAATATTAAAAATAGAAATAAAATAGTGTTCAGCCTAAATCTGAGATCATCAAAGGCTTATAGAATTTTTGAGCTGGAATAGACCAGAGAGAACCTCTCTTCTATATCTACATACATAATTAAATAGATGAATAGATATGATAGGGCTATTTGGCATAGTACATTGCAGTAAATGTTTCCATGAAAAATGAGCATATTCAAACTAAGCATTAGCAGGAAATCATTTCTCAATGCCTGAACAAATTAATAAACAAGATGAAGTTTCTTTCTGCTTTAAAAGAAAACTGCCTCTCTGATTAAGAACAACAACAACAAAAAAACAAACAAAAAACAAAACTAAGAATTTACTGAGTACTGTCACATTGTGGTATCTGACTTGTATCATAGAGGCTGCTTTAAAAGTTAATAATTAAAAATCTGTATTTGTCTTCAAATATGCAATAGAAACTTTAATGAATGTAAAGAATTTGCAATCTGTGTTACTCTGATGTCTCTAAACTGAACAACATTTTTATTTTCTAAAGCCTAGAAACACCCATGATCCCAGCCCACTAAGACAATCACTGTTTATTCCATTTACTTGTCCAGTCTGTAAGTCTACCTTGTTCATTAAAATATATTCTTTTACAAGAAATAGTATAGTGAACTTGTTACAAGCATAGTATTTCTGATTAGAGAAAAACTGGCAGCAATTTTTTTTGCAATTACCTGGTTTCTCAAGTGTTGAGCCACACACAAGCTAGATTTTTAAAAAATTGTCAAACAAGGCTAAAATTAGAACTTACTTTTAGTGGAGGAGGAGGGTCCAATAAGTAGCATACATTTTCCCACCTGAACTCTCAATTAGTGGAGAAATAAAAGAAATTAACACATGGATACCAAAATACTTCCTTTGTTGTTAATAAAACCTACCTTCACAGTTGTGATTTATGTCTGTGAGAGGGTGGATGGACCTCCTCATGTGAAACCTAAATGTATTAGGATTAGACAGACTATTATATATGCTTGACCTTATAAAGCATATAGCAATGAACACAGTAGATCATACATTACACAGTAGTAGGACCTCACTCTCCAGGAAGAACTGTCCAACCCAAGCATGACCAACTTTACCAAACAGAGAAGTCACTCCATCCTCCCTGGTGACAAGAGAGTTAAAAAGTGAGAGAGACCAGAGAATCACAGAAATAAATATCCCTCCACAGGAAGGAAATGTTAGGAATGGGAAGGAGTGCCTCTTACACCAACATTTTAAAGGAGTGGAGTTTTAAATTAGAAAATAAATGAGAAGAACTTAGAATGTAGTAAATTTTCAACAAATATTAAGTGCTATTATTTTCTATATGATAACACCCTTTATTCTGTTTTATGTCTTAAAATAAAATACTTCTCCAGCAATGCCTAAAATTGTGCATGTTGTAAAGTGAGTGTTCCTTACATGTGTAGACTACAAGATCATGTGTGTTTTCTCCATTTTCAAATTTTGGGAAATATTTTCCTTACTATCAATTTTAGACCCTTACCCTTGTAAGTAAAGGAAACCTCTATTACTACACATGATGGTATCTTTACATAGCAAAGTCTAAAATGCTGATGGGAAAATAATGAAACTGAAACACTATTATATTTGTCACATACACACAGTTATTAGTAGTTGTAATTATTTCTGAAATGCAATTTTATAATACCTATAAAGAACTTTAAAAATGATTTCAAGTATTTTGACTTGATAATTGCACTTACAGGAAAATACCTGAAGAACTGACACAATATTAAAATAATCATTGCAAACCATAATTTTTTATCTCAGGAATATTTAGAATACTGAAAAATGAAAATGAACTTAATTCCTTGACAACTGAGAATGGATTATACTATTCTGGTATACTTTTTTAATGTAGCAGTGAAAATTGGCTCTAGTTAAAAAATTTTTATTAGTAGGAGAAATAATTAAAAAATGAAAAATAAGTTCATGCAATAATATATTTAATCATTGAGTAAAATATATTCTATATTTACAAAGTACAAGACACTGGGATATTTTTTGGAAATGATAGGTAGTTAGATAAGTGGGGGCACTGGGCAGATAGGTTGAGGAGACAGAGGATGGTCTGGAAGGTGATGTTATGCCCATCTCCAGCATAAAGGGGATTTACTTCCTCTAAATGAGTGTCAGCAAGAAACTGGTTAGAACCTGACAGATGCAACTGAGCAGTAGCAGGAAGGACATAACCTGATATGGCCGAATGCTTACTCTAGTATAATTAGCATTGTGGTTTAGGCCCCTCTATGGGTTTTTAGTGTGCATCAAGGGTAAGAACATGTGCAAAGGGGAAAATATGACTAAGCACTCCAGGGACAAGAACCATTAATCAATCAAAAGACCATCTCTAAGTGAGCGTATAAGAGAAGGGACAAACAAAGATTGCAGCTTTTTCCTCCCTTGGATCAGTCCACCTCCTGTTCTTGGAGGTGTACTTTTCTTTTGCTAAATAAATCCTTTAAAATCTTTCCTACATAATGCTCCATTTTCCATCTGAATTCTTACCTTTTGGGTAAGAAAAGAATTGGGGTCTTTTATCTTTCTCTTTTGGGGTAACATCTTTTGATGCCATAACTCAGAGACTGTCCTTAACTTTCTTTCTCCTCTCTATCTCACTCTCCCTTCCCCCAGCCACTCTGGTTGAGCAGCTCTCTTACTCCCCAGGCCAGACAAGTGGTAGCTTCTCCAAGCAGCAGTGGGAAGGGCCTGGCGGGCAGCAGGCTGCCATGCTTGCAGGTCACACCTGGAGTTGCAGGCAGTAAGAGCAGGGCTGCACTAGAGCAGCAGAAGACTCAGATTGCTGATAGCCTCTGTCTATCAGCCAGAGATGCCAGATGCCAGATGCCAGACTACTTGCTTTCATTATACTCTCTCAGTAACAGCTCTCTTTCCACTACAGACTGTGAAGTTCTTCAGTGTCTCACTAGACAATCTCTTTGCAGTTTCTGTTGTCTCTCAGCTCACTCATGCTGCATCTGTTTGATCTACTGTATAATTCCTAATCATCTACTAGTCTTCAAATGCTGGTACTGCCAACAAAGACTTTCTATGGACCTTTTTAAGTATGCCCAGGTCCTTTGCCTAAGGCAACACTCCAGGGAACACTTGTCCCAGCCACACCCAGTCTCGAGGCTATATACTGGTCTCTGTCCTCCACTGGGAATCCCCACTTCTGCTTTCTGACCTCTGTTGTTGGGTTGTCTGGAAAAACACCATCCTTCAATCTCTAACTTTCTTCCAACCAGCCACAACTAGTTCTTTTTGCTCCAACAACAAGGGTGCCTCCCTCTTGGGTTATTATTAACTTACTCTTCAAACTGGGAAGCTCTCCTTAGCTTTCTAACATGGCCAGGGCCATGCTCTTGTTGCTGGTATTTTGATCTATGGCACCCTGGGAATTCTTATGTTCATAGCCTGTTTGTCTCATTCACCAGACAGCAAGTGTTTGGTCACCTTCTTTGAGTGCAACTCAAATGGTGTCATCCCTGAGGGCCTTTTCCAGGAAACACCACCATGGACAGTAGTCATGGGCTGCAATATCCTCCAACTCTTTCCTGGTTTCATATCCCTCCAGGGACACTTGCTCAGACAAGGGAACATTTCTGCTTTAGAAACTTTAGCTGCTGGAGTCTTTGCACAAGTTCTCCTCTCCTGCCACCTCCCCCATTTGGGATCCTCCATATGGACCCTCTAAGCCTAACTCACTCTTCTATTTTTGTTCCCCACCTCTCCAGCTACTCCAGTTGAAGAGCTTTTCTGCTACTGGGTCACCAATCAACTGCTAGGTTAAAACTGACTGTTTCTGCAGACTGCAGACTGCAGACTGTCTCAGCTCACTGAAAGACTGTGGCTGCTTTCCCCTTCCAGAGTGGAGGCTGGGATGCCAAATCCTCCATCTGAGGACCAATGACTCTAGGACACAAGGCTTTCACCTGTCCATGGTTTCAGGATACTTCTGGTTACAGACAGAAGACTGAGACATCAGACTAGTCTGTGGGCTTTCACCTTAGGACACTGAGCTCTGAGCTTACCCCTATCACCCATATCCTGCCCTTGTTTCTCACATGGGAAGCCAACAGTCGATCCCTGATGGGACTCCCTTGGGCTACATCTTGGCCAACTGGGATCATTTTGATCTACAAACCCTAAAAGGAACACTTATACTGCTCTGTAATGTTGCTTGGCTGCAGTACCAACTTCCTTATGAGGAAGCATGGCCCATAAATAGAAGCATAAACTCAATCACTTTGCTGCTGCTTGATCTCTTTTGCAAAAAACAAGGCAAATGGCCTGAAATATCATATATCCAGGTCTTTCATTTGCTGAGGGACAATCTCCTAAAAAGATGCAGATTAACCACTCTGGCAATGGTTACATCTAATAACCCACTGTCCCCAACACCTCCTAGAGAGAGGAAATCTCCTGAATCCACTCCTTCCTCTGATCTCCCTACCATGTATCCCTCACTTCCCTCATACCCAGGAAAGGAACTGCCATTGGGTCCTCCATTACCTTTGATAGCTAAGACCTGTCCCCTGGTGAAAAAGGGTATAGAATTTGGTCTGGAACTCATACATAGCTGTTCTCTCTGGTAGAGCTGAGGCAAATTAAAACTAATCTGGGAAACTATTCAGACAACACAGATAACTACATAGAGGCAGTCCAGCACCTCACTCTGGCAGAAGATCTCACCTGGAAAGATGTTAATATTATCCTTGGCCAGATCCTAACACAGAAAAGGAAAGTTTCCTCAGAGAAGCTGAAAAATATTCAGACATCTGTCAAATGACAACTGTCCCATAGAGGAAACAACCATTCTCCCAAAGGACATCAATGGGACTATAATGACCTTAATCAGAAGTGGGAAAGGGGTCATTTTCTGATATTGTGTTAAGGCAGGACTCTGGGAAGCCCAACAGAAAGTTATAAGTTATTCTAAGGTATTGACTGTCAGGAGCCTGGAGAAAAAAAACACCACCTTTTTAGAGTGGTTCCAAGAGGCACTCATTAAAGATACTAATTTGAACCTTAGCTCATATAAGGGCACATCATGTTAAAAGGATAAATTTCTCACCTTGTCCATTCCTGATATTAGGCAGAAACTCCAGAAGGTGGTTCAAAAATCTAGGGCAATACTTGATAATAAACTGACCACCGCTGCAACAGGTTTCTATAGTTGAGATCACATATAAGAGACCAAGTCTCAGGAAAAGGAAAGAAGGAAGGAGGACAGTCATGCCCTGATGATTGCAACCCTTCAAGGGAAGCCTTTATCCCCAAGTCCCCAGCCCCCAGCAGCCTGAGGAAAACCCGATGATAAATGCAACAATTACCACCAACCTGGTTACTGGGCCAAAGAATGTCCCCAGAAGGACAAACCTCCAAGATCTGCATGCTTTAAATGTAACAAGCAAAGTTGGCATCCCTCTGTCCCTTGAGCCAAATGGCCTGCAAGGGAAAACTGGACCATGGCCTGCAGATGGTTCTCTAGGACTAAAGAAGCCCCCTCCATTTGACCCCAACACAAGAGGTCTTCATCAGTGGGCTGGAGCTGCAGGTACAAATGGATGTGGCAGGTAAGACAGCAACTTTCCTTTTGGATACTGGGGCCAACTCTGTCCTGACTTCCTTCTCTGCACTCTTCTCTAGGTACTGCACCATCATGGGAATCACAGGTAAATCAACCCTAAGATTCTTGACTCACTTCCTTTGTTGCCTATGGGATGAATGCTCATTCACACATTCTTTCTTATGCATACAGGAGTGTCTTGCCACCTTTTAAGCTGAGATCTTCTTTAAAAATTGGGAACTTAAGTTGTCCTGGGAAGAAACCCCAACATTTACACCTCTCTGCAACTTACTGCTCTCTGAGGAAGGAGAGAACCCTCCTGACCCAGAGGACTGGGAAAATAAAATTAACCCTACTCTGGGACCAAGGCATCCCAGGGCAGGTGAAGATGGCTGCTCCTTTTGTCATCTCCCTCAAAGATCCTACTAGTTTCTTAATAGAAAACAATATCATTTAAAACCTGAGGCAAGGAAGGGCCTTCAGCCAATAATTTCTGAGTTCTTACAATGTGGACTCCTAATCCCTATTAACTCCTCTTGTACCATACCAATCCTTCTGGTGATTAAGAAGTATGAGGCTTATTGGCTGGTCCAATATAATCATAAGGTAATAGTACCTCTTCATCCTGTTGTTCCAAACCAGTATGTATTACTAGGGAACATACCTCCAGGGACTCATTAGTATTGACCTTAGATATAAAAGATGTTTTCTTCCTTATACCCATCAGTCCCCAGTTCTAAAATTTATTTGCCTTCCAGTGGCTCTCTCCCAATGGGTATCAACACCAGTTAACCTGGCCAGTACTCCACAGGGATTTAGTGATAGCCCTCACCTCTTTGGGCAAGTGTTGGCCCAAGATTTATAGGATTTACAGATTGAAAAAGGGACCATTCTCCAGTATGTGGATGCCATACTTATCTGTTCCCCGATCCAAGAACAAGCCATTCAACATGCAGCCCAAACTTAACTTCTTGACTGAGTGGGAATACAAGTTTCCAGGTTCAATGTCAAAATTGTCAGGCAAGAGGTAACCTATCTAGGAGTTGTCCTGACTCCTGGAGACCATAGCCTTTCCCCTAAATGAATTCAGGGAATTTTACAACTCCCCAATCCTACTTCCCCAAAATAGCTTAAGGCATTTCTTGGACTAACATTTTACTATAGGCTTTGGATCCTTAACTGTGAATCGATAGCCCAACCCCTATATGACCATTTAAAGAGCAAGAATGACTCACTACCTCTCCAGTGGGGACCTCCCCAGAAGGAAGCAATGGAAGAATTAAAAAATCTTTTAATGAGAATCCCAGCTCTGTGTCATCCAGATCCCACATGACCCTTCCAGTTGTATGTTCATGAGAGAGGAGGAATAGCCTTGGGTGTCCTCATCCAATGGCTAGGTCATACCCAATAACCCATGGGCTACCTCTCCAAGTGGCTGAATCCCACTGCTTGAGGTCAGCCCTCTTGTCTAAGAGTATTGAAATCCCTCTCCATTCTCCTGGAGGAAGCTTTTAAGCTAACTCTTGAAGCCCCTATACAATCATATGCTAACCACCATTTTTTTCATCTTTTAAAGGACAAGAGACATTTCTGGCTCTCAAGTCCTTGGCTTCTTAAATATCAGGCCTTATTATTGAAAAATTGAGATGTCACTGACTCTGTTTGTGGGACACCCAGTCCTTTTACATTACTACCATCACCAGATGAGTTTCTTCCCTTTCACCAATGTCAGGAGATCCTATCCATTTCCCTAGGACCTAGAACAGATCTCACTGACCAACCCCTAGAAAACCATGATGAGATCTGATTTACTGATTGGAGCAGCTTTGTCATGGAGGGAAGAAGTAGGGCTGGATACTCTCTCCATGAGGCTAAGCTATTGCCTACCAGCACCTCAGCACAAGTGACTAAAATAATTATCCTAACATGAGCCTTGGAGCTCATCCAAGGAAAGAGAGTCACCATTTATACAGACTCAAAGTATGCTTTTCTGGTTCTGTGTGCTTATACAGCCATCTGGAAGAAAGGGGAATTTTAACCAAAATTAGCCCCATTAAATATGAATCTCAGATCCTCAGTCTTCTTGAGACCCTTCAACTTCCCTGGCAAGTGGCCATGGTTCACATCAAGAGTCTTCAAAACATAGATTCAGAAGTAGTAAAAGGAATTAAGGCAGCTGATACAGCAGCCAAGTGTGCTGTCATCCAAGAACCTTCCTTATGAGGGACTATGATTCCTACTTTGCCTCTGCCTAACACCCATTACAGTCATGAGGAAGAAACTTAGGAAAAGTGGAAAGGATTCCTACTTGGACATTCAGGCTGGTTATAACAAGGGAAGAGCCTGTTGTGCCACAGGAACTCCAGCGAAATGTCTTGAAGGTCTTACATGAAGCCACCCACTTGGGTAAGAACATTTTTTTCCTTATTGATTTCAAGGACATTTTAAGGAAAAGAAATAACCTAGATTATATTCTGGGTAACCAACTCTTGCCCCATTTATGCTGTTAACAACCCAGAGTGGGCCCTAAAGCCCCAGTTCAGTCAGTTGGAAGAAAAAGTGAAAAATTTATCTCACATGTCTTTTTTTTTTTTTTTTCCATTTTAGCTAATATTGGGGGGAAAGTGAAGTTTAAAGAAAGAGAAAAAGGCAAATATTTTTGAGAAAGTGAAATTGCTAAGCAAACATAGATGAACAGCAGGCCATTGTAGTTTAATTATTTAGGTTTGTGATTTGAATTTAAAGTAAATTATTTAGCTCTATCTTAAATGTTCTCCAACAATATTTAGCTTCTGGGGAAAACATGTAAGAAGTCCTGGTGTTGAGTTTAGCCAGATTTTGAATTTTGCCAAGTAAGTAAAACAAAGAGAGAAAGGTAGAAAGAGAATAAATGTGTTATAAAGGAATAATCATAATGGCAGTCACAGAATTTTGACAGGATTGAGTCAGGGATTAAAGGCCAGAATACAGGAGTGACAGAGAGTTAAAAAAAAAAAAATAAAGCAAGAAGACTGGAAGTAACATCACAATTGTATGTGTAAAATGCTCTTGGGTGCATGCTCCCACACACACATGCACATCAAACACTATGAGCACGTACACAAAACATTACCTGTGATTAACCTTTAAATGATAAAACTCAAAAGGTATGTGTACTTATGTTGTTGTGCATGTGTGGGTATGAGTTTATGTGTGGTTTTGTATTTTTCTTCAAAATATTCCTGTACTCAAAACTACCTACAATGACATATTAATGAATTTATGATTAAAGGCAAATTGTCTTTTACTTACTTAAAGTAAAATATTGCCTAAATATCACAATGAACAATTGGAATTTGAAATATAAAACACAATAGTAGTACATTAACACCCTCAGGATTAAATACGTACATATAAATTAACAAAAAATGTACAAAAATTAGGCGTGCATGGTTAAGAAGACATTATATTGTAAAGATAATTGTGCCTCCCAATTTGATCTATAAATTCAGCCTAATCAAAATCTATAGGTACAATTTCAATAAAAATCTCAGCAAGTTCTTTTGTGGCTATCCACAAACTGATTCTAAAGCTTACTGAAGAGACAAAAGAGCCAGAATAGCCAATACAATATTTAAAGAAAAGAACAAAGTTGAAAGACTAACACTTCTTGAATTCAAAACTTACTCTAAAGATACAGTAATCAAGACAATAAGGTATTGGTGAAAGAATAGACAAATAGATCTATGAAGCATAACAGAGATCCTAGGAATAAATCCACACAAATACGGTCAATTGATCTTTGACAAAGGAGCAAAAGCAATACGAAATAGAAAAGATAGTCTTTTCAACAAATGGTGATGGAACAACTGGACATATACATGCCAAAAAACTGAATCTAGACTGACTTTATGTTCTTCACAAAAATTAATCAAAATGGATTATAGACCTAAATGTAAAATGAAAAAGAAGGGTTTGACAGTTACTTTTTAGATACAAAACCAAAGGCAAAATCCATGAAAGACATACTTAATAAATTGCTCTCCTTAAAATTAAAATTCTTTGCTCTGTGAAAGACACTGTCAAGAGAATAAGAAGACAAGCAATAGTCTAGGAGAACATGTTTGCAAAAAGATATATCTGATGAATAACTATCATTCAAAATACCAAAGAACTCTTAAAAGGCAACACTAAGAAAATGAACAACCTGATTAAGAAATGTACAAAGAATCTGAATAGATAATTTATCAAAGAAAATATACAAATGACAAATATGTATATAGAAGGATATTCAACATTATAAGCCATTGGAAAATTATAAATTAAAACAATAGTGATATACTACCACACAACACAATTAGAAAGGCAAAAATCCAAAACACTAACACTAAATGCTGGAGAGGATGTGGAGCAATAGGAGCTTTCATTCATTGCTGGTAGGAATGGAAATGGTATAGCCACTTTAGAAGAAAATTTTGCAGTTTCTTACAACATTAAACATACTCTTACCATGATCCATCAATCACACTTCTTGATATTTACCCAAAGGAGTTGAAAACTTATGTAAACACAAAAACCTGTACATAGTTATTTAGAGCAGTTTGATTCATACTTGCCAAGATTTGGAAGCAACCAAAATATCTTTCAGTATATGAAAAAACAAATAAATTGTTGTTCATTTAGACAATGGCATATATTCACTAAAAAGAAATGAGCTATCAAAACATGAAACAATATGGAGGAAATTTAAATGCATATTACTAAGCCAATCTGAGAAGGCTACATACTGTATGATTTCAATTATATGGCATTCTGTAAAGCAAAAATATGGAGACAGCAAAAAGATTGGGAGTTGAGGGAAGGCAGGGATGGACAGATGGAGTACAAATTTTTAAGGGATTGAAACTACTGTGTATGACACAATATTGGTGGATACATGTCATACAAACTTACCAAAATCCACAGAGTATAGAACACCAAGAGTGAACCTTAATAAACTATTGACCCTGAGTGTTAATAACTTGCCAAAGTAAGTTCATTGATTGTAACAAGTGCACCACTCCTGGTAGAAGATGTTGAGGAAGACTGTGCATGTGTAGGGATAGAGTGTTTATGGGAGCTGTCTGGACTTTCCACTCAATTTTTCTGTGAAACTAAAACTGCTCTAAAAAGTGAATTCTATTTAAAAGGTATGAAATTTAATTTGATACAACATTCTTACTGCTTTATTTTTCTTTAAAACATAATAAAAACATGTATAATGTGATTTGATCATTTTATTTTTTAATTTTATATTTACTTCCACTTTTCTTGACCTCCAAGCAGCAAAGATAACCTTAGACTCTATGTCAAATTAATTATTCAGTTTCTAGGAATACTTAGTGCCAATTAGTCTTTGATGCTTCAAACTAGGGAAAAAAAACCCTCCTCTTTTGAGCAAAGTTTCACCCTTAATGCCATTTTATATTTTTACTCTCTCCTTAAACAGGAAAATAATTCATAAGAACTTTGCTGTAATAGTTTCAATTTTAAATTAACACTAAAATTGCTAAGATAATACACACAATATAATTTTCCCTGATATTTAAAATTGATGGTTCTCTCTCCCTTTCTCTATTTCTTGTGAAAGCATTACAAAAACCATCCAGAAGTCAGTTCTTTCTACCATCTTTTCTTGTACAGTTCTCCCATGACATTTTAATAGGCAGATTATAACTATAATTCATTCCTTGTTCCATTTAGTGAGGTGGTTGTTACTGTTCAATAAGATTTTTTTTAAATGTCCATTAAAACATGCCTATTAGCTTCATAACTGAGGATAAGGGGAAGCACACTAATATACTTGCAGACTAGGAAGAGAGACTGAATCATTTAAATTATATGCCATATCCCAAGACATTTATTTAGCATGCTCAAAAAAGTATTCATTGAAGATAAATACTCCACAGAGCTAGAAAGCTTTTCAGCACATAAAGTCCTGTCTGCATAATACAGAATAGGTGATCAGAATGATGTGACATTGATGATTCTCATGTTTGTTTTCTGGCATGCTGAAAAATACATTCTACTCTGTTTATTTCTCAAAAAAGGGCAATTTGTACCATCAAAAGAATATATATGATAATTAAACATCTGTACATATCACTGTATCTTCTACTTTCATTTTGAATTATGAATAAAATATCTTGAAACAGTAGTCAAATTTTAGAAATGAAAGGAAGAAATGCTTTCTACTTCTTGTTGTAGGCATTTGTTTCTTGGCAGAATTAGAGAAATTCAATTATTCTTTCATTTATTCATTTATTAAATGCCTAGCAGCTGGGAATTTATATTCTATGTTCTAAAGAATATAAAAATATGAAGACATGGTACCTGACATTGAAGGGCTCACAATCTAGTTGTATAATAAAATATCTAAAACAGATTAATGTAGATCATGAAGGTTGCCCACATAAAACAATACCAAAAAGATAAAAGGACTGTGCATCAAATAGGAGATGGGCATTAAAGGCAGAGAGTATAACAAAGAACCAGCCAATACTCTGTTTAGGAAATACAAAAAAAAAAAATCAAAGAACTGGAATCTGTGTAGCATGAAAGGAGAAGCTGAGAAATAGAACAAATGATGTATGCAAGTATAAATTGTGAAGAAACTTATGTGGGAGATTATCATCTCTTCTCTAGGCAATAGGTAGTCTTTGGATGATTTTAAGGAAACTACATTTTGTGTATTTGAAATTATGTATCTATTTTCAGTAGATAATGCTGTATGAAACTTAAAGAATGTTTTAATGGTGTATAATTATTGAATCATTCAAATTAGCTGGAGAAAAATAATAGAAGACCAAGAGCTCACCATCAATCCATCTCTCTGTTTACTCTTTAACAGGCTGGTGAAGAAGTCTTAAAAGGATTCATAACTAAGATATGGCCTATACTAGCCAGATAAAATACAGGACATCAGTTCAATCTGAATTTCAGATAAACATTGAATATTTTTAGTGTAATTATATTCCAAATACTTTATGAACATATTATACTAATAAGGTAATATTTGTTGCTTATTTGAAATTTAAATTTAACTGAGCAATTCTACCCAGGACACAGTCTTATATGGAATGAATGAAGCTGCTGCCATGGAGATCCTAAAAGTTCCCCCATTTCTTTCTTTCCAAACCTAGGGGTTAAGTGTTAATATTTATTTGAAATGAGAGATACCCACTCAGCATCTAAAACACTAGAATATAACCACTTGGGAGAAGGATACAGATCTAGATGACTGCACAAGTTTTCAGTATTTTACAACTAAAGGCAATAATAATGATTCCCTTACAGAACAGAATCTCAAGGTAAAAGGAAGATACACATACTCCTGTATGAGCCTCCAAACTTTACTATGTGTTTCATATATAGCTTCATTTATAGAAATACTTTCCAAGAATTTTTTAAACATTTTTTGAATAGATAAAAAAGAATTTTTATTGATTATTTGTTTGTTTATATTTTTGGTGAGGCAAGACAGTGATATATTTAAGAGCATGGACTATGGGACCAGACTGCTTTACTTGAAAGGCTAGCCCATCCTCTAACAAGAAACCTACCTTAGAGGATCATTGTAAGCATTAGTTATTATCATGTAATAAGAGATAAAAATCTTAGAATAGTGCTAAGAACTTGGTTAGTACTCAATAACTATTAGCTAATTTAATAATGTATTGATAAATATATGAGCAATTAAGCTACCAGAGTCTAAGGCCACCAAAGATTGGACTATTTAGTAATGGGAGCCAACAAGATTCTGGATTTATATAAACAAATGTAATAGATCTTTTAAATACTTGACCTTCAAACTCTTAACTACAGAAATATATTTTATAAGTTTATGAAAATTATGTAATAAATAAGTTTAGTAAATTTTACTAAAGCAATGATAAATGGCAAAATACTATAAGATAGTGTCATTGCTAGCTTAATAATTAATATTAAATTTTTTGTCATTAAATAAAAAATCAAATTTTGCCAACCATGTGGTAGCTATTTTAAAATAAAATCTATGCTCTTTTAAATAATATTCATTATCATTCATATATAATTGATAATTATATATGCATATTATTCATAATTCATCATATTAATAAGGATACAATTCATTAATATAATTAGTATTTTTTTTAATGGTAAAGAAAAAATTCACTTTATAAAATCTAGTATCTCAAACTTTAGAAACTTTTGATTTGAGGTTATATCACACATCCTTGTATGAATTTCACTGGCTTAGATGGCACTTCACCTTAATTCTATAGAAAATTGTGATTACACAAAGATGTTTGAAAGAGCTGAAAAATCTCTTGCCAGTAAAAGAACATGAAACATGCAACAGTTTTGGCATAATCTTTTTGTTTTACTCATCAAAAGAAGTTTGTTTAATCCCTAATGTTTATTTCCAAAGTGACTATACCTTCATTAAAATAGTGTAAATCAAAGGGTTAAAACCCACATGCTGATTAAGAATTTATTCATGAAAGTAAATAATATATACTATTCTTTCCTTCTCCTATACTTACCTTCACCTTAATGTTAGGTTTATATTTGTAGGTGTTATATGGTAAAATTCTAATTTCTTCCATTTAAAAATTTCTCATCTTATATTTTTATTTTCTGCTAAAGTCTTCCAGATAGTTACAGCTATCCTTAAACATTTTTCATCTATATTTTAAAGCCCTTGAACAGTATAGCCTCACAAATTTATTCAGCTAGAGCATTAAAATCTTGGCATTCAACTTTATCTCTAAATTCTGCTGCTAATCCTAACATTCCTTGAGAGGATCCACTTTGATTGGGTTTCTCTTGTCAGACTCACCCCTTTTATTCTTCAAAAGAGCATAGAAAAAAAGGAGGAAAGGAATGGAATTTTCCTACAGTCCTCATAAATATGGTCCAACACTTTCCATTTTCTTATTAATGAATAATTGTTAAGCTGAGTGGATAGTATAGTGAATAATTTTCCTTTTTTTCCTAGTAAAGAAACAGTAAGTTAAGTAAGTATACTATTTCTACTATAACTTTACTCCAGTGTGAAAGGACTCTCTTAGTATTGGACTATAGCACTTTACTAAAGCTGGTGCTACTCTCAGATTATATTGTATGCTTTTGTTATTGTCTGAATAATTTATATTACTTTTTTCAGTTTTATTGAGATATAACTGACAAATAAAATTAAAATATATTTAAGTGTGCAATATGATGATTTCATATACATCTACATTGTGAAAGGATTTCCATAATGAAGTTAATTAACACATCCAGCATCTCACATATTTACCTTTTTGTTTGTGAGAGTGTTACCAAGTCCAAACTCATTCTACTCTCCTCAAAACAGGCCACTAAATCAGGAGATGAAGCATTGGAGCTAGGAATAACAACTTTATTCAGAAAGCCAGATGACTGAGAGGATGGCAGACTAATGTTTTGGAGAACCATCCCACTCCACTTAGAATACAGGCTCCTTTTATACAAAAAATTAAAAGTGATAATAATAAAAAAAATAAAAACAGGGGAGATGGTGTGACTGGTTGTTGCAAACTTCTTGGTGTAGGAATTTTTTTATTCCTGCAGCTGTCCACATGGGCCAGGTCATGGTGTTCCTGCAAAACCTCCAACAAAACAAAGGTTGTTTTCTATTCTGCAACTTGTTATCTTTATATAAGTGCAAACGTGTTAATATCCTTAAAAGTCAGAACCTTGAGAAAAGGCTGTCTACTAGACAGGCTAAAGGCAACATTCATTTACAAAAGGTGCAGAGCTAATAAGAATAAACCTAGAAAAAAGGGCACAGTGGTTAAAACTAAAGGAACAGATCCAATATAGAATCAGATTTATTCTCCTCTATTACAATTCCCCACTGTCAATGTCCATTCCACAATCTTGTGAGAAAAGGGGTGACGACTGATCTGCCTAATTCCTGCTGAAAAGGGGCAATGAGGAGATGATTATGGAATGAGATTGATCAC
This sequence comes from Camelus ferus, assembly GCF_009834535.1. Classification (NCBI taxonomy): domain Eukaryota; kingdom Metazoa; phylum Chordata; class Mammalia; order Artiodactyla; family Camelidae; genus Camelus; species Camelus ferus. The sequence continues at coordinate 64,204,666 of NC_045709.1, forward strand.
CCTTGGTCAGGGAGCATTCCTGGGCATCTTTAGTCAGCAGCGTAATTTCTTCTTCTTCTTCTTCCTTCTTCTTCTTTCTTCTTCTCCTTCTCTTCTCCTCCTCCTCCATTTTTTTTTTTTTTAACTTACAAATAGTTGAACCTGAGGAAACTCCTTAGTACTTTGTTGTACTTGGAGTTTTGGTTCCAGTTCCCCAAACATATCTATTAATGTTAACTTATTCCATTGTACCGTAATAATGCTAGATTCCTGTGCTATTCATTTAAATAAGATTAAACAAATAGGTTGACCTCTTTCCAGCTACAATTGAAATTATAATCTCAATACTTAAGTTTTTAAAAGAGTAACCTTAAGTCTTCTAAGAGTTCACAAAACCATCATCCCCCCAGGCCCCTCAGTAGTTGGGTCATTCAGATTCTGATGATGGTGGTTCTGCTTTAATTGTGTGTGATGAATCCATGGCTTTATCCCAGCTAACATGACAGATGAGTATGTGGTAATACCACATGTGGCCCTGTCCATCTTGTAGTCAACTGATGCTCAGGCCCTTTTTCCTTCCAGGTTTTAAGCAGGACTCAGTCTCCTGGTTGGAAAGGATGTAAGGCTACTTCAGTTGGACAGGCAGACATGTTGGAGGCAAACAGCAGTTAGTAGAGTGTCCAAACTTTAGCATAATTGGCAACTGCCAACTCTTATAGAGACTTTATAGATTCTCACACCCAGAGAGACACCTAGAATGGCCTACCATACAATATTTCAAAGGGGCTTAATTTAAGCCTGCTTCTGGGAGCCATACTGTTCCTTAGCAGGGCAGTTGGTAAGGCCTTATCCCAAGTTAAATTAGTCTCCTAACATATTTTAGCAATACTCCTTAATCAGTCCTGATTTCAAAAATTTCTCAAGAATTGGTTGAATTCCCTTTTGGGCTTCTTGTCTCAGAGGATATTGTTTTAGGTTAGGTGTCCCAGCATCACCTTTTAATGGAATATGTATTGGCCATGCACTTTTGATCTTTCCTGTGGTCCCATCAGCTCACATCTCTGGCTTTACCTTTTATTAGACCTCAGGAGGAAAGAGCTCCATGTCCTTTCCTGGGGTTTCCAGGAGTGCTATCTGCAGGCTTAAAGTGTGTTTTGGTGGGACCCTGATGTCAAGCTGTTCTGGTGAAAAAGTCACTTGAGCATTTAATTTACAAAGAAGATCTTGGCCTAGGAGAGGGATTGGGCACTCTGGGACATATCAGAAACTGTGTTTCAGGGTGAGGTCCCCTGGATGGCGTTACAGGAGTTGTAAGAATGAATGCTTTTTTATTTTTCCAGAAACTCCAGTGACTGGAATGGATTGAGGAGTCTCCTGTGCCACCTTAGTGTTTACCACGGAGTATGTTGCACCTGTATCTATTAGAAAGTCAATCAATTTGTTCCCCACTGTCAAAGTTAGCTGGGGCTTCTGTAGGGAAATTGGAATTGGGATCCTCAAGCCTAAGGGAGCCCCTGTGCCTCTTTATTCATCAAAGTGTTCTTCTCCTTTTACCATATGAGAGACTCCTATCCATTTTAATTGTTTTCCTGGATCAGCACATGTTGATGGATAGAACTGTGTATTCCAGAAAAACAAAAGTAATTGCATAGGCAAAGGATTGATACAAGAATCCACCTAAAGGAAGACATAGAATTAGTCCCACTCCAGAAAAAGTTTCAAGGCTTCCCAACACTGTAGCCACATCATTTGGAATTGCTTTGTAAGGATAGAAGATGATAGTTATTGCTGCATCAAAACTTATTAAATCAGTTATTCTTATTAGAAAACACACAGCAATGAACACTGGTCCTTTTAGACCTTGTTCCAATCCACAAAAGAGAACTATAATTTTTCCTGAGACAAAAATTCCTGTTATAATTTGTGCTCCAGTATGTCTATGATGTTTCCTAAATACCAAAGATGCCAGGAAGTCCAACAAAGCACAACATCCCAAGATCATACCATTAACTGTAGTGCTGGTTCCTTTCTTTGTGACCTTCCAGGGAAAAAATGGTCCAATGATAGAATAGCACATCATACAACCTAGGTTAATGGAAGTTGCTGATATCAATACAAAAATCTGTTCTCTTGAAGGCCATCTGGTTGTCTCAATTTCTGGAAAGCCATCACCTCTTAATGTACAAGATTGGGACAGGATCTAAGAGCATGTAGCATCCTGCTGTGATTAAGTTTCCAAAAAATCAGAAACCATTTCTCCATATGTAGCATTTTATCACTGAGTAGGGCCAATACTAGTGAAGAAATGGCATAGAATAGTTTGGCACTATGCTAAATCTAAGTTTGACAATTATAACAATCCCACATATCCAGTTGGTAAATTAAACTTCTCTAAAAAAAAGAGGGACAGCAATGGATCAAGGAAGTCAAAATATGAGCTGAATGAAGTGGTGATAAAGGATGTAAGACAACATTGGGTACAGTGATTTCCAGAATGAGAGTTTCCCTGCTGTTTAACACTAGAAAATCAACATCTACCAATTGAGAAGGGTTTATTCCAAATACATCATCTAATTTTTTGCAATTTTCTCATTTTTAGTACTTTAGCATTTTCAGGGGCCTTGGATTCTGCTGTAGACCTGATAAATCCTTTCCAAAAATTCAAAATGGTCTTTATTTGTTTTTTTCTGGGTTTTTAAAAATTTTGTAAAACTCAGACTACTGGCTATTTGCATTTAGGTACCCTATGGGATAATGGTGTAGAAGAAATTTTCCTGTGGTGAGAGTGGCTTCTGGTCCAAACTGAGTGCCCTGCCAGGTCTTAGATGGCAATATCAGCAGACCAGGTCCCTGTTCCCCAGGAACTAATATAAGATTTTCTAATTGATCCCTATAAGGAGGGGGACCCAGTCCAGTGACTTCCTGAGCCCCAGTGTCAGGAACTAAGGCTGGCTGTGTAGAAACAGGAGGCAGTGGAAGAAGTGGATATATTAACATAGCAAGGGTGGCAGTATATGGAGAAAACCCAACATAAACCCCTTGTAGAGATCCAAACAGGTTCTATGGCCACATGTTTTTCATCTTTCTCTTAGGCTTGGACTCATAGCTGTAATCATATCACTTATTCAAAATGTGCTTCAAAGAATTTTCTTTAGGGATAGTTGAAACACCCCCCTCCTTTTTTTTAAAGACAAGAATACAAGACAAACAAAATACAAATGGCACACAGAAATGCTAGCATCCAAAGAAACAAATGAACCAGCTCACAAATCAGGTAAAAGTTCAACAACTATTTCCTCTCACCAACAGGGTACTCCACTAAAACAAATTGGCTTATTCTGGAGAAAAAGCCCAAATGGAGAGGAATGAAGTTTTTGGCTGTACACACCATAGTGACTTACCCTACTCTATGGAGCCCGTCAGCCCCCAGATGTTGATTCCTTGCTCCAACTGTCAAGTGCTGTGGCAGCCCATGCCACTTTGGAGAACTTAAAAGTAAGATCCTCAGGAAAAGTGGTCCCGGCAACTACTAGGGCCTTACCTGAAAATTCCCCAAACAGGGCTGGCTGGCCATGAGCAGCAAGGCTCCTGGCTGGCTTGTCGAAATTGTTACTGAGTCCAAATTCATTCTGCTCACCTCATGATAGGCCAATAAACTGGGAGATGAGTGGTGGGGGCAAGGAATGGTGACTATTCAGAAAGCCAGATGACTGAGAGGATGGCAGACTAATGTCTTGGAGAACCATCCCACTCCACTTAGAATACAGGCTCCTTTTATACAAAAAATTAAAAAATAATAATAAAAAAATAACAGGGGAGAGGGTGTGATTGGTTGTTGCAAACTTCTTGGTGTAGGAATTTTTTGTTCCTGCAGCTGTCCATGTGGGCCAGGTCATGGTGTTCCTGCAAAACTTCCAACAAAACAAAGGTTGTTTTCTATTCTGCAACTTGTTATCTTTATATAAGTGCAAAAGTGTTAATATCCTTAAAGGTCAGAACCTTGAGAAAAGGCTCTCCTGTTTACCAGTCAGGCTAAAGGCAATATTCATTTACAAAAGGTGCAGAGCTAATAAGAATAAACCTAGGAAAAAGGGCACAGTGGCTAAAACTAAAGTAACAGATCCAATATAGAGTCAGATTTGTTCTCCTCTATTACAAGAACACTTATTTCTATCTCTTAGCAAATTTTAATTTTACAGTACTACATAATTATACATTGTTATCAACTCTAGTCACTACATTACACATTAGATCCTCAGATTTTGTTTATCTTAAAACTGAACATTTAAACCCTTTACCAACATCTTTCCATTTCTCCCACTTTCCTACAGCTCCCAGCAACCACTTTTCTACTTTCTGCTATGAGTTTAACCTTATTATTTTATTTAACATATAAAATCATATGATATGTATCTTCGTCTGACTTACTTCATTTAGTGTATTGCCAACCAAGTCAGCCATGTTATCACAAATGACAGCGATTTCTTCTTTTTTAAGGCTGAATAATATTACACTGTAAACATTAGACAAGATTGTGGAGTAAGAAAGACCCTGAGCTCCCTTTGTCACATAGGCAGATCAAATTATAGCTATTTATAGAGCAACTGTTCATATAAATAACCTGACAAATAGCTGAATAGTTTCTCTACAACTAAAGATTGTAAGGAACTACAATGGAACAGATAGGAAGGACAGAGATGCAGTGTGGTCAAACCTGGGTAGGCAACTCACAAAAGGGAGGGCACTCACAATTACAGAGGTTCTACACAAGAAGCAAGGCTTCTGAGCTCCACATCAGTTTCCTCTGGCTGAGAGTCCTGCACCAGCAAGATAAGCCCCAGAATATCTGGCTTTGAAGGCCCGTGGAACTTGCTTTCAGGAGGGCTGTAGAAAACAGCAATTTTGCTCTTTAAAGGCATACACAAAATCTCAAATTCTTTGAGACCCAGAAAAGAAGCAATGATTTGAGAAGAACCTGGGTCAAACCCCCTTACTGATCTTGGAGAGCCTTCCAGAGAGTCAGGAAGAGATTGCTACTCACTCTGGCAACATAAAACCTAGCAGCAACTCTTTTAGTGAGCTCATTATACCATGAGGACACTGGTACTGGAAGGCAGCATTTTGAAGTCCACCCTCTAACTTATTAGCACCAGAGCCTGATTCCACTCACCAGCAAGTAAACAGTAGCTCTAGGCACCCCTTCATTACCAGACATGCCAGTACCCAGCCCCAACTACCAACAGGTTGACACCAAACCTTGGGCTCCCTGGGCCACAGCATCACTCACCAGCAAGTGGCCACTAGCCCTGAATACCCAGGCTCTGCAACTAATTATGTCAAGGACCAAGCCTGCTAATCATCAAGATGACACCAGTTCTAGGATTCTGTGGACCCTGGTCAATCACCTTGAAACCTAGTTATGCCCACTAGCTGGCTAGCACCAGGACTGGACCTCCTTGGACTATGCAGTCAGCTGCACAAGAACATAGATCTTCTCACCTGCACCCAGCTGCCTTTGCACTAGGAAAAGCCTGACTAACAAGTAGGTGAGGGCCAGCCATTCCTACCAGCACACTATTGGTAGTCAGCTCTGCCACAACAGAAAGGTCCACATGAATTAGGTAGAGGGCACCTCTAGACCATATAGCTTTGGTGAATAGATGGAAATGTGCTATTGGGCCCCACTGGTTTCCTCCTACAAAAGGACATTTCTCAAATGTCAGGAAATGTATCCCACCTTCTTAATACATAGAAGTAAATACAGAATATCAGCCTAAATAAGGAGATAGAAGAATATTGTTTAAACAAAGGAACAAGATAAAACCCAGAAGCGATTAAAAAAAAGTGGAGATTAAGTCCAATATCCAATATAGAACTCAAGTTTAATACCATAAAGATGCTTGATAAATATGATAAATAATGGATAAACACAGTGAGAAGATTAATAAAGAGTTAGAAAATATAAAAAATAAACAGGGCTGAAAAATCTAATAATTGAAATACAAATATTCTGGAAAGAATCAACTGTAGATTAGATGATCCAGAGGGATCGATCAGCAAACTGGAAGACAGAATAGTGGAAATCTCTCAAGTTAAAAAAAAAAAAGAAAAGAAAAGAGAGAGACAAAGGTTTAAAACCATGAGAGAGTTTAAGATACCTCTAAGACAATAACAAGCATACTAATATTCACATTATAGAGATCTCAGATGAGAAAAGAGAAAGGATCAGAAAACATATTTCAAGACATAATAACTTAAAATTTTCCTAACCTGGGAATGAAAACAGACAACTAGCTTCAGGGAAAACAGAGAGTCCCAAACAAAACCAACCAAAAGAGTTGCACACCAAGACTCATTGCAATTAAAATGGTAAAAATTAAAGATAAAGAGAGAATATTAAAATTAGCAAGGGAATAGCAACTAGTCATTAATAGGAAACTCATAAGGTTATCAGCTAACATTTCAACAGAAACTCTGCAGTACAGAAGGGAGTGGCAGGACATATTTTAAAGAATGAGAAGAAAAAGCCCACAACTAAGAATACTCTAACCAGCAAGGCTATCATTCACATTTGAAGGACAGATGATAGTTTTACAGACAAGCAAAATTAGAAGAGTTTGGATTTACAAAAATGTTAAAGAGACTTTTGTAAATAGAAAAGAAAAAGCAAAAAATAGAAACATAAAATTTACAAAATTAAAAAAAAATCTCATTGGTAAAGACAAATAAATAGTAAAGGTAATAGATTAACCACTTATAAAGTTAGTAGAAGTTTAAAAGACAAAATTAGTAAAATCATTTATATCTACAATAAATCCTTAAGGGATACACAACAAAAGTGTAAAATATTATGTCAAAAATATTAACTGTGAGGGAAGAGTAAAAACGCAGGGTTGTTAAAATGCATTCAAATTTAGGAGATCATTAACTTAAACAATTACATATATATATAAAAAACACAAACCAAAAATATGCAATAGATGTACACACATAAAAAGAAGGAAAACCAAACATAACACTAAAGGTAGTGATCAAATGACAATGGAAGAGAGCAAAAGGAGGAAGAAACAAAAATTTACTACAAACGTATTTAGAAAACAATTAACAAAATGTCAATAAGTTCATGACTGCCAAAAATTACTTTAAATATAAATGGATTAAATGCTCTAATCAAAAGACATAGAGGAGCTAAATGGATTAAAAATAATTTTTATATATTTGCTGCCCCCAAGGGGACTCACTGCAGATCTAAAGACACATACAGATTGGATGGAAAATATATTTCATAAAAATGAAATAAAAATAGTAAGCCAGGGTAGCAACACTTATATCAGACAAAATGACTTTAAAACAAAGACTATAACAAAAGACAAAGAAGGGCATTGCATAATAATAAAATAATCAATACAGCATGAAGACATAAAAAGTATAAATATACTTACACTCCAAATAGGAGCACCAAATACATAAAGCAAATATTATCAGATAGAAAAGGAGAAATTGACAGTAACACAATAAAGTAGAGGACTTTATCATACCACTTAGATCAATGGACAGGTCATTCAGACAGAAAATCAATATGGAAATACTAGCCTTTAATACACGTTAGGCCTAATGGATTTAATAGACACATATAGAATATCCCGTCCAAAAACAGCAGAATAAACATTATTTTCAACTACCTATGGAACATTTTTCAGGGTAGATCACATGCTAGGCAGAAAGTAAATCTCAGTGTCTTGGTAAACTTAAATATTGAAATCATATTAAACATCTTTCTGACTACAACAGTTCAAGATTAGAAATCACAAACAAAAAGAAAACTGCAAAGAAAAAACTGTGTGGAGGCTAAACGTTACTAAACCAGCAATGATTCAGTGAAGAAATCAAAGAAGAAATAAATACCTGGAGACAAAGAAAAACAAAAACACAATGATCCAAAATCTATGAGACACAGCAAAAGCAGTTCTAAGAAGAAAGTGTATTGTGATAAAAGTCTACCCCAGGAAACAAGAAAAATCTCAAATAAACAACCTAACCTTACTCCTAAAGGAACCACAAGAAGCTCAAAGTTACTAGAAGGAAAAAAAAAATCATAAAGATCAAAGCAGAAATAAGTGAAAAAAGACTAAAAAATCAAAAGATTACTCAAACAAAAAGACAGTTTTTTAAAAAAATTGAACGCTTAGCTAGGTTCATAAAGAATAAAAATAGGACTCAACAAATAAAATCAGAGAAAAAAGAAGTTGCAACTTACATCACAGAAATACAACAGATTATATGGGATTACTATGAACAATTATTTGCCAAAAATTGAACAACCTAGAAGAAATGGACAAGTTCCTAGAAATGTACAAACTCCTAAGAACAAAACAAGAAGAAACAGATAACATGTAAACACTAATCAGCAGAAATAAAACTTAATCAATAATATTAAAAACTCTCAAAACAACAACAGAAATCTCTAAGACCAGATGGTTATAGGTATGTTCAACCAAACATTTAAATAAGAGTTAATACCTACCATTCTCAAACTATTCCAAAAAATTGCAGAGGAAGAAATGTTTACAAACTCATTCTAGGAGGCCAGCATCACCCTGATACCAAAATCAGGCAAAGACAGCATAAAAAAAAAAAATTACAGGGCAATAACACTAATGCAAAGCTCCTCAACAGAATAATATCAAATTAATTCAGTCATACATTGCAAGGATCATACACCATGATCAAGTGAGATTTGATCCATGGATGAAAGGATGGTATAATATTGAGAAATCAAATAGTGTGATTCACCACAGTAGCAAATTGAAGAATAAAAACAATATGATCACCTCAATAAATATATAAAAAGCTTTTACAAAATTCAGTGTTCATTTATGGAAAAAACTGTCAAGAAATTGTGTATGGAGGGAACATACACTAAGTCTTGAAATCGTTAAACTGCTAGCAGAAAACATAAGAAGTCTTAGCAATAATTTTTGGCTCTAACTACTCAGGCACGAGAACCAAAAGTGAAAATAAATAAATGGTTCTACATAAAACTAAAGTGATTCACACAGCAAAGTAAACTATCAACAAAATCAATGTGAGAAGAAGATATTTGTAAATAATATATCTGGTAAGGGGTTAATATATAAAATATACAAGGAAAACATAAACTCAACACCAAAACACAAACAACCTAATTAAAAAAAAATAGATAAAAGAACTCAATAGAAATTTCCAAAAAGAAGACGTGCAGATGGCCAACAGAAACATGAAAAGATGTTCAATATCACTAATCATCAGGGAAATGCAAGTGAAAACTTCAATGAAATATTACCTCACATCTTTCAGAATGGCTATTATCAAAAAGACACAATGAACAACCTAATGAAAACAAAATGGATAACCTAGAAGGAATGGACAAGTTTCTGGAAACATACAGTCCATCAAGACTGAACCAAGAAGAAACTGACTACTTGAACAAACAGATCACTAGAAATGAAATCAAATTAGCAATAAAAAAACTTCCCTACAAATAAAAGTCCGGGACTGGATGGTATCACTGGGGAATTCTACCAAACATACAAAGAACTCATACCAGTCCTTCTTAAACTCTTCCAGGAGATAGAAAAGGAAGAAGTATTCCCAAAATTATTCCATGAAGTCACCATCACCAGACAAAGACACCACCAAAAAGGAAACTTATAGACCAATAACACTGATGAACATAGATGCAAAAACCCTCAACAAAATACTAGCAAACAGAATCCAACAGCACATAAAAAAGATCATACACCATGATCAAGTTGGGTTCACTCCAGGAACACAAGGATGATTCGACATATGCAAATCAATCAAAGTAATACACCACATCAAAAAGAGAAAATACAAAAAAAAACCAACAAAAACATGATTATCTCAATAGATGCTAAAAGACCATTTGATAAAATTCAACATCCATTTATGATAAAAACTCTCACCAAAGTGGGTATTGAAGGAACATATCTGAACATAATAAAAGCTTTTTATGACAAACCTACAACAAGCACAGTACTCAATGGTGAAAAACTGAAAACCTTCCCACTAAAATCTGGAACAAGACAATTTTGTCAACTCACACCACTCCTATTCAACATAGTCTTGGAAGTTCTAGCCACGGCAATCAGGCAAGAAAAAGACATAAAAGGGATCCAAATTTGAAAAGAAGAGGTCAAATCATCACTATATGCAGATAACATAATATTATATATAGAAAAGCCTAAAAGGCCCACACAAAAACTGCTAGAACTAATTAAAGACTTCAGCAAGGTAGCAGGATACAAGATTAATGTACAAAAATCGGTTGCATTTCTTTACACTAAAGATGAATCAACAGGAAAAGAAAGTAAAGAAACAATCTCTTTTAAAAGAGCACCCAAGGTAATAAAATACCTAGGAATAAATCTAACCAAGGAGGTGAAAGACTTATATATGGAGAAATATAAAACATTGATGAAGGAAGTAAAGATTTAAAAAATGGAAACATATCTCATGCTCCCGGATTGGAAGAATCAATATTGTTAAAATGATCATACTGTGCAAGGCAATCTACAGATTTAATGAAATCACTAGCAAATTACCTAGGATGTATCTCACAGAACTAGAACAAATTATAATAAAATTTATATGGATTCACAGAAGACCTAGAATTGCCAAAGCATTACTGAAGAAAAAGAAAGAGACTGGAGGAATAACTCTTCCAGACTTCAGGAAATACTACAGAGCTACAGTAATCAAAGCATCATGGTATTGATAGAAAAATAGACCTATGGATCAATGAAACATAACACAGAATCCAGGAATGAGCCCACAAACTTTTGGTCAATTAATCTTTGACAAAGGAGGCAAGAACGTACAATGGAATAAAGACAGTCTCTTCAGCAAATGGTGTTGGGAAAACTGGACAGCAGCATGTAAATCAATGAAGCTAGAACACTACCTCACATCATACACAAAAATAAACTCAAAATGGATTAAAAACTGAAACATAAGACAAGACACAGTAAATCTATTTGAGGAAAACATAGGCAAAACATTATCTGAAATACATCTCAAAAGTGTTCTCCTAGACAGTCTACTCAAGCAATAGAAATAAAGGCAAGAATCAACAAATGGGACCTAACAAAACTTACAAGCTTTTGCATAGCAAAGGAAACCATAAGCAAAACAAAATGACAACCCACAGAATGGGAGAAAATATTTGCAAAAATGAAACTGACAAAGGCTTGATCTCCAGAATATATAAACAGTTCATATAACTTAATAAGAAAAAAACAAGCAACCAAATTCAAAAATGGACAGAGGACCTAAACAAGCAATCCTCCATTGAAGATGTAAGAATGACCAATAGTCACATGAAAAAAATGTTCAGTATCACTAATTATCAGAGAAATGTAAATCAAAACTACAGTGAGGTATCACCTCACACCAGCCAGAATGGCCATCATTCAAAAGTCCACAAATGACAAATACTGGAGAGGCTGTGGAATAAGGGGAATCCTCCTACAATGTTTCTGGGAATGCAGTTTGGTGCAGCCACTGTGGAAAACAGTATGGAGTTTCCCAAAAGACTAGGAATAGACTTACCATATGTCCCAGTAATCCCACTCCTGGGCATATATCCAGAAGGAACCCTAATTGAAAAAAATACCTGCACCCCAATGTTCATAGTAGCACTATTTACAATAACCAAAATATGGAAACAGCCTAAATGTCCATCGACAGATGACTGGATAAAGAAGAGGTGCTATATTTATACAATGGCATACTATTCAGTCATAAAAAATGATAACATAACATCATTTGCAGCAACATGGATGTCCCTGGATAATGTCATTCTAAATGAAGTAAGCAAGAAAGAGAAATATACCAAATGATATCACTCCTATGTGGAATCTGAAAAAAAAAAAAGAAAGAAGAAGAGGAAGAGGAGGAGGAGGAGGAAGAGGAGGAGGAGGAAGAGGAGGAAGAAGAAGAAGAAGAAGAAGAAGAAGAAGAAGAAGAAGAAGAAGGAGAAGAAGGAGAAGAAGAAGAATGAACTTAAATATAAAACAGAAACAGATTTACAAACATAGAAGACAGACCTGTGATTGGCAGGGGGGAGGGGGATGGGAAGGAAAAGACTAGACATCTGAGATTTGTAGATACTGACAGGTATACATAGAATAGGTAAACAAGTTTATAAACAACCACAGGGAAATATCTATAAGATCTTGTAGTAGCTCACAGTGGAAAGGAATATGAAAATGAATATATGTATATTCATGTATGACTGAAAAATTGTGCTGTATGTCAGAAATTGACACAACACTGTAAACTGACTATAACAATTAAAAATGCAATTTACATTGTAAAACCAAAAAAAAAAAAGACACCAATAAGTTTTGGCTAGAATGTCAAGAAAATGAACCCTTGTGCACTATTGGTGAAATGTAAATTGGTGAAGCCACTATGGAAAACATTATGGAGATTCCTCAAAAAACTAAAAATTGAATTCTCATATGATCCAGTAATTGTACCCCTGGGTATTTTTTTGAAGAATTGAAGAATATGAAACACTAATCCATAAAAATATATGCACATATATGTTCAATTCATCATTATTTACAGTAGCCAATATATCAAAGCCACCTAAGTGCCACTCAACAACTGAATAAAGAAGAGGTGATGTGTATATACAATACAGGATTACTCAACCCTAAAAAAATGTAATTTTATAATTAGTGACAACATGGATGAAGCTAGAAAGTGTTGTGCTAGGTAAAATAAGTCAGATAGAGAAAGACAAATACACTATTATGTGCAGAATTGAAAAATAACAATTAAACAAATATAACAAAATATAGTCATAGATGCAGAGAACAAACAGGTGGTTTTCAGAGGGGAAAGTGTGTTGAAATAAGAGAAATAGGTGAGAGATTAAGAATTATAAACTTCCAGTTAAAAAAATAAATGAGCCACAGGTATGACATGGTAGTGTGGGAAATATAACCAATAATAATGTAATATTTTTATATGGTGATGAATGGTAATGAGACTTATTGTGGGGATATTTTGGTAATGTATAAATATGTTAAATCACTATGTTGTGTGCATCAGGAACTAATATAGTGTTGCAGTTCAATTATACCTCAAAAATAAACAAGAAACTCAGAAAAACATCAGATTTATGGTTACCAGAGGCAGGTTAGGGTTATGGAGAATTAGATGCAGGTGTCAAAAGGTACAAATTATAGATAAATAAGTACTAAAAGTGTAATGTACTACATGCTTAATATAATTGACAATACCCAACTTTATGTATGAAAGTTTCTAAGAGAGCAAAACCTAAGAGTTATCATCACATGGAAAAAATATTTTAAAAAATTGCATCTCTATGAAATGATGAATGTTTACTAAACTTTTTGTGGTCACCATTTCATGATGTATGTAAGTAAAATCATTATGCTGTACACCTTAAACTTATATTGAATGTCACTGGATATTAATTACATCTCAATAAAACTTAAAGAAAAAAAATTCTGTTGTACATACCATATTTTTTAATCCATTCACCCACTGTCAGACACTAGACTGTTTCCATACCATGGCTATTGTGTATACTTCAATAAATATTGAGTTACAGATATCTCTAAGAAAGTGATTTTGTTTCCTTTGCATATATGTACAGGAGTGAGATTGTGAATCATATTGTAGTTCTACTTTTAGAAAACTTCATACTGTTCTTCATGGTGACGGTAATAGTTTACATTCCCATCAATAGTGCACAAGGACTTCCTTTTCATCAGCATTTTTTAAATTGAAGTATAGTCAATTACAATGTGTCAATTTCTGGTGTGCAACATAATGTTTCAGTCATACATATATATATAACCTATATTCATATTCATATTCTTTTTCATTATATGTTACTACAAGGTATTGAATATAGTTCCCTGTGTTATAGAGAAGAAACTATTTTTTATCTATTTTGTATATAGTAGTTAATATTTGCAAAATTCTAACTCCCAATGTATCCCTTCACACCCCCTGTCCTGCCAATAACCATTAGATTGCTTACTATGTCTCATCACTTTTATCTGTTGCATTTTTATTAATAGATATTTTAACAGGTGTGGAGTGATATCTTAGTTTGGTTTTTATTTGCATTTCCTTGATTTTGAATGATGTTGAGCACCTTTTCATCAGTTGGCCATTTGTATGCCCTCTTTAGAAAAATTCAAATCTTCTGCCAATTTTTAAACAGAGTTGTTTTTATTGTTGTTTTTGTTGTCATGAACTTGCATGAGTTCTTTGTATATCTTAAATTTTAACCTTTTATCAGATACTTAGTTTGCAAATATTTTCTTCCATTTCATAGGCTCCCTTTTAACTTTGTTCATTTTTACCTTTGCTGTACAAAAGCTGTTTAGTTTAATGTATTTTTAGTCATTTATTTTTGCTTTTTCTGCCTTTTCTTTTGGTGTCAAGTTTAAAAAAAAAATGTTATTGCCAAGACTAATGTCAATGAAGTGACCCTCCATGTTTTCTTCTACTGGTCTTACGTTCAAATTTTTAATCCATTTTAAATTGATTTTTGTATATGGTACAAAGGAGGGATCCTATTTCTTTTTTTGCAAACAACATTCTGGTTTTCCCAGAACCATTTACTAAAGAGACTATATTTTTCCCATTGTATATTCTTGGCTCTTTTGTCGAAAGTTAACTGGCTATATACATGAATTTATTTCTGAGTTTTCTGTTTTCCTCCTTTAAGCAATTTGTCAGTTTTTATGTCAATACCATGTTTTGATTATTATAGCTTTGTAATTTCATATTAAATCAGGAAGTTTGATGTATCCAGCTTTGTTCTTTCTCAAGATTGCTTTAATTTTTCATGGTCTTTGGTGGTACTATACATATTTTAGGATTGTTTGTTCTATTTCTGTGAAAAATGCAATTGAAATTTTTATAGGAATTATGTTGATTCTATAGATGGTTTTGGGTAGTATGGATATTTAATAATATTAATCCTTACAATCCATGACAAATATGATATTTCCATTTATTTGCTTCTACTTTAATTTTTTTTCAATATTTATAGTTTTTAGTGAAAAGATCTTGGTTAAACTTATTCCTAAGTATTTTATAATTTTTGAAGTTATTGTAAATGGAATTTCTTTCTTAATTTCTTTTTCCAATAATTCATTATTAGTGTATAGAAACACAACTAATTTTTCTACATTTTTTGTATCTTGCAACTTTACTGAATTCACTGATGAGTTCTAATAGGTTTTTTTTGTTGTTGAGTGTTTATGGTTTTCTGTATATATTATCATGTCAGCTGCAAATAAGAACAATGTTACTTTTATTTTCTGTTTTGCATGCTTTTATTTCATTTTCTTGCCTAATTGCTCTGACTAGAAATTTCAGTACTACCGTGATTAAGGTAGTGAGAGTTGAAAACCTTGTATTGTTTCTTATCTTACAGGAAAAGTTCTTAGTTTTTTACTATACTAACTATAAGCTTGTCACATTGGCCATTAATAAGATAAAGTGTGATCTCTCTAGGTATAGTTTTTGAGAGTTTTTATCATGATAGGCTGTTGAATATTGTCAAATGCTTCTGCAGCTATTGAAATGGTCTTATTATTTTTATCCTTCATTTTGTTAATGTGATGTGTCACATGAGTTGATTTTCAGATGTTGAATCATCCTTGCATTCCAGGAATAAATCTCATTTGATCATAGTGTGTAATCATTTTAATGTACTATTAAATTTCTTTTGCTGATATTTTGTCGAGTATTTTTGCATACATGTTCATCAAGAATATCAGGCTATAATTTTCTTTTCTTGTGATGCCTTTGTCTGGCTTTAGTATCATAGTAATATTGCCCTTGTAAAATGAGTTTAGAAGTATTCTCTCCTCTTATTTTTTAGAAGAGTTTGAGAAGTATTGGTATAAGTGATTTAAATGTTTGGTAAATTTCAACAATGAAGCCATCTCGTTCTGGTTCTAGACTTTTTTTGTTGTTGCTGTTTTGTTTCTTTTTTCTTTTTCTTTTTGGTGGGGGGCTGCGAGGTTTTTGATTACTGATTCAATATCCTTATTGGTAATTGATCTGTTCAAATTTTCTATTTCATGATGATTCTGTCTTGATTCATTGTGTATTTCTCAGACTTTATCCATTTCTTCTATGTTGTCAAATTTGTTGGTGTATAATTGTCTGTAGTAGTTTCAGAATGGCTTGTATTTATGTGGTATCAGTTGTAGTGTCTTTCTTTTATGTATTATTGTATTTATTTGATTTCTCTCTCCTTTTTTCTTGGTAAGCCTAACTAAAGGTTTGCCTATTTTGTTTATCTTTGCAAAAAAACAGCTTTTAGTTTTATTGATATTTTTCTATGCTATTTCTATTTTTAGTCTCTATTTCAATTGTTTCCACTCTGATCTTTGTTATTTCCTTCTTTCCACTAACTTTTGTCTGAGATTTCTTTATTTTCCAGTGTCTAAAGATATTGCATATCTGTTTTAGAAGAGGTAGAATTCCTCAAAAGGAAGGACTTGAGGGAGACAGAACTGAAGAATCAGTTAAGGGGACATCAGTGAGGCAAGAGATAATAATACAATATTGAACTACAAATACAATGGTAAAGAAGGTAGATAGAAGCAAAGATATTTATAAAGTAAAATTGATTTTCTAAAACAGATCTGCCAATGTTAGTTATCTGTTTACAAACCTTCCATG
The DNA here is from genome assembly GCF_009834535.1 of Camelus ferus. Taxonomy (NCBI): domain Eukaryota; kingdom Metazoa; phylum Chordata; class Mammalia; order Artiodactyla; family Camelidae; genus Camelus; species Camelus ferus. The sequence goes on from NC_045709.1 coordinate 64,221,397, forward strand.
AGGCTACAAGTCATATAAAAAACCTTGACTCCTTCCCATGCTTTTCTAAATCACTCATATGTGGCTTCAAACCACATTATCGGGTGTTCTGCATTCCTTCCACGCTTAGTATTTGATTATCATCCAAGTATTCTCCATCAAGCTCTGAGTTCCTAGAACTTTGTTCTACTCATCTGTGAATCCATGAAATATAGTTTGTGTCCACTAACAATTTTTGTTTAAGTTGTTTTATCTCTTAAGAATGTTTGAAAATCTCACTCCTTGTTTATGTATTGGCTTTGCTCAAGCATTCATGATCTCTGAACTCTCTTCCTAACTAGTTTTCCTACCTCTAAGTTTGCAGCTTCCTCAAACATTTTTCATGTAGCATCCATACTGAACTGGCTAAAACTCCATGTGCTTAAAACCCACTACTTCACAATTATTTATTTATAGGTTAATGCCTATGTTCCTTAACATGGTATATAAAGTTCTCCACCATGCTTCAACTGCTTCATGCCTACCTCTGTAGTTTTATCTACTCCCATTTCTGTCATCAAGATCCTTTATCATCTGATTCTCTTAATCTTTTGTAGTTCCTCACATTCATCTGATTTTTATTAACCTCACTGTTGATGCAGTTTCCTTCATCTGTCATTTTTATTGATTCTTATATTTCCCATATTTAGCTAAATAATCTTCATTTTCACATTTAAATCTCAGCTTGTGGGGTTCTATCCTCTAAAAAACCTTCTCAGAGTCCCATCACCCCAACTCTAGTTAAGCTAATGGCCCTTCCTCTAGAGATCTTATAGAACTTGGGACATGACTCTATCACTTTGTTTACTGCATTTTTAAAAACACCAGTTTATGTTTTTATCTCAATCAATGTTATACATATCTTAAGAGGATAAAACAAGTTCAAATTTCAAGCAGCACTTAGTAAAGTGCTTACCAAAAATTAAGTGTCCAAGGGGATTGGAGGCCAAGATGGTGGAGTAGAAGGACGCTCATAGCTCACCCTCTCCCACAAATACACCAAGACTCATATCCATGGAATGACTCAGCCAACCAGAGCATCTGCAGAACGCCGACAGAACATTGTCCTCTTCAAAAGACAAACACATCAAAAATCTGGTAGGAGAAAAGGAAAAAAGAAAGAAGAAAAGGCAAAACACTGTGAGACCTGTCCCAGGGGGAGGGAGCAGCAAAAGAGGACTAGCACTTGTTTGCTGGGTCTCCCCTTCTCCAACGGAGAAGGGGAGCCTCTGAGGCTCAGATCTGTACAGAGCACCCCTTGACTGACAGAACTAAGTTAAATGGGCACAGAGGGTCCCTGCAACACCCACTCTGAGACATGAGCCAGCACCTGCGGGCTGGGACAGGCTGCCCGAGCTGGGCAGAGGACTGGGATAGATTCACTGAGGCAGCCCCAGGAGACTGTAGGGGGCTTCACACCATGAATGAGTGGGTACATAGGGCAGAACAATCTGAGCCTTCCATAAAACAACATCGTTGATGTGCCCTGGGAGGAAGGGTACCATACCCCCATCTCTGAAAACCTGCAGAAGGTTTTTGGGTGAAGAGAGGTGAGCCTCAGGTACAGCCACCACATCTTCTGGCACTTAGCACCCAGGCAGGGGTGGGGTCAAAACCTGAATCTGTCCGTAAGGGCTTAACAGCTTCAAAGGCCAGACAGAGACTAATTTGCAGCCCGAGGCAGATAGGATTCTTCCACCCTGGTACCTCAGAGAACTAGCGCTGCTAAGACAAACAAAGAACTGAGTTTTGGCACTGAGCAGGGGTGGGACATTTCAGTGGTCTTCCCCAAGCCCACCTACAGAGCATCGACTCAAGGAGGAGTGAGCAGTTGCACAGAGCAGCAGAGTGACCAGTGCCAGGAGAGGGCAGGTGGCCACCCACCTTCCTGGCAGGAATGCAGCACCTGACCATGGTGCTGGTAGGGGAAGCAATCCATCTACCTACTGGGCCAGTCTGTAACATCTGACTGTGGCTTTGGGAGGGGGAGTGACCCACCAGCCCACAGAGCAAGACAGCAGCACCTGACCCAGTGTTGGGAAGGGGTGATCTGCTTGCCAACAGGCAACAGCACAGAGGAGGTCACCAATGGAGGGCCTCTGGAAACAGCAAGCTGAATTTGCAAAACAGGGTGAAGACAGAATGATTTCTCATTAAGAGTGCACAGTCTCCAGGAAAACACCCACCTTTTTTTTTAATGTATATTTACCTGTTTTATTTTCTATTACCTTTTTAATTTTTACTTTTTAAATAGTTATATATGCTTCCAATTTCCCTTTTAAATTTTTCTTTTAAAATATTTTTATTATTATTATTTTAAAAAATCCACCTCATTTAATTTTTGTTTCTCTTGGTTTTGATCACCTGCTTTGATTATACACAGGTTTCAATTTTTTTCTCTTTTCTCCTTTTTCAAAGGTTTTTAAAAGACGTCTCAACCTGATTGCTATTCTGCTACAACTTGCTTTTCTATTACTCATTAGACACCATTTTCAAATCTTCTTTTCTCCATTCTTTTAAAATTCTCTCTTTATTTTATCTTTTTTATCTGTTCTATTTTCTATTACCCTTTTAATTTTTACTTTCTAAATAATTGTATATGCTTATAGTTTTAATCCCTTTTAAATTTTTCTTTTAAAGTATTTTCATTATTATTGTTTTTAAAAATCCACCTAATTTCATTTTCATTTCTTTTGGTTTTGATCTGTTATTGATTACACACTGGTTTTAAATATTATTTTTTGCTCTTTATTTCCTTTTCTTTTAAGTGTTTTAAAAAGATGTCTCATTGCTACTCTGATTCAAGTTGCTCATTTATTATTGATTATACACTGTTTTTAAACCTATCTTTTTCTCCATTCTTTTAAAATTCTCTTTGTCTCTCTTCTTTTTTTCAAGTTTTATTCCTACATAGGCGTTACATAGATAAATAAATAAACTCCTTCAAGACCACAATACATAACTGATACTCCATAAGGCACAGTGCCAGAGAGATGTGAGCAAGAAGAAGAAGCAGAGGAATCATTCCCAATTAAAAGAGCAAGAGAAATCCCCTGAAAGAACTATTAATGAAATAGACGTTGATAGCCTACTAGATCAAGATTTCAAGAAAGGAGCAATCAAAGTACTGAAGGAACTAAAAGAGATAGTGTTTAGAGATATAAAATATGTCAAATATGAAATGGAAGCTACAAATAAGAGTGAAGTAGAATTGGTAAACTCATTGGCTGAGATGAGAACTGATCTAAAGGCTGTACAAAGGAGACTTATAATGCAGAGGAACAAATAAGTGACCTAGAAGACAGGATAACAGAAAGCACCCAAACAGAACAGCTGCAAGATAAACAAAAACTAATGAAAACAACATAATGACCTATGGGATAATATAAAGCATGCCAACCTTCACATAATAGGGTTTCCAGAAGGGGAAGAAAGACCAAAGGGGATTGAAAAGGTATTGGAAGAAATTATGACAGAAAACTTCCCAAATTTAAAAAAGGAATCAGATATCCAAGTACAGGAAGCTCAGAGGATCCCAAATAGGAAGAACCTGAACAGACCCACACCAAGACATATCATAATCAAGATGGCCAGAGTCAAGGATAAAAAAAATGATCCTAAGGGCAGCAAGAGAAAAATGAAGAGTGAATTACAAGGGAACCCCCATAAGGCTTTCAGCTAATTTCTCTACACAAACACTACAGGCTAGAAGGGAGTGGCAAGATATATTCAAAGTTGTGAATGAGAAAAAGATGCAGCCTAGGATACTTTATCCAGAAAGGCTGTCCTTTAGGATAGAAGGAGAGACAAAGAATTTCACAGACAATCAAAAACTAAAAGAATTTGGCAACACTAAACCCATGCTAAAACAAATACTGAAAGTTCTACACTAAATACAAAAGAAGCAGGATGCTACAGAAATGACAAACTCATAACTGGAAAGGTGATAACTCATGAATTATAAATAAAATAAACACAAAATTGTAAAAGAAGGCATCTTAATCATTAAAAGTGGGAGAGGGAAATGAGATAATATATAGTATTTTTTTCTTTCTTTTTAAAATTTTTTGTTCTCAGTAGGATGGGTTTCAGATCATGTTACTATCAGTTTAATAGAAGCAATTATAGTAATGGGCTAATAGACTTACAAAAAAGGGTAACCACAAGCCAGAAACTTACAAGTGAGTCACAAAAACTAAATAAAATCCATGATAATACAAAGCAAAATTACCAAACCACAAAAGGAAGAAGAAAGGAACAAGGAGAAATACCAAATCAACTGCAAAAGTAAGTTCAAAATGGCAATAAACTCACATCTATCATTAAGTACTGTAAATGTTAATGGACTAAATGCTCCAGTCAAAAGACATAGATTGGCAGAGTGGATAATAAAGCAAGAACCTTTAATATGCCGCATACAAGACACCCATTTTAGGAAGAAGGACACATATAGATTGAGAATGAAAGAATGGAAAAGGATATTCCATGAAATGGAAAAGACAAAAAAGCAGGTGTAACAGTACTGATTTCAGACAAAATAGACATTAAAACAAAGGCCATTAATTAAGATAAAGAAGGACATTTTATAATCATTAAGCGAATAATACAAGATGAGGATATTATACTCAATATATATGCAGCCAATATAGGAAAACCTAAGTACATAAAACAATTACTAACAGAGATAAAGAGGGATATTGATGGGAATACAATCATAGTAGGAGATTTTAACACCACATTAAAATCACTAGACAGATCTTCAAGACAGAAAATAAATTAGACAACGGAGAAATCAAATAATACAACAGAAAAATTAGATTTGGTGAATATTTACAGGGTATTATACCCCCAAAAAATAAGATGTACATTCTTTTCAAGTGCACATGGAACATTTTCTAGGATTGATCATGTGCTTGGGCACAAAAGAAGCCCCAGCAATTTTAAGAAGATAGAATTATCTCAAGCATCTTTACTGACCACAATGCCATGACACTAGAAATCAACTACAGAGAAACAAATGAGAAAAGAAGGAAAGCATGGAGCTTGAACAACATGCTAATAACAAACCAATAGGTCAATGAGGAAAACAAAGCTGAAATTAAAAAATACTTTGAGACAAATGAAAATGAAATCACAACCACACAAAATTTATGGGACACAGCAAAGACAGTGCTAAGAGGGAAGTTTGTAGCAATATAGGCCTTCCTCAAAAACGTAGAACAATCGCAAATAAACAAGTTAGCCCACTAGCTAAAAGAATTAGAAAAGAAGAGCAAAAAACTCCATAAGTCAGCAGAAGGAAGGAAATAATAAAGATCAGGAAGGAAATAAATAAAATAGAGATAAAAAAAAAAAACAGAAAAAATCAACCAAACCAAAAGCTGGTTTTTTGAAAAAGTAAATATAATCAACAAACCTCTGGCCAAACTCACAAAGAAGAAAAAAGAGAGAGCACAAATTAGTAAAATAAGAAAGGAAAATTGAGAAATTACAACAAATAACATAGAAATACAGAATATCATATGAGAATATTATAAAAAAAAAACTATAAGGAACCAAAGTGGATAACCTAGAGGAGATGGACACATTTCTGGAAACATAAAGTCCACCAAGACTGAACCAAGAAGAAACTGACCACTTGATCAAACCGATCACTAGAAATGAAATTGAATTAGCAATAAAAAATCTCCCTACAAATAAATGTCCAGAACTGGACAGCTTCACTGGGGAATTCTACCAAACATACAAAGAAGAACTCATACCAGTCCTTCTCAAACTCTTCCAGAAGATTGAAAAGGAGGGAATACTCCCAAACTCATTCTATGAAACCACCATCACCTGGATACCAAAACCAGGTAAAGACCCTACCAAAAAAGAGAATTATAGGCCAAAATCACTGATGAACATAGATGCAAAAATCCTCACCAAAATGTTAGCAAATAGAATCCAACAACACTTAAAAATATTATACATCATGATCAAGTGGGGTTCATCCCAGGGACACAAGAGTGGTTCAACATACACAAATCAACTGATGTAATGCATAACATCAACAAGAGAAAGGACAAAAACCACATGATCATCTCAATCGATGCAGAAAAAGCATTTGATAAAATTCAACACCCATTTATGATAAAAACTCTCACCAAAGCGGATATAGAGGGATCATATCTCAACATCATAAAAGCTATATATGACAAACCTACAGCCAGCATAGTACTCAATGGTGAAAAACTGAAAAGCTTCCCACTAAAATCTTGGAGAAGACAAGGATGCCCACTCTCACCACTCCTATTCAACATAGTCTTGGAAGTCCTAGCCACAGTAATCAGGCAAGAGAGAGAAATAAAAGGGATTCAAACTTGAAAAGAAGAGGTAAAAGTGTCACTATATGCTGATGACATGATAGTATATATAGAAAACCCTCAAAGGTCCACACAAAAACTACTAGAGCTGATCAAAGAATTCAGCAAGGTAGCAGGTTACAAGATTAATGTTCAAAAATCAGTTGCATTACTTTATACTAAAGATGAATCAGAAGAAAAAGAAAGTAAAGAAACAATCCCCTTTAAAATAGCACCCAAAGTAATAAAATACCTATGAATAAATGTAACAAAGGGGGTGAAAGAATTATACACAGAAAATTATAAACCATTGATGAAGAAAATTTCAGAAGACTTTAAAAAATGGAAATATATCCTATGTTTTTGGATTGGTAGAGTCAATGTTGGTAAAATGGTCACACTACCCAAGGCAATCTACAGATTTAATGCAATTCCTTATATCAGATTACCCAGGACATATTCCACAAAACTAGAACAAATCATAATAAAATTTATCTGGAACCACAAAAGACCTAAAATTTCCAAAACATTACTGAAGAATAAGAAAGAGGCTGGAGGAATAACTCTCACAGACTTCAGACAATATTATAGAGCTACAGTCATCAAGACAGCATGGTACTGGTACAAAAACAGACATATAGACCAATGGAACAGAATAGAGAGCCCAGAAATGAACCCACAAACTTTCGGTCAATTAATCTTCGACAGAGGAGGCAAGAATATACAATGGAATAAAGACAGTCTCTCCAGCAAATGATGTTGGGAAAACTGGACAGCAGCACATGTAAAGCAATGAAGCTAGAACACTCCCTTACACCATATACAAAAATAAACTCAAAATGGATCAAACACTTAAACATAAGACAAGATACAATAAACCTCCTAGAAGAAAACATAGGCAAAACATTATCTGACATACATCTCAAAAACGTTCTCCTAGAACAGTCTACCCAAGCAATAGAAATAAAAGCAAGAATAAACAAATGGGACCTAATGAAACTTACAAGCTTCTGCACAGCAAAGGAAACCACGAGTAAAACAAAACGACAACCTACAGAATAGGAGAAAATTTTTGCAAATGATGAACATGCAAAGGCTTGATCTCCAGAATATTTAAGCAGCTCATATGACTTAATAAGAAAAAAACAAACAAACCAATCCAAAAATGGTCAGAAGACCTAAACAAGCAATTTTCCAATAAGAAATACAAATGATCAATATGCACATGAAAAAATGTTCAGTATCACTAATTATCAGAGAAATGCAAATCAAAGCTACAATGAGGTATCAACTCACAACCATCAGAATGGCCATCATTCAAAAATCCACAAATGACAAATGCTGGAGAAGCTGTGGAGAAAAGGGAACCCTCCTACACTGCTGGTGGGAATGCAGTTTGATGCAGTCACTAGTGGAAAACAATATGCTGATTTCTCAGAAGACTAGGAATAGACTTACCATATGACCCAGAATCCTGCTCCTGGGCATATATCCAAAAGGAACCCTACTTCAAAAATGACACCTGCACCCCAATGTTCATAACAGCACTATTTACAATAGTCAAGACAAGGAAATGGCCTAAATGTCCATCAACAGAGGACTGATAAAGAAGTGGTGGTATATTAATACAATGGAATACTATTCAGCCATAAAAATGACAACATAATGTCATTTGCAGCAACACGGCTGTCCCTAGAGGATGTCATTCTAAGTGAAGTAAGCCAGAAAGAGAAAGAAAAATACCATATGAGATTGCTCATATGTGGAATACTTAAAAAAAAAAAGCATAAATAAAATCAGGACAGACTCATAGACATAGAATACAAACTTGTGGTTGCCACGGGGGCTGGGGGTGGGAAGGGACAGATTGGGATTTCAAAATGTAGTATAGATAAACAAGATTATACTGTATAGCACAGGGAAATATATACAAAATTTAATGGTTGCTCACAGAGAAAAAAATATGACGATGAATATACGTATGTTCATGTATAACTGAAAAATTGTGCTCTTCAATGGAATTTGACACAACATTGTAAAATGATTATAACTCAATAAAAATGTTAAAAAAGTAAGTATTCAGTAGATATTTGTGGAACAAAAGTAAATCACTGATCTTAGCTTTTTATTTGTATTTCCAACTTTTGTACTATGCTTCACTATTCCTCAAAATTTTGTTTCTTACATGTTGTATGAATTACCACTTTTCCTGGATTTATATATATCATTTCCTTTACTGAAAATGCAAGCTTCTTCTCAATTGTCCTATGGGAATTCTACTCAGTTTTAAAGACCTATCCCCCAAATGCTGTTTTTCCTCCCTATGGATTTTGTTGGTTTCTTGATATCAGTGCTTCTGAACTAAATATACAGAGTAAACTTTTTAAAATTTTTACCACTTTATGGTGCTGAAGTTTTAATTTATTCTACCCTCACATGGTTCTCAGAATTAATGTAGGACAGAAAAGAAGAAAAAAGTCGAAGTGAGTGCTAAGGCAGAACAGCTTGCCAGAAGTAACAAAGGTAGAATGTATACTAAGTATCAAGTACAGAATTTCATAGGGACAATGAGGTAACAGTCTTTATTTTTCACTCACACTGGCAAAGTGGATTTTGCAAATATCAGTTGCATTAAATGCATCAAATAAAGTTCCTAAAATTGATACTCTAAGACACAACCTTAAGTTTCCAGGATGCAACTGTACATAATTGGTCCTTACCTTGCTCTTTTTCTACTACAGGTCTGATTCATATTGACAGATTTTGTTTTTTCAGTTTTTAGTGGGAATTTTTTGGTATCATATGTTACACATCATAATTCTTGTTATAAAATAGATATTTAATAAATATTTATTCGTTTGATGCAAACTATTTCTACTACTATTTAAAAGATAATTTTCCTTAATATTAGAACTCATATAACAATTTTTGACTTTTCTTTCTGTCTTATATTTTTGGTTGTGCTACTGATGGGCATAACTATAGTTTGGAAACATAAGTTACTTGGAGATCCTCTACCCATGCAGCTTTTGCCTAAAAGGTAAAATTCAGACTTGACATTGACATTTGTGAATAATTAAAATAGAAATTGTTTAAGAAGCTATTTCAATAAATTTCATTTTTTTTAATTTCCTTAATTTGCTTTAGAAAAACTATATCATCTTAGAGTATATAGTGATGTGCATACATTAGTCCTTTACTAGCACTTTCATGCTCTAAGAATTTTGTTCTGAAAATAAGTGTCACAAGAAAATTTAGATGTCTATGACATGAGTAATACAATGCCATTTTATTATATTCTGGTAAACACTATTTTATTAATATAAATATACAACACTTTAGTTTGAAATTGTTAAACATATGATGTTTAGATTATTTATATCTTTTATTTGTTTTATTTTTTTCATTTTTGCTAAAAATTGTTATCCAGAATTGTGGTCAATAAACATTTATAATAAAATTTGTATCTTAATATTTTAATATTTCAAGAGAAGTTATTGCAGGAAAAATGTTAAAATATTCTACTAAAGTGGCTCAGTAATGATGATGTTAACTATTTAAAACCCTGTATTCAACTGTTAAACTACTACTAAATAGTTACTGAATATTTTAAACAATTTTTAAGCCTCTCTGAGCCTCACTTTTCCCATAGATAAAATAAGCAGAAAACACTTGAATTACCAAATGTATAGGATTCTAATAATGAATAAATATATCAATCATGTGAAGGCACTTTGAAAAAATACAAATATATGTCATTGTTATAGATTTATTAAGAAGTAATTATTTATACAAAATTGTTCAATTATTAAATAAGAATTTACTTTGCATACATTACACACTAGGCTTGAGGTAACTGATAAGAGACTTTAAATAACATATTATGGATTGATATCCTCGTTGAGATGTGGTCAAAATGGCATCAGAAAAATTTTCCCCCGAATAAGTAAGAGAGTAGAATCTTACAAAAATTATTCATCTACAGAAAGCATATAAATAGAATAGTGATAATCTAATATCATAAACAAGAAAAACTTGTGAAAAAATAAAATAATTCAAAAGAAAATAGATAGATTCTAAAGAAAAGTCCAAATAAAGCATCTTCTTGATGGACTGCTAAGTCACTTCCCCAGAGGAAGCTGATTAATTGGTTAAAAAACCATCAATAACAAACCAAATTCTAAAGGAAAACAAACTGGGTTGTTATCACACTAAAAATGGGCAAAATGACTACTGGGAAGAAGAGTGTAAGGGCAAAAAGATAAGTGAAAAGAGCAGGATTTCATATTGAAATAGGAGAATAATGAAAAATGGTATTAATCCCCACATGGAAATGGACCAAGTCCACCACTATAGTGCAATAAAGAGTAGTAGAGGATGTTTGTGAGAGTGTGGAACAAGTATAGTCATGTCTTGCATTATTGTGCTTTTTACAGATTGAAGGTTGTGGGCACGTCTATCAGTGTCATTTTTATAACATCATTTGCTCACTTTGTATTTCTGTGTCACATTTTGGTAATTCTCACAATATGTCAAACTTTTTCATTATTATTATATGTGTTATGGGTGATCAATGATCTTTAATGTCACTATTGTAGTTGTCTTGGGGTAACATAAATCAAAACCATTATAAGATAGCAAACTTTATCAGGAAATGTGTTCTGACTGCTCCATCAACTGTCTGTTTCCCAATTTCTCTCCCTCTCCTCAGGCTTCCCTATTTCCTGAGATACAGCAATATTGAAGTTAGGCCTAATTAATAATCCCACATGGCCTTTAAGTGTCCAAATAAAGGAAAGACTCACAAATCTCTCACTTAAATCAAAAAGCTAGAAATAATTGTTTAGTAAGGAAGGCAAATTGCAAGCTGAGATAGGATGAAAGCTAGGCCAGTTGCACCAGTTAGCTAAGTTGTAAATGCAAAGAAAATTTATTGAATAAAATGTAAAATGCCAGTCCAATGAATAAACAAATAATAAGAAACCAAAACAGCTTTATTGCTGATATAGAAAAATGTTTTAGTGTTCTGTATAGAAGATTATAACAACCACAACATTTTCTTAATCTAAAGTCTAATCCAGAGCAAGACTCTGTTTTCAATTCTATGAAAGGTGAGACAGACAAGGAAGCTGCAGAAGAGAGTTTGTAGCTAGCAGAGGCTGGTTCATGAGGTTTAAAGAAAGTAGTCATTTCCATAACATAAAAGTGCAAGGTGAAGCAGTAATGCTGAAGTAGATGCTGCAGCAAGTTATCCAGAAGTTATCTTGCTAGGCTACATTATTAATGAAGCTTACACATTAACCAATAGATTTTCAATATAAACAAAATAGCCTTCTGTTGGAAGAAGATGCTATCTAGGATTTCATAACTAGAGGGAAGAAGTCAATGTCGGGTTTCAAATCTTCAAAGGAGAGGCTGATTCTCTTGTTAGCAACTATTGTATGATGACTTGAATTTGAAACCAATCCTCATTTACACTTCTGAGAGTCCTGGGACCCTAAAGAACTATACTAAATGGAACAACAAAGGCTCAATGAGAGTACATCTGTTTAAACATGGTTTATGGAATATATGAAAACCTCTGTTGAGAATTTCTGCTCAGAAAAATAGATTATTTCAAAATATCACTGTTCTCTGATAGTGCACCTGATCACCCAAGAGCTCTGATGAAGATGTACAATAGATTAATGCTGGTTTTGTGCCTGCTATTATAACATTCATTCTTCAGATCAAGGAGTAATTTTAAATTTCAAGTCTTATTTTTTAAGGAGTACATTTCCCAAGGCTATAGCTGCCACAGATGAGTGATTTCACTGAGGGATCTTGGCAAAGTAAGTTGAAAATCTTTTGGAAAGGATTCACCATTTTAAATGTCTTTAAGAATATTTATAATTCATGGGAAAAGGTCAAAATATCAAATTTCACAGGCATTTGGAAGAAGTTGATTCCAACCTTCATGAATGATTTTGATGTATTCCAGACCATTGCAGAAAGTAACTGCAGATCTGGTGAAAACAGCAAGAGAACTAGAACTTCAAGTGGAACCTGAAGATGTACTTGTATGTCTATCATCTCATGATAAAACTTTTACTAACAAGAAGTCGCTTCTTATGTATGAGCAAAGAAAGTGATTTCTTAAGATGGAATCTACTCCTGGTGCAGATGCTATGAATACTGCTTAAATGACAACAAAGTATTTAAAATGTTATATAACTTAGTTGATAAAGCAGCAGCAGCAGAATTGGAATGGTTTGAATCCAGTTTTGAAAGAAGTTATTATGCATGCTATAGAGAAATTGTTCATGAAAAGAAGAGTTAACTGATGTAGCAATCTTCATTGTCTTATTTTAAGGAATTGCCACAGTCGCCCCAATCTTCAGCAACCACCACTTTGATCAGTCAGCAGCCACCAACATCGAGGCAAGATCCTTCACCAGCAAAAGGATTATGAGTAACTGATAGCTCATATGATGTTTAGTGCTTTTTAGTAATGAAGTATTTTTTCATTAAGATATGTGCATTTTTTTAGACTTAACTCTATTACACTCTTAATAGACTACAGTATAATGTAACATAATTGTTATATGTTCTGGGAAATAAAAAAAATTCACGTGACTCTCTTTATTGCAGTGTTCACTTTATTGTGGTTATCTGGAATCAAACTTTCAGTATCTTTAAGGCATGGATGTATTCTAGCAGAGATGCTCCAAATCTCAGCTGAACTCTCCAATTTCCTATACCTTCACCAATTTGTCAGGACTTAAACAAAAAGGATTGGACACAAATAGTGCTCTGAGAATAAAGAAATCCTTCTCAGATATGGTGGGAGCAAACTGGTATATTCCTACATCATATATGAGTGAATTCTAAATAGAAACACTTATAGGCAGAAAAAAACAAAAAGGGAAGCAGTTTTATAAATAAAATATTGCAAATATACAATACAATCACAATATAAAAAGGCAAAGTATAATTTCTGAAGAAATTATACCTAAAAATGAGAGGAAATTTTCTCAAAATTGGCTTATTCTATAGGCCTTATGGAATATAAAGTGCTGTCTTTGTATGTGTGTGTTAAGAAAATTAAAATCACAGATCAAATAAAGGTAAAAGAAGTGAAAGCCCAACTAAGATCATTGTACAACTAATGAATATATGAGAATCTGCAAGGAAGAGAAATCATTGAAAACCAGAATAACCACATGGAAAAGTGGCTCAAGGTTATTACTCTTAATACAGTTTAAAATTAGGATGTAACTAAAGTGATTGGAAAGAAGTTAATGCATATAGAGATGGCTAAAGATGATCCAACAGAAAGGTAACTCACATCAGTGCAATACAGAACCCAACAAACAGAAATAGGCTTATTCAACAAGTTGATACAAGAAAATTTTCCTGAAATAAAGAGAAGAAAAAAAACTCTGAAACTGTATTTTGAATCTACATATCATATTTCATTTCAAACTTTTTCCCAAACTTTGAGGTATATTTTAAATAATTAATATTTTGGCATCATTAAAATTCTGCAATTATTCTATCACACCTTTTTTATTTTGTTGCTTATAAATATTTTAAAAATTATATCTAGAATGTTGTATATATTTGTGATGGTACATTAATTTCTTTTACTCTATAAACTGAAAAAACTCTCTACCTCTGTGTGATGAGATCTGTTTTATTTTTAAAAACATCTTTACACAACCTCTATTGTTTGAATTCTTTAAGATAAGTATGTACAATTTTACAATAGAGTGATTTTCTTTAAAAAAGGAAAGAGAGAAAGAAAGAGAAAGAAACATTGAAAGAAAGACTCAAAGCTAATATGCCAAGGAGTTGACAGTAGAAAATTTACAGTATTGACTGTTGTTATTTTCTTTGTAATTTTGTATAATTAATTTTTTGCATATTGACACCTGAGTCCTAAAACAAGATCTTTCTACTTTAGAAAGTCAGTTGATTGTTCATGAATAAATGAGTGTACAGATAAACTGAATATAATATATTGTAAAAACTAAGTGTGTAGAAATAGAGCTCATGCTGCATTGAAAAATATCCAAAGTGAATGATCTCTGAGAAGTAACCCAGTGCCCCCTCCTTTAATATGAAGAACAAAATGGTGTAAGATTGTTCTGTAATTTGCCTTTGAGTATCTGTATATAGCTTAACAGTTGTTCTTTCAAATAAAAATGGAAAAATCAGCTAATTCACCTGCAACTAAATATATATATAATACAAGAGTTTTTCCCAAGACAAACATCATATTGTAATATTTAACAGAAATGTTTTATGCATTCACTTTTTTTCTCCCACAGAACATTAAGAACACTTTTGTTCAAGAGATAAGGTTTAATGACATTAAATTTTGTTACTGTTGCTTTGAAGACATTGTTAATTAAAAGTTGTTTTTTTTCCTGCAAAGTCATGGCAGTGAAGAATACAATAGGGAGGGCCAAAGATGGCGGAGTAGGAACACTGAGCTCACCTCTTGCCACATGCACATCAAAATTATAGCTATTTATAGAGAAACTATTAATGAGAAAGACAGAAGACTAACATGAAAGATTTTCTACATCTAAAGATGTAAAGAATAAACCACAATGAGATGAATAGGAGAGGCAGAGACACATTATGGTCAAGACCCATGCCCTCAGTGGGTGATCCACAAATAGGAAGATAATTACAATTGCAGAGATTCTCCCCAAGGAGCAAGGAGGGCTGAGCCCAACATCAAGCTCCACAGTCTGAGGGCCCTGTATCAGGAAGATGAGCCCCCAAAACAGTTTGACTTTGAAAGCCACAAGAGAAATACAGAGCTGTGGGAAGTAGTGACTCCACTCTCAAAGAGTACACACAAAATCCCAAATGTTCCAGAACCCAGGGCAGAAGAAGTAATATGAAAGTAACCTGGGTTAGACCCACTTTCTGATCTTGGAGAGCCTCCTGGAGAGGCAGGAGGGACAGGGCTCCCTCTGAAGAAATAGACTACTGGTGGCACCCATTTTTGTAAGCTTATTCTGTGACCAGGACACTGGTGCTGGAAAGCACCATTTTGGAATCCTCCTTCTAATTTATTAATGTCAGGACCCAGCCCCACCCAACAGCCTGTTGGCACCAGGACTGGGACACCTCAGGCCAAGCAACTAGCTGGGTGAAGGCAGAGCTCCACCTACCAGCAGGCCAGCTGCCTTAAGACCCTATGAGCCCACAGCCACTGCAGGGAACAGTCCTGTCCACCAGAGGGCCAAGGTACCCAGCTCTGCACATAAGTGGGCCAGCACTAGCTCTGAGACTAGCCTCACCCACCAGTGAGCAGGTACTAGCTACAGGAACCTCTGGGCCCTGGCTCCAACCACCAGCATGCCAACATATTAACTCTGGTAAAACCAGAGGGCGGTGGCCAGAGACCCCAAGACCCAGCTCTACCCATATTGGACTGGCACTTGTCCCAGGACCTGGCTTCACCCACCAGGGGACAGACAACAATCCTGGGATCCTCTGGGCCCCAGTTCTACCCACCAGTGGAGGGACAGCAGCCCCAAGGACCACCACAGCTTTGCCAGCCTACCATGTCAGAATCCAGACCACCCACTGCAGATCAACACCAGCTTTTGCACAGCTTAAGATGCTCAACCAGTCTCCCTGGAATCCAGCCCCACATACCAGCAAACCAGTACCAGCTCCATGACCCCCGTGGCCCTGTAGCCAGAGGCCCAGGGACCTCACTTTACTCATGAACTGGCCAACACCAGTTCTGGGACACCCTGGACCACTCAGCCAGCTGTCCTAGGATCCAGCATTTTTCACCAGCAGGCTGACAACAGCTTTGGGACACCCTAGACACAATAGCCATCCATGTCAGGAACAGGCCCCACCCAACAAACAGCACACCGGCACTAGATCCTGGACTTTGAGTCCTGAAACCACCCACCCTAGAAACTGGCTCAACCAAACAGTGGGCAAGCACTAGCATCGGGACTCTCCAGGGCTTTGTGGCTAGCCATCGCATGACCTAACACTGACACCAGTGGCCTGAACCTGTGCACAAGGCAAGGCCTGCCAACACACCATACCAGGGGCCATGCCTACCAGACTATCCACAGTAGGCAGCCCACAATAACAGGACTGCACAGCCCACATAGGGGACACCCTTAGAACATATAGCTCTGGTAACCAGAAGGGATTGTGCTGTTATGACACAAGATATTTCATGAGAAAGGCCACTTCTCCGAAGTTGGGATACAACAAACCAACCAAATGCAAATAAATAAAAAACAGGAAAGTAATCAAAATGAAGCCACAGAGGAGTTTGTTCCAGATGAAGGAACACGATAAAACCCCAAAAGAAAAACTAAGCAAGAAATGTAGATAAGCAATCTACTGGATAAACAGTTCAAGGCAATGATTATAAAGATATTCAAAGAACTCAGGATAAAATTGGATGGACAGAGTGAGAAGTTAGAAGCTTTTAATAAATAAGTAGAAAATATTAGAAAATATAAAAAGAGATCAAACAGCTATGAAGAATACAGTAACTAAAAAAAAAAATACACTAGAAGACATCAACAGTAGATTATATGATACAGAGGAATGGATCAGTGAGCTGGAAGACAGAGTAGTGGAAATCACCAATGCTGAAAAGAAAATAAGTATAAAAAGAAATGAGGACAGCTTATGAGACATTTGGGATAACAACAAGCATTAATATTTGCATTATGGAGGTCCCAGAAGGTAAGAAAGAAAGAAGTAAAGAACATATTTCAAGATATAATTGCTAAAAACTTCCCTAACCTGAAAAATGAAACAGATATCCAGCTTCAAGAAGCAGTGTGAGTCCCAAACAAGATCAACCACAAGAGGTCCACACCAAGATCACATTGTAATTAAAATGGAAAAAAAATTAAATATGAATAGAGAATACTAAAAGCAGCAAGAGAAAAGCAACAAGTTACCTACAAGGGAACTCCCATAAGGCAACCAGTTGACTTTCCAGCAGAAACTCTGAAGGCCAGAAGAGAGTGGAATGATATGTTTCAAATGATAAAAGGGAAAACATACAACCAAGAATACTCTGTCTGGCAAGGCTTTCATTCAGATATGATGGAGAGATCACAAGTTTTTCAGAAAAGCAAAAGCTAAAGAGTTCAGCATCACCAAACTACCTTTACAAGAAATATTAAAGAGACTTCTTTAACGGGAAAAGAAAAGGACACAATTAGAAATATGAAAATTACAAAAGGTAAAACTCATTGGTGAAGACAAATATACAGTAAGAGTAGTAAACCAACCATGTATAAGCTAGTAAGAAGGTTAAAATACAAAACTAGTAAACTCATTTAATAAACTCAAAACATATTTAATGAATATACAAAATAAAAAGATATAAAATATGAGTCAAAAGCAGTAAATGTTGAGGAGGAGGAATAAAAAAGCAGAGTAGTTAAAGTGTGTTTTAACTTAAGAGATTAGCAACTTAAAATAACCAAATATCTATATCTATATCTATATACACTACATGGTTGCCATGAAGAAATGTAGATACACACAAAAAAGAAAAATGAATCCAAACAGTTAAAAAAACTAAAGGTAGTCATCGAATCACAAGGCAAGAGAGCAAAAGAACAAGAAAAGAAAAGAAAGTAATCACAACTGAGATTTCAAAATTGTAGAATAGATAAACAAATTACACTGTATAGCACAGAGAAATATACACAAAATGTTATGATAACTCACAGAGAAAAAAATGTGACAATGAGTGTGTATATGTCCATGAATGACTGAAAAATTGTGCTGAACACTGGAATTTGACACAACATTATAAAATGATTATAAATCAATAAAAAATGTTAAAAAAAAGAAAGTAATCACAAAAACAACCAAAAACAATGAACAAAATAGTAGATAGCTATCAATAATTACTTTAAATGAAAAGAACTAAAATCTCCAATCAATAGTATCAAGTAGCTTAATGGTTACAAAAAGAATACCCATCGATATGCTGCCTAAAAGAAAGTGGCTTCAGATTCAAAGCCACAAAGAGACTAAAAGTGGGGGTATGAAAAAAAGTATTCCATGTAAATATAAATTAAGGAAAAAGCAGTAGCAATATTTATATCAAAAAATAAATAGACTTTAAAGCAAAGTCTGTAACAAGAGACAAAGAAGGATAAAACACAATGATCAAGGAATCAATCCAAAAAGAAGATACAAAAATTGTAAATATATATATATATACACACACACACATACATATATATATATATATATATATATGCCTCTGACATAGGAACATGAAAATCCAGAAAAAGCAAATATAAGCATACCTAAATTGAGAAATTGACAATAATACAATATTAGGAGGAAATTTTATTCCCCACTTACATCAATGGACATATCATCTAGACAGAAAGTCAATACAGTAACACTATCTTTAAAATTAAACATTAGCTTAAATGCACTTAATAGATATTTATAGAACATTCCATCAAAAAGCAACAGAATACACATTTTTTCACGTGCACATGGGAAATTTATCAGGCATAGATTTCAAACTAGGCCACAAAACAAGTCTCAGTAAATTAAAGAAGATTAAAAATCATCTTTTCTGACCACAACAATATGAGACTAGAAATCAGTACAAGAAAAAAACTGCAAAAAACATAAACACATGGAGACAAAACAATATGCTGCTAAACAACCAATGGTGACAGAAGAAATAAAAGAGGAAATCAAAAAATACCTTCAGAGAAATGAAATGGAAACAAAACAATCATATGTTTATGGGATGTAGCAAAAGCAATCTAAGAGAGAGGTCTATAGTGCTATGAGCCTATGCCAGGAAACAAGAAAAATCTCAAAAAGACAATGTAATCTGACTGTTAAAGGAACTAGAAAAAGAACACCAAGGTCCAAAGTTTGTAGGAGGAAAGAAATCATAAAGATCAGAGCAGAAATAAATGGAACAGAGACTGAAAAATACACTAGAAAACATCTGTAAACTAAGACCTAGGTTCTTTGCAAAGATAAACAACATTAGTAAAATTTTGGTCAGACTAAACAAGGAAAAAAGAGAGAAGGCCTAAATCAATAAAACCAGAAACGGTAAAGAAGTTATGACCAGCACCACAGAAATACAAAGGCTCCTAATAGATTACTATGCACAAATATGCCCCAATAAAAGGGATAACCTAGAAGAAATAGATACATTCAAATAAATGTACAATCTCACAAGACTAAACCAGGGAGAAATAGAAAATTTGAGCAGACCAGTTAGGCGCTCTCACTCTGCGCCGTGCTCTCCTCCCTGCACAGCTTTCTCTACTCTGTACTCTCTCCTGAAAATGCTAGGAGACACACTCCAAAGTGATCCTCAGTCAGTTACAGTAGAGGTAAAATTCCCTCTCTTACAGGACTAACAGAACCTGTGACATGCTTCTAACATAGAATATGACAAAGATAATGGAATGTTGTTTTCTGGATTAATTCACATTACACATGACACAATTCTAGCAGATTGGAAACAGAGATTCTCCTGCTGATCTTGAATAAGCTAAGTTAAGAACTGCCTATGTAAGATGCCACATACCAAGAAACTGTGAACTGACTTTAAGACCTAAAGGAAGCCTCTAGCCGATAGCCAAAAGAAAATTAGGACCACAGGAAAAGAACTATGCAATCTGAATGAGCTTAGAAGCAGATCCTTTCCCAGCTGAGCCTCCAGATCAGAATGCAGTGCAGCTGACACCTTGATTGTAGTTGTGTGAGACCTTGAGTAAAGACCAACTTAAGCTGTACCAAAATTCTTAACCCAGAGAAACAGTGACATAACAAATAGGTACTTTGTTAATTATCAAGTTTGAGGTAATTTTCTATGCAGTAATTTTTTAAAAAGGTAATTCCCCTTACTCCCTATCTTCTCAACTCAAAATCACTATATAAGTTTAGGTTCATCATTTTTGCACTACATCCCAGAAAATCCAAGCAGTGAATTGAGGCAATCATATGCCACCCATCATTTGTTTCCCTTCCCTCAGGAGTCACTGACCTGAGCTACCTGTTGTCCAATATATGAACACTATTGTTCCTAAAATGATTAGCTTTTTAAAAATTGTTTAAGGCAGGAGAAAAACTCAGTTCTTGTTACACCACTTTGGCTAGAAGCAGAATTCCTTTATTGATTTAATGTACTACAATTATGTTTCTCTCTCTCCTCCTTCTCTTTCTGTGACTTGTATTTTCATTCTCTTTCAGGTGTCTTTTGATTAATAAGAAATCTGAATTTTAATGTGGACAAGCTTGGAATATGTGGAATATATTTCTCTTAATGACTTCTTTTGGACTAAGGAAGTTTCTTTTTATTATTAAACATTTTTTGAAGTGAAATATAGTTGATATACAATATTGTATTGTTTAAGCTATACTGAATTATAAATTGACATTTTAATACATTATTAAATGATCATCATGAGTCTAGTAATCATCTGTTGTCATACAACATTAGAAAATTTTTCTCCATATTCCTTATGCTGTATATTACATTCCTGCAACTTACTATATAACTGGAAGTTTGTGCCTCTTAATCCACTTAAAATATTGCACTCATCCCCAAATCCCCTCTCTTCTAGCAAACACTTGTTTACTCTTTGTATCTATGGCTGTTTTCATTTTGTTTTGTTTATTTGTTATTTTTTAGATTCCATGTATAAGTGAGATTATGCTATATTTGCCCTTGTCTGACTTAAATCACTTAGCTTAATACTCTCCAGTTCCATACATGTTGCCAAAAATAATGACAAGATTAATCTTTCCTATGGCTGAGTAATATTACATATATATATAAATCTACACACATATATGTATATGATGTGGCATATGTATTTATATTTATATATATATGTATATGCTACACCTTCTTTATCAATTTATCTATTGACAAATTAGGTCTTTTCTATATCTTGGAGTTATAAATAATAACTAATAAACATTGAGATTTGTGTATCTTTTTGAATTAATGTCTTTGTTTTCTTTGAGTAAATGCCTAGAAGTGAAAATTGTGGTATCACATGGCAGTCCTATTGATTTTTGAGAAATCTCCATGTTGTTTTCCATAGTGACTGCACTGCTTTACAGCACAATGCTTCTTTTTTCTCCACTTTTCTAACACTTGTTACTTGTTGTCTTTTTGAAAATATCCATTCTGACTTGGGTGAAGTTGTATCTCACTGTGGTTTTGATTTGAATTTCCCTGATGATTAACAATGCTGAGCATCTTTTAATTTGCCTGTTGTCTATCTATATATCTTTTTTTGAAAAATATTTATTCAGGGCCTCTGCCCATTTTTCAGTTGGATCTTTGGTATTTTGATGTTGAGTTGCATGATTTATTTGTACATTTTGGGTATTAACCATATATGAAACATGTTGTTTGCAAATATCTTCTCCCATTCATAGGCTGCCTTTCATTTTGTTAATGGTTTCCTTCACTATGCAAAAGCTTTTTAGGTTGATATAGTCCAATTTGAATGAGTGGTAAGAATAAGTAACCTTGTCTTGTCCATGATCTTAGAGGAATTGCTTTAAGGTTTTTACCATTGAACAAGATGTTGGCTGTGGGTTTGTCATTTATGGCCTTTAATATGTTGAGATATGTTCCCTGTATACCCCTTTTGTTGAGATTTTCTTTGTAAATGGATGATAAATCTTGTCAAATTTTTTTCTGCATTTTTTGAGAGGCTATGACTTTATTCTTCAGTCTATTAACATGGTGTATCACATTTATTGATTTACAGGTACTGAATTCTCCTTCTATCCTAGGGATAATTCCCACTTGATCATTGTGTATGAGCCTTTTAATGTATTATTGAATTGGTTTGCTAATATTTTATTGGGGATTTTTACATGTATGTTCATCAGGGATATTGACTTGTAATTTCTTTTTTTCATGTCTTTGTCTGGTTTTGGTATCAGGGTGATACTGGCCTAATAGAATTAGTTCTGAAGCATTCCTTCCTCTTCAATTTTTTGAATCATTTGAGAAGAATAAGTGTTACTCTTCCTTACATGTTTTATAGAATTTACCCATGAAGCCATCTGTCCCTGGTCTTCTTTTGTTGGAAGTTTTTTTTTTTTTAATTACTTATTCAATTTCATTATGGTTAATTAATTTGTTCAAAATTTCTATTTCTTCCTGATTCAGTCTTGGAAGTGTATTTTTCTAGAAACTTATCCATTTTTTCTAGATTGTCCATTTTATTTGTGTATAATTTTTTCACAGTAATCTCTTTTGTTCCTTTGTATTCTGTGGTGTTGATGGTAATATTTCCTTTCTTAGCTCTGATCTTATTTATTTGAGCTCTCTCACCTTTTTTCTTGATGGTTATTGTTGAAGGTGTACCAATGTTCTTTATCTTTTCAAAGGATTTATTTTCATTGATCTTTTCTACTCTTTTTTTAGTCTCTATTTTAAAAAAGTAGATCTACTCTGATCTTTACTATTTGTTTCCTACTACCAAACTTTGGCTTTATTTTTGTCTTTCTAGTTCCTTTAGGTTTAAGATTAGACTCTTTATTTCAGATTTTACTCTCATTTCATAAAGTAGGCATGTATTATCCCAAAATTCCCTTGTAAAACAGCTTTTGCTGTGTTCCATAGATTTTGAATCTTTGTGCTCCTATTTTAATTTGTTTGAAAGTATTTTTTAATTTTCTCTTTGTTCCTCAGTGACCCATTGCTTGTTTAGTAGCATATTGGTTTGCCTCCACATGTTTGTGGTTTTAAAATTTTTTTTCATGTAGTTGATTTCTAGTCTCATACTGTTGTGGTTGGGAAAAATGCTTGATATTATTTTAGTCTTCTTAAATTTACTGAGACTTCTGTAGCCTAGCTTTTATTCTATCCTGGAGAATTTTCTATGTGCACTTGAATAGAATATATATTCTGATGCTTGGATTGGAATGTTGTAAATGTATCTATTCAGTCCATCAGGTCAAATGTGTCATTTAAAGGCAGTGTTTCCTTATTAATTTTCTGTGTGAATGATCTGTCCATTAATATAATTTGACGATTAAAGTTCCACACTATTTGTGCTACCACCAGCTTCTCCCTATATGTTTGCTAACATGTGCTTTATGTACTTAAGTGGTCATATGTTGGGTGCAAATATATTTAAAAGTGTTATTTCCTCTTGTTGCTTTGATCCCTTTATCATTATGTAATGACCTTCTTTGTCTCTAGTTCTTTGTTTAAAAATATTTTTTCTGATATAAGTATTATTACCCCAGCTTTCTTTTTGTTTCCAGTTGCCTAGAATACTGTTTTCCATCCTCTCACTTTCAGTATGTTTATGTCATTGGACTGAAAGCTATTTTGTAGGCAATATATAAATGTTTTGTTTTGTTTTGTTTTTATCCATAAGCACCTCTGTCTCTTTGATTGGATCACGTGGTACATTTATATTTATATAATTATTGATAGGTATGTACTTATTGCCATTTTATTTATTGTTTTTGTAGTTTTTCATCTTTTTTTTTTAAACTTGCTGCCCCTATGATTCCATCAGTATCTTTAGTGTTATATTTGGATTCCTTCCTCCTGGGTGTATGTATCTATTATAGAATTTTTGTTTTTGGCTACTATGAGGTTCATATATATAACTCTGAATAAATGTGTGATTATTTAAGTTGATTATCTCTTAAGTTTAAACACATTCTAACATTCTTACATTTTAACTCCCACTCCCCCACGTTTAATGTTTTGACTACATATTTCACAGTTTTTTTTGTTTTGTGTGTTCATTAACTATTGTGCATATAGGTAATTTTACTACTTTTGTCTTTTAACTTCTGTATTAGCTTTGTAAGTGGTTGATATTCTACCTTTACTATAAGTTTTCATTTACCACTGAGATTTTTCTTTTTGTAATTTTTATATTCCTAGTAGTAGTCTTTTCTTTTTCATTTAGAGGAGTCTATTTAACATTTCTCTTAATCTGGTTTAGCCATGCTGATCTCTCTGAGCTTTTGCTTGTCTGTAAATATTCTATGTCTCCTTCTAAATCTGAACGATAGCCTTGCCAGCCAGAGGGTTCTGGGTTTCTGTTTTTATCCTCTCATCCTGGGGTTAGTCTTTTCTGTGCAAGGCCCAAGGGATGGGGAGCCCAATATGAGACTTGAACCCCTCTCATGCTGGGAAGAGCTTCTGTAATTATGATAATCCTTCTGATTGTGGGTTGACTACCAGGGGTGTGGTCTTAACTATACCATGCCTCCATTCATTCTACTCATCTTAATGTGGTTCCGTCTTTATATCTTTAATTGTGGAAACTATGTTTTGCTAGTCTTCAGGTCATTCTCAAAGATAGCTGCTCTGTAAATAATTGTAATTTTGGTGTGTCCAGGGTAGGAGTTGAGTTCATGGTCTTCCTACCCTGCCATCTTGGCCACACCTTCTAGATTAAATATTTTAAATAGCAAATTATCATTGAATTTTTTTCCCCTACAAATTCTTAAATGATTTTAAATGATTATATAATTTTCTCTTTTAATATTAAGTGATAAAATAATTTATTTTCTAACCTAATTTGGTATATTTATATAACCTAATTTGGTATTTCTAAAATTAAGTACAACTCTGCCATCCTGAAATACACTTTCTATAAAACACTAGAATCAGTTACCCACTGTTTTGGTGTATCCTTTGTCAATGAGTGAAAACAATATAATACTCTTTTCTCATACTTCCTTTTTCAGATTTTAATATCAAGATTATTCTAGTCTCATAAAATTAAGTAAAGACTGTTCTCTTTTTCTTACTTTCTGAGAGTTTATATAAAAATTGAACTATCTGAATATTTGGCAGATTTTGTATATGTTAATATTTGATAGGTTTTACATGTGAAGACATTCTGATTTAGTGGGTTTTGTGTGTGTGTGCATGTGAGGATTTTTGATAACTGATTTTAAATGGTTATGGCTAGCAATATTTTATGATGGTAACAGTGTGCCAGACACTATTCTAAGATTTATGGCTACATAGATAACAACTGATGGAGCTATATTCTGATTTTATGGAGCTTGGCTACCAAATCTATGTTCTTAGTGTGAATTCATAGTCCTTTCAAGAATCATACAAGTTAAGTCAGATGGATTTTGTTTTGTTTGGCTTATTTTGTTGCAACTATCATTATTTTTCCCTGAGTTCATTTTGATAGTTTTTCAGGTATGTCTAATTTATACAAAATGTCAGTTTTACTATTACCTCTTATTAGTTTTCTAATATTTTCTATTGTTTAATCTACTTACTCATTTCTAATATTTAATTCTTTAGTTTTTTCTTGATTCATTTTATTAGTTGGTTATATTAATGTTTTTACATGGTGACTTCCTTAAATTTATTTGCATTTTTATCTGTAGTAACTCTTTCCCAAATAACTTTTATAATCCATTCAATGTGAAAATAATAATTCATACAGTAATATTCATTTTAAAGTCATACTGCTTTAGAAAGAAACCTGTATTTTCAGTTTAATGAACCAATATTTGACAACCTCAAACCCGTTTATATTTTCTTTGTTTAAATTGCATAGAGAAAAGCAAAAACCAAAAATGAGACTTGAATAAAAGTACAAAAGTAGAAGAAAATTCTATTCTGGTTCTACTCCAAGGCCCCTCAATCTTCCACTGCATCTGTAATATTATATAATTTAAAAATAACACCTTGCCATAAGAACTATGAAAATAAAATAATATTTATGAAAGACTTAATTGTGTTTTATATATCCTAATACACTCCCTTTATAAAATATCCTCTCTTCTGAGCTTCATTTTTAAATGAGCATGTACACAAAATATTCTATTACTATATAATTTATTACATTCCTTTGCCATGTGCTGTCATAACAGACTGCACACAGTACCCTTATAATGTTTAAAATAACATTATTGAGTATCTACTAGGCACTAAGTTATGGGCTATACTATAAATGATTTATAATTCTTATGAAAAACTTTCAGGAAGATAGTGTAAATCATATTCTAAGTAAGAAGAATCTGAAGCCTAAGTTCCACAGCTATTCAGTGTCAACACCAGGACTCAAATAAAGAGCTATTTTATGCTAAAATTTATACTTTTCCACTTGAGAATAGTGTCTCACATTGTACATTATTCAAAGGCATGGTTGGATGTTTCCACTCCTAGACACTAAATTTCCTGAAGATAGCAACTCTGTATTATTTGGTGTTATAAATAAAATACCAAGTACATTATCCAAGATATATCAAACTTCAAATATCTATTTGTTTAATCCATAAATGAGTGTGTTAATACATAAGTCTATCAAAAAGTAGCAAGAAAGTAAAGTGCTCTCAAATTATATTTTCAGTACAGGCTACTAGAAAACCAAAAAATTTTTACTTACTTTCAAATTTCCAGAAAAATTAAACTTGTGATCATTATTCTCCATTAATCCTCAAAAATGCATTAATTGGCCTTCATTAATAAATACATTAGTGACATTAAAAATATTACTGAGTAGAATATTTATAAAACTTGTAATAACATAGTATTTATATTTTACAAAATGTTAATTTATAAAAATATGTGTTTCTATTCAAATATAATTTTGAATGAAATTTTTAATATTTTATTTTTATTCAGAAATGTATATTTGTGCATTATTGTAAGAATGAAGTTTATGACAAATAGTAGCTTTTTTGACCTGAAGTATGCGACAAAGTAAGGAAAGAAAAATAAATAGTACTAAATTTTTTGAGTATCAAGAAAATACTAAATCCCTGACATTTATTAACTCCCTGTTTTGGGGCTAACTTGAGAGATTTAACAGATTTTCTCAAGGCTTTACAACTTAGTAAGAGAAAAAAACTGGATTAACGTTCAACTAGACTTGGCCTAAAGATTATACATGATATTGTGTTCAAAGGATGAGAAAGAAAGAATTTGAGTAAAAGGAGGAAGATATAAAGGAGGGGAAAACAGTATAGAAAGAAACTTCAAAGACTGAATTACTGCTCTATACGTTTAACCTGATTGCTCTTTCAAAAAAATTTTACCAGTCTAGATTACCAACTTTAACTGCATTACATTCTCCATAGTGATAAAATACTTCATAACAAAATAAGAAAAAAAATTTTAAAATAGGATAAAGAGAACAAATGGAAAGGCAAATCTATGTTTAATAGTTAATATCTCACTACAAATATAACTAACATAAAAGTTCTTTACACTTAGATGACCACCTGTATGATATAGCTATAATTCTTACTTCACAATTTATAATATGAAGTTAGGAATTATATCCACGCAAATATTTCATTAGTGATGATGTATTTTTATATGATACATACATAACCCAAGGACTTGGCAATACAGAAGTATAACACAGAGGAGATTATCAAATCAGAGTTATTTTATCCAAATTTCTTTATTAGTGTTACTAGTTTATATCAATCACCATAAATTATATTATTTTCTTATCAATATATTAATAAATACTGCCATGATATCTGACTAGGAAAAAGTGTAAGAAGTATTTTGGTAACATTCTGGAGTTAGCAAAGTACTGACAGATAAGTGAATTTCCTAAAATTATGTTTAAATTCATCACAATTCATTTCCCAGGGAATATATTTAAATAATCTCTAACTTTTTCTGTTTTAAGAATAACAGAATGTTAACTGAACATAGCCAAGTCCCCTCTCCAAGAAATCATCACTCCTTTTAAAGAAATATTTAATTACTGTGAAGTAATACTTTAAATGAAATTGAAAAAAATTTAAAAAAAAGAATTATCCTAAAGCTTCTTTGGGTAAACTCTTAAAATTCTGAATTTAATTAGTCTTACTCTGAAAAGTTGCATATTGTTGAGGTTATATCATCTGAGCCTAAGTAGTACAAATAACACTTGGACTATTATGTAATTTCAATTTGATGATGATAACAGTTGGGTTCAGAATTTATAACATATTCAACTCCACTTCCCTTTGCAACTGCAGGCTTTAATAATGCTGATTTTCTTGTGTTATTAAAAAAGTATGTCTTACTTACAGTAGTATATAAGACAAAAATGAGCTAATTAACTTTAATGGATACAATTATCAGGAAACAGAGAAGTACAGTATCTAGATAAGCTTGCTAAAAGTTGTATGTTCTCTTTCTAATTAAAATAACAAGTCAAAATGTCACTATTTCCTTATGCTGGAAATATACATACTACATTAGAGAGAGAAAGATAACATTTTCACACTCAGTTTGATCATGTGTGACTACACTGATTAATGTAATCAAAACCAATGCAGTAACAAAATTAAAAATTATTCAAACAGTCTTAACAACACAAAAACTACAAAAATGTAATGAGACAATTTTAAACACACTGGAATGCTTGTATAAAGTTGATACATGTAGATGTGCATGCATTTTATGTGCAACCAACACAATGATCAGTGATATAAACAAAAGAGAGACACAAACATGATAGATGAATCACTGACAGTTAACGTATTTTTAACGATCAACATGACCATATATTTTGCTTATCAGCAAGGGCCCCAAACAGTTGATTTCAATATTAACCAGCCGTGAATTGGGCTTTGTCATATACTATGGACAAAATGACCTATGGCAGTTGCAACTAACTTTTGGTTGCTATACAGAAGTGTATTTAGCATACACATAGATCAATCTCAATTGCATAACATCTTTCATCAGATATGAAACAAAGTTTGTATTTAATTTTAGAATTTCCTATTAGCACATTGTTATTTATCTAAGGTCCTTGGTGTCATCTTCTTTGTGAATTTGTCTATATCTAGTTACCCATGTTTGCATTTTTTTCAGTTATACCATTTCACTTGGAATAACAGTTTTCTTATACAGTCATCAGTGAGTCTTTTATTTGGTCTTTGGAAATTTGCTCCATTCTCTTGAGCACTGGAGACATACAATGAGTGATCCGGACACATGATCATGTTCTCATGAAATTTACAGTTGAGTGAGACAGACATTAAAACAGTAGCCACTCTATTTATGATAAAAACTCTCAACAAATTGGGTATAGAGGGAACATAGCTCAACATAATAAAAGCTATATATGACAAATCTACAGCCAGCATAGTCCTCAATGTTGAAAAACTCAAAAGCTTCCCACTAAAATCTGGGAGAAGACAAGGATGCCCACTCTCACCACTCATATTCAACATAGTCTTGGAAGTCTTAGCCACAGCAATCAGGCAAGAGAGAGAAATAAAAGGGATCCAAATTGGAAAAGAAGAGGTAAAAGTGTCACTATATGCAGATGACATGTTACTATATATAGAATACCCTAAAAGGGCCACACAAAAACTACTAGAACTAATCGAAGAATTCAGCAAGCTAGCAGGTTATAAGATTAATGTACAAAAATCAGTTGCATTTCTTTACAGTAACAATGAATCAACAGAAAAAGAAAGTAAAGAAACAATCCCCTTTAAAATAGCACACAAAGTAATAAAATACCTAGGAATAAATCTAACCAAGGAATGAAAGACTTATACATGGAAAACTATAAAACATTGATGAAGGAAATTAAAGAAGACTTTAAAAAAATGGAAAGATATCCTATGCTCCTAGTTTGGAAGAATCAATATTGTTAAAATGATCATACTGTCCAAGATTTAATGCAATCCCTATCAAATTACCCAGGACAGAACTAGAACAAATCATAATAAAATTTATATGGAACCATCAAAGACATAGAATTGCAAAAGCATTACTGAAGAATAAGAAAGAGGCTGGAGGAATAACTCTCACAGACTTCAGACAATACTATAGAGCTATAGTCATCAAGACAGCATGGTATTGATACAAAATCAGACATATGGGTCAATGGAACAGAATACAGAGCCCAGAAGTGAACCCACAAACTTTTGGTCAACTCATCTTCGACAAAGGAGGCAAGAATATACAGTGGAATAAAGACAGTCTCATCAGCAAATGGTGTTGGGAAAACTGGACAGCAGCATGTAAAGCAATGAAGCTAGAATACTCCCCTACACTTCACAAAAATCAATTCAAAATGGATTAAAGACTTAAACATAAGACAAGATACAATAAAACTCCTAGAAGAAAATATAGGCAAAACATTATCTCATATACATCTCAGAAATGTTCTTAGGACAGTTTACCCAAGCAATAGAAATAAAAGTAAGAATAAACAAATGGGACCTAATGAAACTTGCAAGCTTCTGCGCAGCAAAGGAAACCATAAGTAAAACAGAACGACAACCTATGGAATAGGAGAAAATTTTTACAAACGATGAAAACAACAAAGGCTTTATCTCCAGAATATATAAGCAGCTCATATGACATAATAAGAAAAAAACAAACAACCCAATCCCAAAATGAGCAGAAGTCCTAAACAAGCAATTTTCCAAGGAAGAAATACAATCAATAGGCATGTGAAAAAATGTTCAATATCACTAATTATCAGAGAAATGCAAATCAAAACTGATGATGAGGTATCACCTCAAACTAGTCAGAATGGCCATCATTCAAAAGTCCACAAATGACAAATGCTGGAGCAGCTGTGGAGAAAAGGGAACCCTCCTACACTGCTGGTGGGAATGTAGTTTGGTGCAGCCACTGTGGAAAACAGTATGGAGATTCCTCAAAGCACTAGGAATAGACTTACCATATGACCTGGTAATCCCACTCCTGGGCATATATCCAGAAGGAACCCTACTTCAAAAAGACTCTGACACCCCAATGTTCATAGCAGCACTATTTACAATAGCCAAGACATGGAAACAGTCTAAATGTCCATTGACAGATGACTGGATAAAGAAGAGGTGCTATATTTATACAATGGAAAACTATTCAGCCATAGAAACTGACAATGCCATTTGCAGCAACACGCATGTCCCTGGAGAATGTCATTCTAAGTGAAGTAAGCCAAAAAGAGAAAGAAAAATACCATATGAGATCGCCCATATGTGGAATCTGAAAAAAAAAAATCAATACAAAACAGAAACAGACTCATAGACATAGAATACAAACTTGTGGTTGCCAAGGGCATGGGGGGATGGGAAAGACAGACTGAGATTTCAAAATTTGTAGATACTGACAGGACATATGCACAATCGATAAACAAGATTATACTGTATACCACAGGGAAATATATACAAGATCTTGGGGTAGCTCACAGAGAAAAAAAATGTGACAATATATGTATGTTCATGTATAATTGAAAAATTGTGCTCTACACTGGAATTTGACACAACACAGTAAAATGACTATAACTCAATAAAAAAATGTTAAAAAATAACCCAGTAGACACTCAATTAAGTATTGGTGTAAATGTGCTGTAAAATACATATATACTATGATATGAATGCATGGAATTAGTGGAACTGTACTAATTAATTAGGGTTCAGTAGTGTTTTCCTGGGAAAAGTAACATTTTATTTCAGATATATCTAGATAAAGGAAATAAGAAGGACATATGAGATGAGGGAACTTCTCTGTTATCTGATGAGGAAGCAACGAAGATTTTTTAAATGATTACTGAGTTCAGTAGGGAAATAGGCTAAAGGGAGGGAAGACTCTGTCTGAGGGATAGGACCTACAGAATGGGAAATAGGCTAAAGGGAGGGAAGACTGTGTCTGAGGGATAGGACCTACAGAATACCTTTGGCTGTTTGGAATAGCCAATAATTCTGGTTAATTCATTGATTTACATAAAAAAAATTTATTGTAAGCACTATGATGGTATTATCGAGTCCAAAATCATTCTACTAGCTGCATGAAAGACCAATAATTTGGGAGATGAGATGTAGGGGCAAGGGATAACGACTTTATTTAGAAAGCCAGCAGACTGAGAATATGGCCAACTAATGTCCTGGAGAACCATCTTACACAAGTCAGAATTAAAGCTCCTTTTATACTAAAAGGGGAAGGGATGTGGTTGGTTGTTACAAACTTATTGTTGTAGGAACTCTTTGTTCTTGCAGCTGTCCACATGGGTCAAGTCATGGTGCGCCTGAAAAACTCTAACAAAACAAACATTATTTTCTATTCTGCAACTCGTTATCTATATGTAAGTGCAGAAGTGTTAATATCCTTAAAGGTCAAAGCCTTGAGAATAGGCTCTCCTGTATATTTCAGGCTAAAGGCAACATTCCTTCACAAAAGGTGCAGAGCTAGCAAGACTAAGCCTAGAAAACAGGGCACAGGGTTAAAAGCAAAGGAAGAGGTCTAATATGGAGTCAGATTTGTTCTTTTCTATTACAGTGGTATAAAGCATGTCTATCTTGTTTACCAGTAAGAAGAAAGAAGAAATAAAGGGGAACAAAAAGTCTAAGAGCATGAACAAATTATTGGACTAGAAATAAATATGTACAGGTTACAGTGAAGACAACAAATTGAACAAAAACAGTAATTTCTAACTTAACTTTGGGTAAAAAGTGTTCCCAAATGTTCTGTGAGTGTTGGTACCAAACATGACTATCTCCTGAAAACCAAATAAAATGTTTCTTGTTGATGTTGCTGCAGTAGCCGGTTCCATATTGTTCTAGAATGTTTTTCCATCACTTTATTGCTATAACTTCATGCATTAAATGACTATAAATGCATATATGGTTGCATAAGTGCATTTTTGTATACATATCAAAATTCTGATGTTTTCATTCACAATGTTTAAGAAGACTTGAAAAATTGAAAATTTAATAAAATGTTTAGGAAGTATACTGGGAGAAGCACGGGCAGTGGTCAGGCAGCTGAGTTGGAATGCCAGGCCTACACATCTCTTCACTTCATCTTCCTCTTCTCTAAAATCATGATAGAGTGTTTCTTGCAATATTGATGTGATGAAAGAAGAGATGATGTGTGTATAAACAGGTATTCAACATACACATGTCCATTAGTAGTCCATTTAATAATTTCAAAAAATTGACATAGAATGACAAGTTAAAGTCCTTCTGTCATTGTGCATTGTGACATACATCAAACATAGAGACAATTAATATAAAGTATCATAAAATGAAATTTGATGTCTATAGTAGTTGTAAATTT
Source organism: Camelus ferus (assembly GCF_009834535.1). Lineage (NCBI taxonomy): Eukaryota > Metazoa > Chordata > Mammalia > Artiodactyla > Camelidae > Camelus > Camelus ferus. The sequence goes on from NC_045709.1 coordinate 64,254,817, forward strand.
CTTTTTAAAATGTGATATTTCATGATTTTGTCTACAGAATTTTTCTATAGTATCATATATATGATTTTTCTTTCAATTTCCTTTACTCGAGGGAAGATATTTTACTTAAACAGATAAAGTACTATTTAAACTCTTCCCCAAACATACTATTTGACTGTAAAATTACCATCTCTTTTAAAATTGCATACAGTATGTTCTACATTCTATAATAAAATAACCAAATTGCATGCCCTGACAAACTACATGTTTCCCTGAGGTTTATTACATTTATCTTGTCTAAATTTGAAGCATATTAATGTTTTTAGTGAATAACATAGTAATTAAAAATACAAGTTCATTTTCATTTCCTTTAAACTACTAAAATTTAGTTATATAGAATTTCAATCCCTATTAATCAAATTACAGGAATGTATTAGTCAGCTTCAGCTATCATAACAAAATTCCATAGACTGAGTAGTTTAAACAACAGAGATTAATTTTCTCATAGTTCTGGAAACTAAAAGTCTGAGACTAAAGTGACACCGAGGTTAAGTTCTGCTTGAAAGCTCTCTTCCTGGCTTGTCAACATCACCTTCTCACTGTGTCTTCACATGGAAGAGACAGAGAGCTCTGGGTGTCTCTTTCTCTTCTTATAAGCACAGTAATACCATCATGAGGGCCCCATCCTCATAACCTCATCTAAACCTGATTATCTCCTAAAGGTCCCAACTCCAAACACCATCATACTGGGAGTTAAAGCTTCAACATATGGAATTTAAAGAGAACTGAACACAATTCAGTCTATAGAAATTAAGGGGTTTTTTTTTTCTTTTTTATTGGAGTGTAGTCAATTTACAATGTTATATCAATTTCTGGTGTACAGTATAAATTTTCAGTCATATGTATATACATATACATACATATACTCATTTTCATATTATTTTCCATTATAGGATTACTACAAGATACTGAATGTAGTTTCCTGTTCTAAATGGTATAAACTTGCTGTTTATCTATTTTATATATAGGAGTTAGTTATCTTCAAATCTCGAACTCCCAATTTATCCCTTCCCACCCTCTTCATCCCCAGTAAACAAATTCACAGGCATTATGTTTTATATTCAGAACTCTTAGATCTGAAATAGGTACAAGAATACATGTAAATAATCAAAGGGTTAAACATTTGACTTCAAATGGCTATTACTTAATCCATTGGCATTTATACAAAGAAACTAGCAGGGGGAAAAAAGAGTTGTTTATATCAAAATCTATAGATATTCCAAATATATTTAAATCATCATAATACCTACATTTGCATACTATTTTATAGATGTCAAAGTGCTTTCAGAGATATTGTCTTTTTTACATAACTAAATTGATAAACCTACTTTAGAACTTTTAATTTTTCTTAATATTCACATTTCAAAAAGTCTGTTTCTTAGAATTATAACGTTGTTTGTGGTTGCTTAAAATCCAAAGAAATAAGTAGACAAGTCCTCTGCTCTGAATCTTTGCTCTTTTAAAGCTGACATTAATATAACCTGTCATATTAAAGGACATTTTGAGTTGAGATGAAAACAGCCAAGCAATCCTCTTATTAAAGATCTCTCAACATAATCCTCTCTTATGCAGGTGACAAACTGACCTGAAGTTCCAGTTCTGAGCCAAGGCTTCTCTTCATGACATATAGGTCAAAATGATAATTTTTACCTAAAGTTCACTCTTTACAGAAAATATTAGTCTCTGTCTCTTTCATGGGTATTTTATTTGATGTATTTCTGTAGAAGCTTAATATCTTCTGAAAGAGTACATGACTATTTCCATTCCTTTGTATTTGAATAATTTAAATATTTATAGTCAGAATGAAATTTGAGAAATGCAAATAAACTACATAAAATATTACATTTCAATAAGTAGCACATGTGGATTTTTTTCAGCTGCTCTTCACAGATTCCATAAGTATATCACTATCAGCAAACACTTTATTAGTATAAATTATCTTACGTCAGTAAATCTCTTACCATAAGGATTGTGAGTTGGTCTACAATTTGAAACTTTAATGTTACCTCTGAAAGAAAGGTCATTTTGGATACTTTTCACCAAACTGTGATTCTGATGGAACTAGGAAATAATGCAATCCAATTAAAGAAGTAAAATGATTGGAACTTATATTTAAAACGCTCTCATGTGGAAGTATTAATGTAAAAAGAAAAATCAGCATACTTCTTCCATTTATTTTCTAAGGAGGGTTAAAGACATAATGTAGCTGGCTTATTTGAAAGTCATTCAAATTCTTAGAAAATGCATGAATCACACAATTTAATTTACAAAATCTGAAATGCTGTCATTCTTATACTTTATAGTGGGTAATCCTATTTCTAGATCTGTAAAATTGCTTAGAGTACATTTTGATTTAATAGTTGGAAGGAGTAAAAGAATCTAGTAACATCATTTTACTATTTTAAAATTTTTTTCTAATCAAATTTTCTTTAATCTTTGCTGTTTTAAGAGGGCCTTTACATTAATAAGTGGGGCAGAAATGGGAGTTCATATTTATTAAGTTAATTGCAAGGATGATGAAATCATGTGTCAAAAGCCTTGCATCCCCCAGTGAATTCATGGGAAAAAATGATTTAAAGATTATCAAAGTGGTCCTTTATTTTAGAGGATAGTATTAAAAGTTAAAGATTATTTCTTTATATTTTGTATAATTAGAAAATTTATAGTCAGATGTTGAGTTTCCTGATTTAAATAATTATGCAGTTAATGAAGTAACTTAAATTGTCTTACTTCTCTACTCCAATTTACCAGATGCTTTTGTTTTGCCTGCCCCTGTCCTCCAAGCACATTCATTAATATCATGAACAGTCTCTTAGAGCCACTTCCAGACTTTTGAAAGTCATATAGGAAAGTGCATTTATTAAAAATGTAATCAAAGCTATGGGATTTTCTTGGCAATATCTGATCTGAAATACCCAGAATATGACACAGGTTTGGATGGAAATTCCAGGAGCCAAAGCACTGCCAATTCTAATGTAAATGTTCTTATGTGATTTTCAATTTCTATTTAAAAGATTTTAAATCATTTTACATGAAAACAAGTACAACAGTGTCAAGATAACTGCAAAAAGAATCAGAACAGAATTTGCCATATTTTGATTCTCAGAATTCTGATTGTGGGATGTCTCTTCCTTGTGACCCTGACCAGTTAGTTCATCTTGGCTCTCAAGCTGTTTCCTGGCTTGTTACATGGGGATGGAAACACCTAACTCATTTGATTGCTATGGAGATCTAATGGTATAAGCTTCATTTGCTTATTCTGCCACATCTGAGGACATGGATATATAATGGGAGGATATAAGATTTACATACTATGAATTGCAGTACTGTGAGATAATAAAACTCTGATGATACATGGATTATTTCTTAGATTTTAAAGGTCAAGTAATACCTACAATGTGAAATTACTATATTTTGCTATTTTGTTATATATTTCTCTGATATACATGACCCTAAATTAATTTCTGTCACAGAATTGTGGCACAGAGAACTTTTTGTGCAATAAATTGTCAATCTCTTGAGTTGCTTTTCAGAAGTATATTTTGATATAATTAAACATAATTAATAAAGATCTCTGCTTCTGTATGTCTTATTAGTCTAAATTTATCAACATCAAATGATACCAGCATGAAAATAAACCAGGCAGAGATTCATGTGTGGAGGAGTAGTGAAGAATGTAATAATGGCTTTTGCAAAATAATCACCAAACACCCTTCATTCACACCACATTTTTGGTGTCTCTCACTATCTGTACCATGATGCTTGTAAGGAAGAAAACACACACATACACCTGAAAAGGAGCAAAAAAAAAAAAAAATTGCTGTACTTGAAAGCTCATTTGTAATACATTTAAAATATTAACTTTCTGCATCCCAAATTCTAGGATAAGATCCTTCTATTTTGTGCTACATACTGAGAGAGGCTTTTCTGTGCATTGTATCATTGTATTTTCACATATGCAGAAACTGAGACTTTAGATGTGCTAAAACACTTTGGACAAAACTATGAAGAAACAAAGCCAAGGTTCCTCTAGCGATGCCCAACAAAAAGCAAGCTATACAAGTGTCTACAAGGTAAAAGAAAGTGGAAAAGAAAAATGTATTATTTTAACATTAACAAATTCTCCAAGTCTGAATCTTGGAATAGATGGAAGGCAAGGAAGGCAACTTTATTGTATCTTCTATAGAGTGTTCACCTTTTGTGACATCACTTAATGCTAATGTGTACCTGAGTTAATAGTATAAAAATGTCAGGATTAAAAAATGAATTATTAATCCCTTCTGTCTCCCTCCTAGCAGTTATCAATTAAAGCATTGGTTTACAAATGCATTTTCTCCATGAATTATTGAAATTTTACAGGAAATTTTACATTTCAACTCTCAATCCTACGAAGGACAGAATTTATTTTATCAACTTTGAAAATTTTAAATACCATGACTTTTTTTTTGAAATTTAAGAGAAAAAAAAATGATACACAAAGTCTAGATTTCACAGAAAGGAAAGGGAAGGGGAGACGGAAATTGTCATGGTCCAATTCATGTATCAGGAAGGTCAAGGGTCATGAAATTCAGAATAAAGCAGGGGCATCTCCATTTTTTTAGTCTGTTTTGCAATTTGTATTTTACAGAATATTGTTTGGTTAATAAAATGTCTGGATCTTACCAACTTACAACTTCATGGATTTCTTGAACTCCTCATTGTAGAATAGAGGAAGTAAAGCATCCGTAGATTATGGGTTCCAGAATTTCTGGCACTCTAAAATTATAAGCTCTAGTCATTTGGCATATGGCTTGCTAGGTTGCTGCCTCATCCTCATGGACATTTCCTTTTATCTGGAATTCCTGAGATCCATGAGGTCAACTTGTATTTTCCAATCCATCCTGGCCTTGTTCACTTCCACTACTGAGTTCATATCATCATTTCCTGGACAATGCCTTCTCTTCAAGCTCTCCTTCCTCTTCCCATATACTCAGTACATCAGAATTTTATTTCATGTCTTTGTTATTACACTCAGTCTTCTCTTATTTAGGGACAGAGCACTCAATTATTGCATTCCTCCTTTGTGAGCTGTATACAAAGTTTTCCTTGAACAAAATTGTCTCCCATTTCTTCAGTGAGTAACATACTTTTCCTTCAAATGACAGAAAATAAAAATACTACCTATTTTGATCATAGATCCTTTAGTATTGTATGTAGATGGTCATCCACCATTATATCTTCCACAGATATTAATTAAAGTTTGGTATCATATTTTAAAAAAAATACTTCCTTATTTCTATGCACAACCCACCCCTAGTTTATCTTCCAAAATAATATAGTACTTCGGGGTTCCTTCTTTAAGGAGAGTGGGGTATGACCGAGCAGAAAAAGGAAAGCAGAGAGAGTCTCTGCATATATATTTCCAAAACTTTATACCTTTGGGAAGATTATGCTAGCCATATTTGAGGAAAAAAAAAACTGGGGCAGAGAAATTGTTTCTGAGGAAAAAATCATGATGAATAAGAAAAGCAATGAGAACAGAGAATTAGACAGGATTTGTAGGGAGCTGGACCATGCTTTCCTGGCTGGATGCTTGTGGATACATTAGAGATGTGGAGTCTGAGAACAAAGGAGTCTCTACTCTATATGCTGGGTTACAGACCTAGGGAAACAATAATACTGTGAGAGAAGGAACAGTTGAGTGAATGCTTGGCTTGGCAGTATGGGGTCATTGACAGCTTACATTTATTAATGAACACCTAAGAGGGACAGATCTTCCCCAACCAAATACACTTATAACCTTGGATGTACCTGTGGTCCTAGGATTTAGTCACAACTCCAGAGAAAAAAAAGTGCAAAAATTCTCAGGATTACACTTTTCCTTCCCGATGGAATAGAGTTTAAAAACATAAATTGAGTTTGGCTATAATAATGCTTGTGTCTGTAATCTCTCTCTCTCTCTTTCTCTGACAAACTATAAGCCTCTTAAATGCACAAGCTGCATCTTAATCATTTTTGCATTCTCTTGTCTGATTTCATCAATAAATTATTAATAAATAAACAAATAATAAATGAATACAGGCTATAAGCTAGGAGGTAGAAATATTATGTAAACTTTAAACCTCAAAGTTAGAACACAGAAGAGTTCATTGCTCAGAAGTGATAAACTGATTATTAGTTGAGAAACAGATTTCTATTATGTGGTGCTTCATGGACTACATTATTCAGAAACACCTTAACAGGTTTCATTTATCATTTACCTGCATTCTATGAGCCATTCTAGGAAAGCTATTCTTTTGAATACATAGTTCATGACTTCACCACTTGCCTTCCAATAATGCAATGAAATAGAGTACTGTGGATATTCTGAGTCATCTTCCTGACACTGCTTTAGAGAAATTGCTGATGAAACTTAGAAAAGACTAAAAATACTTGCATGTATAAAGGAGATTGAGAAATGTATAAAATATATCTATTATAAATTAAATATATTTTAGAATTATTATTTTAATACTAGGCATTGATAAAAAGAATGTTTTAATTTTTTATAAACTTAACTATGATTTTCTAAAACCTCAAAGAGAATAAAAGTTTTAGTAATAGATGAGGGCCCCTAGAAGTTCAAAGGGTAATTATTAAAACATGTTTTAAACTTAAAATAGCTGTTAGACTTCATATTTTAAGCAATGTTATAAATTACAATCCGCTATGATTTTCCCCTCTAAATTAAATTCTTATCCTGTAAGTGATGGAGGCTTTGACCAGAATAATCTCAAATAACTTTGAGATTGTCTTATAGGATGTCTAATTCCCACAGTGGCTCATTGTAATTTCAGCATTACAATGTGAAGAGCTGCTGTCTCTGTAGGAAGCGGGCCACTGCTGTGATCCTCTGAGGCAATTTATTTTAACTTGACCTCTTGTCAGGAGAAGTATTCCACTCTTTTTCTCTCTTCAATAGTTTCAGGTTATGTCTAGGATAAGTCAGCTTATTTAAAGCAAAGAGATAGAAGCAACAGCAGCTCTCTTTTGCTGACGCTCCCACCTATTCCGTACCTTAAGGAATAACTGTTCTTATTCTGTTGACCTACTTGACCACACTTAGTTTTGTTAGTAATTATTATTTTTAAAAATTCAAAAGATATTTAAAATGAAATTAAAATTTCTTAAAGATATTGTTTACCTTAGAAAAAAGATAAACTAATACCATATGCAACTTGATTTAAATTAAGTAAAATAAATTTTATTGAAGACCATGATTTATAGCAGAGAGATTTTACTTGTGATAACCACAGTCAGAGAGACAGCCAAAATCAGATACTAGGAAAAATACAGTGGATTATTTTTTATTACAGTGAAAATGTGTTAAATATCTGCTACTCACTCGTGATTCTATACAGCTCTAGGAAAATGATGAAAAAAATCACAGATGCAAACTGTAGCTCCAAATAATTTGTGGCAATGATGAAACATTAGTGAAGAATATAAGATAGAACAGAATTAATCACTAAATTACCTAATACAGGGAGTATAAATGCAGATTGAGAAGGTTTAAATCCATTCAATGTAACTATAGACTAGATAAGATTTGAGGCAAGCTTTGGAAGATGGATGGGGTTAGAAATAGACAAATGGAAAGAATAGGACATTGTAGGTAAGTATGCAAAAAGATCAGAAGTGGTGAGACAGGAAAGAACATGGCCGACAAGATACAATGAGATGAGGAAATCAGCTTAACTGGGGGAAAATGAAGTGAATTATGGAGGACTTTCAAAACCATTCAAAGAAATATTGATCTAAAAAGCTGATACCTAGAAAGATGACAACAACATCTACATTGTTTAATGGCCTGATGGTAATAATGCTGATCTTCATGAACTTGCCAATAATAATATAGAGCATTTGTACCACCTGCCAAGCACAGTTCTATGGTTTTATATAACTTTATTTAATCCTCACAACATCTTCTGATATCAGTAAGATGCTAACTTTACAAATGATGAACTAGAAAATGTTTTAGGTTATATAGTTCTAAAAGTTAGAATAGAGATTTTACACCAGATGTGTACATATAAACAGTAACTAAAGTTCTTATTAAAAAATACAGAAAACCTTAAATGGGAGGTAATTTAACAGAGTATATAAGAGAAATTAGACTAAATTGAAAATAATTTTTGTTTGAGTAATATAAGCTATTTCCAGAATCACACATGAAAAAAATCATGGCTTATAATTTGTCTGAATTTCATTATAATAAATCAGTGTTTCTCAAAACGGAGACAGTTAGTTATTTGAATCTTCATAAACTTTGTTGTTCATTAAATAAAAATAACACAGCATAAATTGTTGGGTTCATTTAAATTAAATAAATCAGAATATTTGGCAGTCACAAGAAGAACTGTAGCATGTATTAATAATACCTATAGTAGCATGCAAAATAAACATCATTCCTGGTACACATATACAATGAGATTGAAAATAAAGATTTCTGTAGACATCATGGAGACCCAAATAATGGGTTTCATGAGACTGATATGACTCTGCTACAACTCTGACCATGAAAACTTGAAGCCTTAGAAAAGCCTGGAAAATCTTTGGAACACTATCTGGACAACTGAAACAATTCTCCCTGTTCCTGGGGAAATTCTCATGGTTTGCAGGGGGAAAGTTTACCTTTGTGGATTTCCTCACGTATGATGTCTTAAAGTAGAGCCTTATGTTTGAGTCCAGGTGACTGGATGAACTTCCACATCTGAAGGATTTCAGGCTATTTTGTGAGATTTTGCAGAAAATAGCTGCCTACGTGCGGTCTGACCACTTTTTCAAGATGACCATCAACAACAAGATGGCTCAGTGGGGCGATAAGAGTACATGCTGAGCAGAAGGCAGGCTTGAATGGCTTGTCTTGTTCTATCCTGTTCTTAGTGGGCTTGAGTTCTATCCTCTCTTCTCTTTTGAGTATATAGCATTTAAGCTAAAAAAAAAAGCCAAAAACTATTATACTATGTTTATGTAATTTTGTAATTTAATTTATACACTCACACACACATATATAACATATATATATATAATTGATCTGATTATAAGCCTACAATATCCTAATTCTGTCTGACTGCCTTCCCAGAAGTATCCATGATTCTCAGGTAGATGTAAATATTTCCTATCATGCATTTACATTTTAAGAAGAAACAGTGTAATTTAAAATACATGAAATTGCTTTGGAAATTCAAACTATTATACTAAATATTTAATTTTATAACAAATTTAGACTTACTGTTATGCCAAGACTTTGAGATTTTTCATGTGGACTCATACAAATATAGTTCATTATTTTTTACTGCCTTTCAATATTCAGCTTATGAAAAATTGAAGCTTATCTATCCAGTCCTCTACTGAGATAGAATTGGGTTTTTTAATCCCTATTATTTTCTGACTTCATCTTAGTAAGGTTATATTTCTCACATTTAATAGAGATACTCTAGATATACCCACTAATGGAATTGTTGAACTGGAGGAAATACACATTCAACTGTATTAGGCAATAAAAATTTGATATACCAATGTATATCAAAAGTGAATGAGAGTTGCTGCTTATACTCCGTCATGATAATAATAATTACCCAAATTGAACATGTTTGCCACTATAGATATGAAATGGTAGGTCAGTGTTACTTGAGAAAACTATGAGATAATTCAAATGAGAAAACTATAAAGATCATTCCATTATTGTCCATTCCAGCTTCTTATTCCTTAAATTGACTGTTTTCAACATGGCTGTTTCTCTCTCATTTATTTTGCTTTGGGAAAGTTTATTACATATTTTGACTTAAAAATCTCATGGAAAATGTAATTTATGCGTTGTCTTTTATTTTTGGAAGATGTGTCAAGGCTAATTATATCAAATATTTTTTAATGTAAAGTATAGTGGAAAAAGAAATGTTAATTTATTGAGTAAAATTTTAAGGGCCAGACATCACTGTAGCTACTTTTAAAAAAATTGAATTATAGCTGGTATGCAATATTGTATTAGTTTCAGGTGTATAACTAGTAATTTGGCATTTATATACATTACAAATTGATCACAACAATAAGTCTAGTAACTATCTGTCATCATACAAGGCAATTACAATATCATTGACCATACTCCCTATGCTGAACATCATATCCCCATGACTTATTTAAACTATAACTGGAAGTTTGTAATTTTTAATCCTCTTCACCAGTTTTATACAACTCCCCACATCCCTCTCCACTGGTGACCACCAGTTTGTTTTCTGTATTTATGAATCTATTTCTGTCTTATACATTTGTTTTGTTTCTTTGATTCTACATACACACATGGTATTTGTCTTTCTCTGACATATTTCACTTAGCATAATACCCTCTAGGTTCATCCATATTGTCACAAATGGCAAGAATTCATTTTTATTTAAGGCTGAGTGATATTCCATTATATTTATAAACTACATCTTCTTTATTCATTGGCTATTGATGGGCACTTAAGTTACTTCCATATCTTGGCTATTGTAAATAATGCCACAGTGAACAAAAGGATGTACATATCTTTTCAACTTAGTGTTTTCATTTCCTTCAGATAAATACACAGGAGTGGAATTGCTGAATCATATGATAGTTATATTTTTAATTTTTAAAGAAACTTCTATACAATTTTCTATAGTGGCTGCATGAATTTACATTCCCACTAACAGTACATGAGGGTTCCCTTTCCTCCAAATCCTTACCAACACTTGTTATTTCTTGCTTTTTTGATAATAGCCATTCTGACAGATGTGAGGTGGTATCACATTTTTTTAAAGAAACAATATGATTATTCATAATCCTCATATGGTAAATTCAGAAGGAATGCCTTAGTTGTTATTGTTTTTTCAGCACAAATTATTTTTGGGATTTGAACCAACAGACTAAGCAATAAGGGTTTTGACTTTATTGAGTATAATCACATTAGTTCAGGATCTGCCTGCAGCTGCTGGATCCAAGCTAAGTAAGGAAGCTTCTGAAGAACGTCTCCTCCCAGGAATCCTCCAGCATCTCCCATAATTGCACTTAGGTTAGCTTACCAAGTTTATGATGTTCACTTTTTGGTTCATCTTCTTTTCCATTAATCTCTTGATCAACTTGTTTTATGCATTCTGGTATGCTTAAGTATTCCATGGGGGCAAGTTCCACTATTACTGTGAAATTAAAGATGTAATTTTAATTTTTGGCTGATCTTTGAGGTAATAAATTATCTTGTAATAGCCAGAAGTGTTCTGATGAACCAAGAGGGATGTGGTTTTGATTTGAATATGTTGATGATTAGTAATGTTGAGCATCTGTAATGTATTATCCATTTCTATGTCTTCTTCAGAAAAAATGTCTGTTCAGTTCTGTCCATTTTAAAATTTTTCAAGGATTAAATTGTGTCAGTCCTTTATAGATTTTGGATATTAACCCTTATCAGCTATATTGTTTTTAAATATCTTCTGCCATTCAGCTCAGTTGCCTTTTCATTTTGTTGATAGTTTCCTTCCTGTGTAAAAAAAATTTTTGGGGCGGGGGGTTGTTGTTGATTTTTGCTTTTGTTTCCCTTGCCTAAGGAGGCAGATGCAAAAAAATATTGCTAAGACCAGTGTCAAAAAAGTGTACTGCCAATATTTTCTTCTAGGAGTTTTATGGTTTTAGGTCTTAAATTTAAGTCTTTAATATATTTTGAGTAATTTCTGTTTATGGTATAGAAAGTGGTCAAGTTTCATTATTTTGCATCTAGCTGTCCAGTTTTCCCAGCACCATTTACTGAAGAGATTGTCTTTTCTCCGCTGTATATTCTAGGCTCCTTTTTTGTAAATTCATTGACTATGTAATCATGGTCAATTATTTGGGGTTTTCTATTCTGTTCCATTGACCAATATGTCTGATTTGTGTCAATATCATGCTGTTTTGATTACTGTGGCTTTGTAGTACAGTTTGAAATCAGGCGTCATGATACTTTTGTTCTGCTTTCTCAAGATTGCTTTGGCTACTCTGAGTCTTTTGTGCTTCAGTACAGATTTTAGAATTATTTGTTTCAGTTCTGTTAAAAATGCCATTGAAATTTTGATAGATATTGCATTGAATTTTTAATTTGCCTTGTGAAATATGATCATTTTAACAACTTTAAAAATATTATATTTATTTTTTATTGAAGTATAGTCAGTTACAATGTGTCAATTTCTGGCGTAGAGCATAATATTCCAGTCGTGTGTGTGTATGTATACACACATACATACATACATATATTTATTTTCATATTTTTTCATTAAAGGTTTAAAAGATATTGAATATATTTCCCTGTGCTATACAAAAGAAATTTGTTTTTTATCTATTTTTAGATATAGTGGTTAACATTTGCAAATCTCAGACACCCAGATTTATCCCTTCCCACCCCTTTTCTCCTAGTAACCATAATATTTTTCACTACGTCTACGAGTCTGTTTCTCTTCTGTTGATGAGTTCATTAGTGTCCTCTTTTTTCTTTTCTTCTTCTTTTTTTTTTTTGATTCCACATATGAGTGATATTATATGCTATTTTTCTTTCTCTTTCTGGCTTTCTTCACTTAGAATGATGATCTCCAGGTCCATCCATGTTGCTGCAAATGGCATTATTTTAGTCTTTTTTATTGCTAAATAGTGTTCTAGTGTATAAATATAGCACATCTTCCTTATCCAGTCATTTGTCAATGGACATTTATGTTGCTTCCATTTCTTGATTATTGTAAATAGTTCCGCTATGAACAATAGGGGCCATGTATCTTTTTGAATTATGGTTTCCTCCAGGTACATGCCCAGGCAGGAGATTCCTGGATCATATGGTAAATCTATTTTCAGTTGTTTTTTTTTTTTAAGAAACCTCCATACTGTTTTCCATAATGGTTGCACCAGACTACATTCCCACCAGAAGTGTAGGAGGATTCCTTTCCTACACACTCTCTCTAGCATTTATCACTTGTGGACTTTTGAATGATGGCCACTCTGACTGGTGTGAGGTGATATACTTCACTGTAGTTTTGATTTGCATTTCTCTGATAATTAGTGGTATTGAACATTTTTTTCATGTGTCTATTGACCATTTGTATGTTTTCATTGGAAAATTTCTGGTGTAGGTCTTCTGCCCATTTTTGGATTGAATTGTTGTTTTTTGTTATTAAGTTGTATGAGCTGTTTATATATCCTGGAAATTAAGCTTTTGTCAGTCACAGCATTTGCAAATATTTTCTCCTACTGTGTAGGCTGTCATTTTGTTTTGCTTATGGTTTCCTTTGCTGTGCAAAAGCTTGTAAGTTTAATTAGGTCCCATTTGTTTATTTTTGCTTTTATTTCTATTGCATGGGTAGACTGCCCTAGGAGAACTTGCTAAGATTTATATCAGAGAATGTCTTTTCTATGTTTTCTTCTAGGAGGTTTATAGTGCCTCTTCTTATGTTTAAGTCTTTAAGCCATTTTGAGTCTATTTTTTTGTATGGTGTGAGGGATTGTTCTAACATCATTGATTTACATGTGGCTGTCCAGTTTTCCAAACACCGCTTGCTGAAGAGACTGTCTTTTATGTCTTTTATCCATTGTATATTCTTGACTCCTCTGCTGAAGATTAATATTAATTCTTCCAGTCCATAAGCATAGTATACCTTTTTATTTATTTGTGTCATCTTCAGTTTCTTTCATCAATGTCTTATAATTTTGAAAGTACATGCCTTTCACCTCCTTGGTTAAATTTATTCCTAGGTGTTTCATTCTTTTTGATGTAATGGAAACGGGATTGTTTTCTTAATTTATCTCTTGGATAGTTGTTCATCAGTGTATATGAATGCAACTGATTTCTGTATATTAATCTTGTTTCATTTGAATTTAATGAATTTATATATTAACCCTAATAGTTTTTTTGTGAAGTCTTAAATAGAGTTTTTATACATGCATATCTCATTTTGTTGAACTTGGCCTTATTGCACTTTGCAGGTATTGCATTTTTTTACAAGTTGAAGCTTTGTGGCAACCCTATGTTGAACCAGTCTATTGAAGCCATTTTTCTAACAGCATTATTTTTAATTAAGATATTTACATTGGTTTTTAGACAGAATGCTAGTCACACTTAATAGACTACAGTATAGTGTAAACATATGTTTTCTATGCACTGGGAAGCCAAAAAAAATGTGTGATTCACTTTATTGTGTTAGCTGCTTTACTACCGTGGTCTGGAACCAAACCTGCAATATCTCCAAATTATACCTCTACAGTATCATGTTATCTGCTAATAATGACAGTTGTACTGCAGTGTATAATGCCCTTCTTTGTCTCTTGTTCTTTGTTCCATGATATGTCTAAGCATTGCTACCCTAGCTTTTGCTTTGTTTCCATTTGCATGAAACATCTTTTCCCATCCTTTCACTCTCAGCTTCTGTGTGTCTTTAGATCTGAAGTGAGTCTCTTATAGAGAGCAATTATATGGGTCTTGTTTTTGTATCCATTTATTCACCTTATGTCTTTTGATTGGAGTATTCAGTTCATTAACATTTAAGCTAATTATTGATGGTATTTAGTTATTGTCATTTTGTTAAATTTTTTCTCGTTGTTTTTGTAGTTTCTTTCTGTTCCTTTCTTCTCTTGTTCTCTCTTCTTGGGATTTGATGACTTTCTTTAGTGTTATTGTTTGTATTCCTTTATTTTTATTTTTTATGTATCCATTTTAGATTTTGGTTTGTGGTTACCATGAGATTCATATATGTCAAACTGCATTTATAGCAGTCTATTATAAGCTGATAGGCACTTAAGTTCAAACACATTCTAAAAGCCTTACATCTTTACCTCCCCACATGTTTTATATTTCTGATGTCATATTTACATCCTTTCATTTTGTGTTTCATTTAGCTAATTAGTTTAGATAGAGATACTACTTTTATCTTAAACCTTCATACTAGCTTTACGAGTGCAACTACTTACCTTGCTGCTTTTCAAATTACCTTGAACTTTTGCCATTTTAATTATGCTCTGTTTTGGTATAGACCTCTTTAGTTTCTTCTTGTTTGGCACTTTATTTACTTTTTTGACCTGAATATATGTTTTCTTCCCCAGGATAGGAAGCTTTTCAGCCATTATTTCTTCAAACAAGTTTTCTACAACTTTCTCTCTTCTTTTGCTAGGAGCACTATAATGTGAATATTAGTACACTAATGTTGTCTCAGAGGTTTCTTTAACTACCCTCATTTTTTAAAATTCTTTTTTCTTTTTTTGGCTCTGATTGGATGATTTACACTTCCCTGTTTTTTAGATTGCTGATCTGTTGCTCTGCATCCTCTAATTTGCTGTGGATTCCCTGTAGTGTGTTTTTCATTTCAATTATTATGTTCTTCAGTTCTGATTGTTCTTTTATTATATTTTCTGTCTCTTTGTTCTCAGAGTTCATCCACTCTTTGCCTAAGTTCAATGAGCACCATTATGACTATTATTTTGAACTCTTTAGCTGGTAAATTGATCATGCCAGTTTTTCTTATTTTTGCCCTGAGGTTTTGTCTTGTTCATTTGTTTGAAGGGTCTTCCTTTGTCTCTGCATTTTGTCTTACTCTCTGTGTTCATTTTTATATATTAGGTATATCACCCACATCTCTCAGTAATGAAAGAATAGGCTTATGCAGAAGGTGTCTTGTGGGGCTCAGTGGCACAACCTCTCTTGGCTAGGAGAGCTAAGTGTTCCATCAGTGTCCCTTTGTGAGTTGCATGTGCCTACCACTTTGTTGTGGTTGGGCTGCAATTGCTGTGGGTGCACCGGTGTGCAAGGTTGACCCCAGGGCAACTGGGTGCAAGGCTTGACCATCACTGCTGTAAGTTTACTAGTGGACAGGGCTGGCCCCAGATGCAGGTGGCTCAGTGGTCTGGCTAGGGCTGTTATGGACACATTATTGTGTGTGGTTGGCTCCCTGGAGTAGAAGCTGCTTTGGAGGTGTGCAGGCAATGACCAGGGCTGCCCAGCAGGTGGAGTGGGTTGGGGATCTCTTTGGAGGGGCCAGCTGGGACATGCAATTTGGGCAGGGCAAGTCCTCAAAAGAAACAGGAACAGGGCACATGGTGTTATCTAGGCTGATGGAGAGTGACAGAAAAGGCACCTGCCAATGCTGAGCAAACTAGGTGGAAGAAGAATAAAAAGAAATGGCCCCCACCAACATTTCTATCTCCAGAGAAAGTTCCACCAGATCCCTGTCCCTCCAAAACGTACCATAAATTTAGTTACCAGATCTCCTTCTTGTATGTCTCAGGCACTTTTCAAACTACTGACTCTGAGCTTGGACTTGAAGCAAGTGAGATTGTGTGCAAGCCGTTGCAGAGCAGTCTGTCCCCTATAGCTCTCCAGGTCTCTTGGACAAAAGCCCCACTGACTTTCAAAGCCAGATGTTATGGTCTCATCTACCTGATTCAGGTCCTCCAGACTGGATACCCTAATGTGGGACTCATATCCCTTGCTTTTTAGAGGAGACATCCACAGTTGTGATATCCCTTCAGTTTGTGGGTTGCCACTGTTGGGGTGTGGGTTCTGACTAGACCGCTTCTGTGCCCCTCCTACTCATCTTGATGTGGCCTTTCCTTTATACCTTTAGTTGTAGAAAATCTGTCTGCTCCTCCCCAGGTTGTTCTCAGAGATAGTTGCAAATTTTTGGTGTGTCTGTGGGAAGAGGCAAGCTCAGGATCTTCCTACTCTGCCATCTTGATGCAGACTTCCATGGTAGTAACTTTTGGATGTTATTTCCCTTTAATTTCATATTAAACCTCCAGGCTATGCATTACTACTGCTTCTTTGCTGATACTGATGTTGAGGTTCAGAGATGCTAAGTAACTTGTCAGGAGCTTTGTGTCTATGAAGTAAAGGAGAAAAATCTCATACACATTTTATTTGACTCCATAGCCCATAGCTTTTTAGCAAAACAAACAATGATCACAGTTTTAACTCTTTAAAATGTATTTAAATAGATTAATTAATTTTAAACTCATTTAATTATAGGGATAATTAAGGTATGTATTACTAACTCTACTACATGGTATTACATATATGTGAAATTAAAAAAAAAGTTGAACTCATTAAAACAGAGAATAAAAAAGTGGTTGCCAAAGTCTTGAGTGGGAAATAGGGAGAGGCTGGTAAAATGGTACAAACTTTCATCTGCAAGATGAATAAGTTTGAGAATCTAATATATAACATGGTGGCTATAATTGATAGCAATGTATTATATAATTGAAATTTGCTAAGAAAGTAGAACTTAAGGATTCTCATCATTAAAAAAATAAAGGGGTGAATGAATATATGAGGTGATGGATGTATCAACTCAGTGGAGGTGGATTCTTTCACAATGTATACATATATCATATCATCACCTTGTATATTTTACATATCTTACAAATTAATTTGTCAAGTGTACCTCAACAAATTGGAAATTTAGAATTGTAAATAATTTTTTCTAAAGTTACTGACAAGGTGCAATTAGAATTCAGATATTGTAACCCCTGAATTCAGTAGTCCTTCCATTTAACTTACCTGAAGCTAAAAGTAGACTAATATATTGACATAAAATAGCATTGGTGATACATATGCTAAATATTGCTGACAAATAACACATTTTTCAATAAACCCTGAATGTATAACATATGCTATGAGGGTGAGGGTTACATAATTTAGCCTTGATACCAATATATTTGACCTATATTACTAATGTTTTCTTAATTGACATTATATGACTTTTACATAGTAATATTTAATTTCAGAGGTATATAAATTCTTGCAAATATTAATTTTTAAATTAAAAGTACTTTTTGAACTGTGAGTTTTACATTAAAAGAGAAAGATTTACAAATTCAGAGATTAGATGGTAAAAAATAAAAAGAATCAAATAAAGCAAAAGAAAAATTACATATGCCAGAAAAAAATGTTGTAAATTACTCATCTAAACCATTTTCATATTTTAAATAAAATTCTGAGACTCAAATAAGTTATGTGCTTTCTCTTTTATATAGTCAGTTGATGGAGGATTGAGAACTTAGTCTTTTGAATTTTAAGTAAAATGGTCTTTTAACACATATTATTTTGGCTTTGTTTCACACTCAGTTTTGAACAGAAACTTGTATGTTTCAAGTACAATAATATAGTACAATAATAATGTACAATAACATAGTATAATAACTAATAATGTAGTACAATAACTAATAAAACCATTTAGGACTTTTCCTTCTGAGTTTTCCCTCTAAGTTTCATAAAATAATTGAGTGGCTTCAGGTCAGCCACTCTACTTTCCAAGATCTCCTAGGAACATCAGAAATTCAGGATATGTTAAGACTTGTAAGTAACAGAATCCATGAAATATACACATAGCAAACTTTAAATAGATATACCATATAAAGTTAGTAAAACTTTATAATTTACTTGTACAATTTTCTTGTTGCAGTTTATCAAAAATTCCCTGACTTCTACTTTAAAAATTGAGAAATGTATTGTTTAGGAGAGGAATTTTATGTTTGATGTGACTTTTTTAATTTTTCAGTTCATGTGTTTCTGCCATTCAGCATATTTGAGATTATTTTTATTTTATTTTGCTGATCTTGAAATGTGAATGTAATTTAATAAATATAATAGATGGCTCTAATTGTAAATCTGTCAGTTACATTTTTAAATAATGCTTAGTTTAAAATATATTTAATTTCACTGTCTTTTACTATTTAAAAGATATGTAGAAGGTGACAATAAATATGTTATAAATTTAGTGAAAATATATCCTTGCCCTTGCATTATTTTCCAGGTAATGTTATGTTTAAAAATTAAGACATTGCTGATAAGAATTATAATTGGAAGGACAGTTATCTATCTGAGAATATCATTCTTTTTCCTAAACTTTGGTTTGAAAAAAAATCATTAAACATTTTTACTCCACATTTACCACATCCTGAAACTCCATGATTACTTTGAAGGTGTGGGGGAAACAATTTAAAGAAATGTTATTCTGAGCAAACTTCATCCTTACTTAATTTTGACAAGTGTGAAGACATGTTTCATCTCTACTGATTTAAAGCTATTGGATTTGATTTATATTTTCATGCAGAACTTTGGAGAATTTTGTTTTCAAGCTCTGAAGAAAAACTGAACCCACCAGACTTTGAAAAGCAGCAGTAGACATAATAAAATCCTTCAATGTTTCCACACAGCCTCCAAGATAAAATCCCGACTCCTTTGTGTGGCAAGAAAGTTCTACCTCCATAACTCAGAAACACTCAGTTTCTCCCACTCCTGAAGAAGCCATAGTCCCAGCCATACATGATGACTTACTGTTCCCAAACACACAAGGCTGTCTCTTCCATGTAGACCTGATCAGGCTTCACTCCTACTCACAGTGCGTTCTTTTCTCTAAAAAGATTTCTCTATCAACACTTCCACATCACTGGGGAAATTAATTAACATTAATGAAGTCCCTGTGTGCTTGAATGCTGTAGCAAGATGAAGCCCAAAGAATATCACAAAAAATCAAGCTATGGAAACAAATGAACCCACTTCCGAATATTAAAATGGCACTTCATTCCAAAATATCTATGGGATTTCTGGGAACTTTTTCATCTAGAGCTCTTACTGACCAGATCTGTTTTTACTTTGAGCTTTAAATTGATATTATGTGACACAGTTGATATTTAATGCACATGAAATTGAGTACTTCAGAAAGTGATATATTAAGAGCACTGGGAAAGACATTCTAAATAAAAAGTAAACAAACAAACAAACAAAAACCTCAAATGGGAATGTACCAAATTGTGTTAACCAGGTGAGAATAATTATATTATTTGAATTAAGCCCCCTGCTCCAATGCTTATATGTAGAGAAAGGATTCCTTTGTGAGGTTTTTGTTTGTTTGTTTTGTTTTGTTTAAGGGGTGGATGGAGGAAGAAGAAAACCAATTAGACTGTAACAGTTAACATTTTCATAATGTATTCCAGCTGAGACAAAGTGAAACTCAGGAAAGGATAGTATATTAAATATGGCCAAAAATGGACAGATTTATGGTATACAATTTAGACAGTTTATGGATGGATTGATTTGAGAGAGATGAAAGTAGGTAGAGGAAATAAAGATGACTTCCACATTTCTTGCTTGAGCAGTTGGGTGAAAGCAATCCCATTTTCTGAGAGGTAAAAGACTAATGTGAAAATTAGAATTTGGAGAAGAGAAGAGATTGCAGAAACTTAGAGTGAGTTCATGCATGGTGAACAATAAGTATTTTAGTAAACATAAGTAAAGTCGCTTATAAAATAAATTACCTTTGTATAGGGCCTTATGAGAGCAATGCAAATATCAAAAATATTGCTATTGTGGAAATATATTTCAATGGAAATCAAGAATTCATTTTCTTCAAAAAGTTGCAACCCACCATTATTATGCCAGCAAATTATTTCTGTAATATCTGATAGACTGAATTTTAACATAATTCCAGCACTTCCTTTTTGAATATACACATGACTCTGAGAAAAAAACAGAATCAACTTGGATATAGTAATTAATTATAAAATATAACTCCAGAAAATATCTATTAGAAAAACCCATTTACCCTTAAGGGTTTTAGAAAATTGCTCCCAATAGTGCTTCTAAGGATTTCATATCTTTACAAAGCAGCATATTAAATATGGGGTTGTAGTCACTAGCACAATTCATTGAGGAATTTGAAAAATATAGAGCAGTTCATAAAAGAGAATCTTCAAATCAAAGAGACATGTAACATTTCGAATTAAAATTAACTGATGTGAAAATTATCTACAAAGATTCTCACATTTTACTTTTACTCAAAAAGTAAATGATTATTTTAATAGTGAAAACAAAAACATTAGAAAAACAACAAAATTAAAACAGCATAACTTTAATATCTTTAATAGATAAATGAAAAAGTACTGAACAGAAATCAGTCTATGAAATGAAGAATAACTCTATTTTCTTCTATCTCATAAGTAAATAAATAACAAGTTTTTCATTAATGATAAACTTTGAAAGGCATCTGAATATTTTTGGAGCAATTTCTGATAACCTTCCCAGTGGACCACTGGTTGCTTCCTGAGCCCACTCAGGGCCTTTTGTTTTGGATTGGGTGTTACAACAATTCTATTATATTTCCAAAATACTAAGATATTGTCTATAAACATGTCAGTCTTATTGTAAGTATATTTATAAAAATACATATATGTGATGCATAATTCTAGTGTCCCTTCTTATCAAAAGAATCTCTTCTTATAACACCGCCAATGAAGCACAAGTTGTTTGTTTGTTTGTTTGTTTTATTTTCTCCAGATCAGTCGATCTGCCTTACCAGAACTGAATGTGTGTGTTTAATGTGGACAGGAATTCTCCATTTTTTAGAAATTTATCTTTTCTGGGACCCAGTTCACTCATGAAATTCAAATCCTTTTTGTAAAAAGAAGAGAAAATTTCTATATCTTTTGCAAAAATAATTTGAATTCCATGAGTGAAATAAGTCCCAGAAAATTCCTTGGTTTTTTTTTTCTGGATAGAACTATCATAGATATTGAATATATATTGACTGTATTAATAAGCAAGTGAACAAGTGGATGGAAGACAGGCTTTCCTGCTTCTGCTCTTCCCCCAACCACATTTATGTTCAACACATCATCTACTATCCTGTTAACCTAAAAGTCAAATCATGTCATTACTCTGGCTCAAACACCTCAATATAGCTTCCCACCTTACCCTGAGTAAATTCTAGTCATTACTTTGGCCTACAAGGCTTAATAAGATTGAATACTGATTCCTCCTTAAACTTCACCTCCTTCCAGCCTACCCTTGCTCTCTTTGCTCTAGCCCTCCATCCTCCTTACTCTTACCCAACCTACTATAAATATCCCAGATGAGGACCTTTGCACTCTGATTTTTGCACTCTTTACCTAAATGCCACTCTGTTGCCACCTGCAAGGTATTTACTTAATTATAAACTTCTCAATGAAACTTTTTCTGACCACTCTGTTTAGCATATCCTCCATCATTCTCTGTCTCCATTCTCTGCTTGATTTTTCTCCACAGTATGCATCATCATCTAGCACTTCACAAATTTACTTCTTTTACCTGATTTTCTATCTTTACAGACTATAGTGTATACATATTCCAAGTGGATAGTTTTTGGTCTTCTATAGCTCTCAGAATAGTAGCACATAGTAGGTATGCAATAAATATTTTTGTATGAGTGAATGAATCAAGCCAACTATCCTAGCCAAATATCCTTTGAATATTCATACAATTATTTTTGTAAATTAACCCAGAAGATATATAGTTATTTTAATTGAAACAATGAATATTTTACAAAAAAATATTACTCAGGGAGATTCTTTCAGGGCATTTCATTTTCAGCAAAATAAACCAGCAAAGTGAATCATGACTGGAAGATTCAATGTTCAAATATATCCCACATCCACTAATGAAATTTATTAAAGTATTATGCATAGACTCTAAAATTATTCACTCTTTAGTTAAGGAAAATCTTTATTATCTTCAAACAAGTAAATGGTCATTGTAAAGCTGTCCACAACTCCTGCACTGGGCTTTTCTATGTATATTAATCTCTGTCTCATTTCAAGTCTCACCACAGTGGCTATCTACATTCCATTCCTCTGAAATGATAAAAGGGAAATCTGCACAAAACTGAGGTTGCTGTTTACTTCAATTGTAGTTGCTGTTTTGATTGCCATTGACTTGTAAACTGAATGGCAAAATGGTGGAACTGAAGGTCTCAAATCTGTCAGCAAAGCATGACTAAGAAGAAATAAATAAGAATACCTTGAAATGTGAAGCTCTTCTCTATGTTTTAATATCTCACTTATGGGAAGCCATCTTTCCAATTAGTGCTAAGTATGGCCCACAGGTGACCCAATGATGAAATGTCTCTACATTCTTTTCAAAGCCTGTCAGTGAAATGGATTAACAAAAGGATGAGTGGCACTTATAAATTAGTTGGTTAACTTCCAAGCAAACCAAATTAATTAAGCTTTTGCATAGCTTGATTTATAGAGGATTGCTTGGTCTTTAATAATAGCCAAAAGGGGAATCTTTTATTCCAAAATATATTTTATAAAATTTCTATGAAAGACAAAATTTCTATTATTTCCTAAGCCTTCTAGTTTTCTTAAAATTATTAGATAAATCAGCCTTAAAAGTTCATTATATGTCTGTTGGACTCAGATTCAGCAAAAAATCAACCAGTGTGCCAAAGGGGTTTTTGGCTTCAATTGAGAAAAATTGGTTTGTCTTTGATTCTTTGCCATTATCTTATCTTAATAAAAAAGGTGTTGCTTATTAATTGCTTGATTCATTCAAGGAATATTTATTAATCACCATTAGATAGATATTGTTCCATGTTTCCTGCCATTTAGGAACTTATTCTCTTGGTGCCAAAACAATGCAGATAATTTAAAAGTCCATACAGCATGAATAGACTGTGATAAAAGCTTAGAAGATGCTGTGATTCTCATGGACCAGAAGAGAAAGGAGAATTTTTTCTAAGAAGATGATTATGGCAATCAGTCCTGGTCAGGAATAACCAGTCTAGCTCAAATTCATGAAGGATAAAAAGTTCTGATAACCCTACACCTCTAAAGGTGGAGTATTGTTTTTTGTCATTTGGACCCTCTGGTATAAAAAATAAAAAAGGATATTTCAAGAACATCCAGGTTAAGGAGATACCAGGGAAAGAAAACAAATGGCATGTGTGGGAGGACGTAAGTATTTGTGAGTGTGTGTATCTGTATGTGTGTATGTGTGTGTGTGCATGTGTACCTATGAATTTTTACTATGTCAATGTACAGATATGTCAGGGACCCCTGGACTATGAGAGGGTGACTATTCCACCATCGATAGAATACTGTAGAAGTCATAGTCAGGTCTTCCAGGAACTGTGCCCCACTTGGTCTTGTGGACAATCAAGAATGCATGCCTATAAACTTTTCATTGATGCCCAGTTGATATGACTGATTATCATCCATTAATCAAATGCCATGCTATGTGGCACAGACAGGGTAGTATGAAACTGTTCCAAGGCGACAGACAAGATTGGATCCAGGAGACATGGCTGACTAAA
This sequence comes from Camelus ferus, assembly GCF_009834535.1. Lineage (NCBI taxonomy): Eukaryota > Metazoa > Chordata > Mammalia > Artiodactyla > Camelidae > Camelus > Camelus ferus. The sequence continues at coordinate 64,278,957 of NC_045709.1, forward strand.
TGCAGTTTTTCAACCATAAGAAGTGATAGTTTAAGACTGACAAGGCTGTAAGGCCTCATTCACAACCTTCCCCAACCACAGTGGCATTGCTACCAACACTAGAAATTCTATGAGTTGATCAATTATACTGGAGAAGCCATCCTCACTGAACAACTTCCAGGCTAATGCTTTGCCAAAAATATCTCTTGATCTCATATCATTAACTCTAAATTGCATGTTTATTTTAGGAACAAACACATGACCGCTTATCTTCGTGAAGTCTCAAGTCAAGTTCTTTGTAAGACCACAGCAAGATAAACAAAGATAAAGATATATGTCTGTATGACTGTGAAAAGAGTGAGTTAATAATACTTTCTAAAACTCTGTACACAGTGCCTCTTAAAAGTATTTTTTTAATCAAGAGGAAAAGAAATATATTTTTACTAGTGCAGTATGGGAGGAGATGAAGTATGTAATATTGATATAAATTGCCCATAATCACTGAAGATAGAGATATGCATTTTTACGATAAATGCAGCATATTGACACAATTGCCAAATTATTGGGCAGCACACGAGGAAGAAATATTTGTGTTTTATACTCTTGGTGTATTATTCAAGGGACACTGAAGCAATTGGGATGGCAAGTATTTTCATCTTGAATCATCATACCTCTCCTTTGATAGTGCTGCCTTAAATGCTGATCTAAGAAGCAATCCTTATGACGATGTAATGTCCATGATCAGCTGAAAAATATGAAATGATCTATGAGCAATGACAGGAGTTAAGGAGTGGAAGTATATGTGTTAAATGTTTGTTCTCCCCGATACCGAATAGTTTAGAATAAAATCTGATACTTCACTGAAAACAATAATCACTTGTAATCTAGTAAGGATAGCTAAGAGAAATAGTGATTTAACCTCCTGTTTTTTTGAGAGAAAAAGCCTAGCATTTGTCAGAATTCCTAAGGTTTCTTGTACTAATATCTGGTAACTTTGTTCTGACTTGACAAGATATCAGAATTTCACATTAATAGAGACATCAGAACTTAGATTATTGAAGGAAAAAAATAATTAGATAATACTTGAAACTCATTAGACTATGAAACAAGTTTTCAGTAGCCTAAGCATTATTTCAAATGCCCACAAGTTAAAATGACTAGAAATGAGAAAAAAAATCCTAAAAATTACTTTCCTCAAGATATAAAAAAGTAAATTTCTGTGCCTTATTTTTCTACGTGGGGATAAATGACTCTCACCAAGTGTTACTATATTTATCTCTAATTTGTTTCAAATCTGTATGTATGAATCTTCAGAGAAAATAATTTAGCTATTCACACATTTTTTTCTAATTATCACAACACTATTTTAATAAGCCTAACTCTCTTGCTATCTTTTTTTTTCTTTCTATTTTTCTCTCAGCACAGATGTAGCTTCTGGTCCCTCTTCATTTCCCTTACCTCTAAATACTGAAGGGTCCCAAAACTCATTCCTTAGATCTCTCCTTTGCTCTATTTATACCCACTTCCTTGGTAAACTCGTGGATTTATATATCATCTATATACTGACAAAAACATCTCATTAGTCAAGAACCACCTCTTGAACTCAAGATTTCAACTGCCAACTCACTATCTCCAATTGGGAGTTTAACAAGAATCATATACTCGATATATTCAAAACCAACTTCCTAGCCTTTTCCTCAAAATCTGCTCAGTCATAATACAGTTTAATTCATGACAATGCCATCCATCCAGTTGGAGATGGATAACGTCTTTGTTATTATCTTTTTATTATTTCCCTCATACCAACTATCCAATCCATTAGAAACTCCTGTTGGCTCTGTGTTCAAGACATAGCCAGTCTTGGACATACCCAATCCTTATTTGTCATTTCCACCACTGACACTATTCTGGACTATTGTCATCTCTTCTCTGGGTTATTGGTGGAATATATGAACCACTTCCATTTCTATTCTGGTTTTCCTAGAATCTACAATTCTCAACACAGTAATAGTTTACTATTGTAGCTGAAACAAATTGTTACAAAATTAGTAATTTAACATGAAACTATTTATCATGTTAGAGTTTCCTTGGATCTGAAGTCCAGGTATAGTGTGGCTTGGTTGGTTTTCTGTTCAGGCCAAATCAAGGTGTCAGCAGGGCTGTATTCTTTTTCAGAAGCTTTAGGGAAACATATGCTTTCAAGATTGTTCAGTTGTCAGCAGAACTCAGTTCCATGCAGTGTAATTCTGAGGCTTCAGTTTTCTTGCTGGCCTAGATCAAGGGTGGTTTTTGCTTAGAAGTCCACATTTTGGTTTCTGGACCCCTTCTTCTATCTTCAAAGCTAACAGTGGTGGGTGGCATCTTTCTCACATTTTGAATCCACCTTTGCATCTCTATTCTGCCACATCCCTCTGAATAACACAAGATGGGGAAATTTCTCAGCTCTAAGGTCTCAAGTGATTAGACTGCACCTGTCCAGGTAACCCATGATGATTTTACTAGCTTAAGACATGCGATCTTAATTTCACTGGCAAAGTCCCTAAATGGAAGAACCTAGATGAGTGTTTAATTGAAAAGCTAAGGGGAAGTAATCTTGAAGAATATCTTTAGAATGTTGCCATAGCAGCCAGAGGATCCTGTTAAACCATAAAGTAGATTATGCTTCTCTTCTGCTCTGTAACATAGGATGGTTCTTATTTCATGCAAAGTAAAAGCCAAATTTCATAGACTGGCTTACAAAAATCTACACAGTCTCTTCTCCCATTACCTGTGCCTTCATGTTGTATTTTCCCTTCTATTTATATTTTCCTTTAAGGAGAGGTTTTTTTAAGTACTTTAGGTGCTGTTGAAGTACTTTAAATACATTAAGTAAGCATGCCTTTTACCTACGGTTTTAAAAGTAAACTAATTCTTCAAACTTTATTTGTGTAAACTAGTGTTATGCAATCTCAGCACTATTCCCACTTTGGACTACATTGTTCTTTGTTGCAGAAGCTGTTCTGTACATTAAAGGATGCTTAGTACATCTCTGGCTTCTGCTCATTGTATGCCATTAGCACATGCCAGTTGTGGCAACCAAAATGTCTCCAGACATTGCCAAATGTCTCCTGGGTGGCAAAATCCCCACTGGTTATGAACCACAAAATGTCAAAGTAAGTATCTTCTTATGCAGCAATACCAAAAGGATGGCTGTAAGAACAAAAGCAGCAAGAGCTGGCTTATTAAATTTTTAATTTCAGAAGTTTCATAATTTATTTTTAATACATTTATATAAATATATCATGTTGAAAAGATAAAACAAATGCCAACAGTTTCCATATTAATGAACAGCCTTAATTCAATCAGAAACATGAATCAAATGTAAGTTAAAAAAATGAAAACAAAGTAATAAACTAAACACATGCACTGCAGGAATCTCCAGTACAGAAAAATATAAGTGGGCTAATAAAAAAACGTATATCTGATCATTATCATGAGTCCCCTTTAAGTTAAAAAAAATCTGTCTTTATATGAATTCCTGAAATTAATATACAATATCCTAGTTTTAGAAAATCCATTTTCAACAAACTAAGGCTGCATGTTTAAGAAGTCTCTACTGAATATTTTAAATGTGACATAAATAGATTTCAAATAAGAGCTTAGTACATGTCTTCCAGCATTTGGCTTAAGGTTGGTTATTGTAAAACTCCAGAGTACTGCTATATTTGGGAAAATAAAACTCTTAATAAAAGAATCCAAGTTATTGTCAAGTGTTTTGGTGGAAAAATTATGTCTGATGTGATAGACATGTGCTGTATCTGATTTCAGGACAGTAACCAAAGTATCACTTCAGAAGAGTGTAAAATCAAGGGCAGTCCAGTAGGTGCAGCAGAAAAAGAAATAAAAATCTTTGGATACAATGTCTAGCCATGATAATTGAAAAAGTTATCTCCAAGGTCATCAAGGATGTATTTACCTTTAAATTAAAATATCATTAAAAGCACAAATAAATGATTTTATTTTCACCAGCTTGTAGACATTCCAATGAGGCTCAGATACACAAATTCAAAATCAAATACACAATTATTAATATTTCTGAACAAATTAGCTATATCTAAAACATTGTTAGAGTTGACATTTTTCATATTTAACATTCTTACTTAAATTATTTAAAGTATATTTAATTCCACATTTTCAGTTAAACAAAATTATGATAATATTTTAATTTTTACTGTTTTATATGCAGAGATGCCCAGTAACAGTAATTTTAGAGAGATTTCCATTTATCAATATTCAGTCTGCCATTCAACCAACTGTTCCTGAGACTCCTCTTCACTCCAGGCACTGTTCTTTTGCAAGACTGAGCAAGAGATACCTGGTCTCTTGGTCATGGGTCTTGTGTTCTAGTAGAGGAAGAAAGCAAATAAAACAAATTAATGAATAATAAAATAAAATAAAACATGAAGTGACATTAGCAATAAGGAAGGAAAAGTAGAAAGGGACTGAGTGTTAATTAGACCTCGTGGGTGGGGAGGGCTCCTAGAAGAAGTGATTCTAAACCAAGCCCTGAGTGACGAGAAAAATCTCTGAGATTCCAGAGAAAAGAAGTAACTACTGAGCTTTGTAAAATTAAGCACTTCTTAGCTGTAAGCTGGAATGTTAAGTCTCAGTCTTGGAGTCCAAAGTATAATGTTTCTCCTTAGAATCATGGAAGAGAGAAAAGTAAACTGGAATCAGAAGAGGCCACAGTCTCTGCTTATTAGTGTATCAACTGTTGCCATTATTTTTATGTACACCCTTGAAAAATAATACTTTCATGAACTTGCTGATTCTTTAGATGGAAATGAATCCAATGATTTCCAGGTGAAAAGTGCAGAGTTCCCAAACAAGTAGATGAAGCACTGTGGCAAACTTCTAGTTTCTGCAGAAAGAAAATCAAATTTTCAAAGTACAAAAAAAAAAAAAATCAAATATGCAATAAAAGTTCAAAAGGGCTCTAAGATCAAAGAGAAAGATGGGGTTGGAATCAAAGAAATAACTGGAATATCTGTGGGTCCTTGTGTTTCATGAGGAAAGTGGTTTTAAAAAAGAAGAGAGAAAAAAAAAAAGAAGAGAGGAAAAGAGAGATTCCAAATCCAGGGGATTGTGATTGTCTTGCAATTTTGAAGAACATATCCATTTTAAATATTCTGTCCTATTTTCTTCAGAGGCAAACTGGTATCTGTCAAAACATTTGCCCTGAGTTTGAGCTAGTAAAATTTTTTCTATTAAAAAGTCATAGTCATGAGTGGGAAATCACCATTTAATTTTGAGGATTGAAGTTATAATCAGCTCCTTCTTCTGAAGATCACATGACTCTCTAAATATGCCTAATCTTTCTGTACTGATTTGGGAATATGAATGAGTCACACAGTGAAGTACTAGGGAAAGCTGAGGCTGGGAATTAGGTTGAAATAAAAGTCAGGAATAAAGAAAGGTGACTTTCTGTTGAAATTTTCAAAGGCAAGTAAAACATCTCTGAATTTAAAACTTCTGGGAGAGGTTGAGCCAAGATGGCATAGTAGAGAGACTCACAGCTTGCCCTCTCTCAAAAATACACCAAGAATTACATCCACAAACCCACTGAATCACACAGAACACCTACTGAACTCTAGCAGAGTATCTCTCATTTCAAAATACAGGATTCTTACAAAATCTGGTAAGGAAAAAAAAAAAATTGGTGAAGGACCAGACCTGCAAGGAGGGAGGGAGCAGCATAGGATAAAAGGTACCCTCACAGTGGGATGCCCCCTATCCAGCCAAGAGGTCAGTGGGACAGAAGCAGAGCTTCTGAGGACTGTAAGGAGAAAGTGGCAACAGTTTGGTGAACAGAACTAAGCAAAACTGACACAGATGGTCCCTGTGATCCTTGGCCCTAGATGCGAGCCAGCAGGGATGAGCCAGGACAGGCTGCTGGAGATCAGTGAGGAGCCCAGGCAGAAGGCAGCGGTCCACAGCACAGAGGCAGCCTCAGGAGACTACAGGGTGATGCCAGTTTTGGCTGGGGATCTATGCAGAAAAGAACAGCATGGAACCCTCATAAAAAAGCACCATGTTTGGTGTGTTGTGGCAGTTAGAGGTGTGATGCAGCCACACCATAGCTGCTTTCTCCACATATATCCATTGTTGGTGTGTTCTCCTCAGAAGAGAAGTGGGGTTTGGTCATAACCGTCAGTGTTATATGGAGGCAGGGCTGAAAGCTGAATCCATACCCAGCAGCCTTGCAACTTTACAGGTGAAACTGAGATTTATTTATAATCCCTGGCAGAGAGGGCGGATTTGCTCTCTCTGGACACTATGTGTATCCTTGCCTCTGGGACAAAAAGGCAGTGAGTGGAGTTCTAACTCATGGTGGGGGTAAGTATAGGTATTTACAACAGGCCTGCATAATGGACCTTATGTAGAGGTGGGGCTGGGGTCTGTGCTGACAGTGCAGTCCACTACAGATTCAGGTGTGTGTGACATGCTTGCTATGGTGGGTCCTAGTGCCTGACATTGGTGGATCTACACTGGTGTTACCTGGGGCTCAGAATCTGGGTGACACCAGAGCAGGTGGCCAACAATCCCGCAGATAAGGCAGAGAGAAAGGCAGTGTCAGCAGAGTATTTTGTAAGCCAACACAACCAGTGGCAGACAACACAACAGAGAGCACATCCCAGTGAACATCTGCCTACTCTTATTCCCAGCTGAAGCACTCCAACTCTCCGTACTACACACCACATCTCAGAAATGGGACAAGAAGGATCTATTTGAGCAACAGGGGAGCAGACTAGGCCCCTGTCAAGGCCATGACAACTACAGAACAAAAAAGCTCAACAAAAACAGTCAGGGTAGGCTCTGACCACCACAACACCAACTACACCTCCAATCAAAGGGATAATGGCCAAAACACACAGAAGGGAGACATGGCAGCCATACTGCACACAGCTATCACAATAAAACTATTAGATACACATAGTCTACACAAGAATATTCCTACTTTAAATTAAAACAAACAAACAAAAAATAAAACAGCCCTTCAAGACCACAGTAGATAAATAATACTCCTAAACCCATAAAGCCAGAGAAAAATAAGTAAAATGAAGAAGCAGAGGAACTAATCCCAATTAAAAGAATAAGAGAAATCCTCTGAAAGAATGATCAATGAAATAGACCTCCATACTCTACTAGATAATGATTTCAAAAAGGAAATGATCAATGCACTGAAGGAACTAAAAGAGACTATAAATAGAGACAGAGAATACTTTAAAAAGGAAATTGAAACTATAAAGAAGAGCCAACTAAAAACAGAAAACTCAATTGCTGAGATAAGAGTCAAACTAAAGGCAGGCAAAAGCAGATTAGATAATGCACAGGAATGAATAAATGACTCAGAAGACAGGATAAAAGAAGTCACCCAATCAGAACAGCAGAAAGAAAAGCAAATAAATACCAATAAAAACAGTAAAAGGGACTTATGAGATAATGAAAAGCATGTCAACTTATGCATAATAGGGATCCAAAAAGGAGAAGGAGAAAAGAAGGTTGAAAAAGTATTTGAAAAAATCAAGACTGAAAAATTCCCAAGCCTAAAGAATGAAACAGATATCCAAGTACAGAAGACACAAAGGATCCCAATCAAAAAGAACTCAAACAGACCTACACCAAGACATATTATAAATGAGATGGCAAAGTTAAAGATAAAGAAAGGATTCTAAAAGCAGCAAGAGAAAAACAAAGAATGTTACAAGAGAAGCCCCACAAGGCTTCCAGTTGATTTCCCTACACAAACACTGCTGGCCAGAAGGGAGTGTCAAGATATATTCAAAGTCCTGAGTGAGAAAAAGCCACAACCTAGGGTACTCCATCTAGCAATACTATACTTTAGAGTAGAAGGAGAGATAACAAATTTCACAGACAAGCAAACATTAAAAGAATTCATCAACACTAAACCTACATACTAAAAGAAATATTGAAAGTTCTGTTATAAATAGAAAACAAATAGGATGCTATAGAAATGAGAAAACCATAATTGGAAATGTGATAACCACAGTGAATTGCAAGAGAATAAACATGAAGATGTATAAATAAATAAATAAATAAATAAATAAATAAATAAATAAATAAATAAATAAATAAATTATCAAAACATTAAAAAGTGGGAGAGAGGAGCAAAAAAATATAAATTTTCTTCTCTATTCTTTCTTCTTCTTCTTCTTTCTATTTAGGATATGTTTGAATCTACATGACTGTCAATCTAAAGCAAACAGATGTAGTAAGGGATTAACATACTTGAAAACTGGGTAACCACAAATTAAAATCATACAATAGAGTCAAAACCCAAAAATAAACCAAGCTAATACAAAAGAAAAATTACAAACCACAAAAAGAAAAAGAAGAAAAAGAAAGGAACAAAGAAGAAATATCAAATCAACTGGAAAACAAAGTTCAAAATGGCAATAAACACACATCTATCAATAATTACTATAACTGTCAATAGACAAATGACAATGGAAACAAAACCACACAAAATCTATGGGATACAGCAAATACAGTCCTAAGGGGGAAGTTCATAGCATTACAGGCTTTCCTCAAAGAAGAAAAACAATCTCAAATAAACAACCTAACTTACCACCTAAAATAATTAGAAAAAGAATAAACAAAACCTAAAGTCAGCAGAAGGAGAGATATAATAAAGATCAGGGAGGAAATAAATAAAATAGAGATTTAAAATAATCAATCAAATGAAAAGCTGAGTTTTTTAAAGCATAACAAAAGTTGACAAAACTTTGGCCAGACTCACCAAGAAGAAAAGAGAGTGTGCACACACACACACACAAATGAAAATGGACAGATTACAACCAACACCACCGAAATATAAAAGAAATCATAAAAGACTACTATGTACAACTATATGGCAATAAATTGGGCAAATTAGAAGAAATGCACAAGTTTCTATAAATATACAGTCCACCAAAACTGAATCAAGAAGAAATAGGTCATTTGAACAGACCAATCACTAGAACAGAGACCAGATGTCTTCATGGGGGAATTGTATCAAACATACAAAGAAGAGCTCATACCAATCATTCTCAAACCCTTCCAAAAGTTTGAAGAGCAGGGAATACTCCCAAACCCATTCTATGAAGCAACTATTACCCTGATAACAAAGCCAGAAAAAGACACTACCAAAAAAATAAAGCTATAGGCTAATATTGTTGATTAACATAGATGCAAAAATCCTCAACAAAATGTTAGCAAACAGAAACCAACAATGCATAAAAAAATCATACACCATGGTAATTTAGATTCATCCCAGGAATGAATCAATCAAATCAATCAACATGATACAGTACATCAACAAGAGAAAGGACAAAAACCACATGATCATCTCAATAGATGCAGAAAAAACATTTGATAAAATCCAGCACTTATTTCTGATTAAAAAAAAAAAAACTCTTACCAAAGTGGGTGTAGAGGGAGCATATCTCAACATGATAAAAGCCATTTATGAAAAAAATTTAGCCAGCATAATACTCAAAGATAAAAAGTTGAAAGCCTTTCACCTACAATCTGGAAAAAGACAAGGATGCACACTCTCACCAAATCTATTCACTGTAGTATTGGAAGTCCTAGCCATACCAATTATACAAGAAAAAGAAATAAAAGGCATCCAAATTGGAAGAGAAGAGGTAACATTGTCATTATAAGTGGGTATAATGATACTATATATGAAAACCCTAATGGCTCCACAAGGAAACTACTAGAGCTAATAATAGAATTTGGTAAGGTAGTAGGATACAAGATTAACATGCAGAAATCAGTGGCATTTCTTTACACTAACAATAAATATTAGAAAAGGAAAGTAATGAAATAATTCTTTTAAAAATTGCCTCAAAAATATATGAATAAATTTGACCACAAAAGTGAAAGGCTTATTTGTGAAGAGCTACAGAAAACATTGACTAAAGAAACTAAAGATATTAAAAAAAAAAAAAAAAAAGATGTCCCGTGGAATGGAAGAATTAATATTGTTAAAATGGTCATACTACCCAAAGCCATCTACAGATTTAATGTGATCCCTGTCAAATTAACCAGGACATTTTTCACAGAATTAACACAAATAATCCTAAAATTTATATAGAATAACAAAAGAACCAGAATTGCTAAAGCTTTACTGAAGAAAAAGAATGAAGCTGGAGGAATAACCCTCCTGGGCTACAGACCATACTACAAAGCTTCAGTAATCAAAACAGTATGGTATTTGTACAAAAACAGACATATGGATCAGTGGAACAGAATAGAGAGCCTGGAAATAAACCTACAAACTTTTGGTCAATTATTATTTGACAAAGGAGGCAAGAACATACAATGGAGCAAAGACAGTCTCTTCAGAAAATGGTGTTGGGAAAACTGGACAGCTGCATAGAAATCAATGAAGTTAAAATACTCTCTCACACCATACACAAAAATCAATTCAAAATGGCTTAAAGACTTAAACATAAGACCAGACACTATAAATTTCTTAGAATAAAACTTAGATAAAACATTATTTGACATAAATCTCAGCAATGTTCTCCTAGGGCAATATGCTCATGCAATAGAAATAAAAGCAAAAATAAACAAATGGGACCTAATTAAACTTATAGGCTTTTGTCCAGCAAAGGAAACCATAAGCAAAGCAAAAATATAACCTACAGAATAAGTTTGAAATAAAAAAAGAAAATATTTGCAAAAGATGAGATTCACAAGAATTTTTTTTATTATTATTATTATTATTATTATTATTATTATTATTATTATTATTATTATTATTATTATTATTATTATTATTATTCTCCAGAATATATAAACATCTCATACAACTTGATAAGAAAAAAAAAAAAAAAACCCAGTCCAAAAATGGGCAAAAGGAGATTTCCAGTCAAGATGGTGGAGTGGTAGAACCATAAGCTTGCCTCCCTTTGTGACTAAAACAAAACCACAACTGACTGCAAGACAACCATCATAAAAAGACTGGAACCTAGCAAAAAAGATTGTCTTCAACTGGAAACATAAAGAGGAAACCATAGCAGGATGGTAGGAGGGACAAGCTCATGATATAATTGGGCTCCATACCCCTGGGTGGGCGACCCACAATCTGAAGAATAATTAAGTCACAGAAGCCCTCCCACATGAGTAAGAATTCTAAGCCCCAATGTCAGGCTCCACATCCTGGGGTTCTGGCATTGGGAGGAGAAGGATACCTCAAGACATCTGGTTTTGAAGGCCAGTGGGGCTTAACTCCAGGAGCCCCCAGGACTGGGGGGAAACAGAGCCATCACTCTCTCGGGAATTATACACAGAATCTCAAGTATACCACCCAAAGGCAGAGGCAGTGATTTCATAAGAATCTGGGCCAGGTCTCCTTGCTGGATTTGGAGGGTCTTCTGGGGACATAGGGGACAGCTAGGTCTCACCAAGGGAACATAAAAGCTAGTGGTGGACATTCTGGGGGTGCTCAACTATATGAGCTTTCTTGGAGGCTGACATCTTGCTTGGATCATTAGCACCAAAGTCTACCCTCACTCAAGAGGCAGTAGGGAAGCCTCAGGCTAAACAACATACAGGGCGGGAACATAGCCTAATCCATCGGATGTACTTTGTAAGCCACAGACTTTGTAAGCCACAAAGACCTCTAGACATGGCCCTACCCACCAGAGGTCCAGGACCAAGATTCACCCAACAGTGGGCAGTCACTGGGTCCTCCTGCCAGGAAATCTACATAAGCCTCTAGTGCAGCCTCATCCACCAGGGGCAGATACAAGAAATAAGAAAACAACAATCCAAAAGCCTGTGGAAGGAATCCACAAACATGAGCCAGACTCTACACTGGGATTGGCT